>NC_135262.1:0-625000 GCF_964204865.1 Styela clava
CTTTCTAACCCTAACCCTAACCCTAACCCTAACCCTACTATTCTACCTAACCCTAACCCTAACCCTAACCCAACCCTAACCCTAACCCTAACCCTAACCCTAACCCTAACCCTAACCCTAACCCTAACCCTAACCCTAACCAACCCTAACCCTAACCCTCAACCCCTAACCCTAACCCTAACCCTAACCCTAACCCTAACCCTAACCCTAACCCTAACCTAACCCTAACCCTAACCCTACCCTAACCCTAACCCTAACCCTAACCCTAACCCTAACCCTAACCCTAACCCTAACCCTAACCCTAACCTAACCCTAACCCTAACCCTAACCCTAACCCTAACCCTAACCCTAACCCTAACCCTAACCCTAACCCTAACCCTAACCCTAACCCTAACCCTAACCCTAACCCTAACCCTAACCCTAACCCTAACCCTAACCCTAACCCTAACCCTAACCCTAACCCTAACCCTAACCCTAACCCTAACCCTAACCCTAACCCTAACCCTAACCCTAACCCTAACCCTAACCCTAACCCTAACCCTAACCCTAACCCTAACCCTAACCCTAACCCTAACCCTAACCCTAACCCTAACCCTAACCCTAACCCTAACCCTAACCCTAACCCTAACCCTAACCCTAACCCTAACCCTAACCCTAACCCTAACCCTAACCCTAACCCTAACCCTAACCCTAACCCTAACCCTAACCCTAACCCTAACCCTAACCCTAACCCTAACCCTAACCCTAACCCTAACCCTAACCCTAACCCTAACCCTAACCCTAACCCTAACCCTAACCCTAACCCTAACCCTAACCCTAACCCTAACCCTAACCCTAACCCTAACCCTAACCCTAACCCTAACCCTAACCCTAACCCTAACCCTAACCCTAACCCTAACCCTAACCCTAACCCTAACCCTAACCCTAACCCTAACCCTAACCCTAACCCTAACCCTAACCCTAACCCTAACCCTAACCCTAACCCTAACCCTAACCCTAACCCTAACCCTAACCCTAACCCTAACCCTAACCCTAACCCTAACCCTAACCCTAACCCTAACCCTAACCCTAACCCTAACCCTAACCCTAACCCTTGTTAAAACGCAACAACCCATCTTTCGTTTATTGCGCGTTTACGCTACTCTGCCCGCTAATATTGTGCGTTCAGATTTAGACATCCTTGTTAAAACGCAACAACCCATCTTTCGTTTATTGCGCATTCGCGCTACCCTACGCGCTATTATTGTGCGTTCAGATTTTAGACGCCCTTGGTAAAACGCAACAACCCATCTTTTGTTTACTGCACGTTAGCGCTACCATACGCGCTGTTATTGTGCGTTCAGATTCTAAACGCCCTTGGTAAAACGCAACAACCCATCTTTTGTTTACTGCGCGTTAGCGCTACACTACGCGCTGTTATTGTGCGTTCAGATTTTAGACACCCTTGTTATAACGCAATACCCATCTTTCGTTTATTGCGCGTTAGCGCTACCCTGCGCGCTATTATTGTGCGTCCATATTTTAGACACCCTTGTTAAAACGCAACAACCCATCTTTCGTTTACTGCGCGTTAGCGCTACTCTGCCCGCTATTATTGTGCATTCAGATTTTAGACACCCTTGTTAAAACGCAACAACCCATCTTTCGTTTACTGCGCGTTAGTGCTACACTGCGCGCTATTATTGAGCGTTCAGATTTTAGACACCCTTGTTAAAACGCAACAACCCATCTTTCGTTTATTGCGCGTTAGTGCTACACTGCGCGCTATTATTGTGCGTTCAGATTTTAGACACCCTTTTTAAAACGCAACAACCCATCTTTCGTTTATTGCGCGTTAGCGCTACTCTGCCCGCTATTATTGTGCGTTAAGATTTCAGACACCCTTGTTAAAACGCAACAACCCATCTTTCCTTTACTGCGTGTTAGCTCTACTCTGCGCGGTATTATTGTGCGTTCAGATTTTAGACACCCTTGTTAAGACGCAACAACCCATCTTTCGTTTACTGCGCGTTAGCGCTACCCTACGCGGTATTATTATGCGTTCAGATTTTTGACACCCTTGTTAAAACGCAACAACCCATCTTTCGTTCATTGTGCGTTAGTGCTACCCTGCACGCTATTATTGTGCGTTCAGATTTTAGACACCCTTGTTAAAACGCAACAACCCATCTTTCGTTTATTGCGCGTTAGCGCTACTCTGCCCGCTATTATTGTGCGTTAAGATTTTAGACACCCTTGTTAAGACGCAACAACCCATCTTTCGTTTACTGCGCGTTAGCGCTACCCTACGCGGTATTATTATGCGTTCAGATTTTTGACACCCTTGTTAAAACGCAACAACCCATCTTTCGTTCATTGTGCGTTAGTGCTACCCTGCACGCTATTATTGTGCGTTCAGATTTTAGACACCCTTTTTAAAACGCAACAACCCATCTTTCGTTTATTGCGCGTTAGCGCTACTCTGCCCGCTATTATTGTGCGTTCAGATTTTTGACACCCTTGTTGAAACGCAACAACCCATCTTTCGTTCATTGTGCGTTAGTGCTAAACTGCGCGCTATTATTGTGCGTTCAGATTTTAGACACCCTTGTTAAAACGCAACAACCCATCTTTCGTTTATTGCGCGTTAGCGCTACTCTGCCCGCTATTATTGTGCGTTAAGATTTTAGACACCCTTGTTAAGACGCAACAACCCATCTATCGTTTACTGCGCGTTAGCGCTACCCTACGCGGTATTATTATGCGTTCAGATTTTTGACACCCTTGTTAAAACGCAACAACCCATCTTTCGTTCATTGTACGTTAGTTCTACCCTGCACGCTATTATTGTGCGTTCAGATTTTAGACACCCTTTTTAAAACGCAACAACCCATCTTTCGTTTATTGCGCGTTAGCGCTACTCTGCCCGCTATTATTGTGCGTTAAGATTTCAGACACCCTTGTTAAAACGCAACAACCCATCTTTCCTTTATTGCGCGTTAGCGCTACCTTACGCGCTATTATTGTGCGTTCAGATTTTAGACACCCTTGTTAAGACGCAACAACCCATCTTTCGTTTACTGCGCGTTAGCGCTACCCTACGCGGTATTATTATGCGTTCAGATTTTTGACACCCTTGTTAAAACGCAACAACCCATCTTTCGTTCATTGTGCGTTAGTGCTACCCTGCACGCTATTATTGTGCGTTCAGATTTTAGACACCCTTGTTAAAACGCAACAACCCATCTTTCGTTTATTGCGCGTTAGTGCTACCTTATGCGCTATTATTGTGCGTCCAGATTTTAGACACCCTTGTTCAAACGCAACAACCCATCTTTCCTTTATTGCGCGTTAGCGCTACCTTACGCGCTATTATTGTGCGTTCAGATTTTAGACACCCCTGTTAAAACGCAACAACCCATCTTTCGTTTATTGCGCGTTAGAGCTACCCTGCGCGCTATTATTGTGCGTTCAGATTTTAGACACCCTTGTTCAAACGCAACAACCCATCTTTCGTTTATTGCTCGTTAGCGCTACCTTGCGCGCTATTATTGTGCGTTCAGATTTTAGACACCCTTGTTAAAACGCAACAACCCATCTTTCCTTTATTGCGCGTTAGCGCTACCTTACGCGCTATTATTGTGCGTTCAGATTTTAAACACCCTTGTTCAAACGCAACAACCCATCTTTCCTTTATTGCGCGTTAGCGCTACCTTACGCGCTATTATTGTGCGTTCAGATTTTAGACACCCCTGTTAAAACGCAACAACCCATCTTTCGTTTATTGCGCGTTAGAGCTACCCTGCGCGCTATTATTGTGCGCTCAGATTTTGGACACTCTTGTTAAAACGCAAGAACCCATATTTCGTTTATTGCGTGTTAGAGCTACCTTACGCGCTATTATTGTGCGTTCAGATTTTAGACACCCTTGTTAAAACGCAACAACCCATCTTTCGTTTATTGCGTGTTAGAGCTACCCTGCGCGCTATTATTGTGCGTTCAGATTTTAGAAACCCTTGTTAAAACGCAAGAACCCATATTTCGTTTATTGCGCGTTAGTGCTACCCTGCGCGCTATTATTGTGCGTTCAGATTTTAGACACCCTTGTTAAAACGCAACAACCCATCTTTCGTTTATTGCGCGTTAGCGCTACCCTGTGTGATATTATTGTGCGTTCAGATTTTAGACACCCTTGTTAAAACGCAACAACCCATCTTTCGTTTATTGCGCGTTAGCGCTACCCTGCGCGCTATTATTGTGCGTTCAGATTTTAGACATCCTTGTTAAAACGCAACAATCCATCTTACGTTTATTGCGCGTTAGCGCTACTCTGCGCGCTATTATTGTGCGTTCAGATTTTAGACATCCTTGTTGAAATGCAACAACCCATCTTTCGTTTATTGCGCGTTAGTTCTACCCTGCGCGCTATTATTGTGCGTTCAGATTTTAGACACCCTTGTTAAAACGCAACAACCCATCTTTCGTTTTTTGCGAGTTAGCGCTACCCTGCGCGCTATTATCGTGCATCCAGATTTTAAACACCCTTGTTAAAACGCAACAACCCATCTTTTGTTTATTGCGCGTTAGTGCTACACTGCGCGCTATTATTGTGCGTTCAGATTTTAGACACCCTTGTTAAAACGCAACAACCCATCTGTCGTTTATTGCGCGTTAGCGCTACTCTGCCCGCTATTATTGTGCGTTCAGATTTCAGACACCCTTTTAAAACGCAACAACCCATCTTTCCTTTATTGCGCGTTAGCGCTACTCTTCCCGGTATTATTGTGCGTTCAGATTTTAGACACCCTTGTTAAAACGCAACAACCCATCTTTCGTTTACTGCGTGTTAGCGCTACCCTACGCGGTATTATTGTGCGTTCAGATTTTAGACACTCTTGCTAAAACGCAACACCCAATCTTTCGTTTACTGCGCGTTAGCGCTACCCTACGCGCTATTATTGTGCGTTCAGATTTTAGACATCCTTGCTAAAACGCAACACCCCATCTTTCGTTTACTGCGCGTTAGCGATACCCTACGCGGTATTATTGTGCGTTCAGATTTTAGACATCCTTGCTAGAACGCAACACCCCACCTTTGTTTACTGCGCGTTTGCGCTACTCTACGCGGTATTATTATTAAAACGCAACAACCCATCTTTCGTTTATTGCGCTTCAGCGCTACTCTGCCCGCTATTATTGTGCGTTCAGATTTAGACATCCTTGTTAAAACGCAACAATCCATCTTACGTTTATTGCGCGTTAGCGCTACTCTGCGCGCTATTATTGTGCGTTCAGATTTTAGACATCCTTGTTGAAATGCAACAACCCATCTTTCATTTATTGCGCGTTAGCGCTACCCTGCGCGCTATTATTGTGCGTTCAGATTTTAGAAACCCTTGTTAAAACGCAACAACCCATCTTTCGTTTATTGCGAGTTAGCGCTACTTTGCGCGCTATTATTGTGCGTTCAGATTTTAGACATCGTTGTTAAAACGCAACAATCCATCTTACGTTTATTGCGCGTTAGCGCTACTCTGCGCGCTATTATTGTGCGTCCAGATTTTAGACATCCTTGTTGAAATGCAACAACCCATCTTTTGTTTATTGTGCATTAGCGCTACCCTGCGCGCTATTATTGTGCGTTCAGATTTTAGACAACCTTGTTAAAGCGCAACAACCCATCTTTCGTTTATTGCGAGTTAGCGCTACCCTGCGCGCTATAATCGTGCGACCAGGTTTTAGACACCCTTGTTAAAACGCAACAACCCATCTTTCGTTTATTGCGCGTTAGTGCTACACTGCGCGCTATTATTGTGCGTTCAGATTTTAGACACCCTTGTTAAAACGCAACAACCCATCTTTCGTTTATTGCGGGTTAGCGCTACTCTGCCCGCTATTATTGTGAGTTCAGATTTCAGACACCCTTTTAAACGCAACAACCCATCTTTCCTTTATTGTGCGTTAGCTCTACTCTGCGCAGTATTATTGTGCGTTCAAATTTTAGACACCCTTGTTAAAACGCAACAACCCATCTTTCGTTTACTGCGCGTTAGCGCAACCCTACGCGGTATTATTGTGCGTTCAGAATTTAGACACCCTTGCTAAAACGCAACACCCCATCTTTCGTTTACTGCGCGTTAGCGCTACCCTACGCGCTATTATTGTGCGTTCAGATTTTAGTCATCCTTGCTAAAACGCAACACCCCATCTTTCGTTTACTGCGCGTTAGCGCTACCCTACGCGGTATTATTGTGCGTTCAGATTTTAGACACCCTTGCTAAAACGCAACACCCCACCTTCGTTTACTGCGCGTTAGCGCTACCCTACGCGGTATTATTATGCGTTCAGATTTTTGACACCCTTGTTAAAACGCAACAACCCATCTTTCGTTTATTGCGCGTTTACGCTACTCTGCCCGCTATTATTGTGCGTTCAGATTTAGACATCCTTGTTAAAACGCAACAACCCATCTTTCGTTTATTGCGCATACGCGCTGTTATTGTGCGTTCAGATTCTAAACGCCCTTGGTAAAACGCAACAACCCATCTTTTGTTTACTGCGCGTTAGCGCTACACTACGCGCTGTTATTGTGCGTTCAGATTTTAGACACCCTTGTTATAACGCAATACCCATCTTTCGTTTATTGCGCGTTAGCGCTACCCTGCGCGCTATTATTGTGCATCCATATTTTAGACACCCTTGTTAAAACGCAACAACCCATCTTTCGTTTATTGCGCGTTAGTGCTACACTGCGCGCTATTATTGTGCGTTCAGATTATAGACACCCTTGTTAAAACGCAACAACCCATCTTTTGTTTACTGCGCGTTAGCGCTACTCTGCCCGCTATTATTGTGCATTCAGATTTTAGACACCCTTGTTAAAACGCAACAACCCATCTTTCGTTTACTGCGCGTTAGTGCTACACTGTGCGGTATTATTGAGCGTTCAGATTTTAGACTCCCTTGTTAAAACGCAACAACCCATCTTTCGTTTATTGCGCGTTAGTGCTACACTGCGCGCTATTATTGTGCGTTCAGATTTTAGACACCCTTGTTAAAACGCAACAACCATCATTCGTTTATTGCGCGTTAGCGCTACTCTGCCCGCTATTATTGTGCGTTAAGATTTCAGACACCCTTGTTAAAACGCAACAACCCATCTTTCCTTTATTGCGTGTTAGCTCTACTCTGCGCGGTATTATTGTGCGTTCAGATTTTAGACACCCTTGTTAAGACGCAACAACCCATCTTTCGTTTACTGCGCGTTAGCGCTACCCTACGCGGTATTATTATGCGTTCAGATTTTTGACACCCTTGTTAAAACGCAACAACCCATCTTTCGTTCATTGCGCGTTAGTGCTACCCTGCACGCTATTATTGTGCGTTCAGTTTTTAGACACCCTTGTTAAAAGGCAACAACCCATCTTTCGTTTATTGCGCGTTAGTGCTAAACTGCGCGATATTATTGTGCGTCCAGATTTTAGACACCCTTGTTAAAACGCAACAACCCATCTTTTGTTTATTGCGCGTTAGTGCTACACTGCGCGCTATTATTGTGCGTTCAGATTTTAGACACCCTTGTTAAAACGCAACAACCCATCTATCGTTTATTGCGCGTTAGCGCTACTCTGCCCGCTGTTATTGTGCGTTCAGATTTCAGACACCCTTTTAAAAGGCAACAACCCATCTTTCCTTTATTGCGCGTTAGCGCTACTCTGCCCGCTATTATTGTGCGTTAAGATTTCAGACACCCTTGTTAAAACGCAACAACCCATCTTTCGTTCATTGCGCGTTAGCGCTACCCTACGCGGTATTATTATGCGTTCAGATTTTTGACACCCTTGTTAAAACACAACAACCCATATTTCGTTCATTGCGCGTTAGTGCTACCCTGCACGGTATTATTGTGCGTTCAGATTTTAGACACCCCTGTTAAAAGGCAACAACCCATCTTCCGTTTATTGCGCGTTAGTGCTAAACTGCGCGATATTATTGTGCGTCCAGATTTTAGACACCCTTGTTAAAACGCAACAGCCCATCTTTCGTTTATTGCGCGTTAGCGCTACTCTGCCCGCTATTATTGTGCGCTCAGACTTCAGACACCCTTGTTAAAACGCAACAACCCATCTTTCCTTTATTGCGTGTTAGCGCTACTCTGCGCGGTATTATTGTGCGTTCAGATTTTAGACACCCTTGCTAAAACGCAACAACCCATCTTTCGTTTATTGCGCGTTAGCGCTACCTGTGTGCTATTATTGTGCGTTTAGATTTTAGACACCCTTGTTAAAACGCAACAACCAATCTTTCGTTTATTGCGCGTTAGCGCTACCCTGCGCGCTATTATTGTGCGATCAGATTTTAGACATCCTTGTTAAAACGCAACAATCCATATTAAGTTTATTGCCCGTTAGCGCTACTCTGCGCGCTATTATCGTGCGTTCAGATTTTAGACATCCTTGTTGAAATGCAACAACCCAACTTTCGTTTATTGCGCGTAAGCGCTACCCTGCGCGCTATTATTGTGCGTTCAGATTTTAGACACCCTTGTTAAAACGGAACAACCCATCTTTCGTTTATTGCGAGTTAGCGCTACCCTGCGCGCTATTATCGTGCGTCCAGATTTTAGACACCCTTGTTAAAACGCAACAACCCATTTTTCCTTTATTGCGCGTTAGCGCTACTCTGCGCGGTAATATTTTGCGTTCAGATTTTAGACACTCTTGTTAAAACGCAACAACCCATCTTTCGTTTACTGCGCGTTAGCGCTACCCTACGCGTTATTATTATGCGTTCAGATTTTTGACACCCTTGCTAAAACGCAACAACCTATCTTTCGTTCATTGCGCGTTAGTGCTACCCTGCGCGCTATTATTGTGCGTTCAGATTTTAGACACCCTTGTTAAAACGCAACAACCCATCTTTCGTTTATTGCGCGTTAGTGCTACCCTGCACGGTATTATTGTGCGTTCAGATTTTAGACACCCCTGTTAAAAGGCAACAACCCATCTTCCGTTTATTGCGCGTTAGTGCTAAACTGCGCGATATTATTGTGCGTCCAGATTTTAGACACCCTTGTTAAAACGCAACAGCCCATCTTTCGTTTATTGCGCGTTAGCGCTACTCTGCCCGCTATTATTGTGCGCTCAGACTTCAGACACCCTTGTTAAAACGCAACAACCCATCTTTCCTTTATTGCGTGTTAGCGCTACTCTGCGCGGTATTATTGTGCGTTCAGATTTTAGACACCCTTGCTAAAACGCAACAACCCATCTTTCGTTTATTGCGCGTTAGCGCTACCTGTGTGCTATTATTGTGCGTTTAGATTTTAGACACCCTTGTTAAAACGCAACAACCAATCTTTCGTTTATTGCGCGTTAGCGCTACCCTGCGCGCTATTATTGTGCGATCAGATTTTAGACATCCTTGTTAAAACGCAACAATCCATATTAAGTTTATTGCCCGTTAGCGCTACTCTGCGCGCTATTATCGTGCGTTCAGATTTTAGACATCCTTGTTGAAATGCAACAACCCAACTTTCGTTTATTGCGCGTAAGCGCTACCCTGCGCGCTATTATTGTGCGTTCAGATTTTAGACACCCTTGTTAAAACGGAACAACCCATCTTTCGTTTATTGCGAGTTAGCGCTACCCTGCGCGCTATTATCGTGCGTCCAGATTTTAGACACCCTTGTTAAAACGCAACAACCCATTTTTCCTTTATTGCGCGTTAGCGCTACTCTGCGCGGTAATATTTTGCGTTCAGATTTTAGACACTCTTGTTAAAACGCAACAACCCATCTTTCGTTTACTGCGCGTTAGCGCTACCCTACGCGTTATTATTATGCGTTCAGATTTTTGACACCCTTGTTAAAACGCAACAACCTATCTTTCGTTCATTGCGCGTTAGTGCTACCCTGCGCGCTATTATTGTGCGTTCAGATTTTAGACACCCTTGTTAAAACGCAACAACCCATCTTTCGTTTATTGCGCGTTAGTGCTACACTGCGCGCTATTATTGTGCGTCCAGATTTTAGACACCCTTGTTTAAACGCAACAACCCATCTTTCGTTTATTGCGCGTTAGTGCTACACTGCGCGCAATTATTTTGCGTTCAGATTTTAGACGCCCTTGGTAAAACGCAACAACCCATCTTTTGTTTACTGCACGTTAGCGCTACCCTACGCGCTGTTATTGTGCGTTCAGATTCTAAACGCCCTTGGTAAAACGCAACAACCCATCTTTTGTTTACTGCGTTAGCGCTACTCTGCCCGCTATTATTGTGCGTTCAGATTTTAGACACCCTTGTTAAAACGCAACAACCCATCTTTCGTTTACTGCGCGTTAGTGCTACACTGCGGGCTATTATTGTGCGTTCAGATTTTAGACACCCTTGATAAAACGCAACAACCCATCTTTCGTTTATTGCGCGTTAGTGCTACACTGCGCGCTATTATTGTGCGTTCTGATTTTAGACACCCTTGTTAAAACGCAACAACCCATCTTTCGTTTATTGCGCGTTAGCGCTACTCTGCCCGCTATTATTGTGCGCTCAGATTTCAGACACCCTTGTTAAAACGCAACAACCCATCTTTCCTTTATTGCGCGTTAGCGCTACTCTGCGCGGTATTATTATGCGTTCAGATTTTAGACACCCTTGCTAAAACGCAACAACCCATCTTTCGTTTATTGCGCGTTAGCGCTACCTGTGTGCTATTATTGTGCGTTTAGATTTTAGACACCCTTGTTAAAACGCAACAACCAATCTTTCGTTTATTGCGCGTTAGCGCTACCCTGCGCGCTATTATTGTGCGATCAGATTTTAGACATCCTTGTTAAAACGCAACAATCGATCTTAAGTTTATTGCGCGTTAGCGCTACTCTGCGCGCTATTATCGTGCGTTCAGATTTTAGACATCCTTGTTGAAATGCAACAACCCATCTTTCGTTTATTGCGCGTAAGCGCTACCCTGCGCGCTATTATTGTGCGTTCAGATTTTAGAAACTCTTGTTAAAACGCAACAACCCATCTTTCGTTTATTGCGAGTTAGCACTACCCTGCGCGCTATCATCGTGCGTCCAGATTTTAGACACCCTTGTTAAAACGCAATAACCCATCTTTCGTTTATTGCGCGATAGTGCTACACTGCACGCTATTATTGTGCGTTCAGATTTTAGACGCCCTTGTTAAAACGCAACAACCCATCTTTCGTTCATTGCGCGTTAGTGCTACCCTGCGCGCAATTATTGTGCGTTCAGATTTTAGACACCCTTGTTAAAACGCAACAACCCATCTTTCGTTTATTGCGCGTTAGTGCTTTCCTGCGCGCTATTATTGTGCGTTCAGATTTTAGACACCCTTATTAAAACGCAACAACCCATCTTTCGTTTATTGCGCGTTAGTGCTTTCCTGCGCGCTATTATTGTGCGTTCAGATTTTAGACACCCTTGTTAAAACGCAACAACCCATCTTTCGTTTATTGAGCATTAGCATTACCCTGTGTGCTATTATTGTGCGTTCAGATTTTAGACACCCTTGTTAAAACGCAACAACCCATCTTTCGTTTATTGCGCGTTAGCACTACCCTGCGCGCTATTATTGTGCGTTCAGATTTTAGACATCCTTGTTAAAACGCAACAATCCATCTTACGTTTATTGCGCGTTAGCGCTACTCTGCGCGCTATTATTGTGCGTTCAGATTTTAGACATCCTTGTTGAAATGCAACAACCCATCTTTCGTTTATTCCGCGTTAGCGCTACCCTGCGCGCTATTATTGTGCGTTCAGATTTTAGACACTCTTGTTAAAACGCAACAACCCATCTTTCGTTTATTGCGAGTTAGCACTACCCTGCGCGCTATCATCGTGCGTCCAGATTTTAGACACCCTTGTTAAAACGCAATAACCCATCTTTCGTTTATTGCGCGATAGTGCTACACTGCACGCTATTATTGTGCGTTCAGATTTTAGACGCCCTTGTTAAAACGCAACAACCCATCTTTCGTTCATTGCGCGTTAGTGCTACCCTGCGCGCAATTATTGTGCGTTCAGATTTTAGACACCCTTGGTAAAACGCAACAACCCATCTTTCGTTTATTGCGCGTTCGTGCTACACTGCGCGCTATTATTGTGCGTCCAGATTTTAGACACCCTTGTTAAAACGCAACAACCCATCTTTCGTTTATTGCGCGTTAGTGCTACACTGCGCGCAATTATTGTGCGTTCAGATTTTAGACACCCTTGTTAAAACGCAACAACCCATCTTTCGTTTATTGCGCGTTAGTGCTTTCCTGCGCGCTATTATTGTGCGTTCAGATTTTAGACACCCTTGTTAAAACGCAACAACCCATCTTTCGTTTATTGCGCGTTAGTGCTTTCCTGCGCGCTATTATTGTGCGTTCAGATTTTAGACACCCTTGTTAAAACGCAACAACCCATCTTTCGTTTATTGAGCATTAGCATTACCATGTGTGCTATTATTGTGCGTTCAGATTTTAGACACCCTTGTTAAAACGCAACAACCCATCTTTCGTTTATTGCGCGTTAGCACTACCCTGCGCGCTATTATTGTGCGTTCAGATTTAAGACATCCTTGTTAAAACGCAACAATCCATCTTACGTTTATTGCGCGTTAGCGCTACTCTGCGCGCTATTATTGTGCGTTCAGATTTTAAACATCCTTGTTGAAATGCAACAACCCATCTTTCGTTTATTGCGCGTTAGCCCTACCCTGTGCGCTATTATTGTGCGTTCTGATTTTAGACACTCTTGTTAAAACGCAACAACCCATCTTTTGTTTATTGCGAGTTAGCACTACCCTGCGCGCTATTATCGTGCGTCCAGATTTTAGACACCCTTGTTAAAAAGCAACAACCCATCTTTCGTTTATTGCGCGATAGTGCTACACTGCGTGCTATTATTGTGCGTTCAGATTTTAGACGCCCTTGTTAAAACGCAACAACCCATCTTTCGTTCATTGCGCGTTAGTGCTACCCTGCGCGCTATTATTGTGCGTTCAGATTTTAGACACCCTTGTTAAAACGGAACAACCCATCTTTCGTTTATTGCGAGTTAGCGCTACCCTGCGCGCTTTTATTGTGCGTTCAGATTTTAGACACCCTTGTTAAAACGCAACAACCCATCTTTCGTTTATTGCGCGTTACCGCTACCCTGCGCGCTTTTATTGTGCGTTCAGATTTTAGACACCCTTGTTAAAACGCAACAACCCATCTTTCGTTTATTGCGTGTTAGTGCTTTCCTGCGCGCTATTATTGTGCGTTCAGATTTTAGACACCCTTGTTAAAACGCAACAACCCATCTTTCGTTTATTGCGCGTTAGTGCTTTCCTGCGCGCTATTATTGTGCGTTCAGATTTCAGACACCCTTGTTAAAACGCAACAACCCATCTTTCGTTTATTGAGCATTAGCATTACCCTGTGTGCTATTATTGTGCGTTCAGATTTTAGACACCCTTGTTAAAACGCAACAACCCATCTTTCGTTTATTGCGCGTTAGCACTACCCTGCGCGCTATTATTGTGCGTTCAGATTTAAGACATCCTTGTTAAAACGCAACAATCCATCTTACGTTTATTGCGCGTTAGCGCTACTCTGCGCGCTATTATCGTGCGTTCAGATTTTAGACATCCTTGTTGAAATGCAACAACCCATCTTTCGTTTATTGCGCGTTAGCCCTACCCTGTGTGCTATTATTGTGCGTTCTGATTTTAGACACTCTTGTTAAAACGCAACAACCCATCTTTTGTTTATTGCGAGTTAGCACTACCCTGCGCGCTATTATCGTGCGTCCAGATTTTAGACACCCTTGTTAAAACGCAACAACCCATCTTTCGTTTATTGCGCGATAGTGCTACACTGCGCGCTATTATTGTGCGTTCAGATTTTAGACACCCTTATTAAAACGCAACAACCCATCTTTCGTTTATTGCGCGTTAGTGCTTTCCTGCGCGCTATTATTGTGCGTTCAGATTTTAGACACCCTTGTTAAAACGCAACAACCCATCTTTCGTTTATTGAGCATTAGCATTACCCTGTGTGCTATTATTGTGCGTTCAGATTTTAGACACCCTTGTTAAAACGCAACAACCCATCTTTCGTTTATTGCGCGTTAGCACTACCCTGCGCGCTATTATTGTGCGTTCAGATTTTAGACATCCTTGTTAAAACGCAACAATCCATCTTACGTTTATTGCGCGTTAGCGCTACTCTGCGCGCTATTATTGTGCGTTCAGATTTTAGACATCCTTGTTGAAATGCAACAACCCATCTTTCGTTTATTCCGCGTTAGCGCTACCCTGCGCGCTATTATTGTGCGTTCAGATTTTAGACACTCTTGTTAAAACGCAACAACCCATCTTTCGTTTATTGCGAGTTAGCACTACCCTGCGCGCTATCATCGTGCGTCCAGATTTTAGACACCCTTGTTAAAACGCAATAACCCATCTTTCGTTTATTGCGCGATAGTGCTACACTGCACGCTATTATTGTGCGTTCAGATTTTAGACGCCCTTGTTAAAACGCAACAACCCATCTTTCGTTCATTGCGCGTTAGTGCTACCCTGCGCGCAATTATTGTGCGTTCAGATTTTAGACACCCTTGTTAAAACGCAACAACCCATCTTTCGTTTATTGCGCGTTCGTGCTACACTGCGCGCTATTATTGTGCGTCCAGATTTTAGACACCCTTGTTAAAACGCAACAACCCATCTTTCGTTTATTGCGCGTTAGTGCTACACTGCGCGCAATTATTGTGCGTTCAGATTTTAGACACCCTTGTTAAAACGCAACAACCCATCTTTCGTTTATTGCGCGTTACCGCTACCCTGCGCGCTTTTATTTTGCGTTCAGATTTTAGACACCCTTGTTAAAACGCAACAACCCATCTTTCGTTTATTGCGCGTTAGTGCTTTCCTGCGCGCTATTATTGTGCGTTCAGATTTTAGACACCCTTGTTAAAACGCAACAACCCATCTTTCGTTTATTGCGCGTTAGTGCTTTCCTGCGCGCTATTATTGTGCGTTCAGATTTTAGACACCCTTGTTAAAACGCAACAACCCATCTTTCGTTTATTGAGCATTAGCATTACCCTGTGTGCTATTATTGTGAGTTCAGATTTTAGACACCCTTGTTAAAACGCAACAACCCATCTTTCGTTTATTGCGCGTTAGCACTACCCTGCGCGCTATTATTGTGCATTCAGATTTTAGACATCCTTGTTAAAACGCAACAATCCATCTTACGTTTATTGCGCGTTAGCGCTACTCTGCGCGCTATTATTGTGCGTTCAGATTTTAGACATCCTTGTTGAAATGCAACAACCCATCTTTCGTTTATTCCGCGTTAGCGCTACCCTGCGCGCTATTATTGTGCGTTCAGATTTTAGACACTCTTGTTAAAACGCAACAACCCATCTTTCGTTTATTGCGAGTTAGCACTACCCTGCGCGCTATCATCGTGCGTCCAGATTTTAGACACCCTTGTTAAAACGCAACAACCCATCTTTCGTTTATTGCGCGATAGTGCTACACTGCACGCTATTATTGTGCGTTCAGATTTTAGACGCCCTTGTTAAAACGCAACAACCCATCTTTCGTTCATTGCGCGTTAGTGCTACCCTGCGCGCAATTATTGTGCGTTCAGATTTTAGACACCCTTGGTAAAACGCAACAACCCATCTTTCGTTTATTGCGCGTTCGTGCTACACTGCGCGCTATTATTGTGCGTCCAGATTTTAGACACCCTTGTTAAAACGCAACAACCCATCTTTCGTTTATTGCGCGTTAGTGCTACACTGCGCGCAATTATTGTGCGTTCAGATTTTAGACACCCTTGTTAAAACGCAACAACCCATCTTTCGTTTATTGCGCGTTAGTGCTTTCCTGCGCGCTATTATTGTGCGTTCAGATTTTAGACACCCTTGTTAAAACGCAACAACCCATCTTTCGTTTATTGCGCGTTAGTGCTACACTGCGCGCAATTATTGTGCGTTCAGATTTTAGACACCCTTGTTAAAACGCAACAACCCATCTTTCGTTTATTGCGCGTTACCGCTACCCTGCGCGCTTTTATTTTGCGTTCAGATTTTAGACACCCTTGTTAAAACGCAACAACCCATCTTTCGTTTATTGCGCGTTAGTGCTTTCCTGCGCGCTATTATTGTGCGTTCAGATTTTAGACACCCTTGTTAAAACGCAACAACCCATCTTTCGTTTATTGCGCGTTAGTGCTTTCCTGCGCGCTATTATTGTGCGTTCAGATTTTAGACACCCTTGTTAAAACGCAACAACCCATCTTTCGTTTATTGAGCATTAGCATTACCCTGTGTGCTATTATTGTGAGTTCAGATTTTAGACACCCTTGTTAAAAAGCAACAACCCATCTTTCGTTTATTGCGCGATAGTGCTACACTGCGCGCTATTATTGTGCGTTCAGATTTTAGACGCCCTTGTTAAAACGCAACAACCCATCTTTCGTTCATTGCGCGTTAGTGCTACCCTGCGCGCTATTATTGTGCGTTCAGATTTTAGACATCCTTGTTAAAACGCAACAATCCATCTTACGTTTATTGCGCGTTAGCGCTACTCTGCGCGCTATTATTGTGCGTTCAGATTTTAGACATCCTTGTTGAAATGCAACAACCCATCTTTCGTTTATTCCGCGTTAGCGCTACCCTGCGCGCTATTATTGTGCGTTCAGATTTTAGACACTCTTGTTAAAACGCAACAACCCATCTTTCGTTTATTGCGAGTTAGCACTACCCTGCGCGCTATCATCGTGCGTCCAGATTTTAGACACCCTTGTTAAAACGCAACAACCCATCTTTCGTTTATTGCGCGATAGTGCTACACTGCACGCTATTATTGTGCGTTCAGATTTTAGACGCCCTTGTTAAAACGCAACAACCCATCTTTCGTTCATTGCGCGTTAGTGCTACCCTGCGCGCAATTATTGTGCGTTCAGATTTTAGACACCCTTGGTAAAACGCAACAACCCATCTTTCGTTTATTGCGCGTTAGTGCTACCCTGCGCGCAATTATTGTGCGTTCAGATTTTAGACACCCTTGTTAAAACGCAACAACCCATCTTTCGTTTATTGCGCGTTCGTGCTACACTGCGCGCTATTATTGTGCGTTCAGATTTTAGACACCCTTGTTAAAACGGAACAACCCATCTTTCGTTTATTGCGAGTTAGCGCTACCCTGCGCGCTTTTATTGTGCGTTCAGATTTTAGACACCCTTGTTAAAACGCAACAACCGATCTTTCGTTTATTGCGCGTTACCGCTACCCTGCGCGCTTTTATTGTGCGTTCAGATTTTAGACACCCTTGTTAAAATGCAACAACCCATCTTTCGTTTATTGTGCGTTAGTGCTTTCCTGCGCGCTATTATTGTGCGTTCAGATTTTAGACACCCTTGTTAAAACGCAACAACCCATCTTTCGTTTATTGCGCGTTAGTGCTTTCCTGCGCGCTATTATTGTGCGTTCAGATTTTAGACACCCTTGTTAAAACGCAACAACCCATCTTTCGTTTATTGAGCATTAGCATTACCCTGTGTGCTATTATTGTGCGTTCAGATTTTGGACACCCTTGTTAAAACGCAACAACCCATCTTTCGTTTATTGCGCGTTAGCACTACCCTGCGCGCTATTATTGTGCGTTCAGATTTAAGACATCCTTGTTAAAACGCAACAATCCATCTTACGTTTATTGCGCGTTAGCGCTACTCTGCGCGCTATTATTGTGCGTTCAGATTTTAGACATCCTTGTTGAAATGCAACAACCCATCTCTCGTTTATTGCGCGTTAGCCCTACCCTGTGCGCTATTATTGTGCGTTCTGATTTTAGACACTCTTGTTAAAACGCAACAACCCATCTTTTGTTTATTGCGAGTTAGCACTACCCTGCGCGCTATCATCGTGCGTCCAGATTTTAGACACCCTTGTTAAAACGCAACAACCCATCTTTCGTTTATTGCGCGATAGTGCTACACTGCGTGCTATTATTGTGCGTTCAGATTTTAGACGCCCTTGTTAAAACGCAACAACCCATCTTTCGTTCATTGCGCGTTAGTGCTACCCTGCGCGCTATTATTGTGCGTTCAGATTTTAGACACCCTTGTTAAAACGGAACAACCCATTCTTTCGCTACCCTGCGCGCTATTATTGTGCGTTCAGATTTTAGTCACTCTTGTTAAAACGCAACAACCCATCTTTCGTTTATTGCGAGTTAGCACTACCCTGCGCGCTATCATCGTGCGTCCAGATTTTAGACACCCTTGTTAAAACGCAACAACCCATCTTTCGTTTATTGCGCGATAGTGCTACACTGCACGCTATTATTGTGCGTTCAGATTTTAGATGCCCTTGTTAAAACGCAACAACCCATCTTTTGTTCATTGCGCGTTAGTGCTACCCTGCGCGCAATTATTGTGCGTTCAGATTTTAGACACCCTTGTTAAAACGCAACAACCCATCTTTCGTTTATTGCGCGTTCGTGCTACACTGCGCGCTATTATTGTGCGTCCAGATTTTAGACACCCTTGTTAAAACGCAACAACCCATCTTTCGTTTTTTGCGCGTTAGTGCTACACTGCGCGCAATTATTGTGCGTTCAGATTTTAGACACCCTTGTTAAAACGCAACAACCCATCTTTCGTTTATTGCGCGTTACCGCTACCCTGCGCGCTTTTATTGTGCGTTCAGATTTTAGACACCCTTGTTAAAACGCAACAACCCATCTTTCGTTTATTGCGCGTTAGTGCTTTCCTGCGCGCTATTATTGTGCGTTCAGATTTTAGACACCCTTGTTAAAACGCAACAACCCATCTTTCGTTTATTGCGCGTTAGTGCTTTCCTGCGCGCTATAATTGTGCGTTCAGATTTTAGACACCCTTGTTAAAACGCAACAACCCATCTTTCGTTTATTGAGCATTAGCATTACCCTGTGTGCTATTATTGTGCGTTCAGATTTTAGACACCCTTGTTAAAACGCAACAACCCATCTTTCGTTTATTGCGCGTTAGCACTACCCTGCGCGCTATTATTGTGCGTTCAGATTTTAGACATCCTTGTTAAAACGCAACAATCCATCTTACGTTTATTGCGCGTTAGCGCTACTTTGCGCGCTATTATTGTGCGTTCAGATTTTAGACATCCTTGTTGAAATGCAACAACCCATCTTTCGTTTATTCCGCGTTAGCGCTACCCTGCGCGCTATTATTGTGCGTTTAGATTTTAGACACTCTTGTTAAAACGCAACAACCCATCTTTCGTTTATTGCGAGTTAGCACTACCCTGCGCGCTATCATCGTGCATCCAGATTTTAGACACCCTTGTTAAAACGCAACAACCCATCTTTCGTTTATTGCGCGATAGTGCTACACTGCACGCTATTATTGTGCGTTCAGATTTTAGACGCCCTTGTTAAAACGCAACAACCCATCTTTCGTTCATTGCGCGTTAGTGCTACCCTGCGCGTAATTATTGTGCGTTCAGATTTTAGACACCCTTGTTAAAACGCAACAACCCATCTTTCGTTTATTGCGCGTTCGTGCTACACTGCGCGCTATTATTGTGCGTCCAGATTTTAGACACCCTTGTTAAAACGCAACAACCCATCTTTCGTTTATTGCGCGTTAGTGCTACACTGCGCGCAATTATTGTGCGTTCAGATTTTAGACACCCTTGTTAAAACGCAACAACCCATCTTTCGTTTATTGCGCGTTAGTGCTTTCCTGCGCGCTATTATTGTGCGTTCAGATTTTAGACACCCTTGTTAAAACGCAACAACCCATCTTTCGTTTATTGCGCGTTAGTGCTTTCCTGCGCGCTATTATTGTGCGTTCAGATTTTAGACACCCTTGTTAAAACGCAACAACCCATCTTTCGTTTATTGAGCATTAGCATTACCCTGTGTGCTATTATTGTGCGTTCAGATTTTAGACACCCTTGTTAAAACGCAACAACCCATCTTTCGTTTATTGCGCGTTAGCACTACCCTGCGCGCTATTATTGTGCGTTCAGATTTAAGACATCCTTGTTAAAACGCAACAATCCATCTTACGTTTATTGCGCGTTAGCGCTACTCTGCGCGCTATTATTGTGCGTTCAGATTTTAGACATCCTTGTTGAAATGCAACAACCCATCTTTCGTTTATTGCGCGTTAGCCCTACCCTGTGTGCTATTATTGTGCGTTCTGATTTTAGACACTCTTGTTAAAACGCAACAATCCATCTTACGTTTATTGCGCGTTAGCACTACCCTGCGCGCTATTATTGTGCGTTCAGATTCAAGACATCCTTGTTAAAACGCAACAATCCATCTTACGTTTATTGCGCGTTAGCGCTACTCTGCGCGCTATTATTGTGCGTTCAGATTTTAGACATCCTTGTTGAAATGCAACAACCCATCTTTCGTTTATTGCGCGTTAGCCCTACCCTGTGTGCTATTATTGTGCGTTCTGATTTTAGACACTCTTGTTAAAACGCAACAACCCATCTTTTGTTTATTGCGAGTTAGCACTACCCTGCGCGCTATTATCGTGCGTCCAGATTTTAGACACCCTTGTTAAAACGCAACAACCCATCTTTCGTTTATTGCGCGATAGTGCTACACTGCGCGCTATTATTGTGCGTTCAGATTTTAGACGCCCTTGTTAAAACGCAACAACCCATCTTTCGTTCATTGCGCGTTAGTGCTACCCTGCGCGCTATTATTGTGCGTTCAGATTTTAGACACCCTTGTTAAAACGGAACAACCCATCTTTCGTTTATTGCGAGTTAGCGCTACCCTGCGCGCTTTTATTGTGCGTTCAGATTTTAGACACCCTTGTTAAAACGCAACAACCCATCTTTCGTTTATTGCGCGTTACCGCTACCCTGCGCGCTTTTATTGTGCGTTCAGATTTTAGACACCCTTGTTAAAATGCAACAACCCATCTTTCGTTTATTGCGCGTTAGTGCTTTCCTGCGCGCTATTATTGTGCGTTCAGATTTTAGACACCCTTGTTAAAACGCAACAACCCATCTTTCGTTTATTGCGCGTTAGTGCTTTCCTGCGCGCTATTATTGTGCGTTCAGATTTTAGACACCCTTGTTAAAACGCAACAACCCATCTTTCGTTTATTGAGCATTAGCATTACCCTGTGTGCTATTATTGTGCGTTCAGATTTTGGACACCCTTGTTAAAACGCAACAACCCATCTTTCGTTTATTGCGCGTTAGCACTACCCTGCGCGCTATTATTGTGCGTTCAGATTTAAGACATCCTTGTTAAAACGCAACAATCCATCTTACGTTTATTGCGCGTTAGCGCTACTCTGCGCGCTATTATTGTGCGTTCAGATTTTAGACATCCTTGTTGAATTGCAACAACCCATCTCTCGTTTATTGCGCGTTAGCCCTACCCTGTGCGCTATTATTGTGCGTTCTGATTTTAGACACTCTTGTTAAAACGCAACAACCCATCTTTTGTTTATTGCGAGTTAGCACTACCCTGCGCGCTATCATCGTGCGTCCAGATTTTAGACACCCTTGTTAAAACGCAACAACCCATCTTTCGTTTATTGCGCGATAGTGCTACACTGCGTGCTATTATTGTGCGTTCAGATTTTAGACGCCCTTGTTAAAACGCAACAACCCATCTTTCGTTCATTGCGCGTTAGTGCTACCCTGCGCGCTATTATTGTGCGTTCAGATTTTAGACACCCTTGTTAAAACGGAACAACCCATTCTTTCGCTACCCTGCGCGCTATTATTGTGCGTTCAGATTTTAGTCACTCTTGTTAAAACGCAACAACCCATCTTTCGTTTATTGCGAGTTAGCACTACCCTGCGCGCTATCATCGTGCGTCCAGATTTTAGACACCCTTGTTAAAACGCAACAACCCATCTTTCGTTTATTGCGCGATAGTGCTACACTGCACGCTATTATTGTGCGTTCAGATTTTAGACGCCCTTGTTAAAACGCAACAACCCATCTTTTGTTCATTGCGCGTTAGTGCTACCCTGCGCGCAATTATTGTGCGTTCAGATTTTAGACACCCTTGTTAAAACGCAACAACCCATCTTTCGTTTATTGCGCGTTCGTGCTACACTGCGCGCTATTATTGTGCGTCCAGATTTTAGACACCCTTGTTAAAACGCAACAACCCATCTTTCGTTTTTTGCGCGTTAGTGCTACACTGCGCGCAATTATTGTGCGTTCAGATTTTAGACACCCTTGTTAAAACGCAACAACCCATCTTTCGTTTATTGCGCGTTACCGCTACCCTGCGCGCTTTTATTGTGCGTTCAGATTTTAGACACCCTTGTTAAAACGCAACAACCCATCTTTCGTTTATTGCGCGTTAGTGCTTTCCTGCGCGCTATTATTGTGCGTTCAGATTTTAGACACCCTTGTTAAAACGCAACAACCCATCTTTCGTTTATTGCGCGTTAGTGCTTTCCTGCGCGCTATTATTGTGCGTTCAGATTTTAGACACCCTTGTTAAAACGCAACAACCCATCTTTTGTTTATTGAGCATTAGCATTACCCTGTGTGCTATTATTGTGCGTTCAGATTTTAGACACCCTTGTTAAAACGCAACAACCCATCTTTCGTTTATTGCGCGTTAGCACTACCCTGCGCGCTATTATTGTGCGTTCAGATTTTAGACATCCTTGTTAAAACGCAACAATCCATCTTACGTTTATTGCGCGTTAGCGCTACTTTGCGCGCTATTATTGTGCGTTCAGATTTTAGACATCCTTGTTGAAATGCAACAACCCATCTTTCGTTTATTCCGCGTTAGCGCTACCCTGCGCGCTATTATTGTGCGTTCAGATTTTAGACACTCTTGTTAAAACGCAACAACCCATCTTTCGTTTATTGCGAGTTTGCACTACCCTGCGCGCTATCATCGTGCGTCCAGATTTTAGACACCCTTGTTAAAACGCAACAACCCATCTTTCGTTTATTGCGCGATAGTGCTACACTGCACGCTATTATTGTGCGTTCAGATTTTAGACGCCCTTGTTAAAACGCAACAACCCATCTTTCGTTCATTGCGCGTTAGTGCTACCCTGCGCGTAATTATTGTGCGTTCAGATTTTAGACACCCTTGTTAAAACGCAACAACCCATCTTTCGTTTATTGCGCGTTCGTGCTACACTGCGCGCTATTATTGTGCGTCCAGATTTTAGACACCCTTGTTAAAACGCAACAACCCATCTTTCGTTTATTGCGCGTTAGTGCTACACTGCGCGCAATTATTGTGCGTTCAGATTTTAGACACCCTTGTTAAAACGCAACAACCCATCTTTCGTTTATTGCGCGTTAGTGCTTTCCTGCGCGCTATTATTGTGCGTTCAGATTTTAGACACCCTTGTTAAAACGCAACAACCCATCTTTCGTTTATTGCGCGTTAGTGCTTTCCTGCGCGCTATTATTGTGCGTTCAGATTTTAGACACCCTTGTTAAAACGCAACAACCCATCTTTCGTTTATTGAGCATTAGCATTACCCTGTGTGCTATTATTGTGCGTTCAGATTTTAGACACCCTTGTTAAAACGCAACAACCCATCTTTCGTTTATTGCGCGTTAGCACTACCCTGCGCGCTATTATTGTGCGTTCAGATTTAAGACATCCTTGTTAAAACGCAACAATCCATCTTACGTTTATTGCGCGTTAGCGCTACTCTGCGCGCTATTATTGTGCGTTCAGATTTTAGACATCCTTGTTGAAATGCAACAACCCATCTTTCGTTTATTGCGCGTTAGCCCTACCCTGTGCGCTATTATTGTGCGTTCTGATTTTAGACACTCTTGTTAAAACGCAACAACCCATCTTTTGTTTATTGCGAGTTAGCACTACCCTGCGCGCTATTATCGTGCGTCCAGTTTTAGACACCCTTGTTAAAACGCAACAACCCATCTTTCGTTTATTGCGCGATAGTGCTACACTGCGCGCTATTATTGTGCGTTCAGATTTTAGACGCCCTTGTTAAAACGGAACAACCCATCTTTCGTTTATTGAGCATTAGCACTACCCTGCGCGCTATTATCGTGCGTCCAGATTTTAGACACCCTTGTTAAAACGCAACAACCCATCTTTCGTTCATTGCGCGTTAGTGCTACCCTGCACGCTATTATTGTGCGTTCAGATTTTAGACACCCTTGTTAAAACGGAACAACCCATCTTTCGTTTATTGAGCATTAGCATTACCCTGTGTGCTATTATTGTGCGTTCAGATTTTAGACACCCTTGTTAAAACGCAACAACCCATCTTTCGTTTATTGCGCGTTAGCACTACCCTGCGCGCTATTATTGTGCGTTCAGATTTTAGACATCCTTGTTAAAACGCAACAATCCATCTTACGTTTATTGCGCGTTAGCGCTACTCTGCGCGCTATTATTGTGCGTTCAGATTTTAGACATCCTTGTTGAAATGCAACAACCCATCTTTCGTTTATTCCGCGTTAGCGCTACCCTGCGCGCTATTATTGTGCGTTCAGATTTTAGACACTCTTGTTAAAACGCAACAACCCATCTTTCATTTATTGCGAGTTAGCACTACCCTGCGCGCTATCATCGTGCGTCCAGATTTTAGACACCCTTGTTAAAACGCAACAACCCATCTTTCGTTTATTGCGCGATAGTGCTACACTGCACGCTATTATTGTGCGTTCAGATTTTAGACGCCCTTGTTAAAACGCAACAACCCATCTTTCGTTCATTGCGCGTTAGTGCTACCCTGCGCGCAATTATTGTGCGTTCAGATTTTAGACACCCTTGTTAAAACGCAACAACCCATCTTTCGTTTATTGCGCGTTCGTGCTACACTGCGCGCTATTATTGTGCGTCCAGATTTTAGACACCCTTGTTAAAACGCAACAACCCATCTTTCGTTTATTGCGTGTTAGTGCTACACTGCGCGCAATTATTGTGCGTTCAGATTTTAGACACCCTTGTTAAAACGCAACAACCCATCTTTCGTTTATTGCGCGTTACCGCTACCCTGCGCGCTTTTATTGTGCGTTCAGATTTTAGACACCCTTGTTAAAACGCAACAACCCATCTTTTGTTTATTGCGCGTTAGTGCTTTCTTGCGCGCAATTATTGTGCGTTCAGATTTTAGACACCCTTGTTAAAACGCAACAACCCATCTTTCGTTTATTGCGCGTTACCGCTACCCTGCGCGCTTTTATTGTGCGTTCAGATTTTAGACACCCTTGTTAAAACGCAACAACCCATCTTTCGTTTATTGCGCGTTAGTGCTTTCCTGCGCGCTATTATTGTGCGTTCAGATTTTAGACACCCTTGTTAAAACGCAACAACCCATCTTTCGTTTATTGCGCGTTAGTGCTTTCCTGCGCGCTATTATTGTGCGTTCAGATTTTAGACACCCTTGTTAAAACGCAACAACCCATCTTTTGTTTATTGAGCATTAGCATTACCCTGTGTGCTATTATTGTGCGTTCAGATTTTAGACACCCTTGTTAAAACGCAACAACCCATCTTTCGTTTATTGCGCGTTAGCACTACCCTGCGCGCTATTATTGTGCGTTCAGATTTTAGACATCCTTGTTAAAACGCAACAATCCATCTTACGTTTATTGCGCGTTAGCGCTACTTTGCGCGCTATTATTGTGCGTTCAGATTTTAGACATCCTTGTTGAAATGCAACAACCCATCTTTCGTTTATTCCGCGTTAGCGCTACCCTGCGCGCTATTATTGTGCGTTCAGATTTTAGACACTCTTGTTAAAACGCAACAACCCATCTTTCGTTTATTGCGAGTTTGCACTACCCTGCGCGCTATCATCGTGCGTCCAGATTTTAGACACCCTTGTTAAAACGCAACAACCCATCTTTCGTTTATTGCGCGATAGTGCTACACTGCACGCTATTATTGTGCGTTCAGATTTTAGACGCCCTTGTTAAAACGCAACAACCCATCTTTCGTTCATTGCGCGTTAGTGCTACCCTGCGCGTAATTATTGTGCGTTCAGATTTTAGACACCCTTGTTAAAACGCAACAACCCATCTTTCGTTTATTGCGCGTTCGTGCTACACTGCGCGCTATTATTGTGCGTCCAGATTTTAGACACCCTTGTTAAAACGCAACAACCCATCTTTCGTTTATTGCGCGTTAGTGCTACACTGCGCGCAATTATTGTGCGTTCAGATTTTAGACACCCTTGTTAAAACGCAACAACCCATCTTTCGTTTATTGCGCGTTAGTGCTTTCCTGCGCGCTATTATTGTGCGTTCAGATTTTAGACACCCTTGTTAAAACGCAACAACCCATCTTTCGTTTATTGCGCGTTAGTGCTTTCCTGCGCGCTATTATTGTGCGTTCAGATTTTAGACACCCTTGTTAAAACGCAACAACCCATCTTTCGTTTATTGAGCATTAGCATTACCCTGTGTGCTATTATTGTGCGTTCAGATTTTAGACACCCTTGTTAAAACGCAACAACCCATCTTTCGTTTATTGCGCGTTAGCACTACCCTGCGCGCTATTATTGTGCGTTCAGATTTAAGACATCCTTGTTAAAACGCAACAATCCATCTTACGTTTATTGCGCGTTAGCGCTACTCTGCGCGCTATTATTGTGCGTTCAGATTTTAGACATCCTTGTTGAAATGCAACAACCCATCTTTCGTTTATTGCGCGTTAGCCCTACCCTGTGCGCTATTATTGTGCGTTCTGATTTTAGACACTCTTGTTAAAACGCAACAACCCATCTTTTGTTTATTGCGAGTTAGCACTACCCTGCGCGCTATTATCGTGCGTCCAGTTTTAGACACCCTTGTTAAAACGCAACAACCCATCTTTCGTTTATTGCGCGATAGTGCTACACTGCGCGCTATTATTGTGCGTTCAGATTTTAGACGCCCTTGTTAAAACGGAACAACCCATCTTTCGTTTATTGAGCATTAGCACTACCCTGCGCGCTATTATCGTGCGTCCAGATTTTAGACACCCTTGTTAAAACGCAACAACCCATCTTTCGTTCATTGCGCGTTAGTGCTACCCTGCACGCTATTATTGTGCGTTCAGATTTTAGACACCCTTGTTAAAACGGAACAACCCATCTTTCGTTTATTGAGCATTAGCATTACCCTGTGTGCTATTATTGTGCGTTCAGATTTTAGACACCCTTGTTAAAACGCAACAACCCATCTTTCGTTTATTGCGCGTTAGCACTACCCTGCGCGCTATTATTGTGCGTTCAGATTTTAGACATCCTTGTTAAAACGCAACAATCCATCTTACGTTTATTGCGCGTTAGCGCTACTCTGCGCGCTATTATTGTGCGTTCAGATTTTAGACATCCTTGTTGAAATGCAACAACCCATCTTTCGTTTATTCCGCGTTAGCGCTACCCTGCGCGCTATTATTGTGCGTTCAGATTTTAGACACTCTTGTTAAAACGCAACAACCCATCTTTCATTTATTGCGAGTTAGCACTACCCTGCGCGCTATCATCGTGCGTCCAGATTTTAGACACCCTTGTTAAAACGCAACAACCCATCTTTCGTTTATTGCGCGATAGTGCTACACTGCACGCTATTATTGTGCGTTCAGATTTTAGACGCCCTTGTTAAAACGCAACAACCCATCTTTCGTTCATTGCGCGTTAGTGCTACCCTGCGCGCAATTATTGTGCGTTCAGATTTTAGACACCCTTGTTAAAACGCAACAACCCATCTTTCGTTTATTGCGCGTTCGTGCTACACTGCGCGCTATTATTGTGCGTCCAGATTTTAGACACCCTTGTTAAAACGCAACAACCCATCTTTCGTTTATTGCGTGTTAGTGCTACACTGCGCGCAATTATTGTGCGTTCAGATTTTAGACACCCTTGTTAAAACGCAACAACCCATCTTTCGTTTATTGCGCGTTACCGCTACCCTGCGCGCTTTTATTGTGCGTTCAGATTTTAGACACCCTTGTTAAAACGCAACAACCCATCTTTTGTTTATTGCGCGTTAGTGCTTTCTTGCGCGCTATTATTGTGCGTTCAGATTTTAGACACCCTTGTTAAAACGCAACAACCCATCTTTCGTTTATTGCGCGTTAGTGCTTTCCTGCGCGCTATTATTGTGCGTTCAGATTTTAGACACCCTTGTTAAAACGCAACAACCCATCTTTCGTTTATTGAGCATTAGCATTACTCTGTGTGCTATTATTGTGAGTTCAGATTTTAGACACCCTTGTTAAAACGCAACAACCCATCTTTCGTTTATTGCGCGTTAGCACTACCCTGCGCGCTATTATTGTGCGTTCAGATTTTAGACATCCTTGTTAAAACGCAACAATCCATCTTACGTTTATTGCGCGTTAGCGCTACTCTGCGCGCTATTATTGTGCGTTCAGATTTTAGACATCCTTGTTGAAATGCAACAACCCATCTTTCGTTTATTCCGCGTTAGCGCTACCCTGCGCGCTATTATTGTGCGTTCAGATTTTAGACACTCTTGTTAAAACGCAACAACCCATCTTTCGTTAATTGCGAGTTAGCACTACCCTGCGCGCTATCATCGTGCGTCCAGATTTTAGACACCCTTGTTAAAACGCAACAACCCATCTTTCGTTTATTGCGCGATAGTGCTACACTGCACGCTATTATTGTGCGTTCAGATTTTAGACGCCCTTGTTAAAACGCAACAACCCATCTTTCGTTCATTGCGCGTTAGTGCTATCCTGCGCGCAATTATTGTGCGTTCAGATTTTAGACACCCTTGGTAAAACGCAACAACCCATCTTTCGTTTATTGCGCGTTCGTGCTACACTGCGCGCTATTATTGTGCGTCCAGATTTTAGACACCCTTGTTAAAACGCAACAACCCATCTTTCGTTTATTGCGCGTTAGTGCTACACTGCGCGCAATTATTGTGCGTTCAGATTTTAGACACCCTTGTTAAAACGCAACAACCCATCTTTCGTTTATTGCGCGTTAGTGCTTTCCTGCGCGCTATTATTGTGCGTTCAGATTTTAGACACCCTTGTTAAAACGCAACAACCCATCTTTCGTTTATTGCGCGTTAGTGCTTTCCTGCGCGCTATTATTGTGCGTTCAGATTTTAGACACCCTTGTTAAAACGCAACAACCCATCTTTCGTTTATTGAGCATTAGCATTACCATGTGTGCTATTATTGTGCGTTCAGATTTTAGACACCCTTGTTAAAACGCAACAACCCATCTTTCGTTTATTGCGCGTTAGCACTACCCTGCGCGCTATTATTGTGCGTTCAGATTTAAGACATCCTTGTTAAAACGCAACAATCCATCTTACGCTTATTGCGCGTTAGCGCTACTCTGCGCGCTATTATTGTGCGTTCAGATTTTAGACATCCTTGTTGAAATGCAACAACCCATCTTTCGTTTATTGCGCGTTAGCCCTACCCTGTGCGCTATTATTGTGCGTTCTGATTTTAGACACTCTTGTTAAAACGCAACAACCCATCTTTTGTTTATTGCGAGTTAGCACTACCCTGCGCGCTATTATCGTGCGTCCAGATTTTAGACACCCTTGTTAAAACGCAACAACCCATCTTTCGTTTATTGCGCGATAGTGCTACACTGCGCGCTATTATTGTGCGTTCAGATTTTAGACGCCCTTGTTAAAACGCAACAACCCATCTTTCGTTCATTGCGCGTTAGTGCTACCCTGCACGCTATTATTGTGCGTTCAGATTTTAGACACCCTTGTTAAAACGGAACAACCCATCTTTCGTTTATTGAGCATTAGCATTACCCTGTGTGCTATTATTGTGCGTTCAGATTTTAGACACCCTTGTTAAAACGCAACAACCCATCTTTCGTTTATTGCGCGTTAGCACTACCCTGCGCGCTATTATTGTGCGTTCAGATTTTAGACATCCTTGTTAAAACGCAACAATCCATCTTACGTTTATTGCGCGTTAGCGCTACTCTGCGCGCTATTATTGTGCGTTCAGATTTTAGACATCCTTGTTGAAATGCAACAACCCATCTTTCGTTTATTCCGCGTTAGCGCTACCCTGCGCGCTATTATTGTGCGTTCAGATTTTAGACACTCTTGTTAAAACGCAACAACCCATCTTTCGTTTATTGCGAGTTAGCACTACCCTGCGCGCTATCATCGTGCGTCCAGATTTTAGACACCCTTGTTAAAACGCAACAACCCATCTTTCGTTTATTGCGCGATAGTGCTACACTGCACGCTATTATTGTGCGTTCAGATTTTAGACGCCCTTGTTAAAACGCAACAACCCATCTTTCGTTCATTGCGCGTTAGTGCTACCCTGCGCGCAATTATTGTGCGTTCAGATTTTAGACACCCTTGTTAAAATGCAACAACCCATCTTTCGTTTATTGCGCGTTCGTGCTACACTGCGCGCTATTATTGTGCGTCCAGATTTTAGACACCCTTGTTAAAACGCAACAACCCATCTTTCGTTTATTGCGCGTTAGTGCTACACTGCGCGCAATTATTGTGCGTTCAGATTTTAGACACCCTTGTTAAAACGCAACAACCCATCTTTCGTTTATTGCGCGTTACCGCTACCCTGCGCGCTTTTATTGTGCGTTCAGATTTTAGACACCCTTGTTAAAACGCAACAACCCATCTTTCGTTTATTGCGCGTTAGTGCTTTCCTGCGCGCTATTATTGTGCGTTCAGATTTTAGACACCCTTGTTAAAACGCAACAACCCATCTTTCGTTTATTGCGCGTTAGTGCTTTCCTGCGCGCTATTATTGTGCGTTCAGATTTTAGACACCCTTGTTAAAACGCAACAACCCATCTTTCGTTTATTGAGCATTAGCATTACCCTGTGTGCTATTATTGTGAGTTCAGATTTTAGACACCCTTGTTAAAACGCAACAACCCATCTTTCGTTTATTGCGCGTTAGCACTACCCTGCGCGCTATTATTGTGCGTTCAGATTTTAGACATCCTTGTTAAAACGCAACAATCCATCTTACGTTTTTTGCGCGTTAGCGCTACTCTGCGCGCTATTATTGTGCGTTCAGATTTTAGACATCCTTGTTGAAATGCAACAACTCATCTTTCGTTTATTCCACGTTAGCGCTACCCTGCGCGCTATTATTGTGCGTTCAGATTTTAGACACTCTTGTTAAAACGCAACAACCCATCTTTCGTTTATTGCGAGTTAGCACTACCCTGCGCGCTATCATCGTGCGTCCAGATTTTAGACACCCTTGTTAAAACGCAACAACCCATCTTTCGTTTATTGCGCGATAGTGCTACACTGCACGCTATTATTGTGCGTTCAGATTTTAGACGCCCTTGTTAAAACGCAACAACCCATCTTTCGTTCATTGCGCGTTAGTGCTACCCTGCGCGCAATTATTGTGCGTTCAGATTTTAGACACCCTTGGTAAAACGCAACAACCCATCTTTCGTTTATTGCGCGTTCGTGCTACACTGCGCGCTATTATTGTGCGCCCAGATTTTAGACACCCTTGTTAAAACGCAACAACCCATCTTTCGTTTATTGCGCGTTAGTGCTACACTGCGCGCAATTATTGTGCGTTCAGATTTTAGACACCCTTGTTAAAACGCAACAACCCATCTTTCGTTTATTGCGCGTTAGTGCTTTCCTGCGCGCTATTATTGTGCGTTCAGATTTTAGACACCCTTGTTAAAACGCAACAACCCATCTTTCGTTTATTGCGCGTTAGTGCTTTCCTGCTTGCTATTATTGTGCGTTCAGATTTTAGACACCCTTGTTAAAACGCAACAACCCATCTTTCGTGTATTGAGCATTAGCATTACCATGTGTGCTATTATTGTGCGTTCAGATTTTAGACACCCTTGTTAAAACGCAACAACCCATCTTTCGTTTATTGCGCGTTAGCACTACCCTGCGCGCTATTATTGTGCGTTCAGATTTAAGACATCCTTGTTAAAACGCAACAATCCATCTTACGTTTATTGCGCGTTAGCGCTACTCTGCGCGCTATTATTGTGCGTTCAGATTTTAGACATCCTTGTTGAAATGCAACAACCCATCTTTCGTTTATTGCGCGTTAGCCCTACCCTGTGCGCTATTATTGTGCGTTCTGATTTTAGACACTCTTGTTAAAACGCAACAACCCATCTTTTGTTTATTGCGAGTTAGCACTACCCTGCGCGCTATTATCGTGCGTCCAGATTTTAGACACCCTTGTTAAAACGCAACAACCCATCTTTCGTTTATTGCGCGATAGTGCTACACTGCGCGCTATTATTGTGCGTTCAGATTTTAGACGCCCTTGTTAAAACGCAACAACCCATCTTTCGTTCATTGCGCGTTAGTGCTACCCTGCGCGCTATTATTGTGCGTTCAGATTTTAGACACCCTTGTTAAAACGGAACAACCCATCTTTCGTTTATTGCGCGTTACCGCTACCCTGCGCGCTTTTATTGTGCGTTCAGATTTTAGACACCCTTGTTAAAACGCAACAACCCATCTTTCGTTTATTGCGCGTTAGTGCTTTCCTGCGCGCTATTATTGTGCGTTCAGATTTTAGACACCCTTGTTAAAACGCAACAACCCATCTTTCGTTTATTGCGCGTTAGTGCTTTCCTGCGCGCTATTATTGTGCGTTCAGATTTTAGACACCCTTGTTAAAACGCAACAACCCATCTTTCGTTTATTGAGCATTAGCATTACCCTGTGTGCTATTATTGTGCGTTCAGATTTTAGACACCCTTGTTAAAACGCAACAACCCATCTTTCGTTTATTGCGCGTTAGCACTACCCTGCGCGCTATTATTGTGCGTTCAGATTTAAGACATCCTTGTTAAAACGCAACAATCCATCTTACGTTTATTGCGCGTTAGCGCTACTCTGCGCGCTATTATTGTGCGTTCAGATTTTAGACATCCTTGTTGAAATGCAACAACCCATCTTTCGTTTATTGCGCGTTAGCCCTACCCTGTGTGCTATTATTGTGCGTTCTGATTTTAGACACTCTTGTTAAAACGCAACAACCCATCTTTTGTTTATTGCGAGTTAGCACTACCCTGCGCGCTATTATCGTGCGTCAAGATTTTAGACACCCTTGTTAAAACGCAACAACCCATCTTTCGTTTATTGCGCGATAGTGCTACACTGCGCGCTATTATTGTGCGTTCAGATTTTAGACGCCCTTGTTAAAACGCAACAACCCATCTTTCGTTCATTGCGCGTTAGTGCTACCCTGCGCGCTATTATTGTGCATTCAGATTTTAGACACCCTTGTTAAAACGCAACAACCCATCTTTCGTTCATTGCGCGTTAGTGCTACCCTGCGCGCTATTATTGTGCATTCAGATTTTAGACACCCTTGTTAAAACGCAACAACCCATCTTTCGTTTATTGCGCGTTAGTGCTACACTGCGCGCTATTATTGTGCGTCCAGATTTTAGACACCCTTGTTAAAACGCAACAACCCATCTTTCGTTTATTGCGCGTTAGTGCTTTCCTGCGCGCTATTATTGTGCGTTCAGATTTTAGACACCCTTGTTAAAACGCAACAACCCATCTTTCGTTTATTGAGCATTAGCATTACCCTGTGTGCTATTATTGTGCGTTCAGATTTTGGACACCCTTGTTAAAACGCAACAACCCATCTTTCGTTTATTGCGCGTTAGCACTACCCTGCGCACTATTATTGTGCGTTCAGATTTAAGACATCCTTGTTAAAACGCAACAATCCATCTTACGTTTATTGCGCGTTAGCGCTACTCTGCGCGCTATTATTGTGCGTTCAGATTTTAGACATCCTTGTTGAAATGCAACAACCCATCTCTCGTTTATTGCGCGTTAGCCCTACCCTGTGCGCTATTATTGTGCGTTCTGATTTTAGACACTCTTGTTAAAACGCAACAACCCATCTTTTGTTTATTGCGAGTTAGCACTACCCTGCGCGCTATCATCGTGCGTCCAGATTTTAGACACCCTTGTTAAAACGCAACAACCCAGCTTTCGTTTATTGCGCGATAGTGCTACACTGCGTGCTATTATTGTGCGTTCAGATTTTAGACGCCCTTGTTAAAACGCAACAACCCATCTTTCGTTCATTGCGCGTTAGTGCTACCCTGCGCGCTATTATTGTGCGTTCAGATTTTAGACACCCTTGTTAAAACGGAACAACCCATCTTTCGTTTATTGCGAGTTAGCGCTACCCTGCGCGCTATTATCGTGTGTCCAGATTTTAGACACCCTTGTTAAAACGCAACAACTCATTTTTCGTTTATTGACATTAGCATTACCATGTGTGCTATTATTGTGCGTTCAGATTTTAGACACCCTTGTTAAAACGCAACAACCCATCTTTCGTTTATTGCGCGTTAGCACTACCCTGCGCGCTATTATTGTGCGTTCAGATTTTAGACGCCCTTGTTAAAACGCAACAACCCATCTTTCGTTCATTGCGCGTTAGTGCTACCCTGCGCGCTATTATTGTGCGTTCAGATTTTAGACACCCTTGTTAAAACGGAACAACCCATCTTTCGTTTATTGCGAGTTAGCGCTACCCTGCGCGCTTTTATTGTGCGTTCAGATTTTAGACACCCTTGTTAAAACGCAACAACCCATCTTTCGTTTATTGCGCGTTACCGCTACCCTGCGCGCTTTTATTGTGCGTTCAGATTTTAGACACCCTTGTTAAAACGCAACAACCCATCTTTCGTTTATTGCGCGTTAGTGCTTTCCTGCGCGCTATTATTGTGCGTTCAGATTTTAGACACCCTTGTTAAAACGCAACAACCCATCTTTCGTTTATTGCGCGTTAGTGCTTTCCTGCGCGCTATTATTGTGCGTTCAGATTTTAGACACCCTTGTTAAAACGCAACAACCCATCTTTCGTTTATTGAGCATTAGCATTACCCTGTGTGCTATTATTGTGCGTTCAGATTTTAGACACCCTTGTTAAAACGCAACAACCCATCTTTCGTTTATTGCGCGTTAGCACTACCCTGCGCGCTATTATTGTGCGTTCAGATTTAAGACATCCTTGTTAAAACGCAACAATCCATCTTACGTTTATTGCGCGTTAGCGCTACTCTGCGCGCTATTATTGTGCGTTCAGATTTTAGACATCCTTGTTGAAATGCAACAACCCATCTTTCGTTTATTGCGCGTTAGCCCTACCCTGTGTGCTATTATTGTGCGTTCTGATTTTAGACACTCTTGTTAAAACGCAACAACCCATCTTTTGTTTATTGCGAGTTAGCACTACCCTGCGCGCTATTATCGTGCGTCAAGATTTTAGACACCCTTGTTAAAACGCAACAACCCATCTTTCGTTTATTGCGCGATAGTGCTACACTGCGCGCTATTATTGTGCGTTCAGATTTTAGACGCCCTTGTTAAAACGCAACAACCCATCTTTCGTTCATTGCGCGTTAGTGCTACCCTGCGCGCTATTATTGTGCATTCAGATTTTAGACACCCTTGTTAAAACGCAACAACCCATCTTTCGTTCATTGCGCGTTAGTGCTACCCTGCGCGCTATTATTGTGCATTCAGATTTTAGACACCCTTGTTAAAACGCAACAACCCATCTTTCGTTTATTGCGCGTTAGTGCTACACTGCGCGCTATTATTGTGCGTCCAGATTTTAGACACCCTTGTTAAAACGCAACAACCCATCTTTCGTTTATTGCGCGTTAGTGCTTTCCTGCGCGCTATTATTGTGCGTTCAGATTTTAGACACCCTTGTTAAAACGCAACAACCCATCTTTCGTTTATTGAGCATTAGCATTACCCTGTGTGCTATTATTGTGCGTTCAGATTTTGGACACCCTTGTTAAAACGCAACAACCCATCTTTCGTTTATTGCGCGTTAGCACTACCCTGCGCACTATTATTGTGCGTTCAGATTTAAGACATCCTTGTTAAAACGCAACAATCCATCTTACGTTTATTGCGCGTTAGCGCTACTCTGCGCGCTATTATTGTGCGTTCAGATTTTAGACATCCTTGTTGAAATGCAACAACCCATCTCTCGTTTATTGCGCGTTAGCCCTACCCTGTGCGCTATTATTGTGCGTTCTGATTTTAGACACTCTTGTTAAAACGCAACAACCCATCTTTTGTTTATTGCGAGTTAGCACTACCCTGCGCGCTATCATCGTGCGTCCAGATTTTAGACACCCTTGTTAAAACGCAACAACCCAGCTTTCGTTTATTGCGCGATAGTGCTACACTGCGTGCTATTATTGTGCGTTCAGATTTTAGACGCCCTTGTTAAAACGCAACAACCCATCTTTCGTTCATTGCGCGTTAGTGCTACCCTGCGCGCTATTATTGTGCGTTCAGATTTTAGACACCCTTGTTAAAACGGAACAACCCATCTTTCGTTTATTGCGAGTTAGCGCTACCCTGCGCGCTATTATCGTGTGTCCAGATTTTAGACACCCTTGTTAAAACGCAACAACTCATTTTTCGTTTATTGACATTAGCATTACCATGTGTGCTATTATTGTGCGTTCAGATTTTAGACACCCTTGTTAAAACGCAACAACCCATCTTTCGTTTATTGCGCGTTAGCACTACCCTGCGCGCTATTATTGTGCGTTCAGATTTTAGACATCCTTGTTAAAACGCAACAATCCATCTTACGTTTATTGCGCGTTAGCGCTACTCTGCGCGCTATTATTGTGCGTTCAGATTTTAGACATCCATGTTAAAACGCAACAAACCATCTTTCGTTTATTGCGCGATAGTGCTACACTGCGCGCTATTATTGTGCGTTCAGATTTTAGACGCCCTTGTTAAAACGCAACAACCCATCTTTCGTGTATTGCGCGTTAGTGCTTTCCTGCGCGCTATTATTGTGCGATCAGATTTTAGACATCCTTGTTAAAACGCAACAACCCATCTTTCGTTTATTGAGCATTAGCATTACCCTGTGTGCTATTATTGTGCGTTCAGATTTTAGACACCCTTGTTAAAACGCAACAACCCATCTTTCGTTTATTGCGCGTTAGCACTACCCTGCGCGCTATTATTGTGCGTTCTGATTTTAGACATCCTTGTTAAAACGCAACAATCCATCTTACGTTTATTGCGCGTTAGCGCTACTCTGCGCGCTATTATTGTGCGTTCAGATTTTAGACACTCTTGTTAAAACGCAACAACCCATCTTTCGTTTATTGCGAGTTAGCACTACCCTGCGCGCTATCATCGTGCGTCCAGATTTTAGACACCCTTGTTAAAACGCAACAACCCATCTTTCGTTTATTGCGCGATAGTGCTACACTGCACGCTATTATTGTGCGTTCAGATTTTAGACGCCCTTGTTAAAACGCAACAACCCATCTTTTGTTCATTGCGCGTTAGTGCTACCCTGCGCGCAATTATTGTGCGTTCAGATTTTAGACACCCTTGTTAAAACGCAACAACCCATCTTTCGTTTATTGCGCGTTCGTGCTACACTGCGCGCTATTATTGTGCGTCCAGATTTTAGACACCCTTGTTAAAACGCAACAACCCATCTTTCGTTTATTGCGCGTTAGTGCTACACTGCGCGCAATTATTGTGCGTTCAGATTTTAGACACCCTTGTTAAAACGCAACAACCCATCTTTCGTTTATTGCGCGTTACCGCTATCCTGCGCGCTTTTATTGTGCGTTCAGATTTTAGACACCCTTGTTAAAACGCAACAACCCATCTTTCGTTTATTGCGCGTTAGTGCTTTCCTGCGCGCTATTATTGTGCGTTAAGATTTTAGACACCCTTGTTAAAACGCAACAACCCATCTTTCGTTTATTGCGCGTTAGTGCTTTCCTGCGCGCTATTATTGTGCGTTCAGATTTTAGACACCCTTGTTAAAACGCAACAACCCATCTTTCGTTTATTGAGCATTAGCATTACCCTGTGTGCTATTATTGTGCGTTCAGATTTTAGACACCCTTGTTAAAACGCAACAACCCATCTTTCGTTTATTGCGCGTTAGCACTACCCTGCGCGCTATTATTGTGCGTTCAGATTTTAGACATCCTTGTTAAAACGCAACAATCCATCTTACGTTTATTGCGCGTTAGCGCTACTTTGCGCGCTATTATTGTGCGTTCAGATTTTAGACATCCTTGTTGAAATGCAACAACCCATCTTTCGTTTATTCCGCGTTAGCGCTACCCTGCGCGCTATTATTGTGCGTTCAGATTTTAGACACTCTTGTTAAAACGCAACAACCCATCTTTCGTTTATTGCGAGTTAGCACTACCCTGCGCGCTATCATCGTGCGTCCAGATTTTAGACACCCTTGTTAAAACGCAACAACCCATCTTTCGTTTATTGCGCGATAGTGCTACACTGCACGCTATTATTGTGCGTTCAGATTTTAGACGCCCTTGTTAAAACGCAACAACCCATCTTTCGTTCATTGCGCGTTAGTGCTACCCTGCGCGCAATTATTGTGCGTTCAGATTTTAGACACCCTTGTTAAAACGCAACAACCCATCTTTCGTTTATTGCGCGTTCGTGCTACACTGCGCGCTATTATTGTGCGTCCAGATTTTAGACACCCTTGTTAAAACGCAACAACCCATCTTTCGTTTATTGCGCGTTAGTGCTACACTGCGCGCAATTATTGTGCGTTCAGATTTTAGACACCCTTGTTAAAACGCAACAACCCATCTTTCGTTTATTGCGCGTTAGTGCTTTCCTGCGCGCTATTATTGTGCGTTCAGATTTTAGACACCCTTGTTAAAACGCAACAACCCATCTTTCGTTTATTGAGCATTAGCATTACCCTGTGTGCTATTATTGTGCGTTCAGATTTTAGACACCCTTGTTAAAACGCAACAACCCATCTTTCGTTTATTGCGCGTTAGCACTACCCTGCGCGCTATTATTGTGCGTTCAGATTTAAGACATCCTTGTTAAAACGCAACAATCCATCTTACGTTTATTGCGCGTTAGCGCTACTCTGCGCGCTATTATTGTGCGTTCAGATTTTAGACATCCTTGTTGAAATGCAACAACCCATCTTTCGTTTATTGCGCGTTAGCCCTACCCTGTGCGCTATTATTGTGCGTTCTGATTTTAGACACTCTTGTTAAAACGCAACAACCCATCTTTTGTTTATTGCGAGTTAGCACTACCCTGCGCGCTATTATCATGCGTCCAGATTTTAGACACCCTTGTTAAAACGCAACAACCCATCTTTCGTTTATTGCGCGATAGTGCTTCACTGCGCGCTATTATTGTGCGTTCAGATTTTAGACGCCCTTGTTAAAACGCAACAACCCATCTTTCGTTCATTGCGCGTTAGTGCTACCCTGGACGCTATTATTGTGCGTTCAGATTTTAGACACCCTTGTTAAAACGGAACAACCCATCTTTCGTTTATTGCGAGTTAGCGCTACCCTGCGCGCTTTTATTGTGCGTTCAGATTTTAGACACCCTTGTTAAAACGCAACAACCCATCTTTCGTTTATTGCGCGTTACCGCTACCCTGCGCGCTTTTATTTTGCGTTCAGATTTTAGACACCCTTGTTAAAACGCAACAACCCATCTTTCGTTTATTGCGCGTTAGTGCTTTCCTGCGCGCTATTATTGTGCGTTCAGATTTTAGACACCCTTGTTAAAACGCAACAACCCATCTTTCGTTTATTGAGCATTAGCATTACCCTGTGTGCTATTATTGTGCGTTCAGATTTTAGACACCCTTGTTAAAACGCAACAACCCATCTTTCGTTTATTGCGCGTTAGCACTACCCTGCGCGCTATTATTGTGCGTTCAGATTTAAGACATCCTTGTTAAAACGCAACAATCCATCTTACGTTTATTGCGCGTTAGCGCTACTCTGCGCGCTATTATTGTGCGTTCAGATTTTAGACATCCATGTGGAAATGCAACAACCCATCTCTCGTTTATTGCGCGTTAGTTCTACCCTGTGCGCTATTATTGTGCGTTCTGATTTTAGACACTCTTGTTAAAACGCAACAACCCATCTTTTGTTTATTGCGAGTTAGCACTACCATGCGCGCTATCATCGTGCGTCCAGATTTTTGACACCCTTGTTAAAACGCAACAACCCATCTTTCGTTTATTGCGCTTTAGCGCTACTCTGCCCGCTATTATTGTGCGTTCAGATTTTAGACGCCCTTGTTAAAACGCAACAACCCATCTTTCGTTCATTGCGCGTTAGTGCTACCCTGCACGCTATTATTGTGCGTTCAGATTTTAGACACCCTTGTTAAAACGGAACAACCCATCTTTCGTTTATTGCGAGTTAGCGCTACCCTGCGCGCTTTTATTGTGCGTTCAGATTTTAGACACCCTTGTTAAAACGCAACAACCCATCTTTCGTTTATTGCGCGTTACCGCTACCCTGCGCGCTTTTATTGTGCGTTCAGATTTTAGACACCCTTGTTAAAACGCAACAACCCATCTTTCGTTTATTGCGCGTTAGTGCTTTCCTGCGCGCTATTATTGTGCGTTCAGATTTTAGACACCCTTGTTAAAACGCAACAACCCATCTTTCGTTTATTGCGCGTTAGTGCTTTCCTGCGCGCTATTATTGTGCGTTCAGATTTTAGACACCCTTGTTAAAACGCAACAACCCATCTTTCGTTTATTGAGCATTAGCATTACCCTGTGTGCTATTATTGTGCGTTCAGATTTTAGACACCCTTGTTAAAACGCAACAACCCATCTTTCGTTTATTGCGCGTTAGCACTACCCTGCGCGCTATTATTGTGCGTTCAGATTTAAGACATCCTTGTTAAAACGCAACAATCCATCTTACGTTTATTGCGCGTTAGCGCTACTCTGCGCGCTATTATTGTGCGTTCAGATTTTAGACATCCATGTGGAAATGCAACAACCCATCTCTCGTTTATTGCGCGTTAGCCCTACCCTGTGCGCTATTATTGTGCGTTCTGATTTTAGACACTCTTGTTAAAACGCAACAACCCATCTTTTGTTTATTGCGAGTTAGCACTACCCTGCGCGCTATCATCGTGCGTCCAGATTTTTGACACCCTTGTTAAAACGCAACAACCCATCTTTCGTTTATTGCGCTTTAGCGCTACTCTGCCCGCTATTATTGTGCGTTCAGATTTTAGACACCCTTGTTAAAACGGAACAACCCATCTTTCGTTTATTGCGAGTTAGCGCTACCCTGCGCGCTATTATCGTGCGTCCAGATTTTAGACACCCTTGTTAAAACGCAGCAACCCATTTTTCCTTTATTGCGCGTTAGCGCTACTCTGCGCAGTATTATTGTGCGTTCAGATTTTAGACACTCTTGTTAAAACGCAACAACCCATCTTTCGTTTACTGCGCGTTAGCGCTACCCTGCGCGTTATTATTATGCGTTCAGATTTTTGACACCCTTGTTGAAACGCAACAACCCATCTTTCGTTCATTGCGCGTTAGTGCTACCCTGCGCGCTATTATTGTGCGTTCAGATTTTAGACACCCTTGTTAAAACGCAACAACCCATCTTTCGTTTATTGCGCGTTAGTGCTACACTGCGCGCAATTATTGTGCGTTCAGATTTTAGACACCCTTGGTAAAACGCAACAACCCATCTTTCGTTTATTGCGCGTTACCGCTACCCTGCGCGCTTTTATTGTGCGTTCAGATTTTAGACACCCTTGTTAAAACGCAACAACCCATCTTTCGTTTATTGCGCGTTAGTGCTACACTGCGCGCAATTATTGTGCGTTTAGATTTTAGACACCCTTGTTAAAACGCAACAACCCATCTTTCGTTTATTGTGCGTTCAGATTTTAGACACCCTTGTTAAAACGCAACAACCCATCTTTCGTTTATTGCGCGTTAGTGCTTTCCTGCGCGCTATTATTGTGCGTTCAGATTTTAGACACCCTTGTTAAAACGCAACAATCCATCTAACGTTTATTGCGCGTTAGCGCTACTCTGCGCGCTATTATTGTGCGTTCAGATTTTAGACATCCTTGTTGAAATGCAACAACCCATCTTTCGTTTATTGCGCGTTAGCCCTACCCTGTGCGCTATTATTGTGCGTTCTGATTTTAGACACTCTTGTTAAAACGCAACAACCCATCTTTTGTTTATTGCGAGTTAGCACTACCCTGCGCGCTTTTATCGTGCGTCCAGATTTTAGACACCCTTGTTAAAACGCAACAACCCATCTTTCGTTTATTGCGCGATAGTGCTACACTGCGCGCTATTATTGTGCGTTCAGATTTTAGACGCCCTTGTTAAAACGCAACAACCCATCTTTCGTTCATTGCGCGTTAGTGCTACCCTGCACGCTATTATTGTGCGTTCAGATTTTAGACACTCTTGTTAAAACGCAACAACCCATCTTTCGTTTACTGCGCGTTAGCGCTACCCTACGCGTTATTATTATGCGTTCAGATTTTTGACACCCTTGTTGAAACGCAACAACCCATCTTTCGTTCATTGCGCGTTAGTGCTACCCTGCGCGCTATTATTGTGCGTTCAGATTTTAGACACCCTTGTTAAAACGCAACAACCCATCTTTCGTTTATTGCGCGTTAGTGCTACACTGCGCGCAATTATTGTGCGTTTAGATTTTAGACACCCTTGTTAAAACGCAACAACCCATCTTTCGTTTATTGTGCGTTCAGATTTTAGACACCCTTGTTAAAACGCAACAACCCATCTTTCGTTTATTGCGCGTTAGTGCTTTCCTGCGCGCTATTATTGTGCGTTCAGATTTTAGACACCCTTGTTAAAACGCAACAATCCATCTTACGTTTATTGCGCGTTAGCGCTACTCTGCGCGCTATTATTGTGCGTTCAGATTTTAGACATCCTTGTTGAAATGCAACAACCCATCTTTCGTTTATTCCGCGTTAGCGCTACCCTGCGCGCTATTATTGTGCGTTCAGATTTTAGACACTCTTGTTAAAACGCAACAACCCATCTTTCGTTTATTGCGAGTTAGCACTACCCTGCGCGCTATCATCGTGCGTCCAGATTTTAGACACCCTTGTTAAAACGCAACAACCCATCTTTCGTTTATTGCGCGATAGTGCTACACTGCGCTCTATTATTGTGCGTTCAGATTTTAGACGCCCTTGTTAAAACGCAACAACCCATCTTTCGTTTATTGCGCGTTAGTGCTACACTGCGCGCGATTATTGTGCGTCCAGATTTTAGACACCCTTGTTAAAACGCAACAACCCATCTTTCGTTTATTGCGCGTTAGTGCTACACTGCGCGCTTTTATTGTGCGTTCAGATTTTAGACATCCTTGTTAAAACGCAACAATCCATCTTACGTTTATTGCGCGTTAGCGCTACTCTGCGCGCTATTATTGTGCGTTCAGATTTTAGACATCCTTGTTAAAACGCAACAACCCATCTTTCGTTTATTGCGCGATGGTGCTACACTGCGCGCTATTATTGTGCGTTCAGATTTTAGACACCCTTGTTGAAAGGCAACAACCCATCTTTCGTTCATTGCGCGTTAACGCTACCCTGCGCGCTTTTATTGTGCGTTCAGATTTTAGACACCCTTGTTAAAACGCAACAACCCATCTTTCGTTTATTGCGCGTTAGTGCTACACTGCGCGCAATTATTGTGCGTTCAGATTTTAGACACCCTTGTTAAAACGCAACAACCCATCTTTCGTTTATTGCGCGTTAACGCTACCCTGCGCGCTTTTATTGTGCGTTCAGATTTTAGACACCCTTGTTAAAACGCAACAACCCATCTTTCGTTTATTGCGCGTTAGTGCTTTCCTGCGCGCTATTATTGTGCGTTCAGATTTTAGACACCCTTGTTAAAACGCAACAATCTATCTTACGTTTATTGCGCGTTAGCGCTACTCTGCGCGCTATTATTGTGCGTTCAGATTTTAGACATCCTTGTTGAAATGCAACAACCCATCTTTCGTTTATTCCGCGTTAGCGCTACCCTGCGCGCTATTATTGTGCGTTCAGATTTTAGATACTCTTGTTAAAACGCAACAACCCATCTTTCGTTTATTGCGAGTTAGCACTACCCTGCGCGCTATCATCGTGCGTCCAGATTTTAGACACCCTTGTTAAAACGCAACAACCCATCTTTCGTTTATTGCGCGTTAGTGCTACACTGCGCGCTATTATTGTGCGTCCAGATTTTAGACGCCCTTGTTAAAACGCAACAACCCATCTTTCGTTTATTGCGCGTTAGTGCTACACTGCGCGCTATTATTGTGCGTCCAGATTTTAGACACCCTTGTTAAAACGCAACAACCCATCTTTCGTTTATTGCGCGTTAGTGCTACACTGCGCGCAATTATTGTGCGTTCAGATTTTAGACACCCTTGTTAAAACGCAACAACCCATCTTTCGTTTATTGCGCGTTACCGCTACCCTGCGCGCTTTTATTGTGTGTTCAGATTTTAGACACCCTTGTTAAAACGCAACAACCCATCTTTCGTTTATTGCGCGTTAGTGCTTTCCTGCGCGCTATTATTGTGCGTTCAGATTTTAGACACCCTTGTTAAAACGCAACAACCCATCTTTCGTTTATTGCGCGTTAGTGCTTTCCTGCGCGCTATTATTGTGCGTTCAGATTTTAGACACCCTTGTTAAAACGCAACAACCCATCTTTCGTTTATTGAGCATTAGCATTACCCTGTGTGCTATTATTGTGCGTTCAGATTTTAGACACCCTTGTTAAAACGCAACAACCCATCTTTCGTTTATTGCGCGTTAGCACTACCCTGCGCGCTATTATTGTGCGTTCAGATTTAAGACATCCTTGTTAAAACGCAACAATCCATCTTACGTTTATTGCGCGTTAGCGCTACTCTGCGCGCTATTATTGTGCGTTCAGATTTTAGACATTCTTTTTGAAATGCAACAATCCATCTTTCGTTTATTGCGCGTTAGCCCTACCCTGTGCCCTATTATTGTGCGTTCTGATTTTAGACACTCTTGTTAAAACGCAACAACCCATCTTTTGTTTATTGCGAGTTAGCACTACCCTGCGCGCTATTATCGTGCGTCCAGATTTTAGACACCCTTGTTAAAACGCAACAACCCATCTTTCGTTTATTGCGCGATAGTGCTACACTGCGCGCTATTATTGTGCGTTCAGATTTTAGACGCCCTTGTTAAAACGCAACAACCCATCTTTCGTTCATTGCGCGTTAGTGCTACCCTGCGCGCTATTATTGTGCGTTCAGATTTTAGACACCCTTGTTAAAACGGAACAACCCATCTTTCGTTTATTGCGAGTTAGCGCTACCCTGCGCGCTATTATTGTGTGTCCAGATTTTAGACACCCTTGTTAAAACGCAACAACTCATCTTTCGTTTATTGAGCATTAGCATTACCCTGTGTGCTATTATTGTGCGTTCAGATTTTAGACACCCTTGTTAAAACGCAACAACCCATCTTTCGTTTATTGCGCGTTAGCACTACCCTGCGCGCTATTATTGTGCGTTCAGATTTTAGACATCCTTGTTAAAACGCAACAATCCATCTTACGTTTATTGCGCGTTAGCGCTACTCTGCGCGCTATTATTGTGCGTTCAGATTTTAGACATCCTTGTTAAAACGCAACAACCCATCTTTCGTTTATTGCGCGATAGTGCTACACTGCGCGCTATTATTGTGCGTTCAGATTTTAGACGCCCTTGTTAAAACGCAACAACCCATCTTTCGTTCATTGCGCGTTAGCGCTACCCTGCGCGCTATTATTGTGCGATCAGATTTAAGACATCCTTGTTAAAACGCAACAATCTATCTTAAGTTTATTGCGCGTTAGCGCTACTCTGCGCGCTATTATCGTGCGTTCAGATTTTAGACATCCTTGTTGAAATGCAACAACCCATCTTTCGTTTATTGCGCGTAAGCGCTACCCTGCGCCCTATTATTGTGCGTTCAGATTTTAGACGCCCTTGTTAAAACGCAACAACCCATCTTTCGTTCATTGCGCGTTAGTGCTACCCTGCGCGCTATTATTGTGCGTTCAGATTTTAGACACCCTTGTTAAAACGGAACAACCCATCTTTCGTTTATTGCGCGTTAGCACTACCCTGCGCGCTATTATTGTGCGTTCAGATTTTAGACGCCCTTGTTAAAACGCAACAACCCATCTTTCGTTCATTGCGCGTTAGTGCTACCCTGCGCGCTATTATTGTGCGTTCAGATTTTAGACACCCTTGTTAAAACGCAACAACCCATCTTTCGTTTATTGCGCGTTAGCACTACCCTGCGCGCTATTATTGTGCGTTCAGATTTTAGACATCCTTGTTAAAACGCAACAACCCATCTTTCGTTTATTGCGCGATAGTGCTACACTGCGCGCTATTATTGTGCGTTCAGATTTTAGACGCCCTTGTTAAAACGCAACAACCCATCTTTCGTTCATTGCGCGTTAGCGCTACCCTGCGCGCTATTATTGTGCGATCAGATTTAAGACATCCTTGTTAAAACGCAACAATCTATCTTAAGTTTATTGCGCGTTAGCGCTACTCTGCGCGCTATTATTGTGCGTTCAGATTTTAGACATCCTTGTTGAAATGCAACAACCCATCTTTCGTTTATTGCGCGTAAGCGCTACCCTGCGCCCTATTATTGTGCGTTCAGATTTTGAACACCCTTGTTAAAACGGAACAACCCATCTTTCGTTTATTGCGAGTTAGCGCTACCCTGCGCGCTATTATCGTGCGTCCAGATTTTAGACACCCTTGTTAAAACGCAGCAACCCATTGTTCCTTTATTGCGCGTTAGCGCTACTCTGCGCGGTATTATTGTGCGTTCAGATTTTAGACACTCTTGTTAAAACGCAACAACCCATCTTTCGTTTACTGCGCGTTAGCGCTACCCTACGCGTTATTATTATGCGTTCAGATTTTTGACACCCTTGTTAAAACGCAACAACCCATCTTTCGTTCATTGCGCGTTAGTGCTACCCTGCGCGCTATTATTGTGCGTTCAGATTTTAGACACCCTTGTTAAAACGCAACAACCCATCTTTCGTTTATTGCGCGTTAGTGCTACACTGCGCGCAATTATTGTGCGTTCAGATTTTAGACACCCTTGTTAAAACGCAACAACCCATCTTTCGTTTATTGCGCGTTAACGCTACCCTGCGCGCTTTTATTGTGCGTTCAGATTTTAGACACCCTTGTTAAAACGCAACAACCCATCTTTCGTTTATTGCGCGTTAGTGTTACACTGCGCGCAATTATTGTGCGTTCAGATTTTAGACACCCTTGTTAAAACGCAACAACCCATCTTTCGTTTATTGCGCGTTAACGCTACCCTGCGCGCTTTTATTGTGCGTTCAGATTTTAGACACCCTTGTTAAAACGCAACAACCCATCTTTCGTTTATTGCGCGTTAGTGCTTTCCTGCGCGCTATTATTGTGCGTTCAGATTTTAGACAACCTTGTTAAAACGCAACAACCCATCTTTCGTTTATTGCGCGTTAGTGCTACACTGCGCGCTATTATTGTGCGTCCAGATTTTAGACACCCTTGTTAAAACGCAACAACCCATCTTTCGTTTATTGCGCGTTAGTGTTACACTGCGCGCAATTATTGTGCGTTCAGATTTTAGACGCCCTTGTTAAAACGCAACAACCCATCTTTCGTTCATTGCGCGTTAGTGCTACCCTGCACGCAATTATTGTGCGTTCAGATTTTAGACACCCTTGTTAAAACGCAACAACCCATCTTTCGTTTATTGCGCGTTAGTGCTACACTGCGCGCTATTATTGTGCGTCCAGATTTTAGACACCCTTGTTAAAACGCAACAACCCATCTTTCGTTTATTGCGCGTTAGTGCTACACTGCGCGCAATTATTGTGCGTTCAGATTTTAGACACCCTTGTTAAAACGCAACAACCCATCTTTCGTTTATTGCGCGTTACCGCTACCCTGCGCGCTTTTATTGTGCGTTCAGATTTTAGACACCCTTGTTAAAACGCAACAACCCATCTTTCGTTTATTGCGCGTTAGTGCTTTCCTGCGCGCTATTATTGTGCGTTCAGATTTTAGACACCCTTGTTAAAACGCAACAACCCATCTTTCGTTTATTGAGCATTAGCATTACCCTGTGTGCTATTATTGTGCGTTCAGATTTTAGACACCCTTGTTAAAACGCAACAACCCATCTTTCGTTTATTGCCCGTTAGCACTACCCTGCGCGCTATTATTCTGCGTTCAGATTTAAGACATCCTTGTTAAAACGCAACAATCCATCTTACGTTTATTGCGCGTTAGCGCTACTCTGCGCGCTATTATTGTGCGTTCTGATTTTAGACATCCTTGTTGAAATGCAACAACCCATCTTTCCTTTATTGCGCGTTAGCCCTACCCTGTGCGCTATTATTGTGCGTTCTGATTTTAGACACTCTTGTTAAAACGCAACAACCCATCTTTTGTTTATTGCGAGTTAGCACTACCCTGCGCGCTATTATCGTGCGTCCAGATTTTAGACACTCTTGTTAAAACGCAACAACCCATCTTTCGTTTATTGCGCGATAGTGCTACACTGCGCGCTATTATTGTGCGTTCAGATTTTAGACGCCCTTGTTAAAACGCAACAACCCATCTTTCGTTCATTGCGCGTTAGTGCTACCCTGCGCGCTATTATTGTGCGTTCAGATTTTAGACACCCTTGTTAAAACGGAACAACCCATCTTTCGTTTATTGCGAGTTAGCGCTACCCTGCGCGCTATTATCGTGTGTCCAGATTTTAGACACCCTTGTTAAAACGCAACAACTCATCTTTCGTTTATTGAGCATTAGCATTACCCTGTGTGCAATTATTGTGCGTTCAGATTTTAGACACCCTTGTTAAAACGCAACAACCCATCTTTCGTTTATTGCGCCTTAGCACTACCCTGCGCGCTATTATTGTGCGTTCAGATTTTAGACATCCTTGTTAAAACGCAACAATCCATCTTACGTTTATTGCGCGTTAGCGCTACTCTGCGCGCTATTATTGTGCGTTCAGATTATAGACATCCTTGTTAAAACGCAACAACCCATCTTTCGTTTATTGCGCGATAGTGCTACACTGTGTGCTATTATTGTGCGTTCAGATTTTAGACACCCTTGTTAAAACGCAACAACCCATCTTTCGTTTATTGCGCGTTAGCACTACCCTGCGCGCTATTATTGTGCGTTCAGATTTTAGACATCCTTGTTAAAACGCAACAATCCATCTTACGTTTATTGCGCGTTAGCGCTACTCTGCGCGCTATTATTGTGGGTTCAGATTTTAGACATCCTTGTTAAAACGCAACAACCCATCTTTCGTTTATTGCGCGATAGTGCTACACTGCGCGCTATTATTGTGCGTTCAGATTTTAGACACCCTTGTTAAAACGCAACAACCCATCTTTCGTTCATTGTGCGTTAGCGCTACCCTGCGCGCTATTATTGTGCGATCAGATTTTAGACATCCTTGTTAAAACGCAACAATCTATCTTAAGTTTATTGCGCGATAGTGCTACACTGCGCGCTATTATTGTGCGTTCAGATTTTAGACGCCCTTGTTAAAACGCAACAACCCATCTTTCGTTCATTGTGCGTTAGCGCTACCCTGCGCGCTATTATTGTGCGATCAGATTTTAGACATCCTTGTTAAAACGCAACAATCTATCTTAAGTTTATTGCGCGTAAGCGCTACCCTGCGCGCTATTATTGTGCGTTCAGATTTTAGACACCCTTGTTAAAACGGAACAACCCATCTTTCGTTTATTGCGAGTTAGCGCTACCCTGCGCGCTATTATCGTGCGTCCAGATTTTAGACACCCTTGTTAAAACGCAGCAACCCATTTTTCCTTTATTGCGCGGTAGCGCTACTCTGCGCGGTATTATTGTGCGTTCAGATTTTAGACACTCTTGTTAAAACGCAACAACCCATCTTTCGTTTACTGCGCGTTAGCGCTACCCTACGCGTTATTATTATGCGTTCAGATTTTTGACACCCTTGTTAAAACGCAACAACCCATCTTTCGTTTATTGCGCGTTAGTGCTTTCCTGCGCGCTATTATTGTGCGTTCAGATTTTAGACACCCTTGTTAAAACGCAACAACCCATCTTTCGTTTATTGAGCATTAGCATTACCCTGTGTGCTATTATTGTGCTTTCAGATTTTAGACACCCTTGTTAAAACGCAACAACCCATCTTTCGTTTATTGCGCGTTAGCACTACCCTGCGCGCTATTATTGTGCGTTCAGATTTAAGACATCCTTGTTAAAACGCAACAATCCATCTTACGTTTATTGCGCGTTAGCGCTACTCTGCGCGCTATTATTGTGCGTTCAGATTTTAGACATTCTTTTTGAAATGCAACAATCCATCTTTCGTTTATTGCGCGTTAGCCCTACCCTGTGCCCTATTATTGTGCGTTCTGATTTTAGACACTCTTGTTAAAACGCAACAACCCATCTTTTGTTTATTGTGAGTTAGCACTACCCTGCGCGCTATTATCGTGCGTCCAGATTTTAGACACCCTTGTTAAAACGCAACAACCCATCTTTCGTTTATTGCGCGATAGTGCTACACTGCGCGCTATTATTGTGCGTTCAGATTTTAGACGCCCTTGTTAAAACGCAACAACCCATCTTTCGTTCATTGCGCGTTAGTGCTACCCTGCGCGCTATTATTGTGCGTTCAGATTTTAGACACCCTTGTTAAAACGGAACAACCCATCTTTCGTTTATTGCGAGTTAGCGCTACCCTGCACGCTATTATTGTGTGTCCAGATTTTAGACACCCTTGTTAAAACGCAACAACTCATCTTTCGTTTATTGAGCATTAGCATTACCCTGTGTGCTATTATTGTGCGTTCAGATTTTAGACACCCTTGTTAAAACGCAACAACCCATCTTTCGTTTATTGCGCGTTAGCACTACCCTGCGCGCTATTATTGTGCGTTCAGATTTTAGACATCCTTGTTAAAACGCAACAATCCATCTTACGTTTATTGCGCGTTAGCGCTACTCTGCGCGCTATTATTGTGCGTTCAGATTTTAGACATCCTTGTTAAAACGCAACAACCCATCTTTCGTTTATTGCGCGATAGTGCTACACTGCGCGCTATTATTGTGCGTTCAGATTTTAGACGCCCTTGTTAAAACGCAACAACCCATCTTTCGTTCATTGCGCGTTAGCGCTACCCTGCGCGCTATTATTGTGCGATCAGATTTAAGACATCCTTGTTAAAACGCAACAATCTATCTTAAGTTTATTGCGCGTTAGCGCTACTCTGCGCGCTATTATCGTGCGTTCAGATTTTAGAAATCCTTGTTGAAATGCAACAACCCATCTTTCGTTTATTGCGCGTAAGCGCTACCCTGCGCCCTATTATTGTGCGTTCAGATTTTAGACGCCCTTGTTAAAACGCAACAACCCATCTTTCGTTCATTGCGCGTTAGTGCTACCCTGCGCGCTATTATTGTGCGTTAAGATTTTAGACACCCTTGTTAAAACGGAACAACCCATCTTTCGTTTATTGCGAGTTAGCGCTACCCTGCGCGCTATTGTTGTGTGTCCAGATTTTAGACACCCTTGTTAAACGCAACAACTCATCTTTCGTTTATTGGACATTAGCATTACCCTGTGTGCTATTATTGTGCGTTCAGATTTTAGACACCCTTGTTAAAACGCAACAACCCATCTTTCGTTTATTGCGCGTTAGCACTACCCTGCGCGCTATTATTGTCCGTTCAGATTTTAGACATCCTTGTTAAAACGCAACAACCCATCTTTCGTTTATTGCGCGATAGTGCTACACTGCGCGCTATTATTGTGCGTTCAGATTTTAGACGCCCTTGTTAAAACGCAACAACCCATCTTTCGTTCATTGCGCGTTAGCGCTACCCTGCGCGCTATTATTGTGCGATCAGATTTAAGACATCCTTGTTAAAACGCAACAATCTATCTTAAGTTTATTGCGCGTTAGCGCTACTCTGCGCGCTATTATCGTGCGTTCAGATTTTAGACATCCTTGTTGAAATGCAACAACCCATCTTTCGTTTATTGCGCGTAAGCGCTACCCTGCGCCCTATTATTGTGCGTTCAGATTTTGAACACCCTTGTTAAAACGGAACAACCCATCTTTCGTTTACTGCGCGTTAGCGCTACCCTACGCGTTATTATTATGCGTTCAGATTTTTGACACCCTTGTTAAAACGCAACAACCCATCTTTCGTTCATTGCGCGTTAGTGCTACCCTGCGCGCTATTATTGTGCGTTCAGATTTTAGACACCCTTGTTAAAACGCAACAACCCATCTTTCGTTTATTGCGCGTTAGTGCTACACTGCGCGCAATTATTGTGCGTTCAGATTTTAGACACCCTTGTTAAAACGCAACAACCCATCTTTCGTTTATTGCGCGTTAACGCTACCCTGCGCGCTTTTATTGTGCGTTCAGATTTTAGACACCCTTGTTAAAACGCAACAACCCATCTTTCGTTTATTGCGCGTTAGTGCTACACTGCGCGCAATTATTGTGCGTTCAGATTTTAGACACCCTTGTTAAAACGCAACAACCCATCTTTCGTTTATTGCGCGTTAACGCTACCCTGCGCGCTTTTATTGTGCGTTCAGATTTTAGACACCCTTGTTAAAACGCAACAACCCATCTTTCGTTTATTGCGCGTTAGTGCTTTCCTGCGCGCTATTATTGTGCGTTCAGATTTTAGACACCCTTGTTAAAACGCAACAACCCATCTTTCGTTTATTGCGCGCTATTATTGTGCGTTCAGATTTTAGACATCCTTGTTAAAACGCAACAATCCATCTTACGTTTATTGCGCGTTAGCGCTACCCTGTGCGCTATTATTGTGCGTTCTGATTTTAGACACTCTTGTTAAAACGCAACAATCCATCTTACGTTTATTGCGCGTTAGCGCTACTCTGCGCGCTATTATTGTGCGTTCAGATTTTAGACATCCTTGTTGAAATGCAACAACCCATCTTTCGTTTATTCCGCGTTAGCGCTACCCTGCGCGCTATTATTGTGCGTTCAGATTTTAGACACTCTTGTTAAAACGCAACAACCCATCTTTCGTTTATTGCGAGTTAGCACTACCCTGCGCGCTATCAACGTGCGTCCAGATTTTAGACACCCTTGTTAAAACGCAACAACCCATCTTTCGTTTATTGCGCGATAGTGCTACACTGCGCGCTATTATTGTGCGTTCAGATTTTAGACGCCCTTGTTAAAACGCAACAACCCATCTTTCGTTCATTGCGCGTTAGTGCTACCCTGCATGCAATTATTGTGCGTTCAGATTTTAGACATCCTTGTTGAAATGCAACAACCCATCTTTCGTTTATTCCGCGTTAGCGCTACCCTGCGCGCTATTATTGTGCGTTCAGATTTTAGACACTCTTGTTAAAACGCAACAACCCATCTTTCGTTTATTGCGAGTTAGCACTACCCTGCGCGCTATCAACGTGCGTCCAGATTTTAGACACCCTTGTTAAAACGCAACAACCCATCTTTCGTTTATTGCGCGATAGTGCTACACTGCGCGCTATTATTGTGCGTTCAGATTTTAGACGCCCTTGTTAAAACGCATCAACCCATCTTTCGTTCATTGCGCGTTAGTGCTACCCTGCACGCAATTATTGTGCGTTCAGATTTTAGACACCCTTGTTAAAACGCAACAACCCATCTTTCGTTTATTGCGCGTTAGTGCTACACTGCGCGCAATTATTGTGCGTTCAGATTTTAGACACCCTTGTTAAAACGCAACAACCCATCTTTCGTTTATTGCGCGTTACCGCTACCCTGCGCGCTTTTATTGTGCGTTCAGATTTTAGACACCCTTGTTAAAACGCAACAACCCATCTTTCGTTTATTGCGCGTTAGTGCTTTCCTGCGCGCTATTATTGTGCGTTCAGATTTTAGACACCCTTGTTAAAACGCAACAACCCATCTTTCGTTTATTGAGCATTAGCATTACCCTGTGTGCTATTATTGTGCGTTCAGATTTTAGACACCCTTGTTAAAACGCAACAACCCATCTTTCGTTTATTGCCCGTTAGCACTACCCTGCGCGCTATTATTCTGCGTTCAGATTTAAGACATCCTTGTTAAAACGCAACAATCCATCTTACGTTTATTGCGCGTTAGCGCTACTCTGCGCGCTATTATTGTGCGTTCTGATTTTAGACATCCTTGTTGAAATGCAACAACCCATCTTTCGTTTATTGCGCGTTAGCCCTACCCTGTGCGCTATTATTGTGCGTTCTGATTTTAGACACTCTTGTTAAAACGCAACAACCCATCTTTTGTTTATTGCGAGTTAGCACTACCCTGCGCGCTATTATCGTGCGTCCAGATTTTAGACACCCTTGTTAAAACGCAACAACCCATCTTTCGTTTATTGCGCGATAGTGCTACACTGCGCGCTATTATTGTGCGTTCAGATTTTAGACGCCCTTGTTAAAACGCAACAACCCATCTTTCGTTCATTGCGCGTTAGTGCTACCCTGCGCGCTATTATTGTGCGTTCAGATTTTAGACACCCTTGTTAAAACGGAACAACCCATCTTTCGTTTATTGCGAGTTAGCGCTACCCTGCGCGCTATTATCGTGTGTCCAGATTTTAGACACCCTTGTTAAAACGCAACAACTCATCTTTCGTTTATTGAGCATTAGCATTACCCTGTGTGCAATTATTGTGCGTTCAGATTTTAGACACCCTTGTTAAAACGCAACAACCCATCTTTCGTTTATTGCGCCTTAGCACTACCCTGCGCGCCATTATTGTGCGTTCAGATTTTAGACATCCTTGTTAAAACGCAACAATCCATCTTACGTTTATTGCGCGTTAGCGCTACTCTGCGCGCTATTATTGTGCGTTCAGATTATAGACATCCTTGTTAAAACGCAACAACCCATCTTTCGTTTATTGCGCGATAGTGCTACACTGTGTGCTATTATTGTGCGTTCAGATTTTGTACACCCTTGTTAAAACGCAACAACCCATCTTTCGTTTATTGCGCGTTAGCACTACCCTGCGCGCTATTATTGTGCGTTCAGATTTTAGACATCCTTGTTAAAACGCAACAATCCATCTTACGTTTATTGCGCGTTAGCGCTACTCTGCGCGCTATTATTGTGGGTTCAGATTTTAGACATCCTTGTTAAAACGCAACAACCCATCTTTCGTTTATTGCGCGATAGTGCTACACTGCGCGCTATTATTGTGCGTTCAGATTTTAGACGCCCTTGTTAAAACGCAACAACCCATCTTTCGTTCATTGTGCGTTAGCGCTACCCTGCGCGCTATTATTGTGCGATCAGATTTTAGACATCCTTGTTAAAACGCAACAATCTATCTTAAGTTTATTGCGCGTTAGCGCTACTCTGCGCGCTATTATCGTGCGTTCAGATTTTAGACATCCTTGTTGAATTGCAACAACCCATCTTTCGTTTATTGCGCGTAAGCGCTACCCTGCGCGCTATTATTGTGCGTTCAGATTTTAGACACCCTTGTTAAAACGGAACAACCCATCTTTCGTTTATTGCGAGTTAGCGCTACCCTGCGCGCTATTATCGTGCGTCCAGATTTTAGACACCCTTGTTAAAACGCAGCAACCCATTTTTCCTTTATTGCGCGTTAGCGCTACTCTGCGCGGTATTATTGTGCGTTCAGATTTTAGACACTCTTGTTAAAACGCAACAACCCATCTTTCGTTTACTGCGCGTTAGCGCTACCCTACGCGTTATTATTATGCGTTCAGATTTTTGACACCCTTGTTAAAACGCAACAACCCATCTTTCGTTCATTGCGCGTTAGTGCTACCCTGCGCGCTATTATTGTGCGTTCAGATTTTAGACACCCTTGTTAAAACGCAACAACCCATCTTTCGTTTGTTGCGCGTTAGTGCTACACTGCGCGCAATTATTGTGCGTTCAGATTTTAGACACCCTTGTTAAAACGCAACAATCTATCTTTCGTTTATTGCGCGTTAACACTACCCTGCGCGCTTTTATTGTGCGTTCAGATTTTAGACACCCTTGTTAAAACGCAACAACCCATCTTTCGTTTATTGCGCGTTAGTGCTACACTGTGCGCAATTATTGTGCGTTCAGATTTTAGACACCCTTGTTAAAACGCAACAACCCATCTTTCGTTTATTGCGCGTTAACGCTACCCTGCGCGCTTTTATTGTGCGTTCAGATTTTAGACACTCTTGTTAAAACGCAACAACCCATCTTTCGTTTATTGCGCGTTAGTGCTTTCCTGCGCGCTATTATTGTGCGTTCAGATTTTAGACACCCTTGTTAAAACGCAACAACCCATCTTTCGTTTATTGCGCGCTATTATTGTGCGTTCAGATTTTAGACATCCTTGTTAAAACGCAACAATCCATCTTACGTTTATTGCGCGTTAGCGCTACTCTGCGCGCTATTATTGTGAGTTCAGATTTTAGACATCCTTGTTGAAATGCAACAACCCATCTTTCGTTTATTGCGCGTTAGCGCTACCCTGCGCGCTATTATTGTGCGTTCAGATTTTAGACACTCTTGTTAAAACGCAACAACCCATCTTTCGTTTATTGCGAGTTAGCACTACCCTGCGCGCTATTATCGTGCGTCCAGATTTTAGACACCCTTGTTAAAACGCAACAACCCATCTTTCGTTTATTGCGCGATAGTGCTACATTGCGCGCTATTATCGTGCGTCCAGATTTTAGACACCCTTGTTAAAACGCAACAACCCATCTTTCGTTTATTGCTCGTTAGTGCTTTCCTGCGCGCTATTATTGTGCGTTCAGATTTTAGACATCCTTGTTGAAATGCAACAACCCATCTTTCGTTTATTGCGCGTTAGCGCTACCCTGCGCGCTATTATTGTGCGTTCAGATTTTAGACACCATTGTTAAAACGCAACAACCCATCTTTCGTTTATTGCGCGTTACCGCTATCCTGCGCGCTTTTATTGTGCGTTCAGATTTTAGACACCCTTGTTAAAACGCAACAACCCATCTTTCGTTTATTGCGCGTTAGTGCTTTCCTGCGCGCTATTATTGTGCGTTCAGATTTTAGACACCCTTGTTAAAACGCAACAACCCATCTTTCGTTTATTGAGCATTAGCATTACCCTGTGTGCTATTATTGTGCGTTCAGATTTTAGACACCCTTGTTAAAACGCAACAACCCATCTTTCGTTTATTGCCCGTTAGCACTACCCTGCGCGCTATTATTCTGCGTTCAGATTTAAGACATCCTTGTTAAAACGCAACAATCCATCTTACGTTTATTGCGCGTTAGCGCTACTCTGCGCGCTATTATTGTGCGTTCTGATTTTAGACATCCTTGTTGAAATGCAACAACCCATCTTTCGTTTATTGCGCGTTAGCCCTACCCTGTGCGCTATTATTGTGCGTTCTGATTTTAGACACTCTTGTTAAAACGCAACAACCCATCTTTTGTTTATTGCGAGTTAGCACTACCCTGCGCGCTATTATCGTGCGTCCAGATTTTAGACACCCTTGTTAAAACGCAACAACCCATCTTTCGTTTATTGCGCGATAGTGCTACACTGCGCGCTATTATTGTGCGTTCAGATTTTAGACGCCCTTGTTAAAACGCAACAACCCATCTTTCGTTCATTGCGCGTTAGTGCTACCCTGCGCGCTATTATTGTGCGTTCAGATTTTAGACACCCTTGTTAAAACGGAACAACCCATCTTTCGTTTATTGCGAGTTAGCGCTACCCTGCGCGCTATTATCGTGTGTCCAGATTTTAGACACCCTTGTTAAAACGCAACAACTCATCTTTCGTTTATTGAGCATTAGCATTACCCAGTGTGCAATTATTGTGCGTTCAGATTTTAGACACCCTTGTTAAAACGCAACAACCCATCTTTCGTTTATTGCGCCTTAGCACTACCCTGCGCGCTATTATTGTGCGTTCAGATTTTAGACATCCTTGTTAAAACGCAACAATCCATCTTACGTTTATTGCGCGTTAGCGCTACTCTGCGCGCTATTATTGTGCGTTCAGATTATAGACATCCTTGTTAAAACGCAACAACCCATCTTTCGTTTATTGCGCGATAGTGCTACACTGTGTGCTATTATTGTGCGTTCAGATTTTAGACACCCTTGTTAAAACGCAACAACCCATCTTTCGTTTATTGCGCGTTAGCACTACCCTGCGCGCTATTATTGTGCGTTCAGATTTTAGACATCCTTGTTAAAACGCAACAATCCATCTTACGTTTATTGCGCGTTAGCGCTACTCTGCGCGCTATTATTGTGGGTTCAGATTTTAGACATCCTTGTTAAAACGCAACAACCCATCTTTCGTTTATTGCGCGATAGTGCTACACTGCGCGCTATTATTGTGCGTTCAGATTTTAGACGCCCTTGTTAAAACGCAACAACCCATCTTTCGTTCATTGCGCGTTAGTGCTACCCTGCGCGCTATTATTGTGCGTTCAGATTTTAGACACCCTTGTTAAAACGGAACAACCCATCTTTCGTTTATTGCGAGTTAGCGCTACCCTGCGCGCTATTATCGTGTGTCCAGATTTTAGACACCCTTGTTAAAACGCAACAACTCATCTTTCGTTTATTGAGCATTAGCATTACCCTGTGTGCAATTATTGTGCGTTCAGATTTTAGACACCCTTGTTAAAACGCAACAACCCATCTTTCGTTTATTGCGCCTTAGCACTACCCTGCGCGCCATTATTGTGCGTTCAGATTTTAGACATCCTTGTTAAAACGCAACAATCCATCTTACGTTTATTGCGCGTTAGCGCTACTCTGCGCGCTATTATTGTGCGTTCAGATTATAGACATCCTTGTTAAAACGCAACAACCCATCTTTCGTTTATTGCGCGATAGTGCTACACTGTGTGCTATTATTGTGCGTTCAGATTTTGTACACCCTTGTTAAAACGCAACAACCCATCTTTCGTTTATTGCGCGTTAGCACTACCCTGCGCGCTATTATTGTGCGTTCAGATTTTAGACATCCTTGTTAAAACGCAACAATCCATCTTACGTTTATTGCGCGTTAGCGCTACTCTGCGCGCTATTATTGTGGGTTCAGATTTTAGACATCCTTGTTAAAACGCAACAACCCATCTTTCGTTTATTGCGCGATAGTGCTACACTGCGCGCTATTATTGTGCGTTCAGATTTTAGACGCCCTTGTTAAAACGCAACAACCCATCTTTCGTTCATTGTGCGTTAGCGCTACCCTGCGCGCTATTATTGTGCGATCAGATTTTAGACATCCTTGTTAAAACGCAACAATCTATCTTAAGTTTATTGCGCGTTAGCGCTACTCTGCGCGCTATTATCGTGCGTTCAGATTTTAGACATCCTTGTTGAAATGCAACAACCCATCTTTCGTTTATTGCGCGTAAGCGCTACCCTGCGCGCTATTATTGTGCGTTCAGATTTTAGACACCCTTGTTAAAACGGAACAACCCATCTTTCGTTTATTGCGAGTTAGCGCTACCCTGCGCGCTATTATCGTGCGTCCAGATTTTAGACACCCTTGTTAAAACGCAGCAACCCATTTTTCCTTTATTGCGCGTTAGCGCTACTCTGCGCGGTATTATTGTGCGTTCAGATTTTAGACACTCTTGTTAAAACGCAACAACCCATCTTTCGTTTACTGCGCGTTAGCGCTACCCTACGCGTTATTATTATGCGTTCAGATTTTTGACACCCTTGTTAAAACGCAACAACCCATCTTTCGTTCATTGCGCGTTAGTGCTACCCTGCGCGCTATTATTGTGCGTTCAGATTTTAGACACCCTTGTTAAAACGCAACAACCCATCTTTCGTTTGTTGCGCGTTAGTGCTACACTGCGCGCAATTATTGTGCGTTCAGATTTTAGACACCCTTGTTAAAACGCAACAATCTATCTTTCGTTTATTGCGCGTTAACACTACCCTGCGCGCTTTTATTGTGCGTTCAGATTTTAGACACCCTTGTTAAAACGCAACAACCCATCTTTCGTTTATTGCGCGTTAGTGCTACACTGTGCGCAATTATTGTGCGTTCAGATTTTAGACACCCTTGTTAAAACGCAACAACCCATCTTTCGTTTATTGCGCGTTAACGCTACCCTGCGCGCTTTTATTGTGCGTTCAGATTTTAGACACTCTTGTTAAAACGCAACAACCCATCTTTCGTTTATTGCGCGTTAGTGCTTTCCTGCGCGCTATTATTGTGCGTTCAGATTTTAGACACCCTTGTTAAAACGCAACAACCCATCTTTCGTTTATTGCGCGCTATTATTGTGCGTTCAGATTTTAGACATCCTTGTTAAAACGCAACAATCCATCTTACGTTTATTGCGCGTTAGCGCTACTCTGCGCGCTATTATTGTGAGTTCAGATTTTAGACATCCTTGTTGAAATGCAACAACCCATCTTTCGTTTATTGCGCGTTAGCGCTACCCTGCGCGCTATTATTGTGCGTTCAGATTTTAGACACTCTTGTTAAAACGCAACAACCCATCTTTCGTTTATTGCGAGTTAGCACTACCCTGCGCGCTATTATCGTGCGTCCAGATTTTAGACACCCTTGTTAAAACGCAACAACCCATCTTTCGTTTATTGCGCGATAGTGCTACATTGCGCGCTATTATCGTGCGTCCAGATTTTAGACACCCTTGTTAAAACGCAACAACCCATCTTTCGTTTATTGCTCGTTAGTGCTTTCCTGCGCGCTATTATTGTGCGTTCAGATTTTAGACATCCTTGTTGAAATGCAACAACCCATCTTTCGTTTATTGCGCGTTAGCGCTACCCTGCGCGCTATTATTGTGCGTTCAGATTTTAGACACCCTTGTTAAAACGCAACAACCCATCTTTCGTTTATTGCGCGTTACCGCTATCCTGCGCGCTTTTATTGTGCGTTCAGATTTTAGACACCCTTGTTAAAACGCAACAACCCATCTTTCGTTTATTGCGCGTTAGTGCTTTCCTGCGCGCTATTATTGTGCGTTCAGATTTTAGACACCCTTGTTAAAACGCAACAACCCATCTTTCGTTTATTGAGCATTAGCATTACCCTGTGTGCTATTATTGTGCGTTCAGATTTTAGACACCCTTGTTAAAACGCAACAACCCATCTTTCGTTTATTGCCCGTTAGCACTACCCTGCGCGCTATTATTCTGCGTTCAGATTTAAGACATCCTTGTTAAAACGCAACAATCCATCTTACGTTTATTGCGCGTTAGCGCTACTCTGCGCGCTATTATTGTGCGTTCTGATTTTAGACATCCTTGTTGAAATGCAACAACCCATCTTTCGTTTATTGCGCGTTAGCCCTACCCTGTGCGCTATTATTGTGCGTTCTGATTTTAGACACTCTTGTTAAAACGCAACAACCCATCTTTTGTTTATTGCGAGTTAGCACTACCCTGCGCGCTATTATCGTGCGTCCAGATTTTAGACACCCTTGTTAAAACGCAACAACCCATCTTTCGTTTATTGCGCGATAGTGCTACACTGCGCGCTATTATTGTGCGTTCAGATTTTAGACGCCCTTGTTAAAACGCAACAACCCATCTTTCGTTCATTGCGCGTTAGTGCTACCCTGCGCGCTATTATTGTGCGTTCAGATTTTAGACACCCTTGTTAAAACGGAACAACCCATCTTTCGTTTATTGCGAGTTAGCGCTACCCTGCGCGCTATTATCGTGTGTCCAGATTTTAGACACCCTTGTTAAAACGCAACAACTCATCTTTCGTTTATTGAGCATTAGCATTACCCAGTGTGCAATTATTGTGCGTTCAGATTTTAGACACCCTTGTTAAAACGCAACAACCCATCTTTCGTTTATTGCGCCTTAGCACTACCCTGCGCGCTATTATTGTGCGTTCAGATTTTAGACATCCTTGTTAAAACGCAACAATCCATCTTACGTTTATTGCGCGTTAGCGCTACTCTGCGCGCTATTATTGTGCGTTCAGATTATAGACATCCTTGTTAAAACGCAACAACCCATCTTTCGTTTATTGCGCGATAGTGCTACACTGTGTGCTATTATTGTGCGTTCAGATTTTAGACACCCTTGTTAAAACGCAACAACCCATCTTTCGTTTATTGCGCGTTAGCACTACCCTGCGCGCTATTATTGTGCGTTCAGATTTTAGACATCCTTGTTAAAACGCAACAATCCATCTTACGTTTATTGCGCGTTAGCGCTACTCTGCGCGCTATTATTGTGGGTTCAGATTTTAGACATCCTTGTTAAAACGCAACAACCCATCTTTCGTTTATTGCGCGATAGTGCTACACTGCGCGCTATTATTGTGCGTTCAGATTTTAGACGCCCTTGTTAAAACGCAACAACCCATCTTTCGTTCATTGTGCGTTAGCGCTACCCTGCGCGCTATTATTGTGCGATCAGATTTTAGACATCCTTGTTAAAACGCAACAATCTATCTTAAGTTTATTGCGCGTTAGCGCTACTCTGCGCGCTATTATCGTGCGTTCAGATTTTAGACATCCTTGTTGAAATGCAACAACCCATCTTTCGTTTATTGCGCGTAAGCGCTACCCTGCGCGCTATTATTGTGCGTTCAGATTTTAGACACCCTTGTTAAAACGGAACAACCCATCTTTCGTTTATTGCGAGTTAGCGCTACCCTGCGCGCTATTATCGTGCGTCCAGATTTTAGACACCCTTGTTAAAACGCAGCAACCCATTTTTCCTTTATTGCGCGTTAGCGCTACTCTGCGCGGTATTATTGTGCGTTCAGATTTTAGACACTCTTGTTAAAACGCAACAACCCATCTTTCGTTTACTGCGCGTTAGCGCTACCCTACGCGTTATTATTATGCGTTCAGATTTTTGACACCCTTGTTAAAACGCAACAACCCATCTTTCGTTCATTGCGCGTTAGTGCTACCCTGCGCGCTATTATTGTGCGTTCAGATTTTAGACACCCTTGTTAAAACGCAACAACCCATCTTTCGTTTATTGCGCGTTAGTGCTACACTGCGCGCAATTATTGTGCGTTCAGATTTTAGACACCCTTGTTAAAACGCAACAATCTATCTTTCGTTTATTGCGCGTTAACACTACCCTGCGCGCTTTTATTGTGCGTTCAGATTTTAGACACCCTTGTTAAAACGCAACAACCCATCTTTCGTTTATTGCGCGTTAGTGCTACACTGTGCGCAATTATTGTGCGTTCAGATTTTAGACACCCTTGTTAAAACGCAACAACCCATCTTTCGTTTATTGCGCGTTAACGCTACCCTGCGCGCTTTTATTGTGCGTTCAGATTTTAGACACTCTTGTTAAAACGCAACAACCCATCTTTCGTTTATTGCGCGTTAGTGCTTTCCTGCGCGCTATTATTGTGCGTTCAGATTTTAGACACCCTTGTTAAAACGCAACAACCCATCTTTCGTTTATTGCGCGCTATTATTGTGCGTTCAGATTTTAGACATCCTTGTTAAAACGCAACAATCCATCTTACGTTTATTGCGCGTTAGCGCTACTCTGCGCGCTATTATTGTGAGTTCAGATTTTAGACATCCTTGTTGAAATGCAACAACCCATCTTTCGTTTATTGCGCGTTAGCGCTACCCTGCGCGCTATTATTGTGCGTTCAGATTTTAGACACTCTTGTTAAAACGCAACAACCCATCTTTCGTTTATTGCGAGTTAGCACTACCCTGCGCGCTATTATCGTGCGTCCAGATTTTAGACACCCTTGTTAAAACGCAACAACCCATCTTTCGTTTATTGCGCGATAGTGCTACATTGCGCGCTATTATCGTGCGTCCAGATTTTAGACACCCTTGTTAAAACGCAACAACCCATCTTTCGTTTATTGCTCGTTAGTGCTTTCCTGCGCGCTATTATTGTGCGTTCAGATTTTAGACATCCTTGTTGAAATGCAACAACCCATCTTTCGTTTATTGCGCGTTAGCGCTACCCTGCGCGCTATTATTGTGCGTTCAGATTTTAGACACCCTTGTTAAAACGCAACAACCCATCTCTCGTTTATTGCGCGTAGTGCTTTCCTGCGCGCTATTATTGTGCGTTCAGATTTTAGACACCCTTGTTAAAACGCAACAACCCATCTTTCGTTTATTGCACATTAACGCTACCCTGCGCGCTTTTATTGTGCGTTCAGATTTTAGACACCCTTGTTAAAACGCAACAACCCATCTTTCGTTTATTGCGCGTTAGTGCTTTCCTGCGCGCTATTATTGTGCGTTCAGATTTTAGACACCCTTGTTAAAACGCAACAACCCATCTTTCGTTTATAGCGCGTTAGTGCTTTCCTGCGCGCTATTATTGTGCGTTCAGATTTTAGACACCCTTGTTAAAACGCAACAACCCATCTTACGTTTATTGAGCATTAGCATTACCCTGTGTGCCCTCTATTATTGAGCGTTCAGATTTTAGACACCCTTGTTAAAACGCAACAACCCATCTTTCGTTTATTGCGCGTTAGCACTACCCTGCGCGCTATTATTGTGCGTTCAGATTTTAGACATCCTTGTTAAAACGCAACAATCCATCTTACGTTTATTGCGCGTTAGCGCTACTCTGCGCGCTATTATTGTGCGTTCAGATTTTGGACATCCTTGTTGGAATGCAACAACCCATCTTTCGTTTATTGCGCGTTAGCGCTATTATCGTGCGTCCAGATTTTAGACACCCTTGTTAAAACGCAACAACCCATTTTTCCTTTATTGCGCGTTAGCGCTACTCTGCGCGGTATTATTGTGCGTTCAGATTTTAGACACTCTTGTTAAAACGCAACAACCCATCTTTCGTTTACTGCGCGTTAGCGCTACCCTACGCGTTATTATTATGCGTTCAGATTTTTGACACCCTTGTTAAAACGCAACAACCCATCTTTCGTTTATTGCGCGCTATTATTGTGCGTTCAGATTTTAGACATCCTTGTTAAAACGCAACAATCCATCTTACGTTTATTGCGCGTTAGCGCTACTCTGCGCGCTATTATTGTGAGTTCAGATTTTAGACATCCTTGTTGAAATGCAACAACCCATCTTTCGTTTATTGCGCGTTAGCGCTACCCTGCGCGCTATTATTGTGCGTTCAGATTTTAGACACTCTTGTTAAAACGCAACAACCCATCTTTCGTTTATTGCGAGTTAGCACTACCCTGCGCGCTATTATCGTGCGTCCAGATTTTAGACACCCTTGTTAAAACGCAACAACCCATCTTTCGTTTATTGCGCGATAGTGCTACATTGCGCGCTATTATCGTGCGTCCAGATTTTAGACACCCTTGTTAAAACGCAACAACCCATCTTTCGTTTATTGCTCGTTAGTGCTTTCCTGCGCGCTATTATTGTGCGTTCAGATTTTAGACATCCTTGTTGAAATGCAACAACCCATCTTTCGTTTATTGCGCGTTAGCGCTACCCTGCGCGCTATTATTGTGCGTTCAGATTTTAGACACCCTTGTTAAAACGCAACAACCCATCTCTCGTTTATTGCGCGTTAGTGCTTTCCTGCGCGCTATTATTGTGCGTTCAGATTTTAGACACCCTTGTTAAAACGCAACAACCCATCTTTCGTTTATTGCACATTAACGCTACCCTGCGCGCTTTTATTGTGCGTTCAGATTTTAGACACCCTTGTTAAAACGCAACAACCCATCTTTCGTTTATTGCGCGCTATTATTGTGCGTTCAGATTTTAGACATCCTTGTTAAAACGCAACAATCCATCTTACGTTTATTGCGCGTTAGCGCTACTCTGCGCGCTATTATTGTGAGTTCAGATTTTAGACATCCTTGTTGAAATGCAACAACCCATCTTTCGTTTATTGCGCGTTAGCGCTACCCTGCGCGCTATTATTGTGCGTTCAGATTTTAGACACTCTTGTTAAAACGCAACAACCCATCTTTCGTTTATTGCGAGTTAGCACTACCCTGCGCGCTATTATCGTGCGTCCAGATTTTAGACACCCTTGTTAAAACGCAACAACCCATCTTTCGTTTATTGCGCGATAGTGCTACATTGCGCGCTATTATCGTGCGTCCAGATTTTAGACACCCTTGTTAAAACGCAACAACCCATCTTTCGTTTATTGCTCGTTAGTGCTTTCCTGCGCGCTATTATTGTGCGTTCAGATTTTAGACATCCTTGTTGAAATGCAACAACCCATCTTTCGTTTATTGCGCGTTAGCGCTACCCTGCGCGCTATTATTGTGCGTTCAGATTTTAGACACCCTTGTTAAAACGCAACAACCCATCTCTCGTTTATTGCGCGTTAGTGCTTTCCTGCGCGCTATTATTGTGCGTTCAGATTTTAGACACCCTTGTTAAAACGCAACAACCCATCTTTCGTTTATTGCACATTAACGCTACCTGCGCGCTTTTATTGTGCGTTCAGATTTTAGACACCCTTGTTAAAACGCAACAACCCATCTTTCGTTTATTGCGCGTTAGTGCTTTCCTGCGCGCTATTATTGTGCGTTCAGATTTTAGACACCCTTGTTAAAACGCAACAACCCATCTTACGTTTATTGAGCATTAGCATTACCCTGTGTGCCCTCTATTATTGTGCGTTCAGATTTTAGACACCCTTGTTAAAACGCAACAACCCATCTTTCGTTTATTGCGCGTTAGCACTACCCTGCGCGCTATTATTGTGCGTTCAGATTTTAGACATCCTTGTTAAAACGCAACAATCCATCTTACGTTTATTGCGCGTTAGCGCTACTCTGCGCGCTATTATTGTGCGTTCAGATTTTGGACATCCTTGTTGGAATGCAACAACCCATCTTTCGTTTATTGCGCGTTAGCGCTATTATCGTGCGTCCAGATTTTAGACACCCTTGTTAAAACGCAACAACCCATTTTTCCTTTATTGCGCGTTAGCGCTACTCTGCGCGGTATTATTGTGCGTTCAGATTTTAGACACTCTTGTTAAAACGCAACAACCCATCTTTCGTTTACTGCGCGTTAGCGCTACCCTACGCGTTATTATTATGCGTTCAGATTTTTGACACCCTTGTTAAAACGCAACAACCCATCTTTCGTTCATTGCGCGTTAGTGCTACCCTGCGCGCTATTATTGTGCGTTCAGATTTTAGACACCCTTGTTAAAACGCAACAACCCATCTTTCGTTTATTGCGCGTTAGTGCTACACTGCGCGCTATTATTGTGCGTCCAGATTTTAGACACCCTTGTTAAAACGCAACAACCCATCTTTCGTTTATTGCGCGTTAGTGCTACACTGCGCGCAATTATTGTGCGTTCAGATTTTAGACACCCTTGTTAAAACGCAACAACCCATCTTTCGTTTATTGCGCGTTCAGATTTTAGACACCCTTGTTAAAACGCAACAACCCATCTTTCGTTTATTGCGCGTTAGTGCTTTCCTGCGCGCTATTATTGTGCGTTCAGATTTTAGACACCCTTGTTAAAACGCAACAACCCATCTTTCGTTTATTGAGCATTAGCATTACCCTATGTGCTATTATTGTGCGTTCAGATTTTAGACACCCTTGTTAAAACGCAACAACCCATCTTTCGTTTTTTGCGCGTTAGAGCTACCCTGCGCGCTATTATTGTGCGTTCAGATTTTAGACATCCTTGTTGAAATGCAACAACCCATCTTTCGTTTATTGCGCGTTAGCGCTACCCTGCGCGCTATTATTGTGCGTTCAGATTTTAGACGCCCTTGTAAAAACGCAACAACCCATCTTTCGTTTATTGCGCGTTAGCGCTACCTGTGTGCTATTATTGTGCGTTTAGATTTTAGACACCCTTGTTAAAACGCAACAACCAATCTTTCGTTTATTGCGAGTTAGCGCTACCATGCGAGCTATTATTGTGCGATCAGATTTTAGACATCCTTGTTAAAACGCAACAATCTATCTTAAGTTTGTTGCGCGTTAGCGCTACTCTGCGCGCTATTATTGTGCGTTCAGATTTTAGACATCCTTGTTAAAACGCAACAACCCATCTTTCGTTTATTGCGCGATAGTGCTACACTGCACGCTATTATTGTGCGTTCAGATTTTAGACACCCTTGTTAAAACGCAACAACCCATCTTTCGTTCATTGCGCGTTAGTGCTACCCTTCGCGCTAATATTGTGCGTTCAGATTTTAGACAGCCTTGTTAAAACGCAACAACCCATCTTTCGTTCATTGCGCGTTAGTGCTACCCTGCGCGCTATTATTGTGCGTTCAGATTTTAGACACCCTTGTTAAAACGCAACAACCCATCTTTCGTTTATTGCGCGTTAGTGCTACACTGGGCGCTATTATTGTGCGTTCAGATTTTAGACACCCTTGTTAAAACGCAACAACCCATCTTTCGTTTATTGCGCGTTAGTGCTACACTGCGCGCTATTATTGTGCGTCCAGATTTTAGACACCCTTGTTAAAACGCAACAACCCATCTTTCGTTTATTGTGCGTTAGTGCTACACTGCGCGCAATTATTGTGCGTTCAAATTTTAGACACCCTTGTTAAAACGCAACAACCCATCTTTCGTTTATTGCGCGTTAACGCTACCCTGCGCGTTTTTATTGAGCGTTCAGATTTTAGACACCCTTGTTAAAACGCAACAACCCATCTTTCGTTTATTGCGCGTTAGCGCTACTCTGCCCGCTATTATTGTGCGCTCAGATTTCAGACACCCTTGTTAAAACGCAACAACCCATCTTTCCTTTATTGCGCGTTAGCGCTACTCTGCCCGCTATTATTGTGCGCTCAGATTTCAGACACCCTTGTTAAAACGCAACAACCCATCTTTCCTTTATTTTATTGTTAGCTCTACTCTGCGCGGTATTATTGTGCGTTCAGATTTTAGACACCCTTGCTAAAACGCAACAACCCATCTTTCGTTTATTGCGCGTTAGCGCTACCTGTGTGCTATTATTGTGCGTTTAGATTTTAGACACCCTTGTTAAAACGCAACAACCAATCTTTCGTTTATTGCGAGTTAGCGCTACCCTGCGAGCTATTATTGTGCGATCAGATTTTAGACATCCTTCTTAAAACGCAACAATCTATCTTAAGTTTGTTGCGCGTTAGCGCTACTCTGCGCGCTATTATTGTGCATTCAGATTTTAGACATCCTTGTTAAAACGCAACAACCCATCTTTCGTTTATTGCGCGATAGTGCTACACTGCGCGCTATTATTGTGCGTTCAGATTTTAGACACCCTTGTTAAAACGCAACAACCCATCTTTCGTTCATTGCGCGTTAGTGCTACCATTCGCGCTATTATTGTGCGTTCAGATTTTAGACAGCCTTGTTAAAACGCAACAACCCATCTTTCGTTCATTGCGCGTTAGTGCTACCCTGCGCGCTATTATTGTGCGTTCAGATTTTAGACACCCTTGTTAAAACGCAACAACCCATCTTTCGTTTATTGCGCGTTAGTGTTACACTGGGCGCTATTATTGTGCGTTCAGATTTTAGACACCCTTGTTAAAACGCAACAACCCATCTTTCGTTTATTGCGCGTTAGTGCAACACTGCGCGCTATTATTGTGCGTCCAGATTTTAGAGACCCTTGTTAAAACGCAACAACCCATCTTTCGTTTATTGTGCGTTAGTGCTACACTGCGCGCAATTATTGTGCGTTCAAATTTTAGACACCCTTGTTAAAACGCAACAACCCATCTTTCGTTTATTTCGCGTTAACGCTACCCTGCGCGTTTTTATTGAGCGTTCAGATTTTAGACACCCTTGTTAAAACGCAACAACCCATCTTTCGTTTATTGCGCGTTAGCGCTACTCTGCGCGGTATTATTGTGAGTTCAGATTTCAGACACCCTTGTTAAAACGCAACAACCCATCTTTCCTTTATTGCGCGTTAGCGCTACTCTGCGCGGTATTATTGTGAGTTCAGATTTTAGACACCCTTGCTAAAACGCAACAACCCATCTTTCGTTTATTGCGCGTTAGCGCTACCTGTGTGCTATTATTGTGCGTTTAGATTTTAAACACCCTTGTTTAAACGCAACAACCAATCTTTCGTTTATTGCGCGTTAGCGCTACCCTGCGCGCTATTATTGTGCGATCAGATTTTAGACATCCTTGTTAAAACGCAACAATTTATCTTAAGTTTATTGCGCGTTAGCGCTACTCTGCGCGCTATTACCGTGCGTTCAGATTTTAGACATCCTTGTTGAAATGCAACAACCCATCTTTCGTTTATTGCCCGTTAGCTCTACCCTGCGCGCTATTATTGTGCGTTCAGATTTTAGACACCCTTGTTAAAACGGAACAACCCATCTTTCGTTTATTGCGACTTAGCGCTACCCTGCGTGCTATTATCGTGCGTCCAGATTTTAGACACCCTTGTTAAAACGCAACAACCCATTTTTCCTTTATTGCGCGTTAGCGCTACTCTGCGCGGTATTATTGTGCGTTCTGATTTTAGACACTCTTGTTAAAACGCAACAACCCATCTTTCGTTTACTGCGCGTTAGCGCTACCCTACACGTTATTATTATGCGTTCAGATTTTTGACACCCTTGTTAAAACGCAACAACCCATCTTTCGTTCATTGCGCGTTAGCGCTACCCTGCGCGCTATTATTGTGCGTTCAGATTTTAGACACCCTTGTTAAAACGCAACAACCCATCTTTCGTTTATTGCGAGTTAGCGCTACCCTGCGAGCTATTATTGTGCGATCAGATTTTAGACATCCTTGTTAAAACGCAACAATCTATCTTAAGTTTGTTGCGCGTTAGCGCTACTCTGCGCGCTATTATTGTGCGTTCAGATTTTAGACATCCTTGTTAAAACGCAACAACCCATCTTTCGTTTATTGCGCGATAGTGCTACACTGCGCGCTATTATTGTGCGTTCAGATTTTAGACACCCTTATTAAAACGCAACAACCCATCTTTTGTTTATTGTGCGTTAGTGTTTTCCTGCGCGCTATTATTGTGCGTTCAGATTTTAGACATCCTTGTTAAAACGCAACAACCCATCTTTGGTTTATTGCGCGTTAGTGCTTTCCTGCGCGCTATTATTGTGCGTTCAGATTTTAGACACCCTTGTTAAAACGCAACAACCCATCTTTCGTTTATTGAGCATTAGCATTACCCTATGTGCTATTATTGTGCGTTCAGATTTTAGACACCCTTGTTAAAACGCAACAACCCATCTTTCGTTTATTGCGCGTTAGCGCTACCCTGCGCGCTATTATTGTGCGTTCAGATTTTAGACATCCTTGTTGAAATGCAACAACCCATCTTTCGTTTATTGCGCGTTAGCGCTACCCTGCGCGCTATTATTGTGCGTTCAGATTTTAGACATCCTTGTTGAAATGCAACAACCCATCTTTCGTTTATTGCGCGTTAGCGCTACACTGCGCGCAATTATTGTGCGTTCAAATTTTAGACACCCTTGTTAAAACGCAACGACCCATCTTTCGTTTATTGCGCGTTAACGCTACCCTGCGCGCTATTATTGTGCGTTCAGATTTTAGACATCCTTGTTAAAACGCAACAACCCATCTTTCGTTTATTGCGCGTTAGTGCTTTCTTGCGCGCTATTATTGTGCGTTCAGATTTTAGACACCCTTGTTAAAACGCAACAACCCATCTTTCGTTTATTGAGCATTAGCATTACCCTATGTGCTATTATTGTGCGTTCAGATTTTAGACACCCTTGTTAAAACGCAACAACCCATCTTTCGTTTATTGCGCGTTAGCGCTACCCTGCGCGCTATTATTGTGCGTTCAGATTTCAGACATCCTTGTTGAAATGCAACAACCCATCTTTCGTTTATTGCGCGTTAGCGCTACCCTGCGCGCTATTATTGTGCGTTCAGATTTTAGACATCCTTGTTGAAATGCAACAACCCATCTTTCGTTTATTGCGCGTTAGCGCTACCCTGCGCGCTATTATTGTGCGTTCAGATTTTAGACATCCTTGTTGAAATGCAACAACCCATCTTTCGTTTATTGCGCGTTAGCGCTACTCTGCGCGCTATTATTGTGCGTTCAGATTTTAGACATCCTTGTTGAAATGCAACAACCCATCTTTCGTTTATTGCGCGTTAGCGCTACCCTGCGCGCTATTATTGTGCGTTCAGATTTTAGACATCCTTGTTGAAATGCAACAACCCATCTTTCGTTTATTGCGCGTTAGCGCTACCCTGCGCGCTATTATTGTGCGTTCAGATTTTAGACACTCTTGTTAAAACGCAACAACCCATCTTTCGTTTATTGCGAGTGAGCACTACCCTGCGCGCTATTATCGTGCGTCCAGATTTTAGACACCCTTGTTAAAACGCAACAACCCATCTTTCGTTTATTGCGCGATAGTGCTACACTGCGCGCTATTATTGTGCGTTCAGATTTTAGACATCCTTGTTGAAATGCAACAACCCATCTTTCGTTTATTGCGCGTTAGCGCTACCCTGCGCGCTATTATTGTGCGTTCAGATTTTAGACATCCTTGTTAAAACGCAACAACCCATCTTTCGTTTATTGAGCATTAGCATTACCCTATGTGCTATTATTGTGCGTTCAGATTTTAGACACCCTTGTTAAAACGCAACAACCCATCTTTCGTTTATTGCGCGTTAGCGCTACCCTGCGCGCTATTATTGTGCGTTCAGATTTTAGACATCCTTGTTGAAATGCAACAACCCATCTTTCGTTTATTGCGCGTTAGCGCTACCCTGCGCGCTATTATTGTGCGTTCAGATTTTAGACATCCTTGTTGAAATGCAACAACCCATCTTTCGTTTATTGCGCGTTAGCGCTACCCTGCGCGCTATTATTGTGCGTTCAGATTTTAGACATCCTTGTTAAAACGCAACAATCCATCTTACGTTTATTGCGCGTTAGCGCTACTCTGCCCGCTATTATTGTGCGTTCAGATTTCAGACACCCTTGTTATTGTGCGTTCAGATTTCAGACACCCTTGTTAAAACGCAACAACCCATCTTTCGTTTATTGCGCGTTAGTGCTTTCCTGCGCGCTATTATTGTGCGTTCAGATTTTAGACACCCTTGTTAAAACGCAACAACCCATCTTACGTTTATTGAGCATTAGCATTACCCTGTGTGCCCTCTATTATTGTGCGTTCAGATTTTAGACACCCTTGTTAAAACGCAACAACCCATCTTTCGTTTATTGCGCGTTAGCACTACCCTGCGCGCTATTATTGTGCGTTCAGATTTTAGACATCCTTGTTAAAACGCAACAATCCATCTTACGTTTATTGCGCGTTAGCGCTACTCTGCGCGCTATTATTGTGCGTTCAGATTTTGGACATCCTTGTTGGAATGCAACAACCCATCTTTCGTTTATTGCGCGTTAGCGCTATTATCGTGCGTCCAGATTTTAGACACCCTTGTTAAAACGCAACAACCCATTTTTCCTTTATTGCGCGTTAGCGCTACTCTGCGCGGTATTATTGTGCGTTCAGATTTTAGACACTCTTGTTAAAACGCAACAACCCATCTTTCGTTTACTGCGCGTTAGCGCTACCCTACGCGTTATTATTATGCGTTCAGATTTTTGACACCCTTGTTAAAACGCAACAACCCATCTTTCGTTCATTGCGCGTTAGTGCTACCCTGCGCGCTATTATTGTGCGTTCAGATTTTAGACACCCTTGTTAAAACGCAACAACCCATCTTTCGTTTATTGCGCGTTAGTGCTACACTGCGCGCTATTATTGTGCGTCCAGATTTTAGACACCCTTGTTAAAACGCAACAACCCATCTTTCGTTTATTGCGCGTTAGTGCTACACTGCGCGCAATTATTGTGCGTTCAGATTTTAGACACCCTTGTTAAAACGCAACAACCCATCTTTCGTTTATTGCGCGTTCAGATTTTAGACACCCTTGTTAAAACGCAACAACCCATCTTTCGTTTATTGCGCGTTAGTGCTTTCCTGCGCGCTATTATTGTGCGTTCAGATTTTAGACACCCTTGTTAAAACGCAACAACCCATCTTTCGTTTATTGAGCATTAGCATTACCCTATGTGCTATTATTGTGCGTTCAGATTTTAGACACCCTTGTTAAAACGCAACAACCCATCTTTCGTTTTTTGCGCGTTAGAGCTACCCTGCGCGCTATTATTGTGCGTTCAGATTTTAGACATCCTTGTTGAAATGCAACAACCCATCTTTCGTTTATTGCGCGTTAGCGCTACCCTGCGCGCTATTATTGTGCGTTCAGATTTTAGACGCCCTTGTAAAAACGCAACAACCCATCTTTCGTTTATTGCGCGTTAGCGCTACCTGTGTGCTATTATTGTGCGTTTAGATTTTAGACACCCTTGTTAAAACGCAACAACCAATCTTTCGTTTATTGCGAGTTAGCGCTACCATGCGAGCTATTATTGTGCGATCAGATTTTAGACATCCTTGTTAAAACGCAACAATCTATCTTAAGTTTGTTGCGCGTTAGCGCTACTCTGCGCGCTATTATTGTGCGTTCAGATTTTAGACATCCTTGTTAAAACGCAACAACCCATCTTTCGTTTATTGCGCGATAGTGCTACACTGCACGCTATTATTGTGCGTTCAGATTTTAGACACCCTTGTTAAAACGCAACAACCCATCTTTCGTTCATTGCGCGTTAGTGCTACCCTTCGCGCTAATATTGTGCGTTCAGATTTTAGACAGCCTTGTTAAAACGCAACAACCCATCTTTCGTTCATTGCGCGTTAGTGCTACCCTGCGCGCTATTATTGTGCGTTCAGATTTTAGACACCCTTGTTAAAACGCAACAACCCATCTTTCGTTTATTGCGCGTTAGTGCTACACTGGGCGCTATTATTGTGCGTTCAGATTTTAGACACCCTTGTTAAAACGCAACAACCCATCTTTCGTTTATTGCGCGTTAGTGCTACACTGCGCGCTATTATTGTGCGTCCAGATTTTAGACACCCTTGTTAAAACGCAACAACCCATCTTTCGTTTATTGTGCGTTAGTGCTACACTGCGCGCAATTATTGTGCGTTCAAATTTTAGACACCCTTGTTAAAACGCAACAACCCATCTTTCGTTTATTGCGCGTTAACGCTACCCTGCGCGTTTTTATTGAGCGTTCAGATTTTAGACACCCTTGTTAAAACGCAACAACCCATCTTTCGTTTATTGCGCGTTAGTGCTACACTGGGCGCTATTATTGTGCGTTCAGATTTTAGACACCCTTGTTAAAACGCAACAACCCATCTTTCGTTTATTGCGCGTTAGTGCTACACTGCGCGCTATTATTGTGCGTCCAGATTTTAGACACCCTTGTTAAAACGCAACAACCCATCTTTCCTTTATTTTATTGTTAGCTCTACTCTGCGCGGTATTATTGTGCGTTCAGATTTTAGACACCCTTGCTAAAACGCAACAACCCATCTTTCGTTTATTGCGCGTTAGCGCTACCTGTGTGCTATTATTGTGCGTTTAGATTTTAGACACCCTTGTTAAAACGCAACAACCAATCTTTCGTTTATTGCGAGTTAGCGCTACCCTGCGAGCTATTATTGTGCGATCAGATTTTAGACATCCTTCTTAAAACGCAACAATCTATCTTAAGTTTGTTGCGCGTTAGCGCTACTCTGCGCGCTATTATTGTGCATTCAGATTTTAGACATCCTTGTTAAAACGCAACAACCCATCTTTCGTTTATTGCGCGATAGTGCTACACTGCGCGCTATTATTGTGCGTTCAGATTTTAGACACCCTTGTTAAAACGCAACAACCCATCTTTCGTTCATTGCGCGTTAGTGCTACCATTCGCGCTATTATTGTGCGTTCAGATTTTAGACAGCCTTGTTAAAACGCAACAACCCATCTTTCGTTCATTGCGCGTTAGTGCTACCCTGCGCGCTATTATTGTGCGTTCAGATTTTAGACACCCTTGTTAAAACGCAACAACCCATCTTTCGTTTATTGCGCGTTAGTGTTACACTGGGCGCTATTATTGTGCGTTCAGATTTTAGACACCCTTGTTAAAACGCAACAACCCATCTTTCGTTTATTGCGCGTTAGTGCAACACTGCGCGCTATTATTGTGCGTCCAGATTTTAGAGACCCTTGTTAAAACGCAACAACCCATCTTTCGTTTATTGTGCGTTAGTGCTACACTGCGCGCAATTATTGTGCGTTCAAATTTTAGACACCCTTGTTAAAACGCAACAACCCATCTTTCGTTTATTTCGCGTTAACGCTACCCTGCGCGTTTTTATTGAGCGTTCAGATTTTAGACACCCTTGTTAAAACGCAACAACCCATCTTTCGTTTATTGCGCGTTAGCGCTACTCTGCGCGGTATTATTGTGAGTTCAGATTTCAGACACCCTTGTTAAAACGCAACAACCCATCTTTCCTTTATTGCGCGTTAGCGCTACTCTGCGCGGTATTATTGTGAGTTCAGATTTTAGACACCCTTGCTAAAACGCAACAACCCATCTTTCGTTTATTGCGCGTTAGCGCTACCTGTGTGCTATTATTGTGCGTTTAGATTTTAAACACCCTTGTTTAAACGCAACAACCAATCTTTCGTTTATTGCGCGTTAGCGCTACCCTGCGCGCTATTATTGTGCGATCAGATTTTAGACATCCTTGTTAAAACGCAACAATTTATCTTAAGTTTATTGCGCGTTAGCGCTACTCTGCGCGCTATTACCGTGCGTTCAGATTTTAGACATCCTTGTTGAAATGCAACAACCCATCTTTCGTTTATTGCCCGTTAGCTCTACCCTGCGCGCTATTATTGTGCGTTCAGATTTTAGACACCCTTGTTAAAACGGAACAACCCATCTTTCGTTTATTGCGACTTAGCGCTACCCTGCGTGCTATTATCGTGCGTCCAGATTTTAGACACCCTTGTTAAAACGCAACAACCCATTTTTCCTTTATTGCGCGTTAGCGCTACTCTGCGCGGTATTATTGTGCGTTCTGATTTTAGACACTCTTGTTAAAACGCAACAACCCATCTTTCGTTTACTGCGCGTTAGCGCTACCCTACACGTTATTATTATGCGTTCAGATTTTTGACACCCTTGTTAAAACGCAACAACCCATCTTTCGTTCATTGCGCGTTAGCGCTACCCTGCGCGCTATTATTGTGCGTTCAGATTTTAGACACCCTTGTTAAAACGCAACAACCCATCTTTCGTTTATTGCGAGTTAGCGCTACCCTGCGAGCTATTATTGTGCGATCAGATTTTAGACATCCTTGTTAAAACGCAACAATCTATCTTAAGTTTGTTGCGCGTTAGCGCTACTCTGCGCGCTATTATTGTGCGTTCAGATTTTAGACATCCTTGTTAAAACGCAACAACCCATCTTTCGTTTATTGCGCGATAGTGCTACACTGCGCGCTATTATTGTGCGTTCAGATTTTAGACACCCTTATTAAAACGCAACAACCCATCTTTTGTTTATTGTGCGTTAGTGTTTTCCTGCGCGCTATTATTGTGCGTTCAGATTTTAGACATCCTTGTTAAAACGCAACAACCCATCTTTGGTTTATTGCGCGTTAGTGCTTTCCTGCGCGCTATTATTGTGCGTTCAGATTTTAGACACCCTTGTTAAAACGCAACAACCCATCTTTCGTTTATTGAGCATTAGCATTACCCTATGTGCTATTATTGTGCGTTCAGATTTTAGACACCCTTGTTAAAACGCAACAACCCATCTTTCGTTTATTGCGCGTTAGCGCTACCCTGCGCGCTATTATTGTGCGTTCAGATTTTAGACATCCTTGTTGAAATGCAACAACCCATCTTTCGTTTATTGCGCGTTAGCGCTACCCTGCGCGCTATTATTGTGCGTTCAGATTTTAGACATCCTTGTTGAAATGCAACAACCCATCTTTCGTTTATTGCGCGTTAGCGCTACACTGCGCGCAATTATTGTGCGTTCAAATTTTAGACACCCTTGTTAAAACGCAACGACCCATCTTTCGTTTATTGCGCGTTAACGCTACCCTGCGCGCTATTATTGTGCGTTCAGATTTTAGACATCCTTGTTAAAACGCAACAACCCATCTTTCGTTTATTGCGCGTTAGTGCTTTCTTGCGCGCTATTATTGTGCGTTCAGATTTTAGACACCCTTGTTAAAACGCAACAACCCATCTTTCGTTTATTGAGCATTAGCATTACCCTATGTGCTATTATTGTGCGTTCAGATTTTAGACACCCTTGTTAAAACGCAACAACCCATCTTTCGTTTATTGCGCGTTAGCGCTACCCTGCGCGCTATTATTGTGCGTTCAGATTTCAGACATCCTTGTTGAAATGCAACAACCCATCTTTCGTTTATTGCGCGTTAGCGCTACCCTGCGCGCTATTATTGTGCGTTCAGATTTTAGACATCCTTGTTGAAATGCAACAACCCATCTTTCGTTTATTGCGCGTTAGCGCTACCCTGCGCGCTATTATTGTGCGTTCAGATTTTAGACATCCTTGTTGAAATGCAACAACCCATCTTTCGTTTATTGCGCGTTAGCGCTACTCTGCGCGCTATTATTGTGCGTTCAGATTTTAGACATCCTTGTTGAAATGCAACAACCCATCTTTCGTTTATTGCGCGTTAGCGCTACCCTGCGCGCTATTATTGTGCGTTCAGATTTTAGACATCCTTGTTGAAATGCAACAACCCATCTTTCGTTTATTGCGCGTTAGCGCTACCCTGCGCGCTATTATTGTGCGTTCAGATTTTAGACACTCTTGTTAAAACGCAACAACCCATCTTTCGTTTATTGCGAGTGAGCACTACCCTGCGCGCTATTATCGTGCGTCCAGATTTTAGACACCCTTGTTAAAACGCAACAACCCATCTTTCGTTTATTGCGCGATAGTGCTACACTGCGCGCTATTATTGTGCGTTCAGATTTTAGACATCCTTGTTGAAATGCAACAACCCATCTTTCGTTTATTGCGCGTTAGCGCTACCCTGCGCGCTATTATTGTGCGTTCAGATTTTAGACATCCTTGTTAAAACGCAACAACCCATCTTTCGTTTATTGAGCATTAGCATTACCCTATGTGCTATTATTGTGCGTTCAGATTTTAGACACCCTTGTTAAAACGCAACAACCCATCTTTCGTTTATTGCGCGTTAGCGCTACCCTGCGCGCTATTATTGTGCGTTCAGATTTTAGACATCCTTGTTGAAATGCAACAACCCATCTTTCGTTTATTGCGCGTTAGCGCTACCCTGCGCGCTATTATTGTGCGTTCAGATTTTAGACATCCTTGTTGAAATGCAACAACCCATCTTTCGTTTATTGCGCGTTAGCGCTACCCTGCGCGCTATTATTGTGCGTTCAGATTTTAGACATCCTTGTTAAAACGCAACAATCCATCTTACGTTTATTGCGCGTTAGCGCTACTCTGCCCGCTATTATTGTGCGTTCAGATTTCAGACACCCTTGTTATTGTGCGTTCAGATTTCAGACACCCTTGTTAAAACGCAACAACCCATCTTTCGTTTATTGCGCGTTAGCGCTACTCTGCCCGCTATTTTTGTGCGTTCAGATTTCAGACACCCTTGTTAAAACGCAACAACCCATCTTTCCTTTATTGCGCGTTAGCGCTACTCTGCACGGTATTATTGTGCGTTCAGATTTTAGACACCCTTGTTAAAACGCAACAACCCATCTTTCGTTTACTGCGCGTTCGCGCTACCCTACGTGCTATTATTGTGCGTTCAGATTTTAGACACCCTTGTTAAAACGCAACAACCCATCTTTCGTTTACTGCGCGTTCGCGCTACCCTACGTGCTATTATTGTGCGTTCAGATTTTAGACGCCCTTGGTAAAATGCAACAACCCATCTTTTGATTACTGCGCGTTAGCGCTACCCTACGCGCTGTTATTGTGCGTTCAGATTTTAGACGCCCTTGGTAAAACGCAACAACCCATCTTTTGTTTACTGCGCGTTAGCGCTACCCTACGCGCTGTTATTGTGCGTTCAGATTTTAGACACCCTTGTTATAACGCAACAACCAATATTTCGTTTATAGCGCGTTAGCGCTACCCTACGCGCTATTATTGTGCGTTCAGATTTTAGACACTATTGTCAAAACGCAACAACCCATCTTTCGTTTAGTGCGCGTTAGCGCTCCCTACACCTTGTTATTGTGCGTTTAGATTTTAGACACCCTTGTTAAAATGCAACAACCTATTCGAAGAAAATGTGTAAGCTTGCGCATCTCTTAAAGTTGATAATAACTAAATTTAGTTGTTGAAATTTCGCTTGGTCACTGAAATTTAAACACGTTTTTATTCAATTTATACGAAATTACTCCGGAAAACATACCATTTTGCAACGAACATTCGCAAGAATCTCACAATGAACTGCATTGCATTGTCCGCGATTTCTCCAGACTCCAGACTTGCACCCTTTCGCCATATTTCTTTTCTTCTTCTAACTCTGCTATCTGTACTCTTTCCAATTTTAGTTGAAGGCACTCGACCTTGTTTTAAGAAAACTTGCAGCTCTACTATCAGTACTTTTTCTACTTTTAGTTGAACGCTTGGGACTTTGTTTTAAGCAATCTTGCAACATTGTTATTAGTAACTCTTTTTAGTAAAGGGCTCACGATCTTGTTATGACTGAAATTTGGAAACGGTAATATCCATATCAGACAAAATTGCTTCAAATAACGTAACATTTTTGAAGAAAGTGCAACGAACATTTGCAAAAATTTCACAATGAATTCCGATTTTAGGTTCAGAAATTTCATCCGCGGTTCCTCCAGACCGCAGACTGCATCTTTTTTCAGATGTAAATGATTATAAAGATTAGAACCCACAGGTCAAAAAAAAAGTTGCTTCCGTAGTACGTGTACCAAGATGACACACAACCTGAAAATAGTATGTTGTAAAAGGTTCCATTACATTTGAACCCACGTACATTTGAACCCATGACAATTGCACCTGTATGCTATTGCACCTATGGAATTTTTTTTGTTTCACGGATAGTTAAACCCATACTAACCCTAACACATGGGTTTTAGCACCCGCATATAGATTGAACCCGTGAATATACGCATGGGTTCAAATGTACATGGGTTCAAATGTACGGTCACCGTTGTGAAATAGTAGGGAGCGGGAGCGTCACAAAGAAAACGAACTAGCCTTATGGAAGAGCCAGCGTGCACAAAAATTGCAAGACTTGAAGTGACCACATTATGTTGTAAATAATTCTATTTTAAAGAACTGGCAATTGAAATACCATCAGTCGCGGAGTAAAGAGATTTATACCAACAAAACATAACCTCTGACCACGACAATTTAGCAATACGATTCATATTAATCTCTAAAACCGGCACCGGTCATTCGAAGTTGCTTGCTTATAATCGATTGATTTTCTAAAACCGTGTTTGGCACTCAAAACATCCTAAAAACGAAACTTGTCGATATATTTGGGCTCATTGGAAAATTTCAATGCATGCCACGATTTAAAGTGACGTCAATTTCTAAAGAAAATCTATCTAAGCTTGACCATTATACGACCAACGATGCTCCAAGATTGTTAAAGCGATATCCATAAATACCATAGTTTTGTTTGGTCGTTATTGGTTTACCGCTCCTTGTAGTTGCAGAATGGGTATCACCGAATAACCAAGGCGCGATGAAAGCTTGCGCTGTAAATTATATTTGTCCCGCCAGAGGGCGGTGATAAGCAGATTTTGTCGTAGATGAATGTAGCACAACCAGTGTATTGCAAAACGATGTAATTTGCCGACCTTTCGAATTTCTATTCAGAAAAATTCAATTAAACAGGGCATAATATGGAAAGCATACTATCGTTAATATTTGGAGCAGAGAAAAGAAAAAATTCATCACGGCGTAAAAATCTAAAGAGGGTTTAATATGATAATATTTCTTGGTGAATTAGCTAAACGTTCAAACAAATATATACAAAGACTATCTAAACCAGTGGTTCTCAACCTTTTTTCTGTCTGTTGTTGCACAAAAAACTTTGTGACCCCTTAACTTTCTCATGCTAAGGAAAAACTAAGAAATAAGGAAAAAAAAATTAAAAGATAGACAATATTTAAAATGAGAATCGCTACCCGCATCCCAAATGCAGCATCATTCATTTCAATCAAAGTTCAACTAATTTTATGAACAATTTTTAATAGATTTGTGACCCACCTGAAAATGGTTCTGTGGCCCAGAAGTGGGCCATGGCCCGCTGGTTTAGAATTAGCGATCTAAACAATGACTTATACACAGACGGGAACCAGGTAATTTTCTTTATCTTTCATAGAGTTCTTTTCTTTGTTCATGTGGTAACATTCGATCAATAGTCTCTCCCCGTAGTGCGTTTCTTATATCCTGTTGTTTTCCCCAATCAATGCTGTGCTGTTCTTTTCTTCAAGTTTCGAGACTTCTTTTTGTTTGCCCGGCGTAAATGAAAGAACAATCATTGCATTTGATTGCATATACCACACCGTTTTTCTGATTAGGATATGGGCGGTCTTTGACGTCGGAAAGAAATTGGCATATTGTATTTTGTAGTCGCTGTAGTCGGCTTTAAATATTCTCAACATATCTGATCCTTCTGTCAAACTATAAGCGAAACACATTCATGTATTACTTTCCATATAGGCGATGACACACGCCGCCTATTTCTCTGTACTTTGCTTCATTAAATTAAAAAAAATAAAATCTGGAACAGCGGACATGAGAAGTTCTAGCATTTTCGATGGTTGTTATGGCGACCGGTCTAAAACACTTCCGAGTACAACATGACGACTAATATTATTACTTATCGATCTTGCTTGGTAAGTATGTTGATAGGTATTTGTTTGTTTGTCTGTTAGATATTATATGCATTCATCATATCTCAGACTATTGATTTTCGATGAATTATGTCGTATAATTAGCGGGTTATTGATTAATTATTGAGTAAAAGCGAAGGATACACGCCGCTATATCGATAAGTCGGCGGTCTCTTGTACACTTTTAACACGAGTGCAACGATGACTAAGTGACTGTTTAGGTTTCAATTGTTACATCCTAATTGATTTTTCTCTAATCTTGTCTCAGAAATAAAAAGTCGAATTCCAGAGAAACATCCATTTGTCCGGATTACCATGTCCAAGTCGAAAGTGAAAGTGAAACCTATTTACGTGTGCCGAAACTGGTATATCGTTAATATTAAATAAATAATGTTTCTTCTGATTTGTAACGGCACCAACGACTTTTTACGGTAATCATGGAGTATGTGAACCAAGATGGCGGACCCTGGACATAGTATGTGTGCCTGGTTAAGGCCATAATTTTAGGTACAAATACTACGGGAGTTACATGGCTAGTCCCCGAACTCGTAATAAAACTAAAATATGGAAAATTGAAATAAAGTATGGCCTAACCCTAATCTGATGCATATATAGGATGAACTATTTTTGTTCATCATTGCTGTGCTATCTCGATCAAGCATCTTTCTGACAACGGTTACATACGAATCTGAAGTAGGAAGTATATTTTGTAGTCTAGCTTTCCAGCAAAACAAGATGCTTTATTTTATCGTTCAATAAAATACCACACTCGACCAAACGTGTGTCAATTTTGGATGATAGTGCTATTCCACGTCACACGAAATAAAAATTTATTAACGTGAAATTTATTGGACACGTTAGCGGACAAAACGATCCTTTTGTATTCTTCTTGATATCGTTATAAAAAATCACTTTTCTTGATTACTGGACCATTTGTTTTGAAATTTTCAGTGAGTGAAGATTAAGTTTTTCGCTAGAAGGCTATAACTTTTATTTATTTCAAATATTCCGGTGAGCTGCATGGGATTCGTTTTCTGTGTGCTATGATGTCATCAAAATTTGCCACTATGTGGCGCTGCGTGTCCGTATATTGGAGCATAGCAATCTTGTTTTGAGGTGCCATGCGAATAAAAAGTTTAAATATCTCTCGGTAAGAAGGAAGGTTTATTATGAAAGGCAGATGTTGATTGTTCAATCAAGATGCGGTTTACGTTATTTGTCAAAGTACAATATTCCACGGCACTTATCAATAGCGTAGTCAAATTTTAAGACTGTGAGTAATCGCGCCTTTCGCTATTAACAAAGCTAGACATTCCCGTATTGTTTGTACCAGGTTAAAGTTAGGCCATAATTTTATTCCGGCCCTCCTTATTTTAGTTCTATTACGAGTTCGGGACTATCTGTGTTAGCCAAATGAATATACCCCCTGCCCGTAGGTTTCAGTCCCTTTACACAACTTGATGTAAAATATGCGAACAAAATTAGTTGCCACCATATTGGTACACACACTTCTGAAGCACCAGTGCCCCTATTTTCTATAGGTGATATCCATAGGTTTCAGCCAAATTATTATTTTCAAGATTGCGATAAATCGCGCCTCTCGCGGCGAACAAATACAAGTGCAAGATATCTTAAGGCCGTTGATGTATATTTCTTATCTTAGTGAAATCCTATCTCACTGTCGTCTTAACACAATGAATGGGCCATTTACGGGTTTTCCTCTAAGGGGGGAAATTGACGCGCTGGAAGTGTGTGTACCGATATGGAGGTAACTAATTTTGTTTTCCTACTTTACACAACAAGTTTCTCAATTAAAGGGACTGAAACCTATGGGCATGGGGTATATTCACTTGGCTAACACAGACAGTCCTAATAAGTCGCTGAATTAAAATAAGGAAAATCGGTATAAAATTATGGCCTAACCTTAACCTGGTACACATACTGAGGAAGTACCAAAAAAATAGTAGAGCAGATATGTCTTTTTAATTGTCAGTGTCTCGCTGACCATCTTTTGAAAATATCTAGGTATTTTTAAATTGAAATTAAATTAAATGGCAGACATGTTCATGGGCATTACGCAATTCGTGAAATCGTACGCAATCTGTGCTTTTATTCTGTAAGTATATTGTATACAGTAAATATGGCTCTGAAAGTCAAATTCAGCTTACGAATGAGCACTTTTAAAGTAAAATTGATGAGGTCGATTGTCCTGCCCGCGGCTTCCACACAACTTTTAGTCATTGCAATAAACGGCCTCCTGCTCTAGAATACAAGTCAGTGTTTTTGTGTTTGATCAACTAATTTAGAATATCTGAAATTAGTACGAAGTACAGCAAAGAATACACCATGACAATGCTATGTTACAACGCTTATATTACCGTTCGTATTACAGTGAAATTTCATTTAAAATTCCGTTTTTTTTATGTTAGTATTGTAACCACTGGCAACCAGTTGTAGGCGTCTCTACTCGCCTTCGATTAAAACCGACGTTGTGGATACGCGCTCATCTGTTTTACCAACTGTCGCGCAATAAAGAGCTGAATAAACTTCTTTATTAGATCATAAAGTCTGCATGGGGCATCTGGAAATTAAATCATAACAGGAGTGGTGTTACGTCATAAAAGAATAAAATAAACAATGAGATGGAAGGAAATCTCTTTTGTTTGCATTTCAACGTAACAATCGAGTTTGGAAGGGCGCGTTCAAGTGGCGGGAAAAGTGGTTCTTGAGTGAAATTTTGTTTGTTTTCGTGGAGAAACAACAGTTTACTAACCAGCTTCATATTCATTACGAAGTCGATGAGAGAGGGTTTGCTATTTGGGATTTGAAATGTTCGTAGGTTTCTTTGATCGTTTACGAGGTTTCGTTGCAGTTATGGACTTTAATTTGTTGAAATATTGAAATATGTGAGCTATAGCATCGATGACTATTTATTTTATTCTAATTTAATGAAGCAAAATACAGAGAAATAGATGTCGGCTCTGATGTCCACACAATCACCTAATGGGAAGTAATACATGGAGATGGTACGCTTAAAAGTTTGGCAATAGCACAAAGAAAAAGAATCAGTTACGTTGTGTATATATAAAGCACAAGCGGTATCAGCAAAACGGTATAGTTTGTCGATATTCCGAATTTCTACATAAACAAATTTTATCAGGGCAATACGATTAGGAGTGGTTCATATTAAAACATACGTTGTGTTGCACTATTTGCTTTAATTATTAATTCTACCGCTAACGGTGTCGATGTGTGGTCGTAGTAACTTAATACAGGGATTAGGCGGCGCAGATTCGGCAACAATTTACATAAATAATGACCTCGATGTAAAATTGCTAAACAACCGCGACTTTAAGATGATCAACTAAGACTTTGATATTTATTACAGTAAAGAGGAAAGACGATAAAACGTGTATATATCGCTATTACGAAGGTGGGTGTGAATTTGTGAGTTAATGTCCCGTGTCGTTAATTCCGTTTCCGTTTGGTCAGCCAATCAGAGCTTCATGCAACGCTCTAAGATTTTGGTACAAAACGTCCCTCTAAAAGTCCGAAGTCAGGGATTTTTAAATGAATTATTCTCATTCCAATAAGAATTGAATAAAATCGTAATATGCTGCGAGAAATGCAAGCATTTTACACCCTAACAATCAGTTCCCTTCTGCTAAGAATACGTTTCAGATCTTTTCAGTTTCAGGAGCCCTAACAACGATATATTCGCCCACTTTGAGCACGCCACCACATGTTTATCTTAGTCTTTCCCAGTAATTAACATGGCGCGTCCACATCAAGTGTTTTGTTGCTCTTGGATACAGATCAGTAAATAAACTCTCGGTTGTGTGTTTTGATCTTTTAAGGTTTATTGCTCGGTTGAGTCTATATAAATGAGTGGTTTTTAGCCGTTGTTTTTTTTGGAAATTATCCCAAAGTAAACATTCTATAATTTTGAGGAAGGTTAGGATTTACATATTCATCCCGGGAGAGAGGAAAGTCGATGAGACGGCTTAACCATATGGCGAACCACGGTCTCTCGTCCGGTTACCAGTTCATGTCGGGACCCCTGTGATAGTTTGATTTTATTATCTCTAAATATATATAACAGTTAGTCTAATACTGGCAAAACAAATTTATCTATAAAATCTGATAATAGCCTAATAAATATTTGATTGCACTAAAACAATATACATTTAATAATAGAAACTCTCGCACTATAATGGAAACCCGGATTGTTTGAGCGTAACGTTAAAAAAACATTAATTTCAACAAAGCGACAAGTATTGGGACTTCATTGGACCATGAAGACCTCCCTCGTCAGTTCCACTTTAAAATTCAAAGCCGTCGAAATTGGTCTCGCCTGGAAACGAGGCGGTTCGAGTTTTCATCCGGACCATGAATGAACGAATATAATTTAAATTTTTATTTGACTCATCTGGTCGAATTTAATATCGAGCAAAATATCAGCTAAAGCGAGACTAACCAGATACTTTGTTCGTCAACACTGACGGGTATTACGTGTATAAACTTCACTGGACCATGTATGGCTCGTTAGTTCCGATTTAAATTTTTGATTTAAAGCCGTCGAAATTGGTCTCGCTTGGAAACGAGGCGATTTGAATTTTTATCTGGCCCATGATTGGACGAACATAATCTTAAAAGCCGTAAAATTCCCGCTGACCTTAAATTATGTATAAGTTTCTCCCACCTGTCTCCTACGTGTTTCGGGTCAATTATCGGTTGATGGGCTCTCGAGGAGATTAGTCCGCAAAACAGCTCTGTCAGATTTCATTGTAAATCATCTTGGATTTGACAAATTAAATTTTGCTTATTCTAAGTCAGAGATGTGCAAAACCTGCGGCCCGCGGACCAAATGCGGCCACAAAAAAAATGTGCGGTCCGCAAAGAAGTATCACTGAATAAATAAACAAAATTTTTGTGCTTGCAACTACTAGAATGCCTCTATGTTAAATAACTGTAGGGCCTGCGGTTTCATACAGTTATTTGTATCTGGCCCTTTTGATCCAAAGTTGCACAACCCCTGTTGTAAGTAATACAAGTCTTGCTTCGCACTAGCTCAACTGTATTTTTTATTGGATTAGTTAAAAAGTCGAAAACTAATTTGCAAGGTTATTATTGAGCAATTAAAGTCCACGTTAAGCGTCATGTTATGCGTTTCTCAGCATTGTATGGTGCGGACCAGAAAAGTCGTTCATGTGTGACTATTTTTTGATTGTGACGTCGATTCCAGGCCATGTATGATCTAATTTTATTCACTTCGCTCTTATACGTTAGCCGTACTTTATTTACTTTCGGACACTTATACGAGGTTCACAACGGCTATGCCGTGTATATGTCCATGTTTGTGAAACAAATAACTGGCTCACTCATCCCATACCCGACATGAACTGGTAACCGACGAGAGGTCGTAGTTCGCCAATTGATCAATCAATTATCCACTTTTCTCTGCTCAATGATAAACGATATCTAATTCAGGTAGATTCATCAAGTATCAATGAAAGCATTAACATCAATGGCGCAGCCAGGGGGGGGGGGGGTCGACCCCTCTCCCCCTCTTTTGAAATGTAAAAAAAATAAAATCATTTTTCTGTATCATACCTATTTCAGAACCCCCCCTTTGAAAATTTTAGGCTACGCCACTGATGAACATTCGCCCGTGTATCGACTATTTCTTTTTTTTCGTGTTTTGCCAAGATTAGTCAACACTCGACATACTATCGTACTTGAATGTGTTTACCGTCGTCATCGGGCGTGATCGTTTCTCCTCTTTTATTTAAAATTGCGATACTTGGGATAAATTAAGTTATTTCTATTTTTCTTACGTTCCATAATGCATAATTCCATAATTCCGTTTTCTTACGTCCAAAATGCATTTAGTTGAAGTTTTTGACTTGCATAGTTTTTCAACGCTGGTGCTTAATTAACGACATTCGGGAATTTCACGTCAAATTCTTATTACTCAATGTTTCCTGTTTTATGTTAAAAAAATGAACAGAGTGAAAATCGGGATTTACTGAACGCGGATTTCATTTATGATGAGTTTGTGTTAATAAGAATCCACAGTTCGAAATCTAAATTTTTTTGTGGCTTTATGACATCGTGAGTTTTGTGACATCGTGACAGAAGTTTACTTACTCGTTAAGATTTGTCAGCTTCGGGAACGACATTCAGGACTTCCGCGTTGAATTCTTGTTTATCCATGTTTTCTGACTGACGCATTTATGATAAAAAACGAACAAGCAGGAATCAAATGTCATTGAGCGCGGATTTGGTCTATGTTGAGTCTAATGTTTGATAATGAGAATTCAGTGCTCAAAATCTAAAATTTCTGAATCTCGTTTTAAGGTTTTATGGCATCATAAGAAAAATTTAATACCAATTAGATTTGCCATTAGGAGTAGTTTGCAAATGTTATTTATAACACATGTTCTTAATGAGCATTGTTATATTTGGCGTTTCAAAAGTTATGTATTAGATATATGTAAAGTATGTCATGTGTTGCCATATCGTATATATATATATATATATATATATATATATATGGAAATGAAGAACTTTTTTATTCCCTGTCAGGATGGAAGACATGACCAGGGCATGACCAGATATCGCATTATGTTAATGCTATTTCTAGCTATTTATTCATTCAGTTTTCATTTGTACTTTTAACCATGGAATAGAATCTGTTAGGTTCTCCCACAATCCGAGTCATAAGCTATAGATTTCTCTGTTATGTCATAATTGGTCGAGATAAATATGGTATAATCAGATCTTTTATTTCCGAAAAATCTGAAAATTTTGTTTGGTGATCTGCAAGCAATTTATGACATTGTAGGTGTTACTCGGACTAAAAGATTGAAAGCCCGCACTGACTTGCGATAGCGCTAATGTGTGATATGAATTTCGATTGAATTATTCGTGAAGAACCGAGTATTCGACGAACTTTCATGTTCAGCCGCCCTATTACTTGCAACATTCGTGCTTCTAAGTACATTCGGTACGAGTGAAGAGGTTTTGTTAAAAATTATTAATTTCAGAACACAAAATTATCAATAATTTAAGGAACTGCAATGAATCATACTTACTAAACGAGATCACCGGGATTTCCCATCGATAGCTCCTTAGTATATTAGCGCTGCTATCACAAACATTGATGGGTACTTCCGTAGTGTGTGTTAGAGCATAATTTTATCCCGATTTTCCCTATCTCATTTCTATTATGAGTTCGGTGACTGTCTGTGTTCCGTTCCTTTACACAACTTGAAGTAGGCGAACAAAATTAGTTACCTCCATATTGGTACACATATTACTGGAGCGCCCTTTGATATGCTTTGTAAACTAATGATGGACATAGCGTGTTAAAGGAAGTGAAAACCTAAATAAACACTGAATCAAACAAAACTGGCTAGGACATATTGAAAACTGACTTCATAAAGAAATTTGGGTGCTCCCGAAGTATGCGAACCAAGATGGCGGACATCGGAACGTAACATGGGTAACAGGTTAGGGTTAGGCGATAATTTCTTTCCAATTTTTCTTATTTTAGTCCTATTATCAGTTCGAAGACTAGCCAAGAGCCTCCCGTAGTATTTATACCTAACATTATGGCCTAACCCTAACCTAGTACACATATTACATTCCAATGTCCGCCATCTTGGTTCATATACTTCGGGAGCCCCGAAATTTGTAGCCGTGCTTTATGAACACCCGGTATGGGAAGCCGACGTACTGTCCAGACAAATTCTGCTCCAGTTTATCGCTATTTTCGACCATCTCGTACACGACAATCCAAAACAGTGGTTTTCAAACGGTGGGTCGCGCCTCCCAAGGGGGACGTAGACAATTGTTTGAAAAGGTGTGAAGTTAATTAAAAATATTTGTTAGATTTGCGCTTGCCCGCCTTATTTTGTATATTTACATTATTTTATTGTATAAAAATTGCATCCACGTATTTTCAACGTGTTTTTTGAATAAAACATACTTTAGCCTTACTATCTGTTAGTTGTAGCTTATTGTTAACTAGTTATTTTTGAGGTGAAACGCGATACTTGGACAAATTCTAAGAACGGGGCGCGGTTTAAAAGGTTTGAGAACCAATGTTCTTGAGTATCGTTATATACGGCCATCTTGTACCAGTCAGAACAATCTGAAACAACCTTAGAAGAGAAAGCGCGTCATTGTTTTAGCATTTGTCGAATCAGTCTGAACTTTCCATGAAATGAATATTAATACTCTATGAAGGTACAGAGAGTAGACTGGAGTTTTCATGTTATAAGCTTGCTCCGGCAGTTTGTTATATGTTATGAGAATTTACTCAGAGAAAGTTCACGCCAACTAACACCGGAGTGAAGGATACTCATCTTTGAGCAAAGTAACCAACAAATTCTGAAATAACGAGAGTTGCTGAAACTGTATCGAGATATGGTAGTGCATTAGGCGCAATCACTCAGTAGCAAATGCAACTCATCTCTGAGGAAAGCTACGGACGATCATTGAGATTTCAATAGCTACGGGGGGTATTCGAACCAGGGGCCAAAAATTTTGCCCATCTAGTTTAGCGGCCCATGTAAGTGTGACGTAATAAGTAATATTTTATAAATGTTATTATTATATATTACAGTGTTGCAAAAGTGGAAAACGATAAGCCTCGTGCCAAAACTAAATCGCAATTTCAACAAATTCCTTGAGATATTTTTTAGCTAAAACATCAAAATTTGATTTTAGTTTGGTTTTGGCAGCATCAGGCGGGTCAGCTACGGGACCACTAAAATGTCGAGAATTATTGAAAATGCATAAGACATACTCGTACATTCGCATCGCATACAGCGCAAATGCCTAATTAAAAATAAGCGAATCGAATGATCATAAAATGCCAGTTGAACTCCTTAATTTTTAAACAGTTTGCCAGGTGCTCCAGATTTCTCCTCCCGATTGCGCTTTTGGTTTTGAATAAATAATGAAGGGCGGCGTCGTGAGTGTCGTAACTAAGCAGTTTGTAGTTATTGTAGGAAATTCATATTGGAAGCAGTTGTCGTTCAGTGTGTATGACTGTTTGTAGTCGGTAAAGATTCGAGTTAGCTAACCGTATGTGTAGCAGGGTAAGTGTCAGTTGGTGATTATATCGTTCTGCTGTCTGTATTGCAGTCTAATAGCGAACTCAGGAATATAGATATATATCTGTAAACGCAGAGTGATATTCGAATGATGATTAGAACCATATATTCTTTCTTAACCTACTGTCTTCATGACAGCCCAATAGCCCTCTATGGAGAAGGCCAGAAAGCGGCGAGGAATGCTGGGTGGGTTGGAGTATTTTGCGAAAAAACCTGATTCGCGATTTTGTTGTGAGTTTGACTTTCGAAGCTTGTTTCAACTATTCTCAACTTTATATTTATGCTAACCCAGAATATATCATGAGTCCCATCTACGAACAAGCGTTATGCTTCTAGCCCTGACATGGGCAAACTACGGCCCGCGGGCAATTCAATCTGGCCACCTGATACTGCCACAACCAAATTAAAATTAAATTTTGATGTTTTAGCTGAAAATAGCTCAAGGAATTTGTTGGGATTGCGATTAAATGTAGTTTTAACAGGAGACTTATTGTTTTTCACTTTTGGTTTTGTAACACTAAATATTGTTCATAAAGTGTAACCTTTCACGTCACACTCACATAGCCCGCCAATCTAGAGGGGCAAAATTTTTAACCCTTTGTGCAAAGTTGTTGGTCTCTTTTTTGTCAAATTCCTTTCTTCGCCTATTTTGAAACTTCTTATTCCTCCCTCACTAAGAATATAAAGTGTTTATTCGATCTTTAAAATACCCTAGCTAGTGCTACGCAAGTTGCACTCTCGCTTCTTTACAATTTATAATGTGCGCACAAATAAGTATTATAGTAATAATAAAAAGAAAAAAACAAATATCAGCAAATAAGAAGCAAAATTTGTCCCAAGGAAGAACAAAATTTCCTCCTGGCGAGGAATGTCTCAATTTCGTTCTGACAAATTTCTCAAACCCAGAACTTGCAACGGGCAAAGCGTCGTCTAAATTGATCTTTTCGCAAAATAGGCTCGTTCAAATCTTTGTCTTGCAGCCTGCCGAAGAGATCGTTGAGGTGGTTGAGTTACGTATGTTTGAGGTAGTCTGATATTGGCAATTTGAAACTTTACAGAAATATATGTACTCCTGGCTTAGCGTAGAAAAAGCGGAAAGTTGTACCGACTGTTATGCAGTTTGAAATCGAATCTCAATTCTTTGAAAATAGCGAGTTCGAATATTTATCGGCCTTTTTTGTACTTCTTTGCGAGTAATTTTTATAGTTTTATTTTATTTGTTTTTGACAGAATTCAGTAACCATAGTAACTAAAGATTCAACATGGGATGCGCCAACACAAAGAACGTTAAAACTGCTGAAAAGGTAAGTTGGAATACTCACATCTGTAGCAATCATTGTGAGATGTTATTGCATCTCCTCTGTGAACAAGCAAAACATATTTCTGATACGACCGAAACCACCCCCTACCCAATTTAGCACACCTGCTATTCAAACGACTGTACTCCCGTAATATATGTTCCATGTTGGGTTAGGCCATGATTTTATTCCGATTTTCTTTATTTTAGTTCTATTACGAGTTCGGGGACTGTTTGTGTTAGCCGAGTGAATACACCTCCTGCCCATAGGTTTCAGTCTCTTGATGTAAAGTAGGCGAACAAAATTAGTTATCTCCATATTTGTACACATACTCCTGGAGCGGCGAAAATTTAGCTGTGAAACGTATCGTCACATATAACCTGCAAATAATTTACATTATGGGACTGTATTTCAGAAAATAAAACGAACGTTTTCATCATCTTTACCGTTAATATGTTGGTTTGCACTCTTTTTAGAATTCCTGTTGGTTCCCGGGATTCGGTTAAAAAGAAACATTTAACGTGGTGCGAATTGTTTCCTATTTGGCTCTTGCGTTGTTAGAAATGATATCGATTTCACCATTGACACTGCTAACCTGCGTATCGGCTTACATATAGGGCGCCTGAATAATTCAAAACGGCAGATGAGTTACACTAACGTGTTGGGAGCTAATTCCCACTCTCGTCTGCGCACAGTGTTACAAAATTCAATACTCCCATAGTATGTGTACCAGGTTAGAATTAGGCCATAATTTTATTCCGATTTTCCTAATTTTAGTTCTATTATGAGTTTGAGGAACTGCTTGTGTTAGCCAAGCGAATATAGCCCATCCACTATTAGGAGTGATTGGGAGTTCGAGTCTGGAGTAACCTATACTGATAGTTCTTCATTTACTTTGACTTGGCTGCTGTTGGTCGGTTGCCCTTGGATTTCTCCTTTTGTTTTGAGTGAGTGTGTAGAGACCTTGTATTTGTGCGAATGCTCTTATAAAAAAATCTCTGTGACATTTTTAAAAACTCGAAAATCCCTCATTTATTTTTCAATGTAAAGCAGTGGTTCCCAAATCACGGCCTGTGGGCCAATTACGGCCCGCGTAACAATTTACTATGGCCCGCCGAACGTGAGTGAAATAACTGTGATAATGACGGTATTATATGTGGGCGCTCCTCTCACTTGGCCAGCGAATATATTTCCGCTTCTAATTTTGCCCCACGGTCAATCAACTTTGGGAACCCCTCATGTAGATGCATCCTATTGTGTATAATCAGGGATTTCATCGATCTGGAACCCAAAATAAGGACGACTGGGAAGATTTCTGCATTGTGAGCAGAAATAGCTGGCTTTCCTATGGCCTCCAGGCTAATGTCACAATTACAGACGTCACAGTGTGCGAAGCACTCAATTTTCAAGCTTCGTTTACTTTTAAATTATTTCCCGTACTCATCACGAAAAACGTTTTATGATGCCACAATAAAGCTTTGGCGATGAAACAAACAACACAAAGCTTTCTTTATGAAGTCAAAATAAGGACACGCAAGCCAAAAATAAGGACGCAAGCTAAAAATAAGTCAAAAATAAGAACAAATCTTAGAAATAGGGACGGTATGGAATCCCTGTGTATAACACTGAACCGAAAATACATTAATGTGACGCTTGATAGTGAAATATTTGGTCTGGTAACTTGTAGCGCACCTTCAATTGCTAGTGTTTCACCGAACAGACAAATATAACACGGAACTTATCGCCTTTTCATGTAATACGTAACTTATCAAGCATGAACAAATGTTTCGGGCTCGGAGGAACTTGACGACATCGCTCTGAGAGATTCTTTCCCTCTGAATGGCGGCAAAAATAGGGTTTTTCGAATCAAAAAGTAAATTATTCGAATCGGTTCAGGCGAAAATTGCGGCGCTCCAGAAATATGTGTACCAAGATGTCGCACAACCTGATAACTCTAACCTGGTACACATACTATGTTCAGGTTGTGCGCCCTCTGGGTGCACATACTTCGGAAGCACCAAAATTTCGAATCGACGCCATTTTTATTTTTTGTGTCCGCCAAAGTTCGAGATGAACTCCTCAAGATTTTTCATCAAAGCCTTATTTTCTAACTCTTACATGTTTCTCCTTCATTCTTAGTGAGGTATTGATGAAACATATTTCGGCGCTCCAGAAATATGTGTACTAATATGGAGGTAACTAATTTTGTTCGCCCACTTTACGTCAAGTTGTGCAAATGGAATGAAATCTATGGGAGGTGGTATATTTACTTGGCTAGCACAGACTGTCCGCGAACTCGTAACAGAACTAAAATAGGGAAAATCGGTACAAAATATGGCCTAACCCTAACCTGGTACACATACTACGGGAGTACCCATATTCCTTTTTGTGTGAACACTCATCAAATTGTCTTAGTGATGGATTCTATGTATTCAGTAATTTATGTGTCTGGAGGACCCGTATCAAAAATATATATTCGATTCGATTCTGAATTCATCAGGTATTCGGAATTGCCAAGCCCTAAGGCAAATACTGCTAATATTATTGCAAATTGTTCCCGAAATTATTAATAGAACAATCTAATGTTGTAACTTCGGTACACCGGTAGTGTATTTACCAGGTTAGGGTTAGGACATAATTTTATTTCGATTTTCCCTATTCTAGTTCTATTACGAGTTTGGGGACTCTTTGTGTTAACCAAGTGAATATACCCCCATAGGTTTCAGTCCCTTTACACAACTTGATGTATAGTAGGCGAACAAAATTAGATACCTCCATATTGGTACACATACTTCTGGTTCCTTTTAAGTAAACTGAATTTACTTCTGGAGCTTTTATTTTTCATAAATTTTATCTGATCCCAGGATTCAACAGAGCCGAAGCAAGATGACACCGTGAAGCCCGTCACGCCGACGGAAGATGGCGCCAACGAAAACGGTGAACCACAAAAGGAAACCGGGGAGGAAATTCAAAAACAAAATGAATCGGAGACTCCGGCCACAACAGCAGAACCTGTCACTGCTGGAGACGGTGGAACAGAGGCCGAGTGACCGGATACCCAATATTGACTCACTACACCACATTGTACAGAAATTCATTTATTTATATTTTCATATCAAACGGTAGTAGACAATTATCCCGGAACAAAATTTATTTTATTTTTATCTCCCCCCTCCCAAATGTCCTCCCCAGCGGCGAAATTTTTTGTATTCTTGTCTCTAAATAGACTTCTCAATGACACACAGTTTAACCTTATCAGAGGTAATTATCGGACAACGACTTGGTTTAACATTTATTTATGTTCATTGCTTAACTAACTTCCGACATCAAATTATCCGGTCCCGAATTCCGGATCAGCAAAACTAAGACTCCGACATTTTCTTTAAGTCTCCGAATTTGGTTGATTTAACTATTGTATATTGAAGCATTGAATAGGACATCGACGGAGAGACAAATTGAATTACCCGAAACCCCTTTCCTTCTACCTGAAGAATCTTCCTCGAATTTTAGAACTTAAATTTTATTATTATAGATTTATTTATTATCAAAGTTCAAACTATGGAATTGTTTTCAATTTACTAATTATTCCCTTATACGTCAACAGTAATTGTAGTTATATTATTATTTTATTTTCCTAAGAATTCAAAGACGTTAAAAGGTTTAAATACCCCATCCCATCTCCCCTAGACCCCCCTTTTCAGATGGAATATCGACATAGAAACTTATTTTCCTAATTATTATATAATTTTTGTTAATGGGTGGCGACAAACTATTCATTTTGATTAGATCAGGCCACTCATCAGTAAATTTTACGCAATTCCATAACTTTATTGAAAAATGTTGAAACTGGTAATTATCATGACAAGTTTTATGCGCTTTTCCATCAGATGATTTGAACCAACAAATTCAGAGCAATTTTCCCAATACGAAAATTACGTCTAGAAATTTAAATTCCCCACCCCTTTTAGAAATCTCAACGTTTTTGTATCTAAAAAAATTACTTTCCAGTATAGCTTATGTTTATTATTTTTTTGCGTCACTTAAGACGTCAGAACTGGATCGAGTAAAAACTATTAATTAAAAATCGCTATATGTCGCCAGTGAGCAGTGTTGTCACTGTGTATCCATGTTAAATATTTTCGTTGGAAATAAAGTATTTTCAGAAAAGTAGTTTGTTTTATTTGGATTGCTGCGCTGATATGAGAGTTTCTAGGCAAGGATGTGTAACTGTGTAGGATGTGGATTTTTGTCGGCGAGCCATATAACCAATTTTAGAACTCTGACTCGGCCGCACAGAAATATTACTTTTCGAATTGAAAAAAATTAGGATTTACATAGGATTAGGGTTTGCATATTCATCCCAGGGAAGAGGAAAGACAATAATACGACTCAACCATATGGCGAACCACGGCCTCTCGTTCGGTTAAAATTTATCACAATGCAAGATTTAACGCAGGGACAAGAGTACAAAGCAATATGTATTTCCTCCCATGAGAGCGTCTCTTTGAACATAAACTATGAGATAAGAATTTTATGTTTGATGGGGGGAATTCTGAGTGTTGACAAGGGCGCACTAAATAGCTTTTCGGGACGGATTGTGGCCCGCGGACCGCCTGTTGCACACCCCTGTTCTATACCTTCGCAATATAATAGATATCTGCGTATAAGTGGAAGCTGGTGTAAGGCTTTGTGTTGAGAGAACGTGAACCAGGCAAAAACAAAAAAATGTTTAACGATTTTTTTCAAAAATTTCTGTTATATTGAATTTACTGCATCCCAGCAGTTTTACCGATCGATTCGTGGCGAACTGCTTAAAGTCTCGCAACATTGGGTATTCACTAACGTTGTAACTACATTGTAATTCCATGTAGTTTCAGTTTGCACTTCGATACTCCTGTAGTATGTGTACCAGGTTAGGGTTAGGCCATAATTTTATTCCAATTTTCCCGATTTTAGTTTACTTACGAGGTTGGGGACTGTCTGTCTTAGCCAGTGAATATACCTCGTGCCCATAGGTTTCCGTCCCTTTGCACAACTCGATGTAAACTAGGTGAATGAAATTAGTTACCTCCATATTGGTACACATACTTCTGGAGCGCCGGCACTTCAGTGGTAACTTCGCTCAGAGATCAATCTCCTTTGTTTTTGAGCGCGCGTGACCTCGTTTTGAGCAAATTTCCTTGTAAAATAGTTTCAACAATTTTTAATGATTATCAAGTAAATTATTGTATAGTCGAAAATAGTAAAAGGAATGAAGTAACAAAAAACATAAACTAGAAGGGACCCTTAGAGTGGATGGAGTGCGATGGGCAGTTAGTGTCTTGTCATGACATGGACAAACTACGGTCCGCGGTCCATATCCTGCCCATTGGGTAATTCAACCCAACTAAAAACAAATTTTGATGTTTTTGCTCAAAAATATCTCAAGGAATTGGTGAGGTTGCGAATGAATTTACTTTTGGCACGAGACTTATTGTTTCCCAATTTTGCTTTTGTAAAAATGTGAATATTATTTATAAAATGTTACGTTTTACGTCACGCCAACATGGACCGCCATTCTTTGTGGGCAAAATTTCTGGCCCCTGGTCCAAAAACCTTGCCCACCCACGGACCAAAGCTATATTCGGACGAAGCCCATTTTACACGTCCTGTCCTCGATAAAACCAAATATTGCAATAAATAGTGGATTTGATTTCCACGTACGAATGCAGCTCTCCCTATATCAGGGGTGGACAAGGCTTATGCTCAACGGGCCAAAACTTTTGCCCATCTAGACTGGCGGGCCATGTAAATGTGACGTAAAACGTTACATTTCATAAACCATATTTACAGTGTTACAAAAGCAAAAGTGGAAAACAATAAGCCCCGTGCCCAAACTATATTTAATCGCAATCTCAACAAATTTCCTGAGTTATTTTTAAGTAAAACATCAAAATTTGGTTTTAATTTGGTTGTAGCAGCATCAAGCGGGCCAGATTAAATTACGCAACGGGCCGAATTTGGCCCGCGGGCCGTAGTTTGCCCATGTCAGCAGAGCTAAGTTCAAAACAAAGGTTTGATGTATGTTAGTTTGGTCCAAGCAAGATAGTTCAATATAAACTGAGACATAGACTTGGCAATGTCACGTGTCGAAAGAGGTTACGTAAAAATATAAAATGAAACAGCAATAATAGCCCCATGTTGATACATGGCAATCGCCATCAACATTGACTCTGCCTAAGCCCTAAAGAATAAACCTGTATACACCTCTATCGTGACAGTGGTGCCTCAAACTCATGTATTCGTGCTCTTCATATTTGTAGTGGAGGTCTTTGGTCCTTGCGAGTCAGTCAGTAGTTTATTTTATCACATGCCGAAAGAAGACGCGATAAATCAGTGATGGGTATCGAGCAGCGTCGCCTGTGGGAGTGAGTCTAACATTAAATCATACTGAGAAAAAAAAGTCAAGCGTAAAATACTAATAAAAGCCGGGCTTTGAGACACATTTAAGCGACCCGATATCCCGGTATCACTCTTGCTTTAAGCAAACTCACATATAAAATCATATTGAAGCTGCCAGGTCGAACAAATAAAATTGGATTCGAACTGTTTTTTGTCCTGTGTTAGCTGATCAATTTGATTCATTCACTGGAGATTGGAAAACAAGTCGTTTATTTTTTAATCCTCGTGATTAAAGGGTTAATCTGAGGTTAAGCTTGTCTCGACTACAAGAACGAAGTCGTTTGTTCGCGAACAAGGTGTTCCGAAACGTCACAATAGAGCCATTGAGGCGTCACAAAACAGGAATGCGGCCTCAGCAAACAATAAAACGCAGAACTCAAAATCAAAAGTTAGAGTCTGTGGACAAACACACGGATAGTCGGCAAACATAATTTTAAGTATGTTTTAAATCAGTCCTTAGCACAGCAGCGTTACCCAGGCTAATGACCAGATTCATTTAGCTGAAGATATAAAGATATTGTGTAGTATATTCAATTCAGTTTTATTACAACTTATTTAAATAAAAGCACAAACGAATCAATAGGCACACGCAAATACAAAAATAGCACAGTATATATAATAAATATCACAGTAAAATAGCACAATGATGGAATATACAATACACAATATTCAATAATATGCACAATATTCACACTAAGCCTCATATGACTCAAAAAAAGTTAACCTACATGTCGTGCCTCACATGTCCTCATTATATCAAGAGGCAATGAGTGAGAAAGTATAGAATCAAACAGAGTATATGATGCTCATGTATATTTTCATTGGGACAGAAACATGGCTTCTCATCTGGGTGCGCATATTTACTGAATCCCATTCAGTCGAACATGTAAAGAAATTACATGACATAAAATTTATCTCCAAGGAGAGGAAAACCATTTACATGCGATAATTGTACTCTAGTATTTGTACATTTCAAATAGCTTATATGTATGCAATGTCATAATACTAATCAGATGAAGAATATTCGTTAAACTACACAAATATACAAAGTAAAACTTTCTTCTCAAAAACATTAAATCGCTTCATTAGAAGAATTTCCTCGGAAAAGAACCAGATTCTTTGTATTATGAAAAAATAAACGTTGCTTCGTTTGGCAAGTTTTGCGAATTTTAGTTTTAGAAAAATTTCGACGATAAATGGGAATTGAATAGAACTGACCCCACAACGTGTTAAATGTTCGGAGACGCCTCTACGATCAGCGGCCGGTTACTTTATAAAACTGTGGTTGTGAATTCGGATAAAAAAAATTGAATAAAACAGATATTATACTATGAAGTCCGCCATGGCCCCATGATACAAAAATAATAGAATACAAATGACGAAAAAATTGTCAAAACTCCAAATGAGGTCGAAACATGAGATATAGAAGTCCATAATGGACAATCAGTACTCCCGTAGTATGTGTACCAGGTTAGGGTCATGCCATATTTTTATTCCGATTTTCCTTATTTTATTTTTATTACGAGTTCAGGACTGTCTGTGTTAACCAAGTGAAATTACCCCCTGCCCATAGGTTTCAGTTCCTCTACACAACTTGATGTGAAAAAGTACGCGAACAAAATTAGTTACCTCCATTTTAGTACATACACTTCTGGGCAATCTCGCCTACACATAGAATATAAGTAATTATGGATAATATTAAAATATGGCGTATAAGGATTAGATATAATTTTTATCATTGAGATAGGCCGATAAGGGGGCTTATATGATATAACTATATTTTTCAAAAATTCAGGAATATTGCCTAAACTTCAAAGAGGTCCCTTTGGTCGAGTAAAAGCCTAAGGTCAGTAAAACAACGGTTGATATATCGGCCAAACATTGATTATCTCAGAGAGTTATGAAACGAACAATCGTTTTTCTGATCGAGATATTTTTGCTCATTTATAGCCCGCGATACTGAGTGTGTGTGCGATTGCGCTTGCGCATGTTCGCACGCAAGAAAAGAATTCCGATTCCGACAAACAACGATCGTCAGGTGTTGAGTTCGGGTGTTTGTGCGAAATTAAAAATTTATTATGTTCGGAGAGAGTGTTCGCAGGGAATTAAGGAGATTAAAACGGCGATAGCTTTAAGTGAGAATTTGTGTAATATAATTTGAATAATTTGTGAGACAATACTTTGTACGTTACGTACAAGTTTGTTCAAAGCAAGGTCCTGAAGATTAGAGAGCGTACCGAGTGATAGACCAGTTGGTTCACCGGCGCATTCTATGGGTTATCATGTACTCGGTATAGATCATATAAGACAGCACTTTTTAAATACAAGTTTGAGCGCTCCAGAAGTGTGTCTACCGATATAGAGGTACCTAATTCTGTTCGCCTACTTTACATCAAGTTATGTAAAGGGACTGAAGCCTATGGGCAGGGGGTATATTCACTTGGCTAACACAGACAGTCACCGAACTCGTAATAGAACTAAAATAGGGAAAATCGGAATAAAATTATGGCCTAACCTGGTACACACACTACCGGAAGTACCGAAATTTGATCAAAGCAGAGTCGCTTGAATAAAAAGTTGGAACAGCATCAATTGAATTGCGACGCACTAAGGATCATAACAGGGGTACACTCGTGACAGTAAATAATATTAGACAATAATTTTAGATATAAGTTTCAAGGTCCCAATCTTTCGGCTAAAAAGGGTATGGAGTAATAGGGATTGCGACCGTCGGACGCATCATGAGTTGCATATAGGCTTATTTGTTCTGGTGACGGAGTGACTGACATATATAATATGTGCGTTAGCTTAAGGCCACGTTTCCCGACCAAGGAGAAATTTTGCTTCTTATTTGCTGTGGTATTACTAATATCCGTTAATTCATTATTATTACTATGATACGTATTTGTGCGCACATTATAAACTGTATAAAAGCAGGAGAGCGAATTGCCCATAACACAAGCAAAGTATCCATAAAAGATTGACAAACAAAGTAGTTTTTATGGGTAAGGAGAGAGAGAGATTATTTCATTTTGTCAAAACAAAAGAACAGTATATGCATACGGTAACCGTGCATTTGAGCCCACGTACATTTGAATCCATGTGAATATCCGCGGGTTCAATCTATATGCGGGTGCTAAAACCCATGGGGTAGCGTTAGTATGGGTTCAAATATCCGCAAAACAAAACAAAATTTCATAGGTACAATATAATCAAGTGCAATTGTCGTAGGTTCAAATGTATCGTGTGTAATACATGTATCGAATAAACAGATGTTTTCGGTACATGAAAGGGAGGCAACGATACGACCTTTGGTCATTAGGTCCTTATGGTCATTTGATCATCCATCAGAGTGAGTTGCCAGCCAATTAAATTAAGGATTTAATAGTTCCAAAATAGGGGGAAATATACGAAAAAGGGTGAAAACCGCTAACATTTCACAATAGAAAGTAGCTTTCCATACCGAACAATGCGGAGATATCCAGCCAATGTATTATGACAGTGGTCAGTTCGTTGGTATCAGAACAGGGGTGGGCAAGTATTTTGAACCAGGGTCCAAAAATTTTGCCCACCTTGACTGGCGGTAAGCGTGCCGTAAAATGTACATTTCATGAACAATATTTACAGTGTTGCAAAAGTGGAAAACAATAAGCCTCGTGCCAAAACTAAATTTAATCGCAATCTCAACAAATGCAATGAGCTATTTTTTAGGTAAATCATCAAAATTTAGTTTTATTTTTGTTGTGGCAGCATCAGGCGGGTCAGAATAAATTACCCCACAGTCCGGATGTGTCCCGCGGGTCGTAGTTTGCCCATGTGAGTATTAAACGCTCAGATCTCGTTATGTTGTTCTGTCTATTTTTGTGCTCGGTCCGGATGAAATGTGCTCCAGATATTTTATATTTTCGTTGTTATTCGCGAACAATATACCGTTTTGTTTGTTTTTCGTTGTATTTATTATGAAACAATCAGAGTAATCGGAATTAGCTTGTTTACTTGTGTGTTTTAATCTAGTAGCAATCAGAGAAGTGTCTCTTGTTGTGAGATGTTGTTTTTAGTTTTAAAAAAACTGATAAAACAGTATTATCATGTAGCGAACACGGCCTCTCGTCCGGTTAACAGTCCATGCCGGGTACAAGGATAGCAATCCTGTTAATTGTTTGCGATGCATAACTTGTGCTAGTCGTAACTAACACATTCAAAACATTCAAGCTTGTCACAATGATAAGTGCTCCATCATAATGATCGCATTATGATCTCACACGTCGATCCCTCCCTGATTTCAAATTATGCAAATTATCTCATGAGACTCTCTGACGGTGGTCTTTCAATCTCTGTGATGTAAATAAAAAAAACTATGAATAAAAAAAGTTATTTAATAATCGGAGTCATTATGGCGTTTTTTCATCGATATGATAACTATAGTCGTAATTCCAGCGGACACAAGTGGACCGGATGAAACACTTCGTTAGGCCAGATGGGCCGTAATTTGCCCATCCCTAACTTCGATTGTTCTTGCTCAATAGCTGTCCAGGTAGAGTCCCGATAGAATGAGGAAAGAGCTATGATATGGTAAATTCCACAGAACTGAAATCTTTGGGGAAAAAAATTGGCCAGGTTTTCTGCCGCAATTGATACGTCAGGAATTATTTATAGTTCTGTTGAGATATCAACGTTCATAGTGTAGATGGACATGGGAATCGCCATAATATGCAAAAAAGTTTTGCTTATACGACACACCCAATTTATGTCTGACTTACCGGTAGGTCTAGGCTTTGCGGGTGGTCTATAGACTCAGTTGGTACTTTGAGGCGGCGATTTGTTGTCCTGTTCGTTGCACAGCGATATATAGCAGTCATGTATATAGAGGCAGATGGTAATTGATGGGTCAGGCTGTATTGGCATCGGTTATGATGGCGCTCCAGAAGTATGTGTATCAATATGGAGGTAACTAATTTTGTTCGCCTATATCATATCAAGTTGTGTAAAGGGACTGAAACCTATGGACAGGGGGTATATTCACTCGGCTAACACAGACAGTCCCCGAACTTCCAATAGAACTAAAATGGGGAAAATCGGAATTAAATTATGCAGTATGCACTAATCCTAACCTGGTACACATACTACGGGTATACCGTTATGATATATATAGGACATATGAGGCAAGATTCGTGACCGCGTATTCGTTGCATGATATCCATTTGTTGTCACATCCGCTGGAGGACAGAATGACATATTCTTGAAAGGAGATAACTTTTGTGCAAATCGTCCAAGATTACTAAAACTTTCGGCTACGATCATGCATAAACAAAAGTTCAAGTGTTGTTTTTCTTCATTTTCATAGAATATTTTAGAAATTTGGGTACTACCGAAGTATGTGCACCAGGTTAGGGTTAGCCATAATTTTATTCCTATTTTCTTTGTTTAGTTCTATTACGAGTTCGGGGACTGTCTGTGTTAGCCAAGTGATTATATCCACTGCCCATGGATTTCAGTCCCTTTACACAACTTGATGTAAAGTAGGCGAACAAAATTAGTTACCTCCATATTGGTACACACACTTCTGGAGCGCCGAAATTTGTGCGTTCTATTTTCCCAGTTATTACTCATCGATCTTAAGATCGGTAAGTATGTTGATAGGTATTTGTTTGTCTGCCTGTCTGTTAGATGCACGCGATATCTCACGAAAGCAAGGTTTAATCTGCTCCAAATTTCGCATGTGCATATATCATAGCTCTGATCAGGAGCCTATTGATTTTCGATGAATTATGTCGTATAATTAGCGAGTTATTAATTAATTAGTGATGGGACACACGGTGTCACTATGGAGTAAGAGCGCTGTTTTGGGGGACCCCCTAACCTCCGATCGATAAGTCTCCGGTCTCCGACCGGTATTCTCGTTTCGTGGTTGCCAATTGTCTTAGATGCAGTGTTTTCGCCGGTGTTTGTTGGGAGGTCTACAAATCCGTGTTCCATAGCTTTTCTCCCCTAAGTATAAAAGCCCTAGTAGCAATGCACTCTAGCGTTTTATATCTCATTATGTTGTTGCATTGTTTCGTGACTTGGGACCTAATAAGCGATTAAAATATCGTCCGACGTAATTTGATTAATATATAGTGACATCACTTTAAAGATTTCTATTTTGTTCCATGACGCCATATACAGCTGTTCGCTTTGATTATTTTCTCATAACTACAAAGATATTGTTTATGACATTACAAATAGATTATGCTTTTACTATGACGTACACAATATCCTTTCATCAAACGTAATGCTAAGTGAAATACATTAATTGAATGAATTCGTCAGATCGAGTCGCGTCGTCTTCGCCTTATTGAAAGTTTTCTGTTTTCCCGTGCTTAGTGATTATGAGCTTGGAAGGCTGTATTTTTACCGATTTATGTCTGGCAATCTATGAGGTTACAATTTTGCGACGGAGTGGAAAATTTGAAGTTAAGTCAGAAAGGCCATTTTCCAGAAAATGCGATTACAATTATATTTAAATTCAAATGTCCAAGTGAAAGTTTTCCGTCTTTGAAGGGAAATGACTTTGTCGTCTGTGGCTATACAATATTTCTTTTGATTTTGTGCATTGATATGTGTGAGTGTACGATTATTTGGAAAATGAAACGTATGTGTCTTAATTTTGTTGCCCGGTAGGTCGTTTTGGAAAAATTGCAATTTATGTTATGATAAGTTATGGAATGCGAATTTATTATGATAAGAGTATCTCCGCTACCAATTTATTTCTATTTGAATTGACTTATCGACGTAAGATATGCTCGGCCCCTCTCAATTGTAGGTACATTTTAAATAAAATCTGACGCCTCTTGAGCGGAAGGGAGTCCATTTCTATTTGATTTGACTTATCGGTCCAAGATAAGCTCTGAATTGTAGGGCAGTTCCCAAACGCCATCCACGTCATCACAACTAGCTGAAGCCTAATTCCGATGGTAACCCAGGTTATCGAACCCTCCAGTCTATTCAAACATTCCCTCTTCCACATGTCTGCCCGTAGTCTCCTCCTTCCATGCTAAGTTAAAATTAAGCTTTCATTTTTTCTAAAGCATAGCGATATACAATATAGTATTGTCGAAGAATCAGAGACCTTTACGACATCCGGAATATTTTTGGAATAAACTTGGATGTAACGTTAGTGAGGTCATCAATCAAGGATTACGTCATAAACTTATTACGTCTTCGCAAACTTTACTATAAAATCGAGACATGGAATACATCGTTATGATTTGCATGTTACTGCTAGCTTCGACTGTCCATGCCCACAGCTGCCTCCCGTGCGACAAAGAGAAATGTCGGATTCCTTCCAACTGTCCTGGTGGATTGGTGGAAGATGCTTGCAGGTGAGTGTTTCATATTGCGCATGAAGTTCATATCGCCGCAGTAAATCCTCACCTTCTTCTACATCTGACATGGGCAAATCACGGCCTGCGAGCCAAATCCGGCCCGTTGGGTAATTCAATCTGGCCCGCCTGATGCTGCCACAACCAAACTAAAACCAAATTTTGATGTTTTAATTAAAATAACTCAAGGAATTTGTTGATATTGCGATTAAATTGCGAGACTTATCGTTTTCCACTTTTGCTTTTGTAACACTGTGAACATTGTTCATGGTATGTAACTTTTTATGTCATACATACATTGCTCGCCTGCCCAGATAGGCAAAATTTTCGGCAATTGGTACAAAAACCGTGCCCGCCTCACCTGTTCTACGGTTTTATTTATGGATGAAGTGAATATATGGATGGCCTATTATTAGGGACCGAATATGAATGCGGATCGTTTTGAGAAAATTGCATTTCGAAAATTTCAGATCTGTACAGCCTAACCCAAAAATCCACATAAAGCACTACATCAAAACTAAAACAGGTACACCCTTGAAACCCAAACAGAAAGATGGTCCCTGATCCATAATGACAGGAAATCCAAGTCATTTTACCAAAATGTGAAATGAGCTACTACGGATTTACTGCGACGATACTTTGTAGTTTGGTGCCAAATTTTCAGTGCTAGAAGGCTAATATTTTCATTTTTCCAACTGGATGAAGTGGACATAAAGGTGGCGCATTAATGGAGACCGAATATGAATGCGAATCGTTTTGTTGTTTGTTGCTAGAAAATCGCATTTCTCAACAATCGATTTCAGTACTTAAGATGGACCAATCGACTATCAGAGTCACCCAAAACTTGCTGTTGCATTTTAATTCTTGGGAACAATGTTTTGACATTTGACCTCCGCGTTCATATATTCGAGCACTGCTCTACTTTTGCAGTGAATTATATAGGAATCCGTAGTGAGACTATTCGGTATTCGCGTAATGTGTGTACCGGGTTAGGGTCAGGCTATGATTTTATTTCGATTTTCCTTATTTTGGTTTTATTACGAGTTCGGGGACTGTCTCTGTTAGCTAAGTGAATATAGCCCCTGCCCATAGGTTTCAGTCCCTCTACACAACTTGATGTAAAGTAGGCGAACAAATTTAGTTACCTCCATATTGGTACACATACTTCTCGAGCGTCGCCTATTCACCATTTCATGAGTTTTATCAACCAACCAAGTCTCGACGCTCTCTTCAATGTGCCGTCGAATCCAACCTCAGTTGAACTTTGTTGTCAGATTATTTCCAAGTTTGATGATATTTCTCATATTATGGATTTGAAGTCTGACATTTTTTTAAATATTGTGTTGTTTAACCCAAAAAATATCTGCCATATTTGCAAAGTTCATCTTTGCAGAAAATTTTGTTTTTTTCTTCGGCGTTTCGGGATTTTGAACCAAAATATCAGCCCGTTCAATTCAGATTGAGAGGCTTAAGATTGACAATCTTCACCTTAACCTTCTTAACGCAACCAATCTTTTCTCCGCTCAACTATTGAATGATTTAAAACATCAGTAAACATCGGGTTAAAATATTTTCTTATGCTCTGTTTAGTAAACTTTCGTCTTCAGCCCGAGGCTACCTCGCTTTATGACGAAATAGTTAACCCATTGTTTTCATAGCGCGTTGAATTGTTGATGGCGGACGCTTCCGAACCGACCCAGAATTGTTAATCTCTATGTAAAGGTATGATGTAATAGAAGACACTCGCTCAATTAATATTCCAGATCGACTTTGTTTTCGAAAATCACTCTAAGCCGAGAGTGAATTCAACAATTTTGGGGTAAAATATCGTAAATTTACAAATATAAAAATATTTTAAGCATCCTAGTTTTTTCACGGACCATTTTTAAGCCAACACATATCATTTTCTAATATAAAACTATGCCAGGGGTAGGCAAGGTTTTTGAACTAGAGGCCAAAAACCTTGTCGCCTGGACTTGCGGGCCATGTAAGTGTGATGCAAAAAATTACATTTTATTAATAAAGTTCATAGTGTTACAAAAGCAAAATTGAAAAACAATAAGCCTCGTAACGAAACTAAATTTAACCGCAATCTCAACAAATTTCTTTAGCATTTTTCAGCTAAAACATCAATTTTAGTTTTAGTTGGGTTTGCCCATGTTAGATATATACCACGATAAATTACGGCACTATATAATGAGTAAAATATTCACGACCTCGATTCGGGCCCAGAGTGAATTCAACAATTCTGGGGAATATACCGTGTTTCCCCGAATATAAGTAAGACACGGTCTTATTTAAATTAACTTTTGGAGGATTAATTCTGGAGGATATATTAATTTCATGTGACGCTACTCGCGTCATCCGAAAGGCAACCACTGGTAATACACGATACACAGGAAGATACTATTTTCGAAAGAACCGGAAACTTTCTTGTCCAGCAATTCGTACACCATGGGTGGCATTGATGATTAATCCATGAACGTGAACAAGGTTCTTGGGAAGTTTTTGAAACTTAGTATTTTGCGTTTGAAAATATCCATGTATGAGATCGCCTGGCAGAAATCGATCAAGCAATTTTATTTCGGTCGTTCTGGCATAAAACAAAACAAAGTAACGACATAGCAGAGATACCTGGAAAGCGAGTATAACTTGGAAAAAAGTTTAAATCGTACAAAAAATACGCTCGAGTATTGCATTTGTATAAGTGTGCAGCGAAAGTATTATATCACTTAGAACTTATATCATTTGCCTCTTATTAGTTGTGTATGTGCCACTATGACTGTGGTGAAAAGTATGAATTATATTTCCCAATAATTCCGGCAATTTACCTAGTATCGTAACAATTGCAGCTTTACGCAATTTTGGACGTAGTGCAAATGAATAAATGTGTAAATTAGGAGCCTTGTAGGGCAATAGCGGTAATGTCCATCATGCAAAGGTGTCGCAACAACATGAGGCGCCAGCTCGCACAGAAGATAACGAACAATGAAAGTGCCGATAGTATCCATCGTCATTACAATACAGTACGTGAAAAAGTACGGAAAATCGTTTGAAGATTTCCCGCAAAAACAAAACACCTCGCTGATGGCGAAAAGTAGCTATTCGGAATTATTCGAAAAGGTACTCGAATACTTTGATATTCGATTCGTTTTGGACAACCCTGTTGTGATTATTTCCTTTTCAACCCCCAACAATGATTTTTATTTTACAACCTAACTTTATTTACCCAGATGCTGTCGAGTCTGCGCCAAACAAGTCAACGAAACGTGTGGAGGACTGTACGGGACTCATGGACGATGTGACGCGGGACTTCAGTGCGTCATTCGACCGCAACATGGAATGGAAATCAACGGTCAAGAGACAGGAGTTTGTAAATGTAAGACCATAGGGTTTTATAAACAAGTTATAATATTTTCCCTGCGGAGAGGAAAGTCGATAAGACGGCTTAATCCCATGGTGAACCACGAGATTTTTGACTTCGAAATAGGCGTTTTTAGAGGAAAGCCGAAGGGGCCGCTCGTTCATAATGTCGAAAACAGGCTTGCTGATTTCGTTATATGATATTGTCTTCATTTTTACACCCCGGCTCAATCACCGAGGAAAAGGACGTTTTTGACATTGCCACAAGTAGAGCCCTTTCAATATCTCGAATCGATTAAGAATATCAGGTTTTTTTTCTCTCCCCGTTTTTTCTATAAATGATAAGAACAGTGCGCCGCACCTTTTTATTTTGGGGGGAATGTTTCCAAATTTGAGAGGTGGTAGATATTTGTTATTAGTGATAAAACTATTTGAAACTTATAAAAATGTGTTATGTATTCGACTGATCGTGTTCACCGATATATGAGCCACTTTTTGGCTTGATAGGATAATAGATAACCGAAAGCCCAGTGCCAAATGAGTTACCGTCGCGTATCGGCAAATATCGCATAGTATTACAGAGACTCCGGAGCAGGCTTCAACTAAATTGTAAAATCTCTTCAGACCGATGTTCGTCGCCTGCGATTGATGACAACCAATCTTCAGGTCATTATGACGCGACACATAAATTTATTCTGTGAATTGAAATGAACAATAGGTTGATTCATATGTCACAATGCAACGTGATATCATTGTTTTACGTTTGCTGTTATAAATATTCATCGCTGATTCTCGGTATTTGCTCCGAAATATAGAACAATTGTCATTCGATTTTATCTTTTCCGATAAACATACGAAGGACATTGTTGATGCTAACCGATATAGTCCAGAATTTTTATTTTAAATCGTCGTCTCAAATATAAAACTCGAAATACGATTTACTTTGAAATTCCAGTACAGTTATCAGCCCATTTCTCGCAGTATATCTTTAACATGTCTGCTTTATGAAATGGAGAATATCTATATACATAACCTTCCACCCCCACCATTGTTTCGAAATAAAAGATTATAAAAACAATTGAAAATCAGCGTGGGACCGACTAATGTTACGACACAATCGACCCTAACTCTTCCGGGGAGGAAATTCAATGAATTACGTAATTTAAAAAAGGTGTCCTATTAAAAAAAATTGCTCGAATCCACTAAACATACTAAATTTATCCAAATGTTTGGGGACTTTTGTTTATTCTAACTCTGAACACTTCGAATGTCATTCTTTTCCAAAAACTATGCTCAAGTCATGCCTTTAAGTATGAAATTTCTAATTGACCAACTATACCGTTCCAGCTAGCGGTTTTCAAGCGTATATAAGACGTTTCAAGATATGGAAAATTGCTATGTATGAAAGTGGCTCATATGCTGATAAAGATGATAAGTCAAATACACAAGTTTCAAATAATTTTATCACTAATAACAAAATATATACCACCCCCCCTGAATTTGGAAACACCCCCCTAAAATAAAATGGTATTACCATTATGGTTATTAACATTGTGTTTACACCGGGCTTACACAATATAAGGAAAGTTCGTTCACCCCCCATGTTCTCGTGTTTTTCAACCTCGCCTCTCTTTTAGAATTTGTCAAGTTTCGCACCCCACCTCAAAAATAACTAGCTTACAATAAGCTACAAATAACAGATAGTAAGGCGAAAGTATGTTTTATTCAAAAAACCTGTTGAAAATATTTGAATGGAACGTAAATAATGAAATAAATGAATAGTTTTGAAATGTATATATCCAAAATCAGGATCAGGATCAAATCTAACAAATATTTTCATTTTTAATTAACTTTATGCCCCATAAAAATTGTATACGCTGTGGGGAGCGCCCCGCTGTTTGAGAAACACTGCTTTAAGTGTAGAATATGTTCCAAATGGCCTGGGTTCGGTTTTAACCTGATTTCCATTTTTTTTTTCGAGGGTTAATCGCCCAGCAACAGTCATTCGAATGTTCTCTTCCTAACCGGGTTTGAATTGCTCTGATGTTGAAGCTGACGAACTTTTATTTAATAAAAACAAATTCTTCTTCACAGCTTCAAGCAGCGTCACCTCTACGGAGTCCTGTAAAGAAGTAGAATTCACCGGCTGCAACATCGTCGATGACCAATGCAGATGTCCCACTGTCAGGGCTTGTTCGAATCCTTTTCAGTTTAAGAATAAACTCAGATGTACGATGCGTTTGCTGGAGATTGAAAGTGAGTTTTTAGTTATAGTGTTATGGGCTAGGGCAGATGTTTTCAAAATTTTTGAGCCGCGCCTGCTTTTTAGAACTTGTCAAGTCTCGCTCCCCACCTCAAAAACAACTAGAAGCTACAAATAACAGATAGTAAGGCGAAAGTATGTTTTATTGAAAAAAGGTGAAAATACGTAGATAGAACGTAAATGTTCAAAATAAAGAAATGTGAATATCTAAAATAAGGCGGGCAAGATCAAATCGAACTAATATATTCATTTTTGATTAGCTTCAAGCCCCCTTCAAGTCATTTGTGCGCCCAACCGTTTGAAAACCACTGGACTAGGGCATTGTGAACACTCACAAATAGTTAATGTTTCGAATGTATATCTAAACTTTTTGGGGACAATGCTACAGCGAGTGACTGATACTCGCTACGAGTGGGCTTCTGGTAAACCACGCACAACTGACAAGGAGCAAACGATCCAACGTTTAAGCCAAGATTACGAGTTTCTGTATCGGTGATATAGACCAGGTATTTGTACCACGGGTCAAAAATTTTGCCCGCCTGCAGTTGCGGGTCATGTAAGTGTGACGTGATAAGTTACATTTTATGAACAATATTTAAAGTGTTAAAAAAGCAAAAGTGGAAAACAATTAGCCTCGTGCCAAAACTAAATTTAATCGCAATCTTAACAAATTCCTTGAGCTATTTATTTTTATCTAAAACACCAAAAATTTGGTTTTATTGATTTATAGATTGATATACCAAACGGGCCATTTTTTGGCCCGCGGGCCGTAGTTTGCCCATGTCAGACGTTAGAATTGTCGAGGAAATCTACAATACTGTCACTTCCTACAGATTTGAAAATTTTTTATCATTCGGGAGTCGAAGCCGGAGTCAGTTTTTTATAATGTTCGGAATAAGCCTGCAGCATTAGTTATAACCTGTGTAAACTGCCGATGAATGTCAAACTTCGCCAAAAAGTTTTGCAAAACCAAATAATGAAAACAAATTACTCCCACATAGAGCAGGTTGTCTGGATGATGTATCGTAGAAATACCACCCGGTAGAACTTTGTTATTTCATAATGCTAGTGACATGAACTTTGTTTGTTCATAAAGCTGTGGGCGTGAACTTTGTTAGTTGTGGGAGTAGCATTTCCGGAACCCTTCCCAGCAATGCGAAATGACAATGATAGAGTTTGCTGTATGTGTATGAGTTACTATTATTGCCTCATAGCTAATTTTCTGGGCTGGAATAAGAATAGGTTCGGTTATTGCCTCACCAATTTCTCACCACCACCATCGTTTATCTTTGGATAAGTCTGATTGATTCATTGTCCTAAAAAAGATAATACTTCAGTATACTTCCCATTTTTTTTGCTTCACGGGGGGGGGGGGGGGTATGGTGTGGTGGATATTTCGCTATTAGCGATAAAACTATTAGTAACTTGTGAAAATGTGCATTCAGCTGACCATCTCGCGTAATAGTCCTGATGGCATCTTTGATGATTAATAGCGCCCCAGACATTTCTGGCTGCAGTCGTAATTTTGTTCGGGTGAAATTTTATCGATTGAGACAATTTTCATGTCTTAATTGTCCTAGTTGATGCCCGATTGGACGCATAAAGATTATGATCGCATCCTTAATGGTTGTGTTTGCCCCTGAACTAGGGATGTATCGGTACCGGTATCCGCGCTTTTTTATTGACACCGGTTATCGGCGCTTTTTCCTTGACATCGGTATCGGCACTTTTTCAGTGAAACCTGTATCGACGAAAAAAGAGGTAACGGTACAAATTACCCTGAACTTGAGACAAGTTCTTTTTATCAACAGCGAATTAATTCGGTACAACTGACGACATTTGATGGAAACCAGATTATTACGTCACCAAGAAACTCGGAAGCAATTGTGACAGAATAAGAAAAATAACAGACCGTGCATTGTGATGAAAACAATTTCCTAATAAGCATATCCGTAGAACACTGAAGTTCCGCATTAAAGCCAAATACTTCCAGATCATTCGTGCGATCATTTCAATGTTTGCAAATCGATATAAATACTTTGAATTGCTTCTCTTGAGCGATTTAAAATAAAATTGCCCATTTCCGAACAGCTATGTTTTTCAGAACCATTTTGGGGAATAATTCCAGAAAATCTGAACGTTCGAATATCCATATTGGGTTAAAATGTCCTATTTACTATGAAAAAAGCGAATTTTATCGATAAACAAGTAATTTTGATCGGAACCGGGAGTTTGAAACAAAATCACTTTTGACTTTTTATAAATTCGACTGTTTGATACGCTCCGATCTCTCTACAGCAGTGGATCCCAAATGCAACATGTTTACAAACTTCAAAAAGCATAAAATACACATTAACAATCTCAAAACGAGTTTTATTCATGAAAGCAGCAATTTTCATTCGCGTAAGCGCGTCAAAAGTTTTTTCCCTGATAATTTGGCACGTTCTTGATTGAGATTGAGAATGCCACCCCTAAAATAAGACGGCACAATGGATAAACAGCGCTTCAGAAGTGTGTGTACCAATATGGAGGTGACTAATTTTGTTTGCCTGTTTTACATCAAGTTGTGTGAAGGGACTGAAACATATGGGCAGGTGGTATATTCACTTGGCTAACCCAGACAGTCCCCGAACTAGTAATAGAACTAAAATAAGGAAAATCGGAATAAAATTATGGCCCAACCTTAACCATGGTACACATACTACGGGAGTACCGAATAGGATAACGCCAAAGGAGTCGCATCGACAGTTCAAGCAGATGGTCACGAGAAGTTCAAGTCGTTAAATCGCGTTCCGATGTTTAAACTTCATAAATTTACCTAATCGCTGAAATTCTTATTTGTGAAGTTTCGCATCCCGATCCGTTTAAAACAATCCTTATATACGGTGTTAAATAATTCACATGTCACATCTAGAAATGGTGTAGAAACAAGGCAACCGGATTAATGGGACAACGTCTGTGATGTCGCATAGGATATGTTACGGTTGTTCATGATAGATCTTGTTCTTAATCGTAACTTATTATTTAATGGGGCTGCTAGGGTGTTGTTTACTGAACTGCAAGACCTTTCTCGTTGTTTACTTTCTACTTCGGATTCGTATGTGTCAGTTGCCACAAGGAAGCTTGAACGAGACGGTGTTATAAAGTAAAAAAAAAATAACATAATCTCATTCAATGAAATAGCAAGTAGGTATATTTGCTATTTCATGGAAAGATGTTATTCTTGTTATTTAATCTTCACAGATTTAACTAATCGCTGAAGTTCTTATTTGTGAGGTTTCGCATCCCGAAGGTGTTAAACAATCCTTAGTGTGGGCCATACATGGTCTATCTCGGCGTATCTATATAGTATTCCCGTAACATGCGTGAAACGGCGATAATTTTTGTTGTTTTTCCGAATCGTGAACGTGATGGCTGCAGGCGTTTAATATCGACAGGTTATTGTTAGGTCACAATTGACGAGACAATACCGGAAACAACGTTGGCGTGCGACGTAAGAATGATCGGAATGTTTCGACACAATTGCGCATGAAAGTTTGACATTGATTCGTCATAAATGAAGATCGGTGGCGCGTAAATATTTAATTCAAACTTCGAACATTTCTTTCCACCAAGGCCCTTGAATCCGAAATGCCGATCGGCAGAATTCTCCGTCGGCTGACTTATTGAGAATAATACGGCAAGACCGGTTGCAAATGAAGTTAATAGTCGAATAGGCGTGCAAACTGTCAAAACTTTACTCGTCTGTTAATTAGGGCTGGGAATTTTAGGGAAAACACTTTGACCGTTAACCGGGTAAAATTAACCGGTTAACCGCCGCGTGACGTTTGACTTAATAATTATAATTTCAGCTTGTTACGTCACAATGGTTATAAAGCAATTTAGCGTGTTCTTATCCCGGTATCGCTCGAAATTATTCACGAATCGAGATAGTTTCATGATTCCTATGCTGCAAAAGATAGGCAGCGTGGTTCGGGCATGTGGAAATATTTTAGAAAACCCGATTCCGTTGTTAAACGTCATTTATGTGACAAATTTTGAGTGTTCTATGTGCAAATTTTACTTCGAGATATATATCATATAAAGAAAAACGGCATCAACTGCACACTTGTTGTATGACATTGAATATCCGATTTTGCAATGAAATCGTGAACAATATATTTCGAAATCGACCGACTGATTCTGAATTCATCATTGTAAATTTTCATTATTAGCAACCTTGGTGCTTCCATTATTTTTCACATTTATTGATTCCTTACCCACACAGTCAGTAATATTTTTTTGAATTAAACGCCGCAAGAGATAAATTTGCGATGACGTAATCATATTTGACGAAATTGTACGGTATAAAGATGATTTGTACCTGAGATGCCAGTTAACAGTTAAAATAAATCATAACCGTTAACCATATGAAATATAACCGGTTAACCATTCCCAGCCCTACGTTAATACAAATTGTGAACTCGTTGAAAACAGCATAGTCTGAGAGATTTCGTTTTTCCCATTGTTTTGGGCGAACCAGAATGGGGATTTTTACATGGCAGAAGCAGCAGCATAATAATAAGACTGCGAACTGTTTTAAGGTGGCTCGTGATGCAAATTGGAAACTCGCTGAAAACCCCATAGACTCGCATGAAAAATGGGAGCGGCCAAGTCGTTAGTAAACATCCTCAATCTACCAGTTTGTTATAAGATTGAAATTGCCGATGAACTTGTTGAAATGATTTTCATCGGGAATACAAAATGAAAACTTGTTTCATTGTCACATTTGGTCGATTCGCCGTCTTGCAATATAATTTCAAAGCATCTACAACAGTTGACACGAAACTTAAAGCGGTACTCCCGTAGTATGTGTACCAGGTTAAGACCATAATTTTTTTTTTAATTTTCTCATTTTAGTTCTATTACGAGTTGGGAGACTGTCTGTGTTAGCCAAGTGAATATACTCCCTGCTCATAGATTTCAGACCTTTTACACAACTTGATGTAAAGTAGGCGAACAAACTTAGTTACCTCCATATTGGTATGCATACTTCTGGAGCGCCGCTAAAGCAATTCAAATCATCTCTGTTATGGAAAACAGATTTTAAACTCATTTTAGTTCTATTACGAGTTGGGAGACTGTTTTGTTAGCCAAGTGAATATACCCCCTGCTCATAAGTTTCAGTCCCTTTACACAACTTGATGTAAAGTAGGCGAACAAAATTAGTTACCTCCATATTGGTATGCATACTTCTGGAGCGCCGCTAAAGCAATTCAAATCATCTCTGTTATGGAAAACAGATTTTAAACTCATTTTAGTTCTATTACGAGTTGGGAGACTGTTTTGTTAGCCAAGTGAATATACACCCTGCTCATAAGTTTCAGTCCCTTTACACAACTTGATGTAAAGTAGGCGAACAAAATTAGTTACCTCCATATTGGTATACAAAGCAATTCAAATCCTCTGTTAGGGAAAACAATCATATGGAATCATTTTCATTCATTAATTAACAAACCGTGCCCATGTCGACCGCGAACTCCATCTGCTTAACGCACAGACGAAATCCGACACCAGTGATAAACCCTAACGCCTTTGAAATCGGATCTTGGAAACAGGTGGAAGTCGAACGACATTATATTTGCACAGGGCTAATTACTAGATCACGTGATTATCGTGACGTAACAGACCATTGGAACTGTTCACATATTTATCCATGGCCAAGCTAGAATCAAGATTGATCTCCCGATATTAATTGCAAAATTTTTCAATCACCAATTATTTTAGCGGGGCCTTTTATTGGCCTATCGCTGACTTTCCGGTCTGTTTTCCTTTATTATGCAGAATAGGACATATTGAGTAAGTTAAGTTAAGACTCATTCATTGTATTTAGCGCTTATCTCAGGTCTGCGCTTTGTCTTGGTATCTCTAGCATTTATCAGACCCCGCGACATGTTTTGTCCAATCCCCTTATTCTATATATATTACAATTATACACACAAGTACCTTTATCTTGTTTATCTTGTATCAAAACGTCCATGTTTTGTCCAATTCAAAACCAAATTGCTCTTTTATGAAAGTTTGATTGAACGTCGGCGACATCGATATCAGTTTGGCGCCGGAAATCCAGACCATTTGTGACGTCAATTGTTTATTCTTTATCTGGGATTTCGAGGGTACTTGTGACGTCAGACATTCTAATCGCATGGTATTGTGTTCTCATAATGAATTTCTTTATTAATGTCATTGTTTACCAGAAGTGCGCCATAATCACTAAATACAGTGTAGTTGTAATGTAATTTGCACGCTACGCTCAAAGCAACGTTGAAATCTCCCGGCTAAGTACTTGAGACCCAAAACATGACATATGAATAAAAAGACAAATTCGAAACGTCGGCAAACTACTTTATTTCGCGGGTACTGACGTAGTATGTGTACCAGGTTAGGGTTAGGCCATAATTTTATCCCGATTTTCCTTATTTTAGTTCTATTACAAGTTCGGGCATTGGCTGTGTTAGTCAAGTGAATATACCACCTGCCCATAGGTTTCAGTCCCTTCACGCAACTTGAAGTAAATAAAGTAGGCGAAAAAAAATTAGTTACCACCATATTAGTACACATACTTAAACGTTTCGCGTATACGTGCCGTGCTATTTACATCCTCATCATAAAATAATAGTTTCATACGTCATCCAATATTATTTTTCGCCCAAGTATATTCCATATAGTTCAGGTTGATCTTGTCTAAGGCAATGTGTAGCCAGGTGCACTAAATACGCATCACGTGCTAAGCGTTAAAAACATTTTGCCATCCCGGGTTAGCAGGTTCGAATCCTGTGAAAGATAATTATATGCCAGAGTCTTGATAGACTCCTCGCTGCCGTAGGCTGGTTCACGTAAGCGCTGGTCGGTTATGGCTTCTAACATCAAGTCCCGAAACAAATAACTAGCTAATTGCTCCCATATCCCACATGGGATTGTAAGCGGGCGAGAGACCGTTGTTCACCACATAATGTGTTTATCGGCTTTCCTCTCCTCAGTAACTAATATCAAAATCCTATTTTTATTTTCAGAATCTCGTAAGGACTGCACCAATGCAGCTTGTGTTGTACGATACTCACCCGACTGCCCTGACGATTCCGAATTGATTGACAGCGTTTGGCCCGCAGGGGAATGCTGCCCACTGCCCAGCACGTAAGTAATCAGTAACCTGAGTACCTTACACAGTACCTCGTTGCATTAGGATGAGTGTTAACATAAATTCATGTCTTATTCTGAAACAAAGTACATTCCTACATTCCACTCGTCAAAAGGCTCGTTCTAGACCAGTGGTTCCCAAAGTTGATTGACCGGGGGCCAAAATTAGAAGCGGAGGGATATTCGCGGCCAAGAGAGAGGAGCGCTCGCAATGGGCCGATACCGGTTAATGTAATTAACATGCCGGTATAATTTAAATTGCTACCAAAATACAAATGCTTCTACTGTGATTATGACGTAACAGTTTGGCGGTATCTAGAACGCAAGAGGAAAAAAAGTGTTAAACTATTTCACCCAAGCTCGGTGGGCCATATTAAATCGCTACGCGGGCCGTAATTGGCCCGTGGGCCGAAGTGTGGAGACCTCACCCACCCCAAATGGTAGTTCACCCAATCTTTATTTCCAGATGTTCCTGCCGCAAAAACAAATGCAAACAGATCCTTTGCCGACGTGGCTTTGAGAGAATCCTGGTCAAGAAAGCGACCGGAGTCCCGGGCCAGTGTTGTGACCAGTATCAATGCAAACCTCAACGTAAGTAATATACTGATATGTTACGTGTTCCCTCCAAATAGGGTGCTGTATAAGCAGCCATTAATACACAAAAACAGAACTTGCGGTATTTGAAACATATTCAAGTAACTTTGCGTTAAAGCGTCCTAGATTAACAAAACATTCGGTTACAATCATGTTCAAGTGTTTACTTATGAGTAATTTGGAGATTTTCTATTTTTTTGTCAAGTTCTACTGTTTTTTAACAAATGGAATGTTTTCGGTTTGCCATTTAATGTGATACTAATCTTCGTATGGCCTAATGCTATTTTTTTTTGTTTATTTCACTTTATTTTCCGCATGGAATGGGTTTAAAACAGCTTGATTAATATCCTTTATTTCATCACAGGGGATCAATGTATCGACGTCATGTGCCTACCAGTGGACCGTAACGTCACGTGTCCTAGTGACAGTGTCATGATAACAGACAGAATGTCGAAGGATGGATGTTGCAAACTGCCGAATAAGTGAGAAACATAAATGTATTTATTGAGTTGTCTCGCTCAAATAGATTATCATCAAATTCCTCGGGGGCAATATATAGAAATCAAAAGCTTGGAATACTCACATATACACACGCAAGCACATATTCTCATCAATAAAGACAATCTGAAAAGCTGACATTTATTTTAACTGCTTGTACGACTGTGTTTGCGCATTTTATTACCTAGTAGTTTAAACTAACAATGTTTCAAGTAATCGGGGTTTGCCTTACTGGCACTTGCTGATGTGTCGTATTTGAAAGTATATTAATAACCTTTAAATTCGAGTTCATTTAACTTATAGTTTTCAGCGGTGTCCTTGTTGTACTTTTGAACGGAATGAATAAAATATGACTCATTAAAAATTAAACATGACTCAGCTCATATTAATTTCCGGTGACCGGAAAGGTTAACTACGCTGTTAAACAGACGCAGAAAGTCAACTAACGCTTCACTACTATTTAATCGCTTTAGAACAGGGGTCAGCGAACTACGGCCGCAAACTAATTTTTTGCGGCGCTCGAACGACCCGATGCACAAAGCAAAAAAATGATTATAATTTATCATTGTCTCCCCGCGGATTTACGATTGTTCGTAGGCGGAAATTAACGCGGCCGCACGCTCCAGGAAATATGTATTTTTGCCCACAAGTACATAAAGTCTGAAAAGTGACGACCGAAATAGGTTGATATTAAAGTTAATTCGCCAAAACCCTCGAACTTTCAATCAGATATTGAAACCGTGGGTGTCGCTTGATATTCAGCTTTGGTTCCCCGTGGCTTGTTTCCCAGCCAAACTGCGCGTATTTTGTGTGGGTTTGATTTTTTTGGTTTACGAGAACAACCTTGGCCTTTTTTGAGCGAAAACATTTTTCCTCAACCATCAGTTTTGCGATACGTTCGAATTAAAGGTTAAAATTTCCCAAGTTCCCATCCTGATGTATAACGTGCATATCATCTCGAGCGCTCAGTTTCAAATCATTTTAAATTAAATATTGGAAATGAAACTTGATGGGTGTCCCGCTCAATTATATACCCACCACGGCAGCTATTTGGGGTTGTTGTTGTTGTTAACACCCTTCGTCTTTCTGTGATTGAAGACCCAGGAACACGGCGGCTTCGATCGGCTTTTCCCGCAGGTCCCTTGTGGTCAAGTGTGTTGGTTTGGCTGGACTAATATATAGATGTGGGACGCCATGCGGGCCGGTTCCGCATTTAGGGCAGATATCCCTTATTGCTGGATCAATGCGTGCCATGGGGTGAAGACGAACCCCGCAAAGAGTCGACATGTGATTTTTTCATAGCTGTGAAAAATTGCCAATTGTAGGCCAAACGTTGCCAAAGCCCAGATCCATGAGGTATGCTATTCAAGCTCCTAGTCAGAAGTAGTATATGCTGAGCGAGGCGTCCACATGGCTGTAACACCTCCGGTAACCCACGGGAAAAACGCGCCAATTTTCAGCATAGAGCAGAAACGCGAACTCGCAAAATACTTCTTTCACGGCTTCACTCATCAAGGTAACAACGCAAGTAAGCGTATCGGACTAAGTACAAAGGAAAAAGTTTTATCGCGTCCCCGTATGACCCGGGTATAGAACGCAAATCAAACACACGCGCTGACATGATCTATAGCGCTACCTAACGACTGATGAAATGTCGTATACTCCCGAACTGATCTAAGGTAACTGGATTGGGAGACTAAAATTATTGTTGTGAAAAAGTTGATATAATACAATTTCACAGTTATCATCTTGTATTCCACTCATTTCCATTGCAGGTGTCATTGCAAATCCAGTGTTTGCCCAGAGATCAAATGTCACGACGGGTATCGACCAATCATAAATGTCAGAGGAGACGGCAGACCCGGAACTTGTTGTGACGTCATTGACTGTGTCAAAGGTGGGTTAACGATTTTGCTTAAGGTCCTGATTCTCCGCAGAAATTATAAATACATAATAGAAGCAGATTTATGGATTTGGAAAAAATTTCTCACTTTTTCATATTATAGAATTATCCATAATTGACATTAATTTATACCCCCACTCAAAAAAGAAATTTTTCACAACTTTTCTCAGCCACACCGGAAGGCGCATGTTCTGTGAACGGTTCTATTTATAAACACGGTGAAGAATTCCGGCCTGAACCTTGCCGTATGTGTCAGTGCAGCAAGGGGGTCTATCACTGCAGTATCGAGCAATGCGCAGAACTACCCTGCCAGAAGCAATACGTACCGGAAGGCAAATGCTGCCCGAAATGCAGAATTACAATGCAAGGTGACATCTTTTAGTATATGTCAGTGATTGATCAGCGCAGCTCAACATTCATTGCGCCCTGGGTGAGGTAGAGCTGAATTCATTCTGGCCCGCCTGATGCTGCTGCCACAACTAAACTAAAAAAACTCACGGAATTTGTTGAGATTTAATAATTTTGAAACGTCGGATGATTTCGGTCACACTTACATGGCTTGCCAGTCTAAATGAGCAAACTTCTCCTTGCCCACCCCTGCCCTCTAATCGCATAAATAGAATAGCCATCTTACTTTACATCCTTGCATTATACACATACTGATTCACCACCGCAGCAACATAGAGGGATAAGTAATTGGCCCCGCAGAAATACAGAAAGATTCTTGAATCATTCAGAAAATTCCTGTACATTCTTGTAGTATCGTTGAGTCATATGACATAGTTGAGTTATGCTTGTGCAAGGAAGTCTGACCTCCCCTGACTTTGAAATGCCTTATTTCACAGAGCCGATAACGACGGTCAAACCGATTCGCATCTGCACTGATGATTCCGGAAAAACTCATCTCCCAGGAGAAGTCTGGTTCCAAGACCCATGCACAAGATGCGTTTGTAAGAGCAACGGACCAAAATGCATCGCATCTTCTTGCCAGAAAAATTGTGAAAATCCGAGACCGGTGGAGGGAGAATGCTGCGGTACATGTGATGGTACGTTGCAGTCTATACTGTTTAAAATTTGATAGGATGGTGTTGTTTGCATAATCATCATGGGAAAAGAAAACTGACGGCTTAATCATATGGCGAACCACGGTCTCTCGTCCGAGTACATGCCCATATCATGTATGGGATTAGATAAATAGTTTGAGATCCATTGACTTTATACAAGTTTACTCAAAGCATAGTTCCGAGCCCTCAACTAAAAGTGGAAATGGTACTAATCGAAAGGTTTTTGGCAACTGCTGATGCAGCATAAGTTTGTGCACCCTTAATTAAAGTTTTTTTTTCAAGTAAAGTCTCGATCTCTGAACTAAAAGTAGAAAGAGTACTGATGTTGCACTAATACCTAGCCGTACCTGTTTTTTATTTTTTGAAATATGATATAAGATATTATGCAATTCAAGAGTCCTGCTGCACACTAACACAAATGTATTTCTGTAACGTTTCGTCCGACCAAAATCAGACTTCTTCAGACAGGCAGTTTCTGATCTGTGGTAAAGGAAGTCTGATTTTGGTCAGACAAAACATTACATACATTTGTTATCGTGCAGCAGGACTCTTGCACATTATGTTATATTTTATTCCTGCTACAGCATCCTTGCATTATACGCATACGGATCTACTAGCTCAACGGCATTGGTGAAGGATTGGGAGTCTCGCGTAACCTATACTGATAACGATACAATATATTTGATACAAGACATTAGACAGATATAATGAATTGTCAGTGCCGATAATTCAACCGCGTTAAAGTGACTTAGAGTGCTAACTGGGTTTCACGAGCAATCTTATACAACTGCCATCTCTATTCCAGAGCCAACGTACATGACCATTCCTTCTTCCAAGTCCTGTCCTTCCATGAACGACTGCAAGTTGACCGGGGTAGAATGCCCGTTCGGATTCAAGTCGGATGATTTCGGATGCCGGATCTGCCAATGCAGAGAGAGTAAGTCGGCTGGAATAGGGTTTTATTTAAAATTCAAACCGGGGGAGAAGAAAATCGATAGGCCTTTTCATAATATGTCAAGGTACGACTCCATATTGAGGCAAAGTCGCTGTAAGTAGGTCATACCTAGAATTCTCTGGCTGATCTGTATCCGTGGTTATCACTGTATTCTTGGTACTCCCGTAGTATGTGCACCAAGTCAGGTTTAGGTCATAATTTCGTTCCAATTTTCCTTATTTTAGTTCTATTAGGATCTCAGTGATTAGCCAAGTAAATACACCCCCTGCCCATAGGTTTCAGTTTCTTTACACAACTTGATGTAAAGTAAGCGAACAGAACTAGTCAACTCCATATTGGTACACATACTTCTTGAGCGCTGTATTCTTTGTATTTCCTTCACCCCTGAGTGTACAATATAGGCAGAAAGTCCCAATACAGAGTGTCTCTTTGTGTTTTTCACTTTTATCGCATGCCATGGGTCTAGATTCGCCCATACAGTACTTTTAGGCCACTTGTTTTAAACTTCATTCGGAGTTTTCGCAACTTTCCTAAATTTCTGTTCTTTTGAACCAGAGCCGAATCCAAGTATATTATCTTATCTTATTAATGAAGGAAAACTTGAATGATTACATTAAACATTCAGAGTCTGAAGTCTGTCAACCAATGTCTGCCTGCAAACTTGATTGTCAGAGAGGATTTGTTGAAAACGAGATCGGATGCGAGATTTGCCAATGCAAACGTGCAAGGACTTGTCGTAACATTACTTCGTGTGATAAGCAGTGCCCGTTTGGTTTCAGGTAGGATGTGCGACATTTATATTTGTAATTTTTTTCAATATTTGTTCAAAACAAAGTAATAGGTACTCATTCAGAAGTAAAGAAGACTCACATCTAAACAAAGTTACGGACAGTCACTCAGAAGTGGAAGAGACTCATTTGTAAGCAAAGTTAAACACACTCACTCAGAAGTAAAGGCGACTCACCTCTGAGTAAGGTCACACACACTCGAATTATGACGTTGCATTTCGCGTTGGCAAATACCCATTGGCGAGAGACTTCAAGCTCCTAGGAAACAATATCCTTTGTCATTCAAAATGAATTAATCATATTCTATATTTTCAATATAATTTGCCCAAGATTGAAGTTCCGTACAAACAGGCCATCACTGGTGCGTGAAATGAGCTTCTGTTTTGTAACAATCGGGATCTTTCTCACGCTTCACCAACTAACGCCTGTTCTGATATTTTAGAAGCTTTTTTATCTTGTCATGTGTACATCAGTGAAAATTATTTTCATAACATTTCAGGAAAGATCGCAGTGGTTGCTCGAAATGTCGTTGCAGACGATGCATGGATGTTGTAGCTACGTGTGATAAGCAATGCAAGCATGGCAGAACGGTGAGTGTCAACAATAGTAGGTGTGCCTGAAGTATATGCGCAAAGATGGCGCACAACCTGAATCCTAACATGGTACACATACTATGTTCAGGATGTGGGTCATCTTAGTGCGCATATATCTGGAGGTCTCAATAGTAAGAGAAATGGCCCCCTGGATGGAAATCTCATCCCACTCTATCTAATTCACTCAAGTTTATATATCTGGGACGAATACCTGGTCAATTATTTACATATCCGACGTGGATTGGTTTTTTCGTCTTTCCCAAACCCATATTTATGTGAAAATCAGGGACCCCTGTAGTATGTCTACCAGGTTGGAATTAGGCCATAATCTGATTCCGATTTTCCTTATATTAGTCCTATTACTAGTTCGGGAGATTGTCTGTGTTAGCCAAGTGAATATACCCCCTGTCCATAGGTTTCAGTTCCTTTACACAACTTGATGTAAAGTAGGCGAACAAAATTAGTTACCTCCATATTGGTAAACATACTTCTGTAGCGCCAAAAATCATACTCAGAAATCAGTAATTTATTTCTTCACCATGCTGAAAGTACGAACTATACATACATAAATTGAAGGACATGGCCTTAACATTTGAAGTAAAACTTCAACAGTAATATTAGTTAAAGACGTGAATTTGAAACTGGTTCTGGTAGGCGCGGTGGTCAGTGGTTGGACGTTCGAAAGTTCAAGTATTTAATACAACTCCTATCTTACTCACGGAAAATCTTATCACATTTGCACGTAGCCAACTAGCAGTCATGGGTAGGGGGGCTTGGCATTTCGAATTGAATATTCGATTCGAATAGTGAATTATTCGAATCGGTTCAGAAGGCAATTCGAATCGCCGCCATCTTGTTTTTTTGCCCACCCGCGGGTCGAGATGAATCCCTCATTGTTTTTATTCATGTCAAATTTTTAAAATTTAATTCTGTCATATGACTCACTTCTTCCGAGTGATTTATTTATGAAACATGTTTCGTATTATGTGTGAACACTCAGCGAACTGTCTGAGTGATAGATTACGTGTTTTCACTAATTAATGTGTCTGAAGGACCCATTACAGTAAACAGACAATACAACTACATTTCTCCCAGGTATTCGAGATTCGATTTGATAAAAATATTCGATCAGATTCTGAAATCATCAGATATTCGGAAATGCCCAGTCTCAGTCATGAGTTGGAATCCATTCATTCTGTATGACCATTCTATGCTCATTTACGCTGAATTTCTTCATTCTCAGATGAACAAATATGGATGCGAGATTTGCAAATGTCGATCAAACCCAGAGTCTCAGATAAGTTCAGAATCCCTTCGATCCAAATCATGCACTGATGAGGATAAGAAACGAGATGACGGAGAATCCTGGACCGCGAATGGGCGACAGTGTGTATGCCGACGTGGCATAGTTCTGTGCGATGCCATGGAATGCCCTGTGCCGCATTGCGACCATCCGGTGATAAAAGATGGATTTGTATGTGCTGTTTGCCCAGGTAATTGTAATGAATGTTGGCACAGTGTTAGTGTTTTTTACACCAGGGTTTCAACCGGGGTTCCGTGGCACCTTAGGGTTCCGCCATCACAGTCCAGGTGTTACGCGAGTTTCCAGTTAAATCCATATTACAAAAGACTAAGGGTTTTTTAAAGCAGTGGTTCCCAACCTTTTATGACTCGTGGCCCCCTTCTGGGAGCTTTAAACACTCATGGCCTCCTGTTTTTCACTGCGGTGATATTTAGTGTCGTTTTGATTGGTTGATTTCAATTCCCATTATGTTCAAATAATTCATGCTCAACAATGTGAAAACACCCTGTGAAATAACGTTATCAAGCAATGAAACTGGGAGTTTCCTTGTGAAACCACAAATCAGTTTCGCGCCTGGCTTGGTGGGCCAAGGGCCGTCGATTGGGAACCACTGTTTTAAAGATTGATCAAAATCATTTTTATGCACAATGCGGGAGGAATAAAAAGTTCCAGAATAGGCGAAACGAGGAATCTAATGATAAAGTTTGGGAACTGAAGAATCAAAGCTATATCGAGCGGCTCAAATATCTTGTGTCGCATTTAGGGCTGGGCATTTTGAATATCTGATGATTCATAATCGAATCTCGAATACCTGGGAGATATGTAATTGTATGCGACTTTTTTATTGTAATTGGTTCTGTCAACAAATGAATTATTGAAAACATAGAATACATCACTCAGACAGATTGCTGAGCGCTCACACACAATTAGAAACATGTTTTATCAATAAATTATTACAAAAAATAGTCAAATGTCTGAAATGCGTTGAAAAAATATGGCTTCAATAAAAAAAAGGAGGAATTCACCTCGACCATTGGCGGGAAGTAAAAAACAAGAAGGAGGGGATTCGAAATTTTGCTTTGAAACGATTTGAATAATTTACCATTCAATTCGAAATGTCCAGCCCCGCATTACAAACATGTTTTTATATAAACCACTTGTTGTTTCATGCAGGTTCCACCCCGACCGTCGGTGATCGGTTGAAATGTGGCAACAGGGTTGAAGGTGAGAGTTGGGACGTCGATTCCTGCACGTCGTGTGTGTGCAATGCGGGTCGCATCATGTGCACATACCAACAATGCCAACCAGTCCCATGCACTAATCCCGTGTATGAAGACAGCCATTGCTGTCCTACATGCCCAGGTTTGTGTGTTGTTTTGTTCATTCATATCTTTTCCATGGGTTTGTGGTAAGGGTATTGGAGCAGAGGTGGGCAATGTTTTTGTACCAGGGGCCAGGGCCATGTAAGTGTGACGTAATAATGAAACCTTATTTATAGCACTGGCATAAAACAGAGGTATTCGCTCATATTCATGAATTTCACGGTGCTATGGCGTAATTTAGTTCATTGTTTTACTCTTGTTAGGTATGGGTCGCCAGTTTTGGCAATGTTGCTTATATCCATAATCATAGTAAAACACAATAAAAGTATCATTCATTTAACTCAGTTTGTTATAGATATTTGAGGAAACTGTCCCATTACCAATCTAAACGCTGAATTTTATCGCTAGAGCCTACATGCGGATTTAGACCCACCAAAGAATAACCCTCTCCTAGTACAAACCTTTATAAGAACACTGAGATTTACAGGGTTCGAAATGAGCGAAATTTCTCGAATCTGCAAACCTTGGCCTATTGCTGAGCAAGGTTAGTTTCATTTCAAGCACATAATGTTCGCGCGACAACTCCCCTACACACCCCGAAAGCAATCAGTGCCAATGACAAACTGTTTTTCTCTTTCAATAGAACCTGCAAATATGCCCCTGACCGGTTCTACATGCAAGTCTGAAGATGGAACAACACATACACACGGTGCAACATGGCGGCCTGATAAATGCACAAGCTGTGTTTGCGGAGACGGAGATATAAAGTAGGTTATCCACACGATATTTTTGTACGTCTTTTTCTCCCAAACAAGGCTGTGTAAAAGCAGTCGCCTATATAAGAAAAAAAACTATCCTTGAAGATCTTTAACCTGCAACATAGTTAGATTCAACCACTAGATATAACCCCAAACCAGGGTTGGGCAACATTTTTAGTCAGTGGGCTATATAACCAACTTCAGACATCTAGATGGGCGACACGAAAAAATAAATAAACTGTTCGATTGCGATTTTGTGCTTGATAGAGAAAAATCTGGGTATTGAGAATGGTCACACTAAATGGCTTGGCTGTTGCTTACACTTGCACTAAATATACTAACACTACTCTATTTCCTCTTGTCGCGGTGAACCGTAATGCAACAACTCGTTGCAAAGCAAAGTTAACTATTCTCAAATCTAAATTTGCGGCAATGACTGTTGATTAAAGCACCAAAATGATGAACTTAATCTGTCTATGATGAATTTTACGCGGCCGCACTAGGGAGAAACAATGAATCCGAGTAGAAAAAACCTGAATCTACTAATTTTGTTACAGATGCTTCGGTGATAAATGTCCGCAGGTTCACAACTGTATGAATCCTGTGATCAAGAGAGACCAATGCTGCCCCCAGTGTTTGGGTGAGGAATTTGTTTTTGCAATACGAAATGATAAATTATACTTAAGTATTTATTATCATAGTCGGAGGCCAGTAATTTTATTGAAAATTTTCCGAATATTTAAGCTCTCTCGTTTAATTTCAGATGACATCAACATGCACTCCTGTCAAGTTGGCGATCGTAGGTTTTCCCACAGTGAGGTCTGGGCAATGGCGACCGATTCCTGCGCCTCCTGTACCTGCGGTCATGGAAACGTGATGTGCAGACGAGAAATCTGCCGTCCGGTGCCAGACAGCTGCACAAAGGTTATAAGAAAACCCGGAGAATGCTGTGACGTATGCGGAAGTTACGGCATAAGTGACCTGGGAACGATAGAGTCGCAAGAAGATCAAACTCCGATTTTCATTGGTGTTGGAGCAGGAATTGGAGTGGTTTTTATAATCGTCATCATTGTTTTGTTTATTTTATTCAAAAGGAAAACAAAAGGACCAAAGGTGAGAGAAATGATTGATGTTTTATGAAAACCTATCAATAGCATTTACAAGTTATCTGTTGATATCCCTTCTAATCCATGCCTAACAGTTAACCCAATGTGGATTAAATAGTCAGACGAACATAAAGATTCTGATTCTTTAAACAAAGTGTAAGCCCTTGACATAAAAGTGGCCGATAGCCTCATTCGAAACTTAGTATAAAAACGTGCGTCTGGTACAAACTGGCAACAGAGTCATTTTTTTTTTGTGTGATCTTGCCTGTATTTCTGTGACCTTGACCCAACTCCTGTGACCTTGACCGAACTTTTGTGACCATGACTGTATTTTTATGACCTTGACTGAACTTCTGTGACCTTGGCCGCACTTCTGTGACCTTGTCTATATTTCTGTGACCTTGAATCTAACCTCTTGTTCTCACATAATTCCAGGTGCCGTACCAACAAGGCCATATTGTTCGCAGACAACCAGCAGTAAATACATAATGGAGCAGTAATAGACGAACTGTAGTCTCGAAGCAGCATCAACGATCGTCAGTCTTTGGCGGGAAATATTTTCGTCACGGTTCATGGATTTTATTATTCATGCGTGACTCTGAAAAAACTAATCAGCTTTCGAGCAAAGTGATCAAAATAATCGGAGTGAGGTTGGAATGGCTACAGATCCGATTTTCACTCCAGAGTATAGACAAATGCAACATATACAATACGACCGAAAAGTGGACGATGAAAAAATATATTGATTCAAAATTTATTAGCCAGACGAGAATTCTGGCATAACCTGGCATATACATGGTGACTAAAATAAACCAGAGCGCCTAAATTTCCTAATTGCTTCTTTGAAATTGAAGGAAATTTATCAACACTTGAACTTCTGTTTGTGTGTGATTGTGTCCAGAAGTTTTAATAATCTAGGACGCTTCGCACAACAGTTATGTTCCGTCTAGACCAGTGGTTCTCGAATTTTTTGAGCCGCCCCCCCCCCTTTTTTTTTTGATTTGTCAAGTCTCGCACCCCACCTCAAAAATAACCAGCTAATAAATAGGCTACGTATAACAGATAGTAATGCGAAAGTATGTTTTATTCAAAAAACAAATTGAAAATACGTGGATGGAGCGTAAATACCCAAAATATAGAAATCTAAATTTCCAAAATAAGGCGGGCAAGATCAAATCTAACATATATTTTTAATTAGCTTCGTGCCCCCTTCAAAAAATTGTCAACGCCCCCTTTGTGGGACACACCCCATCGTTTGAGAACCACTGGTCTAGACTGAGTATGTTCCAAATGAATCGGGTTCAGTTTTTGGGCCACAGTGTACTTAGTAACATATCTATTCGCTTTACATGAGATCCAGTGGGAAATTTGGACCTCCAGAAGTATGTGCACCAAGATGGCGCACAACCTGAATATAGTATGTGTGTGCCGGTTAGGATTCGGGCTGTGCGACATCTTGGTGCACATACTTCTGGAACACCGGAAATTTTGCATAATGAAAAAAGAATGCCGTGAAGTTAAATTGCGAAATGACAGACTTTTCCAAATTGGTTACGGTTGTCACAAAATATACCGATTCATCATATAGCAGTGCCTTTATAGATGGGACCATGATTAAGTCATCTTATCGGCTTTATCTTTATTACTGTGTTTCCCCGAAAATAAGACAAGGTCTTATTTCAGTTCTCTTCCAAGAAATAACACTAAGGCTTATTGGATGGATATCTTCTATTTTTATTTATCAAAAACAAAATTATAGATTTTCAAATATACAAAATATGAAAACCGGTATATTAAAATGATTTTTAAATTTAAGCCTAGGTCTTATTTTCGGAAAAAAGGCGCTAAGACACGTATTTGCCATATTCATTTGCTACATATTGATAGCACGAAGCAGTTATCTTTAGAAATTTTCACCCAATATTTTTATTCATTTATTTTTCTTTCATGTCATAATTTATCCCGGCGCCATTGAAATCTTGCAGTTTATAAATTCTGAATTCTCATAGTCAAAAGTGTTCTAAATGATTCTGAATTATTATTTTTATTGAAATTTTTTTTTTATTCTGCTGATAATTTACGCTCTATGTTGGGGATGGCGAACTTTTACCGAATGGGCTTATTGAATTTTAGTAGAATGTGGGTTATGAATTCACAATGCTATAGCCTACACTTATCTGGGTTATCGGAGGTTTGAAGGGGGTGAATGATAACTTTTTTTTTAAATTACAGTAAGTACGCTTTTCATGTTGGTTTTCTACCTCGGTATTCGGCAAAGTATTCCTATGAGATCTTCAAAAGTCAAAAATATGTTTCCTCGTTTTTTTCAAACCATTGGGTTGGTAGTATGACAGGTAGAAGGTTCGCCATCCCATTCTTTTGCCTTCCTTTGCGACGTAAATTCCTGCACATAATATGATTCTATGTGTATTTAAATACGAAATCTTAAAAGAATTCTAGAATATCGAAACTAGGAACGGTAGAACAATACCGGTCAAACAGTACTATGGTATTCATGGATATCGGTTTAAACGTTCTTGAAGCATCGTTGGACCATCCATGATCGAGCTTATAAATTGTTACTTGATAAATATATTGAAATACGACAAATCAGAATTTGACGTCACTTCAAATCGTGGTCTTGGCGGAATTTTTTTCATGAGCCTAAAGATATCGGCGCGTTTAAGTTTTAGGATATTTCCAACACCGAACATGGTTTTAAAAAATTAATCTCCTTAAAGCAAGCAAGTTTGAATGACCGGTATTGCGCCGGTTGTCTCTCTAATTCACGTCTCGAGTAACGAAAGAAAAAGTTTGGACTTGCCTGCGATCTTTAACCGAAACTTTTTCTTCATTGAACAAATTACCTATCATTGGACGTAAGCCACCCGTTATCTATTTGGCGTCTCGCTGAAAAAGAGTTACCATATGACCATGTGGTCAAAATTAAACAAAGAAAATGTGACGTCATATTAGCGTGACGTCATACCAAACTTTTGATATATTATTCATTCCCAACCATTGCAGTCAAACTATTGTACATATATATATATTTTGCATTCCGAATCGGCAACGTTAAACATTATGAAGTCATCTTTTCATTATGATGTCATTTTTTATATTTACACTGTGATTAATGCGACTTATCTCTGACGAGTGTAATTGTGACGTCAACTATTAGTGACGTAATGCATATGACCAATTGAACTTAGTATTGCTGATTTGTATAAATTTTTATTTTAATTTTTATATTTTCTTTATTTTGTTAATATCACGTGACCTTATTCCTGATTGTGAGAAGATAATAAGCATGTACATTGTATTGTGATTAGTTTTTTGTGAATGAAGTTGGTCAGAATAGTTCTTATCGAGATGTCACTTTAATGATCTCACGGGCCTAATTTTGCTTTGAGTGTCCAGTTGACAGTTATTACTTCGGTAAGTATGTTGATAGGTATTCGTCTGTTTTTTTGTCTGTTAGATACACGCGATACTTCTCGGTTATTAGTTCGTAATGCACACAACTCTATATAGTTTCTGTAGATACTGGCGTTTTAGTTGTCGTTCGCAACTTTGTTCAGAGATGAGTCTCTTGTACTTCTGATTGCTCGTAATGCTCTAACTCACGGGTGTGCGACCTTTAATACAGGAGGGCCAGATACACATAACTGGGTAAAACCGCGGACCGCACCTATATTCAACATAGGTATTCTAGAAGATGAGGCACGGAAATTTTGATATTGATCGTAGGACGTGAGTTGGTCGCTTAGAACAAGCCAGCTGTTAGGGCATTGTAAGGGATTGGAATTACTCGAGCGTACCAAACTAAATTGAAAACTCGTTTTGCAACTGCACACAATTTAAAATAGACATAATTTTTTCTTGTGGGAGGCAGATAGCACACCCTTGGTCTATTTTTATCGTTTCAGTAGGTTGGCTTTTCTGATTCCTTACTTTCAATGGTGATAATAGAAGTCAATTTTTCACATAAACTCGAGAAAGCTTTCAGTTTACTGAGCATTCTTGACTATTACATGCGCCGAAGTCCTTGTTCTTGATGTTCTTAGAGTTCAGATCTATGGTTTTTTACAACTCAGAATTCTTCTCAACCCAGAGTCGGAGTTGATTGTAAGTTTCACATACTCAACAGTCTTGGTTTAGGGATCTCCTTGGCACAAGGATGATTCTCTTTTACTTCTAAGTTAGTGCCCAATAACTTGACTTATAGATGAGTCTTCTTTACTTCTGATGGTGTTTCTGTAACTTGGCTCAGAGATGAGTCTCCTTTACTTCTTAGTGAGTGCCCGTAACCTTGCTCAGATATGAGTCTTCTTTACTCATGACTGACTGTCGGTAACTTAGCTTATAGATAAGTCTCCCTTCCTCTAAGTGAGAGCCCGTAACTTAGCTCAGAGATGAGTCACTTTTACTTCTGAGTGAGTGCCCGTAACTTGGCTTATAGATGAGTCTTCTTTACTTCTGAGTGAGTGTCCGTAACCTTGTTCAGAGATGAGTCTATTTTACATCTGAGTAAGTGCTGTCTGGCTTTGTGCCTTGTTTCGTATTCTACATTGAACGGAAAAATCCACACTTTACGTATCTGAGGAGGTAAACTTGGCGGATAAATTTGCCGAATTTAAAGCGACAAAATTAAAGAACCCCAGCGCTAGTGTGAGTTATTGAGATTTTAGCGGTGGAACGGTTCCATCCTGTTGTAATGTACCAATGATTATTCAACTTTATTCATAACCCAATCTAACGCAATGTTCAGAAATTTCAGTAATGCAACGATAGCATTAGCTAGCGCTTGATCAATTCAAATATATTTAATTTATCCCTGAATTTTGACCAATTTAAAAAAAAAAGATATCATGTCTCTTCAGTTTAAAATTTGAAGTCCTGAACGTCTTATTCGACGTTCACAGCTGCCTCAACCTTCAATTTCATGCTTCCGAAAACAAACAACTGGCTGAATAATCCCATACCCAACATAGACTGGTAACCGGACGAAAGTCTGTGGTTCGCCATATAAGCTAATTAGGCCATCTTAAAGGCTTTCTTCTCACCTGGGATAAATAGGTAAAATCCTATCATGTGTTCAAAAAGAGCAACGCCCGGAATCAACAATTTCCTTGGAGCCTGTTTTACAAAATGTCGGTATACCAGCAGCGATTGTCAAAAAACCCAAACAAATTTTTGATTTAGATTTTCAAAGATTCACACAAGATACGAAGAGAAAAAATAATCACACATTCCAACTGGGGAAGGGAAGCCGCAAGGATTGGATAAAATTCCAAATACGGCTGTCAGTGGTATTTCAATTATCCAATCGAAAAATGAAAATTTTTAAATTGGTTTTATGAGTCTGTATCGTGGCTTTGTAAATTGCGTGCAACATCTTCTATCGGCACGCCTATACGAGGATCATAGAACAATCATGGGCTTCATCCACCATCAAGTCAATGCACCTCAACTAATATTTTAGCTAACTTTATCTTTACTGTTCACTTCCATTTATAAAATAGATCAATTCTGTGGTGGCAACCATTATAAAATTATTAATATGGTGTGGCAAATAATTTTTATTTATTTTTTATTTTTTTTTATTTCTACCAGTATGTATTTTATCGCGTTCTTTTTATAGAGGACTTGCACAGGTCACGTGACTTTGTTACTGGACGGCAATAAAACAAAAACGTCCATTTGGCTCCTGTCAGTTGCAAGTCGGATTATACGTTTCCGTTTTGTTTGGCTGTTGAAAATGGTTATTTCGTATTGTTTCGCTGGCTGTACGTATAGTATAGACAACGAAATGGATCTTCAGTTATATTCTACTGTTTTCAAAAGATCCGGAACGTCGCGCAATGTGGACTGCTTGGTGTCAAGTCCAGAAGCCATCTCACTTGTGTTTCACTGTTTGCGGACAGCACTTCGTTGATGGTGAGTCATAATGTGCCGTTATCATTTTTTTTTAAATATTCATAAGCTCCTTCATTTCAATGGAAAGCAGATGACAAACTACTGTTATTGGTAGGCCTAGGCGTAGGCCTACTTGCAGACTTGACTCGTGTAAGGTATTGCTCAATAATTGCCATAAGGTATTGTTTCCCTAGTTAGCAGGTAATCTATTAGTAAGTGTGAAAAGTTGAATAGATAACTAAAGTTTAACGCCAGTGCTAATGCAAAAAAATAACCAGAATTCAATTGAATTCTCCATTCAAGAATACGCTCGCCACCGCATATCTGATCCCCCTGGGAGTTTCACAGGTTCCAATCCCATGCGGGGATAGTTATGTGAGAGGGGATTGCAGCTCTCCTCCCACTGAGGGTGGTTCACAAGACCGCTGGTCGATTACGACATCCCCCACCATCAAGTCCATGCTTCTAAAACAAATAACTGGCTAACTAATCCGACATAGAATGGTAATCGTACGATGTTGCACCTTGCATCTGTCCCCAACCTCAGATAAATTCTATCCTAAAAACTACCCACATTGGTAGGCATAGTTGCGTTTTAAATTGAAAGAAATCTTCATTAATGGTCAGAAGGTGTTGTCTGATTGTTTTGTTAGTTAGCAGGTAATTTATTACTGATCTGATACACAAACTTGGCACTGTCAAATGATGATTAGTGTTTAATTTATTTTCAGGAAAAAGGGAATATAACCCATTATCAGCTGCTTATATGTCCCATCGATATTTGAATTTTCGCCATCCCCAGAGAGGAAGAGAATAGTTAGAAAAAGGGAGATTTTGAAGAAAGGCAAATGACAGGACCATTTCAACAAATTCTGTTGACTTGTATGCGTTGCAATATCAATTCGCAGTTGTTAGCATAAACATTTAATGTGTCTTTCGACTAGACCTATCACACTTTAAAAAAAAAGCCGCCTACACCCCTTTTCACTAGAACCATAATACTGTAAAATATTTGATAGAAATTACCCCCGAGGCATCATATCTTTCATTTGAAAGGGCTGTGGAGTCAGATACATTTTTTACTCTAAATTATGGAATGTTACTTCCAGGTTATCTTATCCTTGCTTATAGATATCTTGAGGTTAGTGACTCCAACTGACCCATGCATGCCACACTGAAAATTCGGGGCTCCCGAAGTATGCGAACCAAGATGGCGGACATCGGAAAGTAATATGTGTACTAGGTTAGGGTTAGGCCATAATTTTAGGTATAAATACTACGGGAGGATCTTGGCTAGTCTTCGAACTGATAATAAGACTAAAATAAGGAAAATTGGAAAAAATTATCGCCTAACCCTAACCTGTTACCCATGTTACGTTCCGATGTCCGCCATCTTGGTTCGCATACTTCGGGAGCACCAAAAATTCTCTTGTGTACCCATAAAATAAGGCTGTTGGTGCCTTCAGACCTTGAAAACAGTCGAATCTGAGCACGATGGATTCATGTGAAACACTTAATATGCATTTAGAGGCAAAAATATCCCATCCTGAGCAGCACCGATCTACAACCTCCTGCCTATGGAATCAAAACATTAGACAAATTGTTGTACTGTGCGCATTCACAAATCTTTGCGAATCAAGTGTGCCTTTTGACTAAAGAAAATTTGACATTGAAATGGTCAATCTCAATATCATCCTAGTATCTGCAGATAAAACCAAATGTTTTTTAAAAATACATTTTTGATGTGCTTTATTTTTCAAATATAATTTATAATTACTGTTAAGTGTGTGATACATTTGGTACCATGAATACCATTTGCAAATTAGCTTGGGTTATACCTCTCTCAAATAAAAGTTTAGACTCTTATAAGTCATATCTCATAATATTCTTTAAACAAAAGGTTGCGGCTAGCCGGCTACCCATCAGAATTTCCTTTCAGATCACAAAGTCTCAATATTACGCCTCGCTAAGTTTCATTGGCAACTGTATCTGGTTGTAGTATCGGTGTCCAACTTTAGACTGAAACCTTCACTACCAGACCCACCGAAACAAATTTTCTTCCTAGATAGGGTCGTCTTGAAGTTGCTTTCGTTAAAAGCACAATGGACACTTTATCTCCGCCAATCCACAGTAATCAAAAGTTACTTTGTCATTACGATAAGCATCAATAAATGGATACTGAAGATGTATTATCAAGTCACGCAAGCTGAAGTCTTGTGCCACTGTGGTCTTGTTGCAACTTATACTTTGCCATCCATCTATTCCATGGTCGCACCCATATCTGTAAGATAATGGATACAGATAGAGTTTTCATAAAATCTAACGATCAAGGAGTGTGAAATTTATGTCCATATCCCACCACAGCCACTAGTCGTAACTGAATTAGATTCCGGGTAGCATATCTTTTTTACCAATGACAATAAAAAGACATTTTGGATCAGTTGTACAAGCACCATTAGGATAGGATTTATCTGGGGGGGTGGAGGGGACGGGAGCCAGTTATTTGTTTTCAGAAGCATGGACTTGGATGGTGGGGAATGGTCAACCACCCTCGGTGGGAGTAGAGCTGCAATCCTCTCGCACATAACTATCCCCGCATGGGATTGAAACCAGGGTGATCAGAGATGCGGCGGCGAGCGTATTCCTAGATGACGAATTCAATTGAATTCTGGTTATTTTTTGCATGACCACTGGTGCTAAACTTTAGTTATCTATTCAACCTTTCACACTTAGTAATAGATTACCTGCTAATTAGTGGAACAATACCTTATAGCAATTGATTATTAATTCCTTACTGTCTTACACAAGTCAAGTCTGCAACTGCAAGTAGGCCCACGCCTAGGACTACTAACAACAGTAGTTTGTCATCTGCTTTCCATTGAAATGAGGGAGCTGGTGAATATTTAAAGAAATTGATTACGGCACACTATCACCACATTATCACTCACCATCAACGTCCACAAACAGTGAAACACAAGTAAGATGGCTTCTGGACTTGACACCAATCAGTTCTGCCAATAGGCAATAGATGATATCCACATTGCGCGACGTTCCGGATCTTTTGAAATCAGTGGAATATAACTGAAGATCCATTTCCTTGTCTATACTATACGTACAGCCAACGGAACAATACGAAATAACCATTTTCAACAGCCAAACAAAACGGAAACGTATAATCCGACATGCAACTGACAGGAGCCAAATGGACGTTTTTGTTTTAATGCCGTCCAGTAACAAAGTCACGTGACCCGTACAAGTCCTCTATATTATTGGACACGTAGTGGACATAACGATCGTTTCAATATTATGTTGTTGTTGTTCTTGTTGTTCTTGTTGTTGTTCTTGTTCTTTGACACGTTTTTAAAAAGTCGCTTTTCTCTTCGAATACTGGACCAATTGCTTTGAAATTTTCAGTGGTTGAAGATAAAATTTTTCTCCAGAAGGCTATTACTTTTTTTTTCGCTATGACGTCATCAAAATTATTGCCATTGGGTGGCGCTACGTGTCCATATATTTGAGCATAGCTCTCTTGTAACTTCTCTATGGTTGTGTGTGTGGGTGAGCGTGTGTGGAAATAATTCAAGCATTTTAGGTGAGTGAACACGTACCACTTGTTCTTGGCAAAACCTATCATCTTAAATACTGTACGTTTTAAATCTTATCTAAGGTTTGGTTTGCTCTCCTGATTTTATAATCAGTTTTTATTTATTTGTTTTTATCAAATCATTTTATTGTTATGCTGATTATGGAGTCGAAACAAACTTATACCCATAATATCACACCGATATAGACTGGGAATCGGGCGACAGGCCGTGGTACGCTATATGATTAGGCTGTATAATAAGACGGGTTTCTCTCCCCGGGATAAATGTAAAAAATCCCATCCTAATTGTTTTCTGACCTCTGATCCCCCTCACATGTTTCACAACTGTATTGCAACATCCGGGACTTCCATGCTGTCAATGTTGACAAGTTTCACCATGTGTAATCTGCCAAAAAATTTGATAACAGACGCAAATAATAAGTGTTACCATTTTTATTTTACTAAATTTTCTTACATTGGTTGATGAACAATATTTGAAGTATAGCGTATATATTAATTATTATTTGCATTTAATTTACTGTCGTTCTTGATTTATTTGCTATTTCTTGTATTTTATGTTCTGTCTAGGGAAAAAAATATTCCAAATGTCCTGATATTTTTGAAGATATTTTGCGTGTGGGAAATTTTTCCTAAATTTTTCACATCTGATTCTGCAATGGCGGAACCTGTCTTTTTCTCCTAGCTCGCCTGAAGAGTAACAATGCCGGTAAGATTTGGGGAAGATTTTGACTAAAATTGCTTTAAATCTAGTATAAATGGCCTGTTGTCAGCGATTAATGGAATAATGAAGCTGTAAGGTAGGCTATACGGACTATCAAGGTACTGTATCATGTTAGCTGGCAGCGTTTTCTCATTGACAGGGAACGGCAAAATTCTCATATATATATTTTTTTGTTTTCTACTCGTAAAGCGGCATCAATGCTGCAATGCCTAATTTGTGTTCGATGGTAACTTTATGCAGTATAGTATCAAGTGAAACGCTTGATGCTGAAATAGCCTACAGCAATGTCAGTTGAATTAAAAATCTTATTATAAAACTGTTAAATTTCTCAACAAAAATCCAAAACTAGTCCCCATATTAAAAGACATCAATTGTAAGAGTGAGTGCAAACCCCTCGTTTACAAAATAGTCTGAGCCTCGATTTGGACTCAAAACGGCAAACTGACTTTGCGCAAAAAACTAAAAGGAACTCCACCATTCTGCCATCAGACCATTGAACTCCTCGGAAAAAAATAATCTCGCATCAAAAGTTATTAGCAAGCAAACACAATTTTGGCAATGTGACTCTATTGATATAATTTGTTAAAGAGACAAGCTTTGCACGATCCATAAGGCTTCAACTTCAATTTACTGTATTTTAACCGATATTGAGGGACAACAATGTCCAGACGTCCCCGAAATAAAGGGTGTCTGTTTATCGGTAAAATGAGATTGTTGCTCGATTTTTGAAGTGTGCCTTACTGCTTTAATGTTGGGATTCGCCAACAATCAAATCTGGTGGTGCCTTCTCATTTGCAGGATTTATTCCTTGTTGAGAACACCTGGCTTAGAGAGTTCATTATCATAATTCTCATCCGAAACAAATTTTTGTTTTTATTTTAAAGTTGGCAAGAGATTTACTCCACCCCTCCCCCGAGGAGGAAAAAAGATGTCACAAGAAGAAAAGATTGGTTCAATCACCAAACTCGTATTTCATGGATGTAAAGTGCCCAGGTAAGCATAGTTAGAAATATTCCGATAAGAGAGAGATCGTTGGTGTTAGTGATTTTGTTATCGTTGGGGAAGATGCCATTTCGGGCGATTGTAGCTATATTTTGGCAAGCAACTTGATTGTGGGGTCGTAGTGATGTAATCTTTAGATGACAGAGCCAGGTGGGGGTCACGCCAAATAGAAGTACGTTGGTTGTTTGTTTTCATCAATAGCCTTGCCATTTCTGGTCCAAGTCGTGCCAAATTTCAACAGTACGGCACACTTTACAGATCGAGAGACAATCTCTCGTTTTAGAGAAACCTATTTTAACGGTGATCGAATATCCTTCCTTCGAGGGACGTCTGGCGGATTTTGTCTCCCGATATCGATAAATTGAGCAATCTAAAACCATCACCATTGAATTCCTCGTGAAAAAATAATCAGATCTACCGATGTAAAAAAAATTTTACCGGTGCGTTCGAGAGAAATGAGCAAAAAATGATTGACGGCGTGTGACGTCACTGAATTTCAATCGACGCACGCAGGCACGCATCGGCCGTTCCTTGACGTAAGCCTTGGCGAGCCGTGTTTCTCTCATTTTCAATGTAGATAGGATGGCGTGTTAACGATAATAAATGGATCAGAGATAATAAAAATTACATTTTGATAACACACAATCAAAAAACAGTAAAATTAATGCCTCGATATAGCATTAGATGAATTAGTTCATAAAGCAATAATTTAATCTAATGCCGCAACGAGACATTCATATGCCGCAAAATGTGCAACTTGCGTAATTTATACAAGAATAGATCGGCAAAAAACGAGAATCAAATTAGCAAAATAACTTAATATAATGCCACATCGATGTATTCATATGCCGCAAATGTTCAGTTTGCATAATTTATACTAGTATAGATCGGTAAAAAACAAGATTCAAAATAATATAATGTCCCATCGATACATTCATATGCCGCAAATGTTTAACTTCGAAAATTACGGTATACGAGAATAATTTAATTCAATGCCACATCGAGGCATTCATATGCCACAAATGTTAATCTATACGAAAATAATTTAATTCATATGCCGCAAATGATCAACTTGCGTAATTTACACAATAATAGATCAGCAAGAAACAAGAATCAAATTAGCAAAATAATGTAATATCATGCCGCATCGATGTATTCATATGCCGCGAATGTTCAATTTGCGTAATTTATACTAGTATAGATCGATGAAAAACAAGATTCAAACTAATATAATGCGGCATCGATACATTCATGTCGCGAATAACTTCGAAGTATACGGAATACGAGAATATTTTAATTCAATGCCACGTCGAGGAAATCATATACCGCAAATGTCATTTGCGTGATTTATGCAAGAATAGATAGGTGAAAAACAAGAATCAAATTAATATAATGCCGCATTGATGCATTCGTATGCCGCAAATGATCAACTTGCGTAGTCTGTGAAAAACAAGAATCAAATTGGCAAAATAGTTTAATCCAATTAATCATCGAGGCTTTTATTTTACTATGGATTGTTGACGCTCAAATTTAAATAAAAATCTCGAATATAATTATTAAATGATATCGTAATCGTTGTGCGTTCTGGAAGTTTCAGTTCTGAATAACCGAAGATGCTATGTTTAATTGGTGTAATTACAGGTATTAACGGGCATACAAAGTTTCACTATCGATATTAATTCTATTGAAAAAAAAAACTTCGATATCGTGCATCGTTTCGACTTCGTTATACGACAATTCAAACGATGTCATGTAGTCACAAACACTTATAATAAAATTAGTTGGACTCGTAGACGTATTAATCGAAACGCATAATTTTGTAATCTCTTGATATTATTTAAAAGTAATCATTTTATTCACAGACGTTTTTACGCGACATTATTTTAATTAGGCACTACCAACAGTAGACTGAATATAATGATTCAGAAATACATCGTATATCTAACCATATAGGTCAGTATACATCGGTAAAAAACGAAAATCAAATTAGCAAAATTCGAGAGCCATGCCGAACTGCCGATCTGTGCTTGACTTTCTTTGACGTCATATCCAGACATCTGACGTTCTCACGCATCGAGCTCGCAGACGACTCGACGCCCCCCGTTTCACAGACGCCTATTCATTTTTTGGCTCTTCCGGAATGTAGACGCAAATCCGGATTCGGGATAGTGTGCCGTACTGAATATATAACGTTGATGTAATTTTAGATCTAAACAAATCCTTATAACAGTATAAGCACCGTTAGAAGTACGCTGGCAGTACTGTAAAACCGGGCAACTTCTGATGATGCCACTATGTTTTCATCAATATCTTCGGCATTTATCGTCCAATTTTAATCTGAAATGTATTAAATTGAAATATGCTGGTTCGGTCAATTTAAAATTTCTCATGCTGATATTTGATATATATAAACACATTATTAGGAATATATCCCTGCCCATAGATTTCAGTCCTATTACACAACTTGATGTAAAGTAAACGAACAAAATTAGTTATCTCCATATTGGTACACATACTTCTGGTGTGCCAACTATTCTTGTATGTCTTTGATTGTCACTTATCCACGCTTATATGTAAGTCATTGATGAATTTTTATTTCAGGTTGCTATAAGATTACGACGGTATTCAGTCACGCTCAAACAGTGGTGCTGTGCGTCGGATGCTCAACTGTTTTATGCCAACCAACTGGTGGAAGGGCGAGGCTTACAGAAGGTCAGTCGCTGTTTACTTACTACCAGTGTTCGCTATTACCTTATTTTTTGCAAAAACTGCAAGGCACTTTTGCATTTTTTTGGAGACTGAAATCAGCATTTTTTTGGTTTTTATTAAAGACTGCAAAATCGTCATTTCTACTTTAAGATTTCGAGATTTCGCTTTAATTTTGCAAGAGTTTTCTCGTAGCAGACAGAAACAACAATTTTGAGAAGCATGTTAGGTGTTTTTTGTTTACTTTTTGTGCCATATTGTTTCAAATTTAATTTGTGTTCTGAATTCACTCCTCGGTAGTTGTCCTGATCTTGTTTATACGAGTGTTCTGCTTAGAACAAACAACAATGCCTCATCATGATTACTGGTTTCTTTTGCTGATATGATAATAACGGAATTGGATGTCTGACAGCCAAGAATTAAATTTATAGTGTTACACTGAGTGTAGCAAGTTTGATGGTAGTTGCAGTCCTAATTTGGTTTTATTCAGACAATATGCATAAATTCATATAGAATCTCTGATTTGAATGGAAACCTGAAGGAAACATTATCTCGTAGGTTATTAATCAAAGAAATTGATACAACATAGCGTGGGGTCTGTCAAAACTAAGATTCACAAACAGGGGTCCTCAACCCAAAAAGTTTGGGAAACCAACCAACCCATATATATTTCCTCAAATCTCAAGAAATTTCCATAAAATGCATTATTTATTTATCGGGTTCGACGTTTCTAAATTCGCAAAATCGATGTTGCCACGCTTTATGCAAAATTAGGAATTGAAAAATATGACGCAAAGAGGCAAGGAAAAAATTTTTCACGTTTATCGTTTCTACCTGTCAGCGATAGCCGTTGGTAAATTCTTACCCGTAACTCGTGTTAAATTAATGTTGATAAATTCTATTTTGCTCCTCACTGTGCTGTGATTTGTATTAATAAAAGTGTTTGAGTCGGGAAAAGAAAGTCCTTTAATTAGCTTATAACACTTCTCTCATTTTGAGCGCCCATTCCAATCAACAATTACACATTCTTATTTATCATTATCAGCGCTAACTAAAAAAGATAACATATCTTGAAGATAGGGCTGGGCAAAATATTCGAATAGCGAATCGAATATTAAATTATTCGAATGGCTTTTTACTATTCAAATATCGGGTACCACGTGATCTGCGCCACTTCACTTGGACACAGAACGTCTCTGAACCGATCGTGAATTGCGCGAGAATTCACCTACAACGCTCGCTAACAGACAAAAGCGACAAATTTGAAAAATCGTCTTTGCCTTGTGGTGTTATTTGTTTTCTTCGCATTTCAATCGTTCATTTCAATTCCCTATTTTGCAAAAAAAGTACTGACACCGTTCCCTAAATTTAGAAACGTCAAATCAGATGAGGTATTTAAAATAAATATCCCAGATTTTAAACTCCGTATGATTGGCGGCACGTGATTAGCCGTTTCATGCATGAACCAAACATAAATTTGTTTAAATAACGAAAATTAAAAATTGAAATAACTTTTGCATGAAACCATACATAGTATAACACGAGCAAGCTATGACCAGAAAATAAATGACAGGACATAGTTCTTTTAATGTACTTTCAAATAATTCTTTAGTGATCCCTTTCATTCTTGACCAAGTAATGTTTCGAAAATGTACACATTTCACTCGGACATGCATGGCGGGTGGAGTGTAGAAATCATAACGTAAAATCAATCGTGAATTTCGATGTAACAACGCGTACTGTCTCGTTTAAGAACGTTGTATCATTGCAAATGATTACATTCGTTATATTTTGAGCATTTTTGCACTGATAAATAGGGCGTGACATTATCAAAATCGTCAGGAGAAGTAAAAGTGAATTTGCAAATTCTGTGAATAAAATTGTGAATTACTAATGTTAATGATCGCAAATTAATGATCGCGGGATTTGTTGAAAGAAAACGTTGGAACTTGAAAGAGTTAGTTATAAATAGCGCCTGACCATCTATTAGGCACAAAAGCGCAATTTTTTTCAGCATTAGGTCGCATATGTAAATTATTATTCAAGAAGCACTGTTTATTAACGTCATCTCGTCATATGGGCACGCAGAAATGCCTTTATTGCCGAATTATTTAGTCACTTTTGTAAATCAACATTCGGGATTGACGCAATCGCAGCTTTGCGAGGTTTATCTGTAAAGTAACATAGACACCATAGAAAAGCATAGCAAGTTAATTACGGTATTGTCTTAATAAATATCTACATCCCGGTATCGATAATAATATTACTGATCGCTTAATATTGTGACGATAAATTTACAAACGTTGATAAGTAATATGAAAGCCAATGCAAATGATAAAAATTAGAATAATATTATTTTGGGTTTTGAAACTGTTCCTTATTAATGAAAACAGCTGTTGTCGACGTGAACGCAAGGGTAAACCCGAAATATAGACTTTGATGTCCGCCGACCCGAAAGAATTAATACTTGCAAAATACAGAAAGGGCGGTAATATAGATTATATATCCCCGCAAAAACGGTCACGGTGACAAAAACAATCACCGATTATGACGAAATTAACCAGTAAAATACGCTTTGTAGCCGATTTTTCAATGTCTTCATTAATTTCCAAAGGGAGTATTGACCGACGTTCTGGACCTCTCGTTGTGTATAAAAAATATTCGTTATTCGACTATTCGGTTTTCGTTAAAAATATTCTAATTATTCTATTCGAAAAAAATATTCGATTTTGCCCACCCCTACTTGAAGACGGAAAAAATCTGTTGGTGTTAATTGCATTACGGTGATAACGTGCAGAATATGACGCTTGGACCGCACAATTCTTCAGGGGGCTTGAAGCTATTTTAAAATAACAAATATTGTTCGATTTTATACTGCCTGCCTTATTTTGGATATTTACATTTCAAAACTTCCCATTATTTATGTTCCATCCACATGTTCTTTGAATAAACTATAATTTCGCCTTAGCTAGTTATTTTTGAGGTGGGCCGTGAGACTTGACAAATGTTAAAAAGGAGGAGTGTCTCAAAAAGTTTGAGAACCACTGGTTTAATATTTGTTGATATTTCCATTGTTTGACATTTTTCCAAAAGATTTTGCCCTCTCCCTACAACAGTTCACGCCAGGACAACTTAACCATAGAGCAAACAACGGCTTCTTGTCATGTCGGGTATGGGATTAGTTAGTTATTTGTTTTCGGAAGCATGGACTTGATGGTGAAGGAAGCCGTAACCGACCAGCGGTTACGTGTGAACCACCCTACGGCGGCGAGGAGTCCAGCAATTCTCTCCATAATTAACCCCGCATGGGATTTGAACCTGCGAACGCCAGCAGGGTAATCAGAGGTGCGGTCGGCGGCGAGCGTACTCCTAACACTTAGCATGATACGCCACATCGCCGAGATTTTGCCCTCTACCTGGAATCCCCCATTTTCAAAAACGAGACTAACAACGTCTTCTTTCCACAGGTTGCTCCTTCCGAAGGAAACAACACTAGAGTTTTCGTCAAATATCATCGGCACCGACATCCTTGAATTTCTTTGTAAATATGTATCATAGAACGACCCTGAGACAAGACCCAGCCTTAGGCTGCTATTACGTAACTGCTGATTTGGCAGCCTAAGCCTTCTTGTCATTCAGTGACCAGCAAGACACATCAAGGCAGCATTTTGATTCCGTAACTTTTTATAAATTAAAACTCCTTCTATTCTTGCTGATATTTTAAGCTTGTGGGTATTACTAATCGAAATTTAGAAATTGTACTTTGACAGAATTAGGATTTTCTGTCATGCTTGACTGCACAAATTTGGAAATTTGAGTTCTTATTTGTCAAAGATCATCAGTAGATGCTGCATGTTGTCGAAGCTTGCTGTATCTCCTGGTCTGTCTTTGGCAATATCTTTTATGCGTCATGGCACATAATAGAAATTGAGGTGCTGACTACAATAGGCAATTTATCTCTTTTTATGGTTGACTGCCAAATGTGGTCTTTGAAATTCTGTCAAATAGCCTTTAACAAGACTTTGTTTGAGTTGGCACCAACTTGTGAACTTTTTGCAAACGAAAATAAAGGTGTTGCACTGATGATAAAATGTCGTCCTTATTATGCCTGTTGGTTGACTGCGAGCTTCTTAGTATGAGTTAGCTTTCTCGGTGGTATGGCTAAGGATGGAAGTTTTAGAATTTAAATAGCACAAAAACGGTTGCAGGACTCTGGTGCTGTATCAACACCAACCGGAAGAGTCTGGTTTTTTTTTGCGTTTCGCTTTTCCAATGTAACATCCATTCGGTACGTAACATATTGTACCAGATTAGGGCATAGTTTTGTTCCATGTTCCCCTTAATTTAGTTCTATTGTGAGTTCGAGACTGTGTTTAGCCAAGTGAATATACATACCCCCTGCCCATATGCTTTAGTCCCTTTATTTTGTCAACCTCCATATTGGTACACACACTTCTGAAGCGCCAGTATTTCTCACATGGGTCACAGTTTTAGAAGATGATGGTTTCGCCCTATTTTGTTCGAGTACCTTAAATCATAGATTCTCAAAGTGCTCCGTACGGAGCCCCAGGGCTCCGCGAGAGAAACCCAGGCGCTCCGCGAGCTATTCGATTACTTTTCACATCATTGACTAATTTTGTAACTGTTCAAAGAAGCAATAACAGCTTTGATAAGATATGACAACAATATGGCGCAAAGAGGCAGAATTAAAAAATGACATTATTTATAAGCAGGTGCGCAGCCAGAATTCTTAAGAGGTGGTTTCAAAATTGGAATCGGAAATTTCCGCGCAACATTCTTCGCGAATAAAAAAACGTATAACGAGATTTCTGTTGGTAAAATATTCAATCCATGACCGATGCGAGCATTTAACGTCTCTCGTCGTTATAATGTAATTGTGCTCATCGTTACTCACGTTTGATTCGAGATTACTATTAGGATTACTAAAATGAAAAATTACTATTCGAAAAAAATAACATAAAATATGAAATGAATGAAAAAAAGGTAGGCTACATCGCTGATCGCGCGCACAATTGATTGCGTGTGGCTCCGTCGGTAGTTTTAAAATGGGAAAAAAAGGTACATCGCGCGCACAATTGACTGTGTTTCGATTCCGCAGTTACTACGATGAAGACCTAACATAACACCAAATTTTGTGATTTACAATGTCTATAAAAGCGTTTTTAATCTTAGGTGAGTCTGCTGAAACCAAACGTGTGATCTTCCATTTTAAGTTTTAGTTTAATATTTTAGAATGCCGCTTTTCTATCAAGAAATTTAAGTAGCGGATTTCCCTCCTATTAATTATTATTTTTAGAATTTCGCCGCCGATGACTATAATATGGTAACATTTTTTTCACATTGAACCCACGAGAACAAAAAAGCAATTATCGTCGTCATTGTGTAACAATACATGTATATGTCGAGGGAAATTTTTGATTTAGGGAGAATAAACACCGGCGTAAAGATGTTTAAAGGTTCAAAAACACTCCATGCTGAGGAAAAAAATCAGCGATTGTAACAAAATGCAATCGCGCACATTATTAGCGGCCTTTTAATTCTTCCAAAAATGTCAAAAGGGAAAAGATTTGACCCCTAATTTATTAGTATGTTTGTTGTTGTTTATAAAAAGACTTTAAAACAAACACAAACAGCAACAAAAGGTTCAAATGGAAACATTAGAACACATATACACGGACAAACCTGGAAACCCCCAGTATCAAATTTCTAAACCGGCACAGTAGAGATAGACCTAACCGACCAATGTATTTCTGTAATTTTTATCCTACAATTTTTAACTAATTACTGATCTTTATTATTTGCAGCCATATCTTGTTATTGATATTTCGAGTCTCCTTGACTTCAGAGTGAGTGCCCGTAACTTTGCTCAAAGATGAGTCTCCTTTACTTCTGAGTTAGTGCCCGTAACTTTGTTCAGAGATGAGTATTCTTTACTTCTGAGTGAGTGCCCGTAACTTTGTTTAGAGATGAGTCTTCTTTACTTTTGAGTTAGTGCCCGTAACTTTGTTTAGAGATGAGTCTCCTTTACTTCTGAGTGAGTGCCCGCAACTTTGCTCAAAGATGAGTCCCCTTTACTTCTGAGTTAGTGCCCGTAACTTTGTTTAGAAAATGAGTCTCCTTTACTTCTGAGTTAGTGCCCGTAACTTTGTTCAGAAATGAGTCTCTTTTACTTCTGAGTTAGTGCACGTAACTTTGTTCAGAGATGAGTCTCCTTTACTTTTGAGTTAGTGCCCGTAACTTTGTTCAGAAATGAGTCTCCTTTACTTCTGAGTCAGTGCCCGTAACTTTGCTCAGAGATGAGTCTCCTTTACTTCTGAGTTAGTGCCCGTAACTTTGTTCAGAAATGAGTCTCCTTTACTTCTGAGTTAGTGCCCGTAACTTTGTTCAGAAATGCGTCTCCTTTACTTCTGAGTTAGTGCCCGTAACTTTGTTCAGAAATGAGTCTCCTTTACTTCTGAGTCAGTGCCCGTAACTTTGTTCAGAGATGAGTCTCCTTTACTTCTGAGTTAGTGCCCGTAACTTTGTTCAGAAATGAGTCTCCTTTACTTCTGAGTTAGTGCCCGTAACTTTGTTCAGAAATGCGTCTCCTTTACTTCTAAGTTAGTGCCCGTAACTTTGTTCAGAAAATGAGTCTCCTTTACTTCTGAGTTAGTGCCCGTAACTTTGTTCAGAAATGAGTCTCCTTTACTTCTGAGTGAGTGCCCGCAACTTTGCTCAAAGGTGAGTCTCCTTTACTTCTGAGTTAGTGCCCGTAACTTTGTTCAGAAATGAGTCTCTTTTACTTCTGAGTTAGTGCCCGTAACTTTGTTCAGAGATGAGTCTCCTTTACTTCTGAGTTAGTGCCCGTAACTTTGTTCAGAAATGAGTCTCCTTTACTTCTGAGTCAGTGCCCGTAACTTTGCTCAGAGATGAGTCTCCTTTACTTCTGAGTTAGTGCCCGTAACTTTGTTCAGAAATGAGTCTCCTTTACTTCTGAGTTAGTGCCCGTAACTTTGTTCAGAAATGAGTCTCCTTTACTTCTGAGTCAGTGCCCGTAACTTTGCTCAGAGATGAGTCTCCTTTACTTCTGAGTTAGTGCCCGTAACTTTGTTCAGAAATGAGTCTCCTTTACTTCTGAGTTAGTGCCCGTAACTTTGTTCAGAAATGAGTCTCCTTTACTTCTGAGTTAGTGCCCGCAACTTTGTTCAGAAATGAGTCTCCTTTACTTCCGAGTGAGCGCCCGTAACTTTGCTCAGAGATGGGTCTCCTTTACTGCTGAGTCAGTGCCCGTAACTTTACTCAGAGATGGGTCTCCTTTACTTCTGAGTTAGTGCCCGTAACTTTGTTCAGAGATGAGTATTCTTTACTTCTGAGTGAGTGCCCGTAACTTTGTTTAGAGATGAGTCTTCTTTACTTCTGAGTTAGTGCCCGTAACTTTGTTTAGAGATGAGTCTCCTTTACTTCTGAGTGAGTGCCCGCAACTTTGCTCAAAAATGAGTCCCCTTTACTTCTGAGTTAGTGCCCGTAACTTTGTTTAGAGATGAGTCTTCTTTACTTCTGAGTGAGTGCCCGTAACTTCGCTCAAAGATGAGTCTCCTTTACTTCTGAATTAGTGCCCGTAACTTTGTTCAGAAATGAGTCTCTTTTACTTCTGAGTTAGTGCCCGTAAGTTTGTTCAGAGATGAGTCTCCTTTACTTCTGAGTTAGTGCCCGTAACTTTGTTCAGAAATGAGTCTCCTTTACTTCTGAGTCAGTGCCCGTAACTTTGCTCAGAGATGAGTCTCCTTTACTTCTGAGTTAGTGCCCGTAACTTTGTTCAGAAATGAGTCTCCTTTACTTCTGAGTTAGTGCCCGTAACTTTGTTCAGAAATGAGTCTCCTTTACTTCTGAGTCAGTGCCCGTAACTTTGCTCAGAGATGAGTCTCCTTTACTTCTGAGTTAGTGCCCGTAACTTTGTTCAGAAATGAGTCTCCTTTACTTCTGAGTTAGTGCCCGTAACTTTGTTCAGAAATGAGTCTCCTTTACTTCTGAGTTAGTGCCCGCAACTTTGTTCAGAAATGAGTCTCCTTTACTTCCGAGTGAGCGCCCGTAACTTTGCTCAGAGATGGGTCTCCTTTACTGCTGAGTCAGTGCCCGTAACTTTACTCAGAGATGGGTCTCCTTTACTTCTGAGTTAGTGCCCGTAACTTTGTTCAGAGATGAGTATTCTTTACTTCTGAGTGAGTGCCCGTAACTTTGTTTAGAGATGAGTCTTCTTTACTTCTGAGTTAGTGCCCGTAACTTTGTTTAGAGATGAGTCTCCTTTACTTCTGAGTGAGTGCCCGCAACTTTGCTCAAAAATGAGTCCCCTTTACTTCTGAGTTAGTGCCCGTAACTTTGTTTAGAGATGAGTCTTCTTTACTTCTGAGTGAGTGCCCGTAACTTCGCTCAAAGATGAGTCTCCTTTACTTCTGAATTAGTGCCCGTAACTTTGTTCAGAAATGAGTCTCTTTTACTTCTGAGTTAGTGCCCGTAAGTTTGTTCAGAGATGAGTCTCCTTTACTTCTGAGTTAGTGCCCGTAACTTTGTTCAGAAATGAGTCTCCTTTACTTCTGAGTCAGTGCCCGTAACTTTGCTCAGAGATGAGTCTCCTTTACTTCTGAGTTAGTGCCCGTAACTTTGTTCAGAAATGCGTCTCCTTTACTTCTGAGTTAACGCCCGTAACTTTGTTCAGAAATGAGTCTCCTTTACTTCTGAGTTAGTGCCCGTAACTTTGTTCAGAAATGCGTCTCCTTTACTTCTGAGTTAATGCCCGTAACTTTGTTCAGAAATGAGTCTTCTTTACTTCTGAGTTAGTGCCCGTAACTTTGTTCAGAAATGAGTCTCCTTTACTTCTGAGTCAGTGCCCGTAACTTTGCTCAGAGATGAGTCTCCTTTACTTCTGAGTTAGTGCCCGTAACTTTGTTCAGAAATGAGTCTCCTTTACTTCTGAGTTAGTGCCCGTAACTTTGTTCAGAAATGCGTCGCCTTTACTTCTGAGTTAGTGCCCGTAACTTTGTTCAGAAATGAGTCTCCTTTACTTCTGAGTTAGTGCCCGCAACTTTGTTCAGAAATGAGTCTCCTTTACTTCTGAGTTAGTACCCGTAACTTTGCTCAGAGATGGGTCTCCTTTACTGCTGAGTCAGTGCCCGTAACTTTACTCAGAGATGGGTCTCCTTTACTTCTGAGTTAGTGCCCGCAACTTTGTTTAGAGATGAGTGTCCTTGACTTCAGAGTGAGTGCCCGTAACTTTGATCAAAGATGAGCCTCCTTTACTTCTGAGTTAGTGCCCGTAACTTTGTTCAGAGATGAGTATTCTTTACTTCTGAGTGAGTGCCCGTAACTTTGTTTAGAGATGAGTCTTCTTTACTTCTGAGTTAGTGCCCGTAACTTTGTTTAGAGATGAGTCTCCTTTACTTCTGAGTGAGTGCCCGCAACTTTGCTCAAAGATGAGTCCCCTTTACTTCTGAGTTAGTGCCCGTAAGTTTGTTTAGAGATGAGTCTTCTTTACTTCTGAGTGAGTGCCCGTAACTTTGCTCAAAGATGAGTCTCCTTTACTTCTGAATTAGTGCCCTTAACTTTGTTCAGAAATGAGTCTCTTTTACTTCTGAGTTAGTGCCCGTAAGTTTGTTCAGAGATGAGTCTCCTTTACTTCTGAGTTAGTGCCCGTAACTTTGTTCAGAAATGAGTCTCCTTTACTTCTGAGTCAGTGCCCGTAACTTTGCTCAGAGATGAGTCTCCTTTACTTCTGAGTTAGTGCCCGTAACTTTGTTCAGAAATGCGTCTCCTTTACTTCTGAGTTAATGCCCGTAACTTTGTTCAGAAATGAGTCTTCTTTACTTCTGAGTTAGTGCCCGTAACTTTGTTCAGAAATGCGTCTCCTTTACTTCTGAGTTAATGCCCGTAACTTTGTTCAGAAATGAGTCTCCTTTACTTCTGAGTTAGTGCCCGTATCTTTGTTCAGAAATGAGTCTCCTTTACTTCTGAGTCAGTGCCCGTAACTTTGCTCAGAGATGAGTCTCCTTTACTTCTGAGTTAGTGCCTGTAACTTTGTTCAGAAATGAGTCTCCTTTACTTCTGAGTTAGTGCCCGTAACTTTGTTCAGAAATGCGTCGCCTTTACTTCTGAGTTAGTGCCCGTAACTTTGTTCAGAAATGAGTCTCCTTTACTTCTGAGTTAGTGCCCGCAACTTTGTTCAGAAATGAGTCTCCTTTACTTCCGAGTGAGCGCCCGTAACTTTGCTCAGAGATGGGTCTCCTTTACTGCTGAGTCAGTGCCCGTAACTTTACTCAGAGATGGGTCTCCTTTACTTCTGAGTTAGTGCCCGCAACTTTATTTAGAGATTAGTGTCCTTGACTTCAGAGTGAGTGCCCGTAACTTTGATCAAAGATGAGTCTCCTTTACTTCTGAGTTAGTGCCCGTAACTTTGTTCAGATATGAGTATTCTTTACTTCTGAGTGAGTGCCCGTAACTTTGTTTAGAGATGAGTCTTCTTTACTTCTGAGTTAGTGCCCGTAACTTTGTTTAGAGATGAGTCTCCTTTACTTCTGAGTGAGTGCCCGCAACTTTGCTCAAAGATGAGTCCCCTTTACTTCTGAGTTAGTGCCCGTAACTTTGTTTAGAGATGAGTCTTCTTTACTTCTGAGTGAGTGCCCGTAACTTTGCTCAAAGATGAGTCTCCTTTACTTTTGAATTAGTGCCCGTAACTTTGTTCAGAAATGAGTCCCTTTTACTTCTGAGTTAGTGCCCGTAAGTTTGTTCAGAGATGAGTCTCCTTTACTTCTGAGTTAGTGCCCGTAACTTTGTTCAGAAATGAGTCTCCTTTACTTCTGAGTCAGTGCCCGTAACTTTGCTCAGAGATGAGTCTTCTTTACTTCTGAGTTAGTGCCCGTAACTTTGTTCAGAGATGAGTATTCTTTACTTCTGAGTGAGTGCCCGTAACTTTGTTTAGAGATGAGTCTTCTTTACTTCTGAGTTAGTGCCCGTAACTTTGTTTAGAGATGAGTCTCCTTTACTTCTGAGTGAGTGCCCGCAACTTTGCTCAAAGATGAGTCCCCTTTACTTCTGAGTTAGTGCCCGTAACTTTGTTTAGAGATGAGTCTTCTTTACTTCTGAGTGAGTGCCCGTAACTTTGCTCAAAGATGAGTCTCCTTTACTTTTGAATTAGTGCCCGTAACTTTGTTCAGAAATGAGTCCCTTTTACTTCTGAGTTAGTGCCCGTAAGTTTGTTCAGAGATGAGTCTCCTTTACTTCTGAGTTAGTGCCCGTAACTTTGTTCAGAAATGAGTCTCCTTTACTTCTGAGTCAGTGCCCGTAACTTTGCTCAGAGATGAGTCTTCTTTACTTCTGAGTTAGTGCCCGTAACTTTGTTCAGAAATGCGTCTCCTTTACTTCTGAGTTAATGCCCGTAACTTTGTTCAGAAATGAGTCTCCTTTACTTCTGAGTTAGTGCCCGTAACTTTGTTCAGAAATGCGTCTCCTTTACTTCTGAGTTAATGCCCGTAACTTTGTTCAGAAATGAGTCTCCTTTACTTCTGAGTTAGTACCCGTAACTTTGTTCAGAAATGCGTCTCCTTCACTTCTGAGATAGTGCCCGTAACTTTGTTCAGAAATGAGTCTCCTTTACTTCTGAGTGAGCGCCCGTAACTTTGCTCAGAGATGAGTCTCTTTTACTTCAGTTCTGAATGAGTGCCCGTAACTTTGCTCAGAGATGCATCTCTTTTACTTCAGTTCTGAATGAGTGCCCGTAACTTTGTTCAGAGATAAGTCTCCTTTACTTCTGAGTTAGTGCCCACAACTTTTCTCGGAGACGAGTTTCCTTTACTTCTGAGTTAGTTAGTGCCCGTAATTTTGTTCAGAAATGAGTCTCCTTTACTTCTGAGTGAGTGCCCGTAACTTGCTCACAGATGGGTCTCCTTTACTGCTGAGTCAGTGCCCGTAACTTTACTCAGAGATGGGTCACCTTTACTTCTGAGTCAGTGCCCGTAACTTTACTCAGATATGGGTCACCTTTACTTCTGAGTCAGTGCCCGTAACTTTACTCAGAGATGGGTCTCCTTTACTTCTGAGTCAGTGCCCGTAACTTTACTCAGAGATGGGTCTCCTTTACTTCTGAGTCAGTGCCCGTAACTTTACTCAGAGATGGGTCTCCTTTACTTCTGAGTCAGTGCCCGTAACTTGGCTCAGAGATGGGTCTCCTTTACTTCTGAGTCAGTGCCCGTAACTTTGTTCAGAAATGAGTCTCCTTTACTTCTGAGTTAGTGACCGTAACTTTGCTCAAAGATGGGTCTCCTTTACTTCTGAGTTAGTGCCCGTAACTTTGTTCAGAAATGAGTCTCCTTTACTTCTGAGTTAGTGCCCGTAACTTTGTTCAGAAATGCGTCTCCTTTACTTCTGAGTTAGTGTCCGTAAGTTTGTTCAGAAATGAGTCTCCTTTACTTCTGAGTGAGTGCCCGTAACTTTGTTCAAAGATGAGTCTCCTTTACTTCTGAGTTAGTGCCCGTAAATTTGTTCAGAGATGAGTCTCCTTTACTTCTGAGTTAGTGCCCGTAACTTTGTTCAGAAATGAGTCTCCTTTACTTCTGAGTCAGTGCCCGTAACTTTGCTCAGAGATGGGTCTCCTTTACTGCTGAGTCAGTGCCCGTAACTTTACTCAGAGATGGGTCTCCTTTACTTCTGAGTTAGTGCCCGCAACTTTGTTTAGAGATGAGTGTCCTTGACTTCAGAGTGAGTGCCCGTAACTTTGCTCAGAGATGAGTCTCCTTTACTTCTGAGTTAGTGCCCGTAACTTTGTTCAGAAATGAGTCTCCTTTACTTCTGAGTTAGTGCCCGTAACTTTGTTCAGAAATGCGTCGCCTTTACTTCTGAGTTAGTGCCCGTAACTTTTTTCAGAAATGAGTCTCCTTTACTTCTGAGTTAGTGCCCGCAACTTTGTTCAGAAATGAGTCTCCTTTACTTCTGAGTTAGTACCCGTAACTTTGCTCAGAGATGGGTCTCCTTTACTGCTGAGTCAGTGCCCGTAACTTTACTCAGAGATGGGTCTCCTTTACTTCTGAGTTAGTGCCCGCAACTTTGTTTAGAGATGAGTGTCCTTGACTTCAGAGTGAGTGCCCGTAACTTTGATCAAAGATGAGTCTCCTTTACTTCTGAGTTAGTGCCCGTAACTTTGTTCAGAGATGAGTATTCTTTACTTCTGAGTGAGTGCCCGTAACTTTGTTTAGAGATGAGTCTTCTTTACTTCTGAGTTAGTGCCCGTAACTTTGTTTAGAGATGAGTCTCCTTTAATTCTGAGTGAGTGCCCGCAACTTTGCTCAAAGATGAGTCCCCTTTACTTCTGAGTTAGTGCCCGTAACTTTGTTTAGAGATGAGTCTTCTTTACTTCTGAGTGAGTGCCCGTAATTTTGCTCAAAGATGAGTCTCCTTTACTTCTGAATTAGTGCCCGTAAGTTTGTTCAGAAATAAGTCTCTTTTACTTCTGAGTTAGTGCCCGTAAGTTTGTTCAGAGATGAGTCTCCTTTACTTCTGAGTTAGTGCCCGTAACTTTGTTCAGAAATGAGTCTCCTTTACTTCTGAGTCAGTGCCCGTAACTTTGCTCAGAGATGAGTCTCCTTTACTTCTGAGTTAGTGCCCGAAACTTTGTTCAGAAATGCGTCTCCTTTACTTCTGAGTTAATGCCCGTAACTTTGTTCAGAAATGAGTCTTCTTTACTTCTGAGTTAGTGCCCGTAACTTTGTTCAGAAATGCGTCTCCTTTACTTCTGAGTTAATGCCCGTAACTTTGTTCAGAAATGAGTCTCCTTTACTTCTGAGTTAGTGCCCGTATCTTTGTTCAGAAATGAGTCTCCTTTACTTCTGAGTCAGTGCCCGTAACTTTGCTCAGAGATGAGTCTCCTTTACTTCTGAGTTAGTGCCCGTAACTTTGTTCAGAAATGCGTCTCCTTTACTTCTGAGTTAATGCCCGTAACTTTGTTCAGAAATGAGTCTCCTTTACTTCTGAGTTAGTACCCGTAACTTTGTTCAGAAATGCGTCTCCTTCACTTCTGAGATAGTGCCCGTAACTTTGTTCAGAAATGAGTCTCCTTTACTTCTGAGTGAGCGCCCGTAACTTTGCTCAGAGATGAGTCTCTTTTACTTCAGTTCTGAATGAGTGCCCGTAACTTTGCTCAGAGATGCATCTCTTTTACTTCAGTTCTGAATGAGTGCCCGTAACTTTGTTCAGAGATAAGTCTCCTTTACTTCTGAGTTAGTGCCCACAACTTTTCTCGGAGACGAGTTTCCTTTACTTCTGAGTTAGTTAGTGCCCGTAATTTTGTTCAGAAATGAGTCTCCTTTACTTCTGAGTGAGTGCCCGTAACTTGCTCAGAGATGGGTCTCCTTTACTGCTGAGTCAGTGCCCGTAACTTTACTCAGAGATGGGTCACCTTTACTTCTGAGTCAGTGCCCGTAACTTTACTCAGATATGGGTCACCTTTACTTCTGAGTCAGTGCCCGTAACTTTACTCAGAGATGGGTCTCCTTTACTTCTGAGTCAGTGCCCGTAACTTTACTCAGAGATGGGTCTCCTTTACTTCTGAGTCAGTGCCCGTAACTTTACTCAGAGATGGGTCTCCTTTACTTCTGAGTCAGTGCCCGTAACTTGGCTCAGAGATGGGTCTCCTTTACTTCTGAGTCAGTGCCCGTAACTTTGTTCAGAAATGAGTCTCCTTTACTTCTGAGTTAGTGACCGTAACTTTGCTCAGAGATGGGTCTCCTTTACTTCTGAGTTAGTGCCCGTAACTTTGTTCAGAAATGAGTCTCCTTTACTTCTGAGTTAGTGCCCGTAACTTTGTTCAGAAATGCGTCTCCTTTACTTCTGAGTTAGTGTCCGTAAGTTTGTTCAGAAATGAGTCTCCTTTACTTCTGAGTGAGTGCCCGTAACTTTGTTCAAAGATGAGTCTCCTTTACTTCTGAGTTAGTGCCCGTAAATTTGTTCAGAGATGAGTCTCCTTTACTTCTGAGTTAGTGCCCGTAACTTTGTTCAGAAATGAGTCTCCTTTACTTCTGAGTCAGTGCCCGTAACTTTGCTCAGAGATGGGTCTCCTTTACTGCTGAGTCAGTGCCCGTAACTTTACTCAGAGATGGGTCTCCTTTACTTCTGAGTTAGTGCCCGCAACTTTGTTTAGAGATGAGTGTCCTTGACTTCAGAGTGAGTGCCCGTAACTTTGCTCAGAGATGAGTCTTCTTTACTTCTGAGTTAGTGCCCGTAACTTTGTTCAGAAATGAGTCTCCTTTACTTCTGAGTTAGTGCCCGTAACTTTGTTCAGAAATGCGTCGCCTTTACTTCTGAGTTAGTGCCCGTAACTTTTTTCAGAAATGAGTCTCCTTTACTTCTGAGTTAGTGCCCGCAACTTTGTTCAGAAATGAGTCTCTTTTACTTCTGAGTTAGTACCCGTAACTTTGCTCAGAGATGGGTCTCCTTTACTGCTGAGTCAGTGCCCGTAACTTTACTTGGAGATGGGTCTCCTTTACTTCTGAGTTAGTGCCCGCAACTTTGTTTAGAGATGAGTGTCCTTGACTTCAGAGTGAGTGCCCGTAACTTTGATCAAAGATGAGTCTCCTTTACTTCTGAGTTAGTGCCCGTAACTTTGTTCAGAGATGAGTATTCTTTACTTCTGAGTGAGTGCCCGTAACTTTGTTTAGAGATGAGTCTTCTTTACTTCTGAGTTAGTGCCCGTAACTTTGTTTAGAGATGAGTCTCCTTTACTTCTGAGTGAGTGCCCGCAACTTTGCTCAAAGATGAGTCCCCTTTACTTCTGAGTTAGTGCTCGTAACTTTGTTTAGAGATGAGTCTTCTTTACTTCTGAGTGAGTGCCCGTAACTTTGCTCAAAGATGAGTCTCCTTTACTTCTGAATTAGTGCCCGTAACTTTGTTCAGAAATGAGTCTCTTTTACTTCTGAGTTAGTGCCCGTAAGTTTGTTCAGAGATGAGTCTCCTTTACTTCTGAGTTAGTGCCCGTAACTTTGTTCAGAAATGAGTCTCCTTTACTTCTGAGTCAGTGCCCGTAACTTTGCTCAGAGATGAGTCTCCTTTACTTCTGAGTTAGTGCCCGAAACTTTGTTCAGAAATGCGTCTCCTTTACTTCTGAGTTAATGCCCGTAACTTTGTTCAGAAATGAGTCTTCTTTACTTCTGAGTTAGTGCCCGTAACTTTGTTCAGAAATGCGTCTCCTTTACTTCTGAGTTAATGCCCGTAACTTTGTTCAGAAATGAGTCTCCTTTACTTCTGAGTTAGTGCCCGTATCTTTGTTCAGAAATGAGTCTCCTTTACTTCTGAGTCAGTGCCCGTAACTTTGCTCAGAGATGAGTCTCCTTTACTTCTGAGTTAGTGCCCGTAACTTTGTTCAGAAATGAGTCTCCTTTACTTCTGAGTTAGTGCCCGTAACTTTGTTCAGAAATGCGTCGCCTTTACTTCTGAGTTAGTGCCCGTAACTTTGTTCAGAAATGAGTCTCCTTTACTTCTGAGTTAGTGCCCGCAACTTTGTTCAGAAATGAGTCTCCTTTACTTCCGAGTGAGCGCCCGTAACTTTGCTCAGAGATGGGTCTCCTTTACTGCTGAGTCAGTGCCCGTAACTTTACTCAGAGATGGGTCTCCTTTACTTCTGAGTTAGTGCCCGCAACTTTATTTAGAGATGAGTGTCCTTGACTTCAGAGTGAGTGCCCGTAACTTTGATCAAAGATGAGTCTCCTTTACTTCTGAGTTAGTGCCCGTAACTTTGTTCAGAGATGAGTATTCTTTACTTCTGAGTGAGTGCCCGTAACTTTGTTTAGAGATGAGTCTTCTTTACTTCTGAGTTAGTGCCCGTAACTTTGTTTAGAGATGAGTCTCCTTTACTTCTGAGTGAGTGCCCGCAACTTTGCTCAAAGATGAGTCCCCTTTACTTCTGAGTTAGTGCCCGTAACTTTGTTTAGAGATGAGTCTTCTTTACTTCTGAGTGAGTGCCCGTAACTTTGCTCAAAGATGAGTCTCCTTTACTTTTGAATTAGTGCCCGTAACTTTGTTCAGAAATGAGTCCCTTTTACTTCTGAGTTAGTGCCCGTAAGTTTGTTCAGAGATGAGTCTCCTTTACTTCTGAGTTAGTGCCCGTAACTTTGTTCAGAAATGAGTCTCCTTTACTTCTGAGTCAGTGCCCGTAACTTTGCTCAGAGATGAGTCTTCTTTACTTCTGAGTTAGTGCCCGTAACTTTGTTCAGAGATGAGTATTCTTTACTTCTGAGTGAGTGCCCGTAACTTTGTTTAGAGATGAGTCTTCTTTACTTCTGAGTTAGTGCCCGTAACTTTGTTTAGAGATGAGTCTCCTTTACTTCTGAGTGAGTGCCCGCAACTTTGCTCAAAGATGAGTCCCCTTTACTTCTGAGTTAGTGCCCGTAACTTTGTTTAGAGATGAGTCTTCTTTACTTCTGAGTGAGTGCCCGTAACTTTGCTCAAAGATGAGTCTCCTTTACTTTTGAATTAGTGTCCGTAACTTTGTTCAGAAATGAGTCCCTTTTACTTCTGAGTTAGTGCCCGTAAGTTTGTTCAGAGATGAGTCTCCTTTACTTCTGAGTTAGTGCCCGTAACTTTGTTCAGAAATGAGTCTCCTTTACTTCTGAGTCAGTGCCCGTAACTTTGCTCAGAGATGAGTCTTCTTTACTTCTGAGTTAGTGCCCGTAACTTTGTTCAGAAATGCGTCTCCTTTACTTCTGAGTTAATGCCCGTAACTTTGTTCAGAAATGAGTCTCCTTTACTTCTGAGTTAGTGCCCGTAACTTTGTTCAGAAATGCGTCTCCTTTACTTCTGAGTTAATGCCCGTAACTTTGTTCAGAAATGAGTCTCCTTTTCTTCTGAGTTAGTACCCGTAACTTTGTTCAGAAATGCGTCTCCTTCACTTCTGAGATAGTGCCCGTAACTTTGTTCAGAAATGAGTCTCCTTTACTTCTGAGTGAGCGCCCGTAACTTTGCTCAGAGATGAGTCTCTTTTACTTCAGTTCTGAATGAGTGCCCGTAACTTTGCTCAGAGATGCATCTCTTTTACTTCAGTTCTGAATGAGTGCCCGTAACTTTGTTCAGAGATAAGTCTCCTTTACTTCTGAGTTAGAGCCCACAACTTTTCTCGGAGACGAGTTTCCTTTACTTCTGAGTTAGTTAGTGTCCGTAATTTTGTTCAGAAATGAGTCTCCTTTACTTCTGAGTGAGTGCCCGTAACTTGCTCAGAGATGGGTCTCCTTTACTGCTGAGTCAGTGCCCGTAACTTTACTCAGAGATGGGTCACCTTTACTTCTGAGTCAGTGCCCGTAACTTTACTCAAATATGGGTCACCTTTACTTCTGAGTCAGTGCCCGTAACTTTACTCAGAGATGGGTCTCCTTTACTTCTGAGTCAGTGCCCGTAACTTTACTCAGAGATGGGTCTCCTTTACTTCTGAGTCAGTGCCCGTAACTTTACTCAGAGATGGGTCTCCTTTACTTCTGAGTCAGTGCCCGTAACTTGGCTCAGAGATGGGTCTCCTTTACTTCTGAGTCAGTGCCCGTAACTTTGTTCAGAAATGAGTCTCCTTTACTTCTGAGTTAGTGACCGTAACTTTGCTCAGAGATGGGTCTCCTTTACTTCTGAGTTAGTGCCCGTAACTTTGTTCAGAAATGAGTCTCCTTTACTTCTGAGTTAGTGCCCGTAACTTTGTTCAGAAATGCGTCTCCTTTACTTCTGAGTTAGTGTCCGTAAGTTTGTTCAGAAATGAGTCTCCTTTACTTCTGAGTGAGTGCCCGTAACTTTGTTCAAAGATGAGTCTCCTTTACTTCTGAGTTAGTGCCCGTAAATTTGTTCAGAGATGAGTCTCCTTTACTTCTGAGTTAGTGCCCGTAACTTTGTTCAGAAATGAGTCTCCTTTACTTCTGAGTCAGTGCCCGTAACTTTGCTCAGAGATGGGTCTCCTTTACTGCTGAGTCAGTGCCCGTAACTTTACTCAGAGATGGGTCTCCTTTACTTCTGAGTTAGTGCCCGTAACTTTGTTTAGAGATGAGTGTCCTTGACTTCAGAGTGAGTGCCCGTAACTTTGATCAAAGATGAGTCTCCTATACTTCTGAGTTAGTGCCCGTAACTTTGTTCAGAGATGAGTATTCTTTACTTCTGAGTGAGTGCCCGTAACTTTGTTTAGAGATGAGTCTTCTTTACTTCTGAGTTAGTGCCCGTAACTTTGTTTAGAGATGAGTCTCCTTTACTTCTGAGTGAGTGCCCGTAACTTTGCTCAAAGATGAGTCTCCTTTACTTCTGAATTAGTGCCCGTAACTTTGTTCAGAGATGAGTATTCTTTACTTCTGAGTGAGTGCCCGTAACTTTGTTTAGAGATGAGTCTTCTTTACTTCTGAGTTAGTGCCCGTAACTTTGTTTAGAGATGAATCTCCTTTACTTCTGAGTGAGTGCCCGCAACTTTGCTCAAAGATGAGTCCCCTTTACTTCTGAGTTAGTGCCCGTAACTTTGATTAGAGATGAGTCTTCTTTACTTCTGAGTGAGTGCCCGTAACTTTGCTCAAAGATGAGTCCCCTTTACTTCCGAGTTAGTGCCCGTAACTTTGTTTAGAGATGAGTCTTCTTTACTTCTGAGTGAGTGCCCGTAACTTTGCTCAAAGATGAGTCTCCTTTACTTCTGAATTAGTGCCCGTAACTTTGTTCAGAAATGAGTCTCTTTTACTTCTGAATTAGTGCCCGTAAGTTTGTTCAGAGATGAGTCTCCTTTACTTCTGAGTTAGTGCCCGTAACTTTGTTCAGAAATGAGTCTCCTTTACTTCTGAGTCAGTGCCCGTAAATTTGCTCAGAGATGAGTCTCCTTTACTTCTGAGTTAGTGCCCGTAACTTTGTTCAGAAATGAGTCTCCTTTACTTCTGAGTTAATGCCCGTAACTTTGTTCAGAAATGAGTCTCCTTCACTTCTGAGTTAGTGCCCGTAACTTTGTTCAGAAATGCGTCTCCTTTACTTCTGAGTTAATGCCCGTAACTTTGTTCAGAAATGAGTCTCCTTTACTTCTGAGTTAGTACCCGTAACTTTGTTCAGAAATGCGTCTCCTTCACTTCTGAGATAGTCCCGTAACTTTGTTCAGAAATGAGTCTCCTTTACTTCTGAGTGAGCGCCCGTAACTTTGCTCAGAGATGAGTCTCTTTTACTTCAGTTCTGAATGAGTGCCCGTAACTTTGCTCAGAGATGCTTTTCTTTTACTTCAGTTCTGAATGAGTGCCCGTAACTTTGTTCAGAGATGAGTCTCCTTTACTTCTGAGTTAGTGCCCACAACTTTTCTCGGAGACGAGTTTCCTTTACTTCTGAGTTAGTTAGTGCCCGTAACTTTGTTCAGAAATGAGTCTCCTTTACTTCTGAGTGAGTGCCCGTACCTTGCTCAGAGATGGGTCTTCTTTACTGCTGAGTCAGTGCCCGTAACTTTACTCAGAGATGCGTCTCTTTTACTTCAGTTCTGAATGAGTGCTCGTAACTTTGTTCAGAGATAAGTCTCCTTTACTTCTGAGTTAGTGCCCACAACATTTCTCGGAGACGAGTTTCCTTTACTTCTGAGTTAGTTAGTGCCCGTAACTTTGTTCAGAAATGAGTCTCCTTTACTTCTGAGTGAGTGCCCGTAACTTGCTCAGAGATGGGTCTCCTTTACTGCTGAGTCAGTGCCCGTAACTTTACTCAGAGATGGGTCACCTTTACTTCTGAGTCAGTGCCCGTAACTTTACTCAGTGATGGGTCACCTTTACTTCTGAGTCAGTGCCCGTAACTTTACTCAGAGATGGGTCTCCTTTACTTCTGAGTCAGTGCCCGTAACTTTACTCAGAGATGGGTCTCCTTTACTTCTGAGTCAGTGCCCGTAACTTGGCTCAGAGATGGGTCTCCTTTACTTCTGAGTCAGTGCCCGTAACTTTGTTCAGAAATGAGTCTCCTTTACTTCTGAGTTAGTGACCGTAACTTTGCTCAGAGATGGGTCTCCTTTACTTCTGAGTTAGTGCCCGTAACTTTGTTCAGAAATGAGTCTCCTTTACTTCTGAGTCAGTGCCCGTAACTTTGCTCAGAGATGAGTCTCCTTTACTTCTGAGTTAGTGCCCGTAACTTTGTTCAGAAATGAGTCTCCTTTACTTCTGAGTTAGTGCCCGTAACTTTGTTCAGAGATGAGTCTCCTTTACTTCTGAGTTAGTGCCCGTAACTTTGTTCAGAAATGAGTCTCCTTTACTTCTGAGTTAGTGCCCGTAACTTTGTTCAGAAATGAGTCTCCTTTACTTCTGAGTTAGTGCCCGTAACTTTGTTCAGAAATGCGTTGCCTTTACTTCTGAGTTAGTGCCCGTAACTTTGTTCAGAAATGAGTCTCCTTTACTTCTGAGTTAGTGCCCGCAACTTTGTTCAGAAATGAGTCTCCTTTACTTCTGAGTGAGCGCCCGTAACTTTGCTCAGAGATGGGTCTCCTTTACTGCTGAGTCAGTGCCCGTAACTTTACTCAGAGATGGGTCTCCTTTACTTCTGAGTTAGTGCCCGCAACTTTGTTTAGAGATGAGTGTCCTTGACTTCAGAGTGAGTGCCCGTAACTTTGATCAAAGATGAGTCTCCTTTACTTCTGAGTTAGTGCCCGTAACTTTGTTCAGAGATGAGTATTCTTTACTTCTGAGTGAGTGCCCGTAACTTTGTTTAGAGATGAGTCTTCTTTACTTCTGAGTTAGTGCCCGTAACTTTGTTTAGAGATGAGTCTCCTTTACTTCTGAGTGAGTGCCCGCAACTTTGCTTAAAGATGAGTCCCCTTTACTTCTGAGTTAGTGCCCGTAACTTTGTTTAGAGATGAGTCTTCTTTACTTCTGAGTGAGTGCCCGTAACTTTGCTCAAAGATGAGTCTCCTTTACTTCTAAATTAGTGCCCGTAACTTTGTTCAGAAATGAGTCTCTTTTACTTCTGAGTTAGTGCCCGTAAGTTTGTTCAGAGATGAGTCTTCTTTACTTCTGAGTGAGTGCCCGTTACTTTGCTCAAAGATGAGTCTCCTTTACTTCTGAATTAGTGCCCGTAACTTTGTTCAGAAATGAGTCTCTTTTACTTCTGAATTAGTGCCCGTAACTTTGTTCAGAAATGAGTCTCTTTTACTTCTGAATTAGTGCCCGTAACTTTGTTCAGAAATGAGTCTCTTTTACTTCTGAGTTAGTGCCCGTAACTTTGCTCAAAGATGAGTCTCCTTTACTTCTGAGTTAGTGCCCGTAACTTTGTTCAGAAATGAGTCCCTTTTACTTCTGAGTTAGTGCCCGTAAGTTTGTTCAGAGATGAGTCTCCTTTACTTCTGAGTTAGTGCCCGTAACTTTGTTCAGAAATGAGTCTCCTTTACTTCTGAGTCAGTGCCCGTAACTTTGCTCAGAGATGAGTCTCCTTTACTGCTGAGTTAGTGCTCGTAACTTTGTTCAGAAATGCGTCTCCTTTACTTCTGAGTTAATGCCCGTAACTTTGTTCAAAAATGAGTCTCCTTTACTTCTGAGTTAGTGCCCGTAACTTTGTTCAGAAATGCGTCTCCTTTACTTCTGAGTTAATGCCCGTAACTTTGTTCAGAAATGAGTCTCCTTTACTTCTGAGTTAGTACCCGTAACTTTGTTCAGAAATGCGTCTCCTTCACTTCTGAGATAGTGCCCGTAACTTTGTTCAGAAATGAGTCTCCTTTACTTCTGAGTGAGCGCCCGTAACTTTGCTCAGAGATGAGTCTCTTTTACTTCAGTTCTGAATGAGTGCCCGTAACTTTGCTCAGAGATGCGTCTCTTTTACTTCAGTTCTGAATGAGTGCCCGTAACTTTGTTCAGAGATAAGTCTCCTTTACTTCTGAGTTAGTGCCCACAACTTTTCTCGGAGACGAGTTTCCTTTACTTCTGAGTTAGTTAGTGCCCGTAATTTTGTTCAGAAATGAGTCTCCTTTACTTCTGAGTGAGTGCCCGTAACTTGCTCAGAGATGGGTCTCCTTTACTGCTGAGTCAGTGCCCGTAACTATACTCAGAGATGGGTCACCTTTACTTCTGAGTCAGTGCCCGTAACTTTACTCAGAGATGGGTCACCTTTACTTCTGAGTCAGTGCCCGTAACTTTACTCAGAGATGGGTCTCCTTTACTTCTGAGTCAGTGCCCGTAACTTTACTCAGAGATGGGTCTCCTTTACTTCTGAGTCAGTGCCCGTAACTTTACTCAGAGATGGGTCTCCTTTACTTCTGAGTCAGAGCCCGTAACTTGGCTCAGAGATGGGTCTCCTTTACTTCTGAGTCAGTGCCCGTAACTTTGTTCAGAAATGAGTCTCCTTTACTTCTGAGTTAGTGACCGTAACTTTGCTCAGAGATGGGTCTCCTTTACTTCTGAGTTAGTGCCCGTAACTTTGTTCAGAAATGAGTCTCCTTTACTTCTGAGTTAGTGCCCGTAACTTTGTTCAGAAATGCGTCTCCTTTACTTCTGAGTTAGTGCCCGTAACTTTATTCAGAAATGAGTCTCCTTTATTTCTGAGTGAGTGCCCGTAACTTTGTTCAAAGATGAGTCTCCTTTACTTCCGAGTTAGTGCCCGTAACTTTGTTCAGAGATGAGTCTCCTTTACTTCTGAGTTAGTGCCCGTAACTTTGTTCAGAAATGAGTCTCCTTTACTTCTGAGTCAATGCCCGTAACTTTGCTCAGAGATGGGTCTCCTTTACTGCTGAGTCAGTGCCCGTAACTTTACTCAGAGATGGGTCTCCTTTACTTCTGAGTTAGTGCCCGCAACTTTGTTTAGAGATGAGTGTCCTTGACTTCAGAGTGAGTGCCCGTAACTTTGATCAAAGATGAGTCTCCTATACTTCTGAGTTAGTGCCCGTAACTTTGTTCAGAGATGAGTATTCTTTACTTCTGAGTGAGTGCCCGTAACTTTGTTTAGAGATGAGTCTTCTTTACTTCTGAGTTAGTGCCCGTAACTTTGTTTAGAGATGAGTCTCCTTTACTTCTGAGTGAGTGCCCCTAACTTTGCTCAAAGATGAGTCTCCTTTACTTCTGAATTAGTGCCCGTAACTTTGTTCAGAGATGAGTATTCTTTACTTCTGAGTGAGTGCCCGTAACTTTGTTCAGAGATGAGTCTTCTTTACTTCTGAGTTAGTGCCCGTAACTTTGTTTAGAGATGAGTCTCCATTACTTCTGAGTGAGTGCCCGCAACTTTGCTCAAAGATGAGTCCCCTTTACTTCTGAGTTAGTGCCCGTAACTTTGTTTAGAGATGAGTCTTCTTTACTTCTGAGTGAGTGCCCGTAACTTTGCTCAAAGATGAGTCCCCTTTACTTCTGAGTTAGTGCCCGTAACTTTGTTTAGAGATGAGTCTTCTTTACTTCTGAGTGAGTGCCCGTAACTTTGCTCAAAGATGAGTCTCCTTTACTTCTGAATTAGTGCCCGTAACTTTGTTCAGAAATGAGTCTCTTTTACTTCTGAGTTAGTGCCCGTAAGTTTGTTCAGAGATGAGTCTCCTTTACTTCTGAGTTAGTGCCCGTAACTTTGTTCAGAAATGAGTCTCCTTTACTTCTGAGTGAGCGCCCGTAACTTTGCTCAGAGATGAGTCTCTTTTACTTCAGTTCTGAATGAGTGCCCGTAACTTTGCTCAGAGATGCGTCTCTTTTACTTCAGTTCTGAATGAGTGCCCGTAACTTTGTTCAGAGATAAGTCTCCTTTACTTCTGAGTTAGTGCCCACAACTTTTCTCGGAGACGAGTTTCCTTTACTTCTGAGTTAGTTAGTGCCCGTAATTTTGTTCAGAAATGAGTCTCCTTTACTTCTGAGTGAGTGCCCGTAACTTGCTCAGAGATGGGTCTCCTTTACTGCTGAGTCAGTGCCCGTAACTTTACTCAGAGATGGGTCACCTTTACTTCTGAGTCAGTGCCCGTAACTTTACTCAGAGATGGGTCACCTTTACTTCTGAGTCAGTGCCCGTAACTTTACTCAGAGATGGGTCTCCTTTACTTCTGAGTCAGTGCCCGTAACTTTACTCAGAGATGGGTCTCCTTTACTTCTGAGTCAGTGCCCGTAACTTTACTCAGAGATGGGTCTCCTTTACTTCTGAGTTAGTGCCCGTATCTTTGTTCAGAAATGAGTCTCCTTTACTTCTGAGTCAGTGCCCGTAACTTTGCTCAGAGATGAGTCTCCTTTACTTCTGAGTCAGTGCCCGTAACTTTGCTCAGAGATGAGTCTCCTTTACTTCTGAGTTAGTGCCCGTAACTTTGTTCAGAAATGCGTTGCCTTTACTTCTGAGTTAGTGCCCGTAACTTTGTTCAGAAATGAGTCTCCTTTACTTCTGAGTTAGTGCCCGCAACTTTGTTCAGAAATGAGTCTCCTTCACTTCTGAGTGAGCGCCCGTAACTTTGCTCAGAGATGGGTCTCCTTTACTGCTGAGTCAGTGCCCGTAACTTTACTCAGAGATGGGTCTCCTTTACTTCTGAGTTAGTGCCCGCAACTTTGTTTAGAGATGAGTGTCCTTGACTTCAGAGTGAGTGCCCGTAACTTTGATCAAAGATGAGTCTCCTTTACTTCTGAGTTAGTGCCCGTAACTTTGTTCAGAGATGAGTATTCTTTACTTCTGAGTGAGTGCCCGTAACTTTGTTTAGAGATGAGTCTTCTTTACTTCTGAGTTAGTGCCCGTAACTTTGTTTAGAGATGAGTCTCCTTTACTTCTGAGTGAGTGCCCGCAACTTTGCTCAAAGATGAGTCCCCTTTACTTCTGAGTTAGTGCCCGTAACTTTGTTTAGAGATGAGTCTTCTTTACTTCTGAGTGAGTGCCCGTAACTTTGCTCAAAGATGAGTCTCCTTTACTTCTGAGTTAGTGCCCGTAACTTTGTTCAGAAATGAGTCTCCTTTACTTCTGAGTCAGTGCCCGTAAATTTGCTCAGAGATGAGTCTCCTTTACTTCTGAGTTAGTGCCCGTAACTTTGTTCAGAAATGAGTCTCCTTTACTTCTGAGTTAATGCCCGTAACTTTGTTCAGAAATGAGTCTCCTTCACTTCTGAGTTAGTGCCCGTAACTTTGTTCAGAAATGCGTCTCCTTTACTTCTGAGTTAATGCCCGTAACTTTGTTCAGAAATGAGTCTCCTTTACTTCTGAGTTAGTACCCGTAACTTTGTTCAGAAATGCGTCTCCTTCACTTCTGAGATAGTGCCCGTAACTTTGTTCAGAAATGAGTCTCCTTTACTTCTGAGTGAGCGCCCGTAACTTTGCTCAGAGATGAGTCTCTTTTACTTCAGTTCTGAATGAGTGCCCGTAACTTTGCTCAGAGATGCGTCTCTTTTACTTCAGTTCTGAATGAGTGCCCGTAACTTTGTTCAGAGATGAGTCTCCTTTACTTCTGAGTTAGTGCCCACAACTTTTCTCGGAGACGAGTTTCCTTTACTTCTGAGTTAGTTAGTGCCCGTAACTTTGTTCAGAAATGAGTCTCCTTTACTTCTGAGTGAGTGCCCGTACCTTGCTCAGAGATGGGTCTTCTTTACTGCTGAGTCAGTGCCCGTAACTTTACTCAGAGATGCGTCTCTTTTACTTCAGTTCTGAATGAGTGCTCGTAACTTTTTTCAGAGATAAGTCTCCTTTACTTCTGAGTTAGTGCCCACAACATTTCTCGGAGACGAGTTTCCTTTACTTCTGAGTTAGTTAGTGCCCGTAACTTTGTTCAGAAATGAGTCTCCTTTACTTCTGAGTGAGTGCCCGTAACTTGCTCAGAGATGGGTCTCCTTTACTGCTGAGTCAGTGCCCGTAACTTTACTCAGAGATGGGTCACCTTTACTTCTGAGTCAGTGCCCGTAACTTTACTCAGTGATGGGTCACCTTTACTTCTGAGTCAGTGCCCGTAACTTTACTCAGAGATGGGTCTCCTTTACTTCTGAGTCAGTGCCCGTAACTTTACTCAGAGATGGGTCTCCTTTACTTCTGAGTCAGTGCCCGTAACTTGGCTCAGAGATGGGTCTCCTTTACTTCTGAGTCAGTGCCCGTAACTTTGTTCAGAAATGAGTCTCCTTTACTTCTGAGTTAGTGACCGTAACTTTGCTCAGAGATGGGTCTCCTTTACTTCTGAGTTAGTGCCCGTAACTTTGTTCAGAAATGAGTCTCCTTTACTTCTGAGTCAGTGCCCGTAACTTTGCTCAGAGATGAGTCTCCTTTACTTCTGAGTTAGTGCCCGTAACTTTGTTCAGAAATGAGTCTCCTTTACTTCTGAGTTAGTGCCCGTAACTTTGTTCAGAAATGCGTTGCCTTTACTTCTGAGTTAGTGCCCGTAACTTTGTTCAGAAATGAGTCTCCTTTACTTCTGAGTTAGTGCCCGCAACTTTGTTCAGAAATGAGTCTCCTTTACTTCTGAGTGAGCGCCCGTAACTTTGCTCAGGGATGGGTCTCCTTTACTGCTGAGTCAGTGCCCGTAACTTTACTCAGAGATGGGTCTCCTTTACTTCTGAGTTAGTGCCCGCAACTTTGTTTAGAGATGAGTGTCCTTGACTTCAGAGTGAGTGCCCGTAACTTTGATCAAAGATGAGTCTCCTTTACTTCTGAGTTAGTGCCCGTAACTTTGTTCAGAGATGAGTATTCTTTACTTCTGAGTGAGTGCCCGTAACTTTGTTTAGAGATGAGTCTTCTTTACTTCTGAGTTAGTGCCCGTAACTTTGTTTAGAGATGAGTCTCCTTTACTTCTGAGTGAGTGCCCGCAACTTTGCTCAAAGATGAGTCCCCTTTACTTCTGAGTTAGTGCCCGTAACTTTGTTTAGAGATGAGTCTTCTTTACTTCTGAGTGAGTGCCCGTAACTTTGCTCAAAGATGAGTCTCCTTTACTTCTAAATTAGTGCCCGTAACTTTGTTCAGAAATGAGTCTCTTTTACTTCAGTTCTGAATGAGTGCCCGTAACTTTGTTCAGAGATGAGTCTCCTTTACTTCTGAGTTAGTGCCCACAACTTTTCTCGGAGACGAGTTTCCTTTACTTCTGAGTTAGTTAGTGCCCGTAACTTTGTTCAGAAATGAGTCTCCTTTACTTCTGAGTGAGTGCCCGTACCTTGCTCAGAGATGGGTCTTCTTTACTGCTGAGTCAGTGCCCGTAACTTTACTCAGAGATGCGTCTCTTTTACTTCAGTTCTGAATGAGTGCTCGTAACTTTTTTCAGAGATAAGTCTCCTTTACTTCTGAGTTAGTGCCCACAACATTTCTCGGAGACGAGTTTCCTTTACTTCTGAGTTAGTTAGTGCCCGTAACTTTGTTCAGAAATGAGTCTCCTTTACTTCTGAGTGAGTGCCCGTAACTTGCTCAGAGATGGGTCTCCTTTACTGCTGAGTCAGTGCCCGTAACTTTACTCAGAGATGGGTCACCTTTACTTCTGAGTCAGTGCCCGTAACTTTACTCAGTGATGGGTCACCTTTACTTCTGAGTCAGTGCCCGTAACTTTACTCAGAGATGGGTCTCCTTTACTTCTGAGTCAGTGCCCGTAACTTTACTCAGAGATGGGTCTCCTTTACTTCTGAGTCAGTGCCCGTAACTTGGCTCAGAGATGGGTCTCCTTTACTTCTGAGTCAGTGCCCGTAACTTTGTTCAGAAATGAGTCTCCTTTACTTCTGAGTTAGTGACCGTAACTTTGCTCAGAGATGGGTCTCCTTTACTTCTGAGTTAGTGCCCGTAACTTTGTTCAGAAATGAGTCTCCTTTACTTCTGAGTCAGTGCCCGTAACTTTGCTCAGAGATGAGTCTCCTTTACTTCTGAGTTAGTGCCCGTAACTTTGTTCAGAAATGAGTCTCCTTTACTTCTGAGTTAGTGCCCGTAACTTTGTTCAGAAATGCGTTGCCTTTACTTCTGAGTTAGTGCCCGTAACTTTGTTCAGAAATGAGTCTCCTTTACTTCTGAGTTAGTGCCCGCAACTTTGTTCAGAAATGAGTCTCCTTTACTTCTGAGTGAGCGCCCGTAACTTTGCTCAGGGATGGGTCTCCTTTACTGCTGAGTCAGTGCCCGTAACTTTACTCAGAGATGGGTCTCCTTTACTTCTGAGTTAGTGCCCGCAACTTTGTTTAGAGATGAGTGTCCTTGACTTCAGAGTGAGTGCCCGTAACTTTGATCAAAGATGAGTCTCCTTTACTTCTGAGTTAGTGCCCGTAACTTTGTTCAGAGATGAGTATTCTTTACTTCTGAGTGAGTGCCCGTAACTTTGTTTAGAGATGAGTCTTCTTTACTTCTGAGTTAGTGCCCGTAACTTTGTTTAGAGATGAGTCTCCTTTACTTCTGAGTGAGTGCCCGCAACTTTGCTCAAAGATGAGTCCCCTTTACTTCTGAGTTAGTGCCCGTAACTTTGTTTAGAGATGAGTCTTCTTTACTTCTGAGTGAGTGCCCGTAACTTTGCTCAAAGATGAGTCTCCTTTACTTCTAAATTAGTGCCCGTAACTTTGTTCAGAAATGAGTCTCTTTTACTTCTGAGTTAGTGCCCGTAAGTTTGTTCAGAGATGAGTCTTCTTTACTTCTGAGTGAGTGCCCGTTACTTTGCTCAAAGATGAGTCTCCTTTACTTCTGAATTAGTGCCCGTAACTTTGTTCAGAAATGAGTCTCTTTTACTTCTGAATTAGTGCCCGTAACTTTGTTCAGAAATGAGTCTCTTTTACTTCTGAATTAGTGCCCGTAACTTTGTTCAGAAATGAGTCTCTTTTACTTCTGAATTAGTGCCCGTAACTTTGTTCAGAAATGAGTCTCTTTTACTTCTGAGTTAGTGCCCGTAACTTTGCTCAAAGATGAGTCTCCTTTACTTCTGAGTTAGTGCCCGTAACTTTGTTCAGAAATGAGTCCCTTTTACTTCTGAGTTAGTGCCCGTAAGTTTGTTCAGAGATGAGTCTCCTTTACTTCTGAGTTAGTGCCCGTAACTTTGTTCAGAAATGAGTCTCCTTTACTTCTGAGTCAGTGCCCGTAACTTTGCTCAGAGATGAGTCTCCTTTACTGCTGAGTTAGTGCTCGTAACTTTGTTCAGAAATGCGTCTCCTTTACTTCTGAGTTAATGCCCGTAACTTTGTTCAAAAATGAGTCTCCTTTACTTCTGAGTTAGTGCCCGTAAGTTTGTTCAGAGATGAGTCTCCTTTACTTCTGAGTTAGTGCCCGTAACTTTGTTCAGAAATGAGTCTCCTTTACTTCTGAGTCAGTGCCCGTAACTTTACTCAGAGATGGGTCTCCTTTACTTCTGAGTCAGTGCCCGTAACTTGGCTCAGAGATGGGTCTCCTTTACTTCTGAGTCAGTGCCCGTAACTTTGTTCAGAAATGAGTCTCCTTTACTTCTGAGTTAGTGACCGTAACTTTGCTCAGAGATGGGTCTCCTTTACTTCTGAGTTAGTGCCCGTAACTTTGTTCAAAAATGAGTCTCCTTTACTTCTGAGTCAGTGCCCGTAACTTTGCTCAGAGATGAGTCTCCTTTACTTCTGAGTTAGTGCCCGTAACTTTGTTCAGAAATGAGTCTCCTTTACTTCTGAGTTAGTGCCCGTAACTTTGTTCAGAAATGCGTTGCCTTTACTTCTGAGTTAGTGCCCGTAACTTTGTTCAGAAATGAGTCTCCTTTACTTCTGAGTTAGTGCCCGCAACTTTGTTCAGAAATGAGTCTCCTTTACTTCTGAGTGAGCGCCCGTAACTTTGCTCAGGGATGGGTCTCCTTTACTGCTGAGTCAGTGCCCGTAACTTTACTCAGAGATGGGTCTCCTTTACTTCTGAGTTAGTGCCCGCAACTTTGTTTAGAGATGAGTGTCCTTGACTTCAGAGTGAGTGCCCGTAACTTTGATCAAAGATGAGTCTCCTTTACTTCTGAGTTAGTGCCCGTAACTTTGTTCAGAGATGAGTATTCTTTACTTCTGAGTGAGTGCCCGTAACTTTGTTTAGAGATGAGTCTTCTTTACTTCTGAGTTAGTGCCCGTAACTTTGTTTAGAGATGAGTCTCCTTTACTTCTGAGTGAGTGCCCGCAACTTTGCTCAAAGATGAGTCCCCTTTACTTCTGAGTTAGTGCCCGTAACTTTGTTTAGAGATGAGTCTTCTTTACTTCTGAGTGAGTGCCCGTAACTTTGCTCAAAGATGAGTCTCCTTTACTTCTAAATTAGTGCCCGTAACTTTGTTCAGAAATGAGTCTCTTTTACTTCTTAGTTAGTGCCCGTAAGTTTGTTCAGAGATGAGTCTTCTTTACTTCTGAGTGAGTGCCCGTTACTTTGCTCAAAGATGAGTCTCCTTTACTTCTGAATTAGTGCCCGTAACTTTGTTCAGAAATGAGTCTCTTTTACTTCTGAATTAGTGCCCGTAACTTTGTTCAGAAATGAGTCTCTTTTACTTCTGAATTAGTGCCCGTAACTTTGTTCAGAAATGAGTCTCTTTTACTTCTGAATTAGTGCCCGTAACTTTGTTCAGAAATGAGTCTCTTTTACTTCTGAGTTAGTGCCCGTAACTTTGCTCAAAGATGAGTCTCCTTTACTTCTGAGTTAGTGCCCGTAACTTTGTTCAGAAATGAGTCCCTTTTACTTCTGAGTTAGTGCCCGTAAGTTTGTTCAGAGATGAGTCTCCTTTACTTCTGAGTTAGTGCCCGTAACTTTGTTCAGAGATGAGTCTCCTTTACTGCTGAGTTAGTGCTCGTAACTTTGTTCAGAAATGCGTCTCCTTTACTTCTGAGTTAATGCCCGTAACTTTGTTCAAAAATGAGTCTCCTTTACTTCTGAGTTAGTGCCCGTAACTTTGTTCAGAAATGCGTCTCCTTTACTTCTGAGTTAATGCCCGTAACTTTGTTCAGAAATGAGTCTCCTTTACTTCTGAGTTAGTACCCGTAACTTTGTTCAGAAATGCGTCTCCTTCACTTCTGAGATAGTGCCCGTAACTTTGATCAGAAATGAGTCTCCTTTACTTCTGAGTGAGCGCCCGTAACTTTGCTCAGAGATGAGTCTCTTTTACTTCAGTTCTGAATGAGTGCCCGTAACTTTGCTCAGAGATGCGTCTCTTTTACTTCAGTTCTGAATGAGTGCCCGTAACTTTGTTCAGAGATAAGTCTCCTTTACTTCTGAGTTAGTGCCCGTAACTTTGTTCAGAAATGAGTCTCTTTTACTTCTGAATTAGTGCCCGTAACTTTGTTCAGAAATGAGTCTCTTTTACTTCTGAATTAGTGCCCGTAACTTTGTTCAGAAATGAGTCTCTTTTACTTCTGAATTAGTGCCCGTAACTTTGTTCAGAAATGAGTCTCTTTTACTTCTGAGTTAGTGCCCGTAACTTTGCTCAAAGATGAGTCTCCTTTACTTCTGAGTTAGTGCCCGTAACTTTGTTCAGAAATGAGTCCCTTTTACTTCTGAGTTAGTGCCCGTAAGTTTGTTCAGAGATGAGTCTCCTTTACTTCTGAGTTAGTGCCCGTAACTTTGTTCAGAAATGAGTCTCCTTTACTTCTGAGTCAGTGCCCGTAACTTTGCTCAGAGATGAGTCTCCTTTACTGCTGAGTTAGTGCTCGTAACTTTGTTCAGAAATGCGTCTCCTTTACTTCTGAGTTAATGCCCGTAACTTTGTTCAAAAATGAGTCTCCTTTACTTCTGAGTTAGTGCCCGTAAGTTTGTTCAGAGATGAGTCTCCTTTACTTCTGAGTTAGTGCCCGTAACTTTGTTCAGAAATGAGTCTCCTTTACTTCTGAGTCAGTGCCCGTAACTTTACTCAGAGATGGGTCTCCTTTACTTCTGAGTCAGTGCCCGTAACTTGGCTCAGAGATGGGTCTCCTTTACTTCTGAGTCAGTGCCCGTAACTTTGTTCAGAAATGAGTCTCCTTTACTTCTGAGTTAGTGACCGTAACTTTGCTCAGAGATGGGTCTCCTTTACTTCTGAGTTAGTGCCCGTAACTTTGTTCAGAAATGAGTCTCCTTTACTTCTGAGTCAGTGCCCGTAACTTTGCTCAGAGATGAGTCTCCTTTACTTCTGAGTTAGTGCCCGTAACTTTGTTCAGAAATGAGTCTCCTTTACTTCTGAGTTAGTGCCCGTAACTTTGTTCAGAAATGCGTTGCCTTTACTTCTGAGTTAGTGCCCGTAACTTTGTTCAGAAATGAGTCTCCTTTACTTCTGAGTTAGTGCCCGCAACTTTGTTCAGAAATGAGTCTCCTTTACTTCTGAGTGAGCGCCCGTAACTTTGCTCAGGGATGGGTCTCCTTTACTGCTGAGTCAGTGCCCGTAACTTTACTCAGAGATGGGTCTCCTTTACTTCTGAGTTAGTGCCCGCAACTTTGTTTAGAGATGAGTGTCCTTGACTTCAGAGTGAGTGCCCGTAACTTTGATCAAAGATGAGTCTCCTTTACTTCTGAGTTAGTGCCCGTAACTTTGTTCAGAGATGAGTATTCTTTACTTCTGAGTGAGTGCCCGTAACTTTGTTTAGAGATGAGTCTTCTTTACTTCTGAGTTAGTGCCCGTAACTTTGTTTAGAGATGAGTCTCCTTTACTTCTGAGTGAGTGCCCGCAACTTTGCTCAAAGATGAGTCCCCTTTACTTCTGAGTTAGTGCCCGTAACTTTGTTTAGAGATGAGTCTTCTTTACTTCTGAGTGAGTGCCCGTAACTTTGCTCAAAGATGAGTCTCCTTTACTTCTAAATTAGTGCCCGTAACTTTGTTCAGAAATGAGTCTCTTTTACTTCTGAGTTAGTGCCCGTAAGTTTGTTCAGAGATGAGTCTTCTTTACTTCTGAGTGAGTGCCCGTTACTTTGCTCAAAGATGAGTCTCCTTTACTTCTGAATTAGTGCCCGTAACTTTGTTCAGAAATGAGTCTCTTTTACTTCTGAATTAGTGCCCGTAACTTTGTTCAGAAATGAGTCTCTTTTACTTCTGAATTAGTGCCCGTAACTTTGTTCAGAAATGAGTCTCTTTTACTTCTGAATTAGTGCCCGTAACTTTGTTCAGAAATGAGTCTCTTTTACTTCTGAGTTAGTGCCCGTAACTTTGCTCAAAGATGAGTCTCCTTTACTTCTGAGTTAGTGCCCGTAACTTTGTTCAGAAATGAGTCCCTTTTACTTCTGAGTTAGTGCCCGTAAGTTTGTTCAGAGATGAGTCTCCTTTACTTCTGAGTTAGTGCCCGTAACTTTGTTCAGAGATGAGTCTCCTTTACTGCTGAGTTAGTGCTCGTAACTTTGTTCAGAAATGCGTCTCCTTTACTTCTGAGTTAATGCCCGTAACTTTGTTCAAAAATGAGTCTCCTTTACTTCTGAGTTAGTGCCCGTAACTTTGTTCAGAAATGCGTCTCCTTTACTTCTGAGTTAATGCCCGTAACTTTGTTCAGAAATGAGTCTCCTTTACTTCTGAGTTAGTACCCGTAACTTTGTTCAGAAATGCGTCTCCTTCACTTCTGAGATAGTGCCCGTAACTTTGATCAGAAATGAGTCTCCTTTACTTCTGAGTGAGCGCCCGTAACTTTGCTCAGAGATGAGTCTCTTTTACTTCAGTTCTGAATGAGTGCCCGTAACTTTGCTCAGAGATGCGTCTCTTTTACTTCAGTTCTGAATGAGTGCCCGTAACTTTGTTCAGAGATAAGTCTCCTTTACTTCTGAGTTAGTGCCCACAACTTTTCTCGGAGACGAGTTTCCTTTACTTCTGAGTTAGTTAGTGCCCGTAATTTTGTTCAGAAATGAGTCTCCTTTACTTCTGAGTGAGTGCCCGTAACTTGCTCAGAGATGGGTCTCCTTTACTGCTGAGTCAGTGCCCGTAACTTTACTCAGAGATGGGTCACCTTTACTTCTGAGTCAGTGCCCGTAACTTTACTCAGAGATGGGTCACCTTTACTTCTGAGTCAGTGCCCGTAACTTTACTCAGAGATGGGTCTCCTTTACTTCTGAGTCAGTGCCCGTAACTTTACTCAGAGATGGGTCTCCTTTACTTCTGAGTCAGTGCCCGTAACTTTACTCAGAGATGGGTTTCCTTTACTTCTGAGTCAGTGCCCGTAACTTGGCTCAGAGATGGGTCTCCTTTACTTCTGAGTCAGTGCCCGTAACTTTGTTCAGAAATGAGTCTCCTTTACTTCTGAGTTAGTGACCGTAACTTTGCTCAGAGATGGGTCTCCTTTACTTCTGAGTTAGTGCCCGTAACTTTGTTCAGAAATGAGTCTCCTTTACTTCTGAGTTAGTGCCCGTAACTTTGTTCAGAAATGCGTCTCCTTTACTTCTGAGTTAGTGCCCGTAACTTTATTCAGAAATGAGTCTCCTTTATTTCTGAGTGAGTGCCCGTAACTTTGTTCAAAGATGAGTCTCCTTTACTTCCGAGTTAGTGCCCGTAACTTTGTTCAGAGATGAGTCTCCTTTACTTCTGAGTTAGTGCCCGTAACTTTGTTCAGAAATGAGTCTCCTTTACTTCTGAGTCAATGCCCGTAACTTTGCTCAGAGATGGGTCTCCTTTACTGCTGAGTCAGTGCCCGTAACTTTACTCAGAGATGGGTCTCCTTTACTTCTGAGTCAGTGCCCGTAACTTTACTCAGAGATGGGTCTCCTTTACTTCTGAGTCAGTGCCCGTAACTTGGCTCAGAGATGGGTCTCCTTTACTTCTGAGTCAGTGCCCGTAACTTTGTTCAGAAATGAGTCTCCTTTACTTCTGAGTTAGTGACCGTAACTTTGCTCAGAGATGGGTCTCCTTTACTTCTGAGTTAGTGCCCGTAACTTTGTTCAGAAATGAGTCTCCTTTACTTCTGAGTCAGTGCCCGTAACTTTGCTCAGAGATGAGTCTCCTTTACTTCTGAGTTAGTGCCCGTAACTTTGTTCAGAAATGAGTCTACTTTACTTCTGAGTTAGTGCCCGTAACTTTGTTCAGAAATGCGTTGCCTTTACTTCTGAGTTAGTGCCCGTAACTTTGTTCAGAAATGAGTCTCCTTTACTTCTGAGTTAGTGCCCGCAACTTTGTTCAGATATGAGTCTCCTTTACTTCTGAGTGAGCGCCCGTAACTTTGCTCAGGGATGGGTCTCCTTTACTGCTGAGTCAGTGCCCGTAACTTTACTCAGAGATGGGTCTCCTTTACTTCTGAGTTAGTGCCCGCAACTTTGTTTAGAGATGAGTGTCCTTGACTTCAGAGTGAGTGCCCGTAACTTTGATCAAAGATGAGTCTCCTTTACTTCTGAGTTAGTGCCCGTAACTTTGTTCAGAGATGAGTCTTCTTTACTTCTGAGTTAGTGCCCGTAACTTTGTTTAGAGATGAGTCTCCTTTACTTCTGAGTGAGTGCCCGCAACTTTGCTCAAAGATGAGTCCCCTTTACTTCTGAGTTAGTGCCCGTAACTTTGTTTAGAGATGAGTCTTCTTTACTTCTGAGTGAGTGCCCGTAACTTTGCTCAAAGATGAGTCTCCTTTACTTCTAAATTAGTGCCCGTAACTTTGTTCAGAAATGAGTCTCTTTTACTTCTGAGTTAGTGCCCGTAAGTTTGTTCAGAGATGAGTCTTCTTTACTTCTGAGTGAGTGCCCGTTACTTTGCTCAAAGATGAGTCTCCTTTACTTCTGAATTAGTGCCCGTAACTTTGTTCAGAAATGAGTCTCTTTTACTTCTGAATTAGTGCCCGTAACTTTGTTCAGAAATGAGTCTCTTTTACTTCTGAATTAGTGCCCGTAACTTTGTTCAGAAATGAGTCTCTTTTACTTCTGAATTAGTGCCCGTAACTTTGTTCAGAAATGAGTCTCTTTTACTTCTGAGTTAGTGCCCGTAACTTTGCTCAAAGATGAGTCTCCTTTACTTCTGAGTTAGTGCACGTAACTTTGTTCAGAAATGAGTCCCTTTTACTTCTGAGTTAGTGCCCGTAAGTTTGTTCAGAGATGAGTCTCCTTTACTTCTGAGTTAGTGCCCGTAACTTTGTTCAGAAATGAGTCTCCTTTACTTCTGAGTCAGTGCCCGTAACTTTGCTCAGAGATGAGTCTCCTTTACTGCTGAGTTAGTGCTCGTAACTTTGTTCAGAAATGCGTCTCCTTTACTTCTGAGTTAATGCCCGTAACTTTGTTCAAAAATGAGTCTCCTTTACTTCTGAGTTAGTGCCCGTAACTTTGTTCAGAAATGCGTCTCCTTTACTTCTGAGTTAATGCCCGTAACTTTGTTCAGAAATGAGTCTCCTTTACTTCTGAGTTAGTACCCGTAACTTTGTTCAGAAATGCGTCTCCTTCACTTCTGAGATAGTGCCCGTAACTTTGTTCAGAAATGAGTCTCCTTTACTTCTGAGTGAGCGCTCGTAACTTTGCTCAGAGATGAGTCTCTTTTACTTCAGTTCTGAATGAGTGCCCGTAACTTTGCTCAGAGATGCGTCTCTTTTACTTCAGTTCTGAATGAGTGCCCGTAACTTTGTTCAGAGATAAGTCTCCTTTACTTCTGAGTTAGTGCCCACAACTTTTCTCGGAGACGAGTTTTCTTTACTTCTGAGTTAGTTAGTGCCCGTAATTTTGTTCAGAAATGAGTCTCCTTTACTTCTGAGTGAGTGCCCGTAACTTGCTCAGAGATGGGTCTCCTTTACTGCTGAGTCAGTGCCCGTAACTTTACTCAGAGATGGGTCACCTTTACTTCTGAGTCAGTGCCCGTAACTTTACTCAGAGATGGGTCACCTTTACTTCTGAGTCAGTGCCCGTAACTTTACTCAGAGATGGGTCTCCTTTACTTCTGAGTCAGTGCCTGTAACTTGCTCAGAGATGGGTCTCCTTTACTGCTGAGTCAGTGCCCGTAACTTTACTCAGAGATGGGTCACCTTTACTTCTGAGTCAGTGCCCGTAACTTTACTCAGAGATGGGTCACCTTTACTTCTGAGTCAGTGCCCGTAACTTTACTCAGAGATGGGTCTCCTTTACTTCTGAGTCAGTGCCCGTAACTTTACTCAGAGATGGGTCTCCTTTACTTCTGAGTCAGTGCCCGTAACTTTACTCAGAGATGGGTCTCCTTTACTTCTGAGTCAGTGCCCGTAACTTGGCTCAGAGATGGGTCTCCTTTACTTCTGAGTCAGTGCCCGTAACTTTGTTCAGAAATGAGTCTCCTTTACTTCTGAGTTAGTGACCGTAACTTTGCTCAGAGATGGGTCTCCTTTACTTCTGAGTTAGTGCCCGTAACTTTGTTCAGAAATGAGTCTCCTTTACTTCTGAGTTAGTGCCCGTAACTTTGTTCAGAAATGCGTCTCCTTTACTTCTGAGTTAGTGCCCGTAACTTTATTCAGAAATGAGTCTCCTTTATTTCTGAGTGAGTGCCCGTAACTTTGTTCAAAGATGAGTCTCCTTTACTTCCGAGTTAGTGCCCGTAACTTTGTTCAGAGATGAGTCTCCTTTACTTCTGAGTTAGTGCCCGTAACTTTGTTCAGAAATGAGTCTCCTTTACTTCTGAGTCAATGCCCGTAACTTTGCTCCGAGATGGGTCTCCTTTACTGCTGAGTCAGTGCCCGTAACTTTACTCAGAGATGGGTCTCCTTTACTTCTGAGTCAGTGCCCGTAACTTTACTCAGAGATGGGTCTCCTTTACTTCTGAGTCAGTGCCCGTAACTTGGCTCAGAGATGGGTCTCCTTTACTTCTGAGTCAGTGCCCGTAACTTTGTTCAGAAATGAGTCTCCTTTACTTCTGAGTTAGTGACCGTAACTTTGCTCAGAGATGGGTCTCCTTTACTTCTGAGTTAGTGCCCGTAACTTTGTTCAGAAATGAGTCTCCTTTACTTCTGAGTCAGTGCCCGTAACTTTGCTCAGAGATGAGTCTCCTTTACTTCTGAGTTAGTGCCCGTAACTTTGTTCAGAAATGAGTCTCCTTTACTTCTGAGTTAGTGCCCGTAACTTTGTTCAGAAATGCGTTGCCTTTACTTCTGAGTTAGTGCCCGTAACTTTGTTCAGAAATGAGTCTCCTTTACTTCTGAGTTAGTGCCCGCAACTTTGTTCAGAAATGAGTCTCCTTTACTTCTGAGTGAGCGCCCGTAACTTTGCTCAGGGATGGGTCTCCTTTACTGCTGAGTCAGTGCCCGTAACTTTACTCAGAGATGGGTCTCCTTTACTTCTGAGTTAGTGCCCGCAACTTTGTTTAGAGATGAGTGTCCTTGACTTCAGAGTGAGTGCCCGTAACTTTGATCAAAGATGAGTCTCCTTTACTTCTGAGTTAGTGCCCGTAACTTTGTTCAGAGATGAGTATTCTTTACTTCTGAGTGAGTGCCCGTAACTTTGTTTAGAGATGAGTCTTCTTTACTTCTGAGTTAGTGCCCGTAACTTTGTTTAGAGATGAGTCTCTTTTACTTCTGAGTGAGTGCCCGCAACTTTGCTCAAAGATGAGTACCCTTTACTTCTGAGTTAGTGCCCGTAACTTTGTTTAGAGATGAGTCTTCTTTACTTCTGAGTGAGTGCCCGTAACTTTGCTCAAAGATGAGTCTCCTTTACTTCTAAATTAGTGCCCGTAACTTTGTTCAGAAATGAGTCTCTTTTACTTCTGAGTTAGTGCCCGTAAGTTTGTTCAGAGATGAGTCTTCTTTACTTCTGAGTGAGTGCCCGTTACTTTGCTCAAAGATGAGTCTCCTTTACTTCTGAATTAGTGCCCGTAACTTTGTTCAGAAATGAGTCTCTTTTACTTCTGAATTAGTGCCCGTAACTTTGTTCAGAAATGAGTCTCTTTTACTTCTGAATTAGTGCCCGTAACTTTGTTCAGAAATGAGTCTCTTTTACTTCTGAATTAGTGCCCGTAACTTTGTTCAGAAATGAGTCTCTTTTACTTCTGAGTTAGTGCCCGTAACTTTGCTCAAAGATGAGTCTCCTTTACTTCTGAGTTAGTGCCCGTAACTTTGTTCAGAAATGAGTCCCTTTTACTTCTGAGTTAGTGCCCGTAAGTTTGTTCAGAGATGAGTCTCCTTTACTTCTGAGTTAGTGCCCGTAACTTTGTTCAGAAATGAGTCTCCTTTACTTCTGAGTCAGTGCCCGTAACTTTGCTCAGAGATGAGTCTTCTTTACTGCTGAGTTAGTGCTCGTAACTTTGTTCAGAAATGCGTCTCCTTTACTTCTGAGTTAATGCCCGTAACTTTGTTCAAAAATGAGTCTCCTTTACTTCTGAGTTAGTGCCCGTAACTTTGTTCAGAAATGCGTCTCCTTTACTTCTGAGTTAATGCCCGTAACTTTGTTCAGAAATGAGTCTCCTTTACTTCTGAGTTAGTACCCGTAACTTTGTTCAGAAATGCGTCTCCTTCACTTCTGAGATAGTGCCCGTAACTTTGTTCAGAAATGAGTCTCCTTTACTTCTGAGTGAGCGCCCGTAACTTTGCTCAGAGATGAGTCTCTTTTACTTCAGTTCTGAATGAGTGCCCGTAACTTTGCTCAGAGATGCGTCTCTTTTACTTCAGTTCTGAATGAGTGCCCGTAACTTTGTTCAGAGATAAGTCTCCTTTACTTCTGAGTTAGTGCCCACAACTTTTCTCGGAGACGAGTTTCCTTTACTTCTGAGTTAGTTAGTGCCCGTAATTTTGTTCAGAAATGAGTCTCCTTTACTTCTGAGTGAGTGCCCGTAACTTGCTCAGAGAAGGGTCTCCTTTACTGCTGAGTCAGTGCCCGTAACTTTACTCAGAGATGGGTCACCTTTACTTCTGAGTCAGTGCCCGTAACTTTACTCAGAGATGGGTCACCTTTACTTCTGAGTCAGTGGCCGTAACTTTACTCAGAGATGGGTCTCCTTTACTTCTGAGTCAGTGCCCGTAACTTTACTCAGAGATGGGTCTCCTTTACTTCTGAGTCAGTGCCCGTAACTTTACTCAGAGATGGGTCTCCTTTACTTCTGAGTCAGTGCCCGTAACTTGGCTCAGAGATGGGTCTCCTTTACTTCTGAGTCAGTGCCCGTAACTTTGTTCAGAAATGAGTCTCCTTTACTTCTGAGTTAGTGACCGTAACTTTGCTCAGAGATGGGTCTCCTTTACTTCTGAGTTAGTGCCCGTAACTTTGTTCAGAAATGAGTCTCCTTTACTTCTGAGTTAGTGCCCGTAACTTTGTTCAGAAATGCGTCTCCTTTACTTCTGAGTTAGTGCCCGTAACTTTATTCAGAAATGAGTCTCCTTTATTTCTGAGTGAGTGCCCGTAACTTTGTTCAAAGATGAGTCTCCTTTACTTCCGAGTTAGTGCCCGTAACTTTGTTCAGAGATGAGTCTCCTTTACTTCTGAGTTAGTGCCCGTAACTTTGTTCAGAAATGAGTCTCCTTTTCTTCTGAGTCAATGCCCGTAACTTTGCTCAGAGATGGGTCTCCTTTACTGCTGAGTCAGTGCCCGTAACTTTACTCAGAGATGGGTCTCCTTTACTTCTGAGTTAGTGCCCGCAACTTTGTTTAGAGATGAGTGTCCTTGACTTCAGAGTGAGTGCCCGTAACTTTGATCAAAGATGAGTCTCCTATACTTCTGAGTTAGTGCCCGTAACTTTGTTCAGAGATGAGTATTCTTTACTTCTGAGTGAGTGCCCGTAACTTTGTTTAGAGATGAGTCTTCTTTACTTCTGAGTTAGTGCCCGTAACTTTGTTTAGAGATGAGTCTCCTTTACTTCTGAGTGAGTGCCCCTAACTTTGCTCAAAGATGAGTCTCCTTTACTTCTGAATTAGTGCCCGTAACTTTGTTCAGAGATGAGTATTCTTTACTTCTGAGTGAGTGCCCGTAACTTTGTTCAGAGATGAGTCTTCTTTACTTCTGAGTTAGTGCACGTAACTTTGTTTAGAGATGAGTCTCCATTACTTCTGAGTGAGTGCCCGCAACTTTGCTCAAAGATGAGTCCCCTTTACTTCTGAGTTAGTGCCCGTAACTTTGTTTAGAGATGAGTCTTCTTTTATCTTCTGAGTGAGTGCCCGTAACTTTGCTCAAAGATGAGTCCCCTTTACTTCTGAGTTAGTGCCCGTAACTTTGTTTAGAGATGAGTCTTCTTTACTTCTGAGTGAGTGCCCGTAACTTTGCTCAAAGATGAGTCTCCTTTACTTCTGAATTAGTGCCCGTAACTTTGTTCAGAAATGAGTCTCTTTTACTTCTGAGTTAGTGCCCGTAAGTTTGTTCAGAGATGAGTCTCCTTTACTTCTGAGTTAGTGCCCGTAACTTTGTTCAGAAATGAGTCTCCTTTACTTCTGAGTCAGTGCCCGTAACTTTGCTCAGAGATGAGTCTCCTTTACTTCTGAGTTAAGACCCGTAACTTTGTTCAGAAATGCGTCTCCTTTACTTCTGAGTTAATGCCCGTAACTTTGTTCAGAAATGAGTCTCCTTTACTTCTGAGTTAGTGCCCGTAACTTTGTTCAGAAATGCGTCTCCTTTACTTCTGAGTTAATGCCCGTAACTTTGTTCAGAAATGAGTCTCCCTTACTTCTGAGTTAGTACCCGTAACTTTGTTCAGAAATGCGTCTCCTTCACTTCTGAGATAGTGCCCGTAACTTTGTTCAGAAATGAGTCTCTTTTACTTCTGAGTGAGCGCCCGTAACTTTGCTCAGAGATGAGTCACTTTTACTTCAGTTCTGAATGAGTGCCCGTAACTTTGCTCAGAGATGCGTCTCTTTTACTTCAGTTCTGAATGAGTGCCCGTAACTTTGTTCAGAGATGAGTCTCCTTTACTTCTGAGTTAGTGCCCACAACTTTTCTCGGAGACGAGTTTCCTTTACTTCTGAGTTAGTTAGTGCCCGTAACTTTGTTCAGAAATGAGTCTCCTTTACTTCTGAGTGAGTGCCCGTACCTTGCTCAGAGATGGGTCTCCTTTACTGCTGAGTCAGTGCCCGTAACTTTACTCAGAGATGCGTCTCTTTTACTTCAGTTCTGAATGAGTGCCCGTAACTTTGTTCAGAGATAAGTCTCCTTTACTTCTTAGTTAGTGCCCACAACTTTTCTCGGAGACGAGTTTCCTTTACTTCTGAGTTAGTTAGTGCCCGTAACTTTGTTCAGAAATGAGTCTCCTTTACTTCTGAGTGAGTGCCCGTAACTTGCTCAGAGATGGGTCTCCTTTACTGCTGAGTCAGTGCCCGTAACTTTACTCAGAGATGGGTCACCTTTACTTCTGAGTCAGTGCCCGTAACTTTACTCAGTGATGGGTCACCTTTACTTCTGAGTCAGTGCCCGTAACTTTACTCAGAGATGGGTCTCCTTTACTTCTGAGTCAGTGCCCGTAACTTTACTCAGAGATGGGTCTTTTTTACTTCTGAGTCAGTGCCCGTAACTTTGCTCAGAGATGAGTCTCTTTTACTTCAGTTCTGAATGAGTGCCCGTAACTTTGCTCAGAGATGCGTCTCTTTTACTTCAGTTCTGAATGAGTGCCCGTAACTTTGTTCAGAGATGAGTCTCCTTTACTTCTGAGTTAGTGCCCACAACTTTTCTCGGAGACGAGTTTCCTTTACTTCTGAGTTAGTTAGTGCCCGTAACTTTGTTCAGAAATGAGTCTCCTTTACTTCTGAGTGAGTGCCCGTACCTTGCTCAGAGATGGGTCTCCTTTACTGCTGAGTCAGTGCCCGTAACTTTACTCAGAGATGCGTCTCTTTTACTTCAGTTCTGAGTGAGTGCCCGTAACTTTGTTCAGAGATAAGTCTCCTTTACTTCTGAGTTAGTGCCCACAACTTTTCTCGGAGACGAGTTTCCTTTACTTCTGAGTTAGTTAGTGCCCGTAACTTTGTTCAGAAATGAGTCTCCTTTACTTCTGAGTGAGTGCCCGTAACTTGCTCAGAGATGGGTCTCCTTTACTGCTGAGTCAGTGCCCGTAACTTTACTCAGAGATGGGTCACCTTTACTTCTGAGTCAGTGCCCGTAACTTTACTCAGTGATGGGTCACCTTTACTTCTGAGTCAGTGCCCGTAACTTTACTCAGAGATTGGTCTCCTTTACTTCTGAGTCAGTGCCCGTAACTTTACTCAGAGATGGGTCTTCTTTACTTCTGAGTCAGTGCCCGTAACTTGGCTCAGAGAAGGGTCTCCTTTACTCCTGAGTCAGTGCCCGTAACTTTGTTCAGAAATAAGTCTCCTTTACTTCTGAGTTAGTGACCGTAACTTTGCTCAGAGATGGGTCTCCTTTACTTCTGAGTTAGTGCCCGTAACTTTGTTCAGAAATGAGTCTCCTTTACTTCTGAGTCAGTGCCCGTAACTTTGCTCAGAGATGAGTCTCCTTTACTTCTGAGTTAGTGCCCGTAACTTTGTTCAGAAATGAGTCTCCTTTACTTCTGAGTTAGTGCCCGTAACTTTGTTCAGAAATGCGTTGCCTTTACTTCTGAGTTAGTGCCCGTAACTTTGTTCAGAAATGAGTCTCCTTTACTTCTGAGTTAGTGCCCGCAACTTTGTTCAGAAATGAGTCTCCTTCACTTCTGAGTGAGCGCCCGTAACTTTGCTCAGAGATGGGTCTCCTTTACTGCTGAGTCAGTGCCCGTAACTTTACTCAGAGATGGGTCTCCTTTACTTCTGAGTTAGTGCCCGCAACTTTGTTTAGAGATGAGTGTCCTTGACTTCAGAGTGAGTGCCCGTAACTTTGATCAAAGATGAGTCTTCTTTACTTCTGAGTTAGTGCCCGTAACTTTGTTCAGAGATGAGTATTCTTTACTTCTGAGTGAGTGCCCGTAACTTTGTTTAGAGATGAGTCTTCTTTACTTCTGAGTTAGTGCCCGTAACTTTGTTTAGAGATGAGTCTCCTTTACTTCTGAGTGAGTGCCCGCAACTTTGCTCAAAGATGAGTCCCCTTTACTTCTGAGTTAGTGCCCGTAACTTTGTTTAGAGATGAGTCTTCTTTACTTCTGAGTGAGTGCCCGTAACTTTGCTCAAAGATTAGTCTCCTTTACTTCTGAATTAGTGCCCGTAACTTTGTTCAGAAATGAGTCTCTTTTACTTCTGAGTTAGTGCCCGTAAGTTTGTTCAGAGATGAGTCTTCTTTACTTCTGAGTGAGTGCCCGTAACTTTGCTCAAAGATGAGTCTCTTTTACTTCTGAATTAGTGCCCGTAACTTTGTTCAGAAATGAGTCTCTTTTACTTCTGAATTAGTGCCCGTAACTTTGTTCAGAAATGAGTCTCTTTTACTTCTGACTTAGTGCCTGTAACTTTGCTCAAAGATGAGTCTCCTTTACTTCTGAGTCAGTGCCCGTAACTTTGTTCAGAAATGAGTCTCTTTTACTTCTGAGTTAGTGCCCGTAACTTTGTTCAGAGATGAGTCTCCTTTACTTCTGAGTTAGTGCCCGTAACTTTGTTCAGAAATGAGTCTCCTTTACTTCTGAGTCAGTGCCCGTAACTTTGCTCAGAGATGAGTCTCCTTTACTTCTGAGTTAGTGCCCGTAACTTTGTTCAGAAATGCGTCTCCTTTACTTCTGAGTTAATGCCCGTAAGTTTGTTCAGAAATGAGTCTCCTTTACTTCTGAGTTAGTGCCCGTAACTTTGTTCAGAAATGCGTCTCCTTTACTTCTGAGTTAGTGCCCGTAACTTTGTTCAGAAATGAGTCTCTTTTACTTCTGAGTCAGTGCCCGTAACTTTGTTCAGAGATGAGTCTCCCTCACTTCTGAGTTAGTGCGGTAACTTTGTTCAGAAATGAGTCTCCTTTACTTCTGAGTTAGTGCCCGTAACTTTGTTCAGAAATGCGTCTCCTTTACTTCTGAGTTAGTGCCCGTAACTTTGTTCAGAAATGAGTCTCCTTTACTTCTGAGTGAGTGCCCGTAACTTTGTTCAAAGATGAGTCCCCTTTACTTCAGAGTGAGTGCCCGCAACTTTGCTCAAAGGTGAGTCTCCTTTACTTCTGAGTTAGTGCCCGTAACTTTGTTCAGAAATGAGTCTCTTCTACTTCTGAGTTAGTGCCCGTAACTTTGTTCAGAGATGAGTCTCCTTTACTTCTGAGTTAGTGCCCGTAACTTTGTTCAGAAATGAGTCTCCTTTACTTCTGAGTCAGTGTCCGTAACTTTGCTCAGAGATGAGTCTCCTTTACTTCTGAGTTAGTGCCCGTAACTTTGTTCAGAAATGAGTCTCCTTTACTTCTGAGTTAGTGCCCGTAACTTTGTTCAGAATTGCGTCGCCTTTACTTCTGAGTTAGTGCCCGTAACTTTGTTCAGAAATGAGTCTCCTTTACTTCTGAGTTAGTGCCCGCAACTTCGTTCAGAAATGAGTCTCCTTTACTTCTGAGTGAGCGCCCGTAACTTTGCTCAGAGATGGGTCTCCTTTACTGCTGAGTCAGTGCCCGTAACTTTACTCAGAGATGGGTCTCCTTTACTTCTGAGTTAGTGCCCGCAACTTTGTTTAGAGATGAGTGTCCTTGACTTCAGAGTGAGTGCCCGTAACTTTGATCAAAGATGAGTCTCCTTTACTTCTGAGTTAGTGCCCGTAACTTTGTTCAGAGATGAGTATTCTTTACTTCTGAGTGAGTGCCCGTAACTTTGTTTAGAGATGAGTCTTCTTTACTTCTGAGTTAGTGCCCGTAACTTTGCTCAAAGATGAGTCCCCTTTACTTCTGAGTTAGTGCCCGTAACTTTGTTTAGAGATGAGTCTCCTTTACTTCTGAGTGAGTGCCCGTAACTTTGTTTAGGGATGAGTCTCCTTTACTTCTGAGTCAGTGCCCGCAACTTCGCTCAAAGATGAGTCCCCTTTACTTCTGAGTTAGTGCCCGTAACTTTGTTTAGAGATGAGTCTCCTTTACTTCTGAATTAGTGCCCGTAACTTTGTTCAGAAATGAGTCTCTTTTACTTCTGAGTTAGTGCCCGTGAGTTTGTTCAGAGATGAGTCTCCTTTACTTCTGAGTTAGTGCCCGTAACTTTGTTCAGAAATGAGTCTCCTTTACTTCTGAGTCAGTGCCCGTAACTTTGCTCAGAGATGAGTCTCCTTTACTTCTGAGTTAGTGCCCGTAACTTTGTTCAGAAATGCGTGTCCTTTACTTCTGAGTTAATGCCCGTAACTTTGTTCAGAAATGAGTCTCCTTTACTTCTGAGTTAGTGCCCGTAACTTTGTTCAGAAATGCGTCTCCTTTACTTCTGAGTTAATGCCCGTAACTTTGTTCAGAAATGAGTCTCCTTTACTTCTGAGTTAGTACCCGTAACTTTGTTCAGAAATGCGTCTCCTTCACTTCTGAGATAGTGCCCGTAACTTTGTTCAGAAATGAGTCTCCTTTACTTCTGAGTGAGCGCCCGTAACTTTTCTCAGAGATGAGTCACTTTTACTTCAGTTCTGAATGAGTGCCCGTAACTTTGCTCAGAGATGCGTCTCTTTTACTTCAGTTCTGAATGAGTGCCCGTAACTTTGTTCAGAGATGAGTCTCCTTTACTTCTGAGTTAGTGCCCACAACTTTTCTCGGAGACGAGTTTCCTTTACTTCTGAGTTAGTTAGTGCCCGTAACTTTGTTCAGAAATGAGTCTCCTTTACTTCTGAGTGAGTGCCCGTAACTTGCTCAGAGATGGGTCTCCTTTACTGCTGAGTCAGTGCCCGTAACTTTACTCAGAGATGGGTCACCTTTACTTCTGAGTCAGTGCCCGTAACTTTACTCAGAGATGGGTCACCTTTACTTCTGAGTCAGTGCCCGTAACTTTACTCAGAGATGGGTCTCCTTTACTTCTGAGTCAGTGCTCGTAACTTTACTCAGAGATGGGTCTCCTTTACTTCTGAGTCAGTGCCCGTAACTTTACTCAGAGATGGGTCTCCTTTACTTCTGAGTCAGTGCCCGTAACTTGGCTCAGAGATGGGTCTCCTTTACTTCTGAGTCAGTGCCCGTAACTTTGTTCAGAAATGAGTCTCCTTTTCATTCTGAGTTAGTGACCGTAACTTTGCTCAGAGATGGGTCTCCTTTACTTCTGAGTTAGTGCCCGTAACTTGGCTCAGAGATGAGTCTCCTTCACTTCTGAGTGAGTACCCGTAACTTGGCTCAGAGACGAGTCTCCTTTACTTCTGAGTGAGTACCCGTAACTTGCCTCAGAGATGAGTCTCCTTCACTTCTGAGTGAGTGCCCGTAACGTGGCTCAGAGACGAGTTTCTTTTACCTCTGGAATGGAGGAATTTATCGAAAAAGGTTGGGAAGTCTGATTAATTTGTTGCGTGCAAGTCAATCAGCGGGCAATCCACAATTCTTTTAATTAATGCACACCGTCATTCTGCTGCTGCAAATTTGAACCACTGGAAAGCGATTAATTAACTTATCTGATATTTATTTTGAATAGCCTTGCGAATCGTACGATGCATCTTTCATGCTTGGTAATCAGCGGGTGAGTGTTTGGCTATTCAAGTCCCCATTTAAAAACTTTCCTGAATTTGCGTCTTGCGCTTGGTCATTTCTGGTGTCACGGCGAAGTCCCAGACAAAGTAACTTATCTCACAAGTCCAGAGATTCCTCTTCGAGCTTCCGATACGATGCTATCCCGAATTTCCACAGGAATAAATCCTATTCTAATTGTCATCTGGGCTATCATGACCTTCCTAAAAAACAAACTTCTGCGATCGTCCATGATCATAAAACACCTGAAAGGAACTGCTAATATCAAGCCTTGTCCAGGGTGTTAGGTAAGAGTGTATGTAGCCTAATCATACATCGTTGTCTTTTGCGGCTCCTCGTCAATTGCAGTCGGAATAAAAGCACACTAAGACAAATGTATTTCTGTACGTTTCGTCTGACGAATATCAAACTTCTTCAGACAAGCAGTTTATAACAATGACAAGGAGAGAACAATCGTGCGGTTTCTTGAATTGCATAGTTTGGTAGTTTTATTTCTGCTACAGCATCCTTGCATTATACGTATCGTCTGACCAAAACCTCGTTACAGTAATATATTTGTGTTAAAGTTATGCCCGTCCTCCAGGTCATTTTGTTGTTTTGACCAAATAAAATTGATTGATTGATAACACACTAGTTAGTCTCGCGCAACCTCTACTAATAGAAACAAACATTGTGTGTTTGTTTTTTTCTTTTGTCTTGATTTATTATTGTTTGTGTTTACAATGTATCATGCACTACAAAAATAAATTATCTGATTCTGTATAAAACAACCTATTTTGAATGAAGCTGTGGCGATGTTAGTAAACAGTGTCAACTTTTGGGCGAGTATACCTAAATTCAAAACTAATTTGGGGGATGAACAAATTATGGATGTTGGTATACATGAGAATAAATAAATAAAGGTCAAGTAAATCATCAAAATAAACAACAAACCACCCCTATAACGTACTGCGCTCCCCCCTTTCCCCCTCTAACCCTAACCCCTTGCCGTTTTACAAAATAAGATGATTAGATGTATCATGTACCGAGAGTCATCTAGACAAATACGTATAAATAATGCAAAACTGTATCATCAGTGTGGATTTCTTCAATTGAAAGAACTCTACATAAGTGAAGTGGGAAAATTTATGTATCGTTATGAAAATGTGCTGCTGCCAGAGTATTTTCAAAACTTTTTTGTCAAAATTTCAAATATCCATCCGTATGAGACCAGGAGTACATCAAATAAGTTGTATTTCACCCCGCGGTATCAATCTTCAGGCATGAAGAAATCGCTCAAGCTGGAAGGTATTAATGTATGGCAAAGTATTCCACAAAGTATGAAACAGTGTTCCCCACAATTATTTGATCGCAAACTAAAACAACATTTATTAGCGGATTATAATGTGATGCAGTGACGTTCAAATCTCAGTGTATGCTAGCAGATTCATAAAATGGATAGGAAATCACCATTTTATAGATGTATGTCTCTGTGAAAATTATTGAAGATGCTATTATATATAGTCTGAAGTAATAATTATATGTACTATATAGCTTGGGAAGTATGGTATTTTTAATTTTTCACCTATTCATAGAAATTGCCTCATTCTCACGATTTGATTCGTGTCTAACATAAAGTATAACTAATTGTAATTAGCCCGTCGCCCTCCTCATTCTTTCTCGCATTTTTAATTCCTATTAAAAACATGATCTGCGTAATCATGTGATGTTCTTGTTCCTTGTAATTTTTATTCCTATTCCAATACTTTCGGGGAATTGATTTCTGGGGCCTCTTAACCGGGCTTAAAACTCAAAAATTTATATTTCTTCTATTGGAATTATGATGCCTGCTTTAGAATGTCCTGTCTTGGTAGAATCTTACCTGAGGGGTCGGTCGACCTTGTTGACCTTGGAAGTCTTGCCCGTCCCCTTCCGTATCCATTTTTATGCTTATTGTTGTTTGCTTATGCTTATTGTATTATGTACTTGTATCGGAAATAAATCATTATCTATCTATACACACCACTGTTAGTAAACCTAACTTATTTATGCTTCTCTCGATGGAGAGACCAGCAGAGTATTTTGCAGATGTTTAACAACCAAGTCCAAGAGTTACTTCCAATCATAATTTATTCACAAGGAAAATCGGTAAAAAACAGAATTCGATATTGCTACAATTTGACGAGAAAGAATGAAACGCACCGGTAAAACAGTATTTACAAAAGATATTATGTCATTTTAGAATAAAAGATGCAGAAAGGTTGAGACGGAAAAACATTGAAACATAAATACTGCGAGTAATGAGTGGGGCTGTGACCTCTTGCCATGCATTATTGTATTCAAAGTCTTATTTCTGAAACTCCCCAAAAGTCAGCAGATGAGAAACATTGAATAGTTACACAAAGGAAGGACGCTCCAGAAGTGTGTGTACCAATATGGAGGTACGGTAACTAATTTTGTTTGCCAATTTTACATTAAAGGGACTTGAAACCTATGGGCAGGGGTATATTTACTTGGCTAACAAAGACAGACCCCGAACTCGTGATGGAACTAAAATAAAGAAAATTGGAATAAAATTATGATCTAACCCTAATCTGGTAAACACACTACAGGGAGTACTGAAATGAGATACTGAGAGACATTCAATCCAGTCTCTAACCCTTGAAATGAGGACATTTTGAGATATATTGGAGTCCAAGCAATATTTCTCAACTTTCCTTAGTCGGGAGTCGAAATTTTAAACTTCTAAATTACAAGAATGAACGAATTGGCTAATTATTGAAATCAGTCGCAGTTTGGCGAGTCAGAGTTGTATTTTTATAAACTCTTACACCAATGAGAGAGAAAATACTGAGAGTCATTGGCCAATGTTTGAAATGACTAGGTTGTCCCAAAACTCCGAGGTCTGAAATCAGAGCCACAAAATTTTGAATTCCAGAGTTTCAGGCATTCAATGATGGGATTCAAACTTTCAACTTGGGCTGACAAAGCCTACTTAATGGCCAATTAAAGTCAGAGATGCACCATAGTTTCTATTGTTAAAATTTTTTGTATTTCCTATGCTGGATTAATACGAGTTATCGTAGAATTGACTAACAGCAGAAGCCGTAAAGATAATATGGCTTTTGATATGAACAATATCGAAGAGGGACAAAGTTGTGGGGATTAAGCAATGGTGGTGTGGTGGTGATTCAAACAGGTTCCCTTTTGCGTTGAACTTCAGAAAACCAAGCAGAATATAAAAACAAAAACTGGTTCGCTACTGGGTTTAAGATATCATAAACTGTACTTGAAGCCCAACATTAATACAAAGATTAGAAAACTGGTACAATAGAAAAAATCAATCGAATGAATCTAACAAGTAAAATTTCCAGCTCGAATTATTACTGATCAAATTTCGAAACGGACATTCTTTAAGAAGATTGTACGAAACCCCAGAACTACACTTTAGGAAGATTCTAAAATAATCACTAAAAGATACAAAATTTAGGTAGCACAGATTTCAGTCAGCAATATATTCTGCAGACCTTTCTTACGGAACCTTGTACTAGTTTATCAGGGGAATTTACACATTGCAAAGTAACATGCGCTCACTCAGAAATAAATGAGACTGATGTCTTCACATTTGTGATTTCAGCTATGCAGTCAAGACAAACTTCAACTATGTAGAATTATTATGGTGTATTGCCCACAAACTCAATCAGTATATGCGGGAGTTAGAGGGTTACAGACATCATAGACAAATTTGCACCAAACTCAGAGCAACAGTACGCTCGCCTCTGCTACTGAAAAATATATATATTTACGATGGTGCATTGCCCGCTAGTAAATTGACACCGGACCCAAAGCTGCTGTATTCTGATATTTCCAGCAATCCCATGCTAATGCATTAGCAACTTAGCCGTATAAATCTTCAATCGAATAATTCGGAACTAACTTGCGAATACGAATCAATTTCTTCGCAGGAAATGAGGTCAGAGTCACTCGAGCGTATCGAGATAAATCAGCATTGATAGGAAACGTAACCGATGACGAAAAGCGCCACAACTTATGTGGCGAAGTACGCTGTAATTTCTTTAACTTGTGAGATAATTTAAGTAACCTGTGATAGCCAGTCAGACTCGCTGGCCCTGGTTTTCGCTTTGAGATCATCGAATCGAGTTTTCGTTCCGTTAGAGTTATTTTTTTCGTCGGTCGATCCTTGTGTTTCTTTTTCTTCTTTTTCTTCAATTTACTATCCTTGCTGTTCAGTGGTTTTGGGAACAAAGTCTTTTTCGAATTCGAAGCAACGTTTTCATCAATGATTGAACGACTGGTCTCATATTTTTTTGAACTGGGGGGGCCACCCGTCCTGTGGCCCACGTTCCTTGGTCGGCTTTTTTGTTCGACAGACGCTAAACCAAAGGAGAGAGCAGACGCTGAGCTACTGACAGAGCCACTGCTGCAACTTGAATCATTTCTTTGCTTTTCATTGTTACATATTAGTTCATTTTGCCCGCGTATTGGGGATGACATAGGCCCATTGTCCAGGGACGAGCGTTTATATCCAGATGGTGACCTCATAATGTCTTTATTTGATGAATTTGGAGGGGTGATTTTGGTCGATGTTGAAACTTTCGATCCCATACCAGGCCTTTTAATACGACTCAAAATATCTTTCTGTTTTTTAGACATCATGCTGCTATGCCCGACCCCTCGTTTTGCAGGTGCATTATGGGTATTAACAGGAGGATTATGGGTATTTCGTACCTTCTGGGGTGACACAGCGTCACTCTGATGCTTATTGTTCACATTATTAAAAAACTGAGGTTTTGGAATGGGAGGGGTTTTCCCCATATTGTCTGAGTGTGATTTCTCCGGTGATGCCAAAGTAGAATTGTGTGCCGGTACCATACTACGACTTTCGGAGGATTTCTGTGTCGTAATTTTAGTTTTTTCTGTGATTGCCTTGCTTGGATCAACATAGAATTCATCAGATGAAATAATCAGTGCATTGTTGCCGTTTTCATCAGTATCAGATTCTTCGTCTGTCAACGATACGCCGACGTTTGCAGGTTCAACCACACGAGGGGGTGATGAGATAATAGAAGGTTTTCGTTTCAACTTTAACGGCGGAACTTTTGAATTCATTGATACATGACGTTTCCGTTTTTTCCTTGGTTTTTCTGTGACGAAATCATTCAAGTCGCTGTCCGATGAGTCTTCCAATGTTTTATGTTGGACTTTCAAAGTCACCGGCAAAACCTTTTTTTCTGAATTTTCCGATAAACTTTTATTTCTTTCTGGAGGATTATCTTTTTTCTCTGGTTTTCCATCGTTTTTCGACTTTTTTCGTCTCTTATCTTCGCTTTTCTTTTTACGTTTGTTTTGTTTGACCTCCGCGACCTTAGGTTCATCCGAAGACACTGGAGGGCCCTCTCCGCCCTGGAAAAGTACGTCTAGCAACGATCTATAGCAATACTGACACGAATAACCTTTCATCTCTCGATTTTCTTGTCCGCAACCCGGGCACGTCACAGGTTGGACGGAACGTGCCGCTTGATTGCACTTTGGACAACGGAACGACGCACAACTTATCGTTTCTCCGCAACTTTGACAAGTTTTTGTTCGATTGAGGGAGGAAAATGGATTGGATGATTTATCTTTTTGGGGGGAAGGTTTCTGGGATTCCCCTTTTTGAGGCCCTAGTGTGGATGCTGATTTTTGAGGTGAAATTGCCTTATTTGTGGGTGTTTTCTTGAATAAAGCATCTGTGGACATCACAGCAGTGGATGCTCGCAGTTCTTCCCTCTGTGGGGAGGGGTTAGTGGGGGGAATAATTTTTTCCACTTCTGGGGGTTTCTTAAGAATTTGTTTTGCAACTCCATCGTTCATAGTCGTTGTTCGTTTTGGAGTGAGGTCATTGCTTTTAGTTAATGAAGGAGGTGGTCCTGGAGGCCCGCTCATAGATCGGTACTGCCTCGTGTGTTGAGGTTCTGACTGTACAGGTGCTTGGTCGACTGAAGATCTAGATTGTCGCACAACCTGAGTTTGCATCTGAATATTGTTCGGAGGTTGAGATTCTGAAAAATGTTTCAAAATAAGATTGTGTGGACTTTAGGGTTTTGAGATTTCCAATTAAAAAGGTGCTTCAGAAGTATGTGTACCGATATGGAGGTAATTAATTTTGTTTGCCTACTTTACCTCAAGTTGTGTACAGAGACGGAAACCTATGGGCACAAGGTATATTCACTTGGCTAGCACAGACAGTCTCAGAACTCGTAATAAAATAAGGAAAATCAAATAAAATTATGGCCTAATTCCAACATGGTACACATACTATGGGAGTACCATAAAAAATATTCTTGATCCTCTTACCTATTGTTTCCAATATCTTGGGCTGCAGTTTATCTTTCTCTACTTTGATGAGTTCTGCTGATAATGACGCAAAATCCCTGGAAAACAAGAAGTTCTTTGAATGAAGCAAAACCAATTCCAAATCATTCGTGGGCCGAACAATTTTACCTTAAAGGTCGCATTTGGCCGTGGGCCAGAGATTGCTCTGCCCTACAAAACCCAATACTACACAACATTTAACAATATTTCACAATATTTAAGTATTTTGTGAGTATTGCTACGACAATCTCCCAACATTATAACCATCCGTGCCAAAACAAAGAAGGATAAGTAGTTAGTTCAAACTAGCTTTTTCAGGATGACCCCAAGGACAACTTTCAAGTGTCCAGTGCGACCCCAGGATAATGTATATATTTTTCATGAAACTTTAGAGCTTCTTTCACTGGACTTTTAAGTTTGGTCATGTGGTGGTATTAAGTAAAAAAAGCGGAAACCAAACATTGATGTCACAATAAGTACCTACATTTATGGTACAAACTGCTAAATTTAACACGATTTGTTAAATCGTAGATGTTTTGTGCCTCCATCTCTGCACCATAACTCAGTGACCTGATTGTGATCCTAGCTACTCATCACTCCGACCCAATTTGGGGTCGCGACCCCTGGTTTGAGAACCCCTGGTCCAAACCAAACAACAACAAACCTTTGAAATGTTTGGCCAGCAATCGCAGCCGATACATCCATGAGTAAACGATACACTCGGTCGAGATTCATCGAACATTTCATCCATGTTAGTACGAGGGTTGAAAGAAACGTACGAAGACAGGCCGTCAGTCGTTGATAATTATTGGGATTGTCTAACGGAACCTGGTTTAACCACTAGAGGGTGGAAAAGAGAAAAGTGGTAGAATTAAGATAACATGATAGGTGGAGCAGTCGGACGAATTCAGTGGTGGGATCCAGCCGGTTCGCACCGGTTCTATAGAACCGTCTCACGGGATTTTATGAGATCAGCGAACCGGTTGGCATTACTGCAAAAAACATCTCTATCTGTAACAGAACCGGCTGAAACATATGACTTTTGTGATGGAACAAGCTGACAAAAAAAGCTATTTTAAACCAGAGCTGTCGAGTCAGAATGGCAAGTGCTGGGGCGTGGCCAGGGGGGTTGTGCTTGAGGGTTGGAACCTTCCCCCCCTTTTGAAATGCAAAAAAAAGCATTTTTCTCCATTTATACATTGCATTTTCCATAATCCGAAACACTTTTTTGACCTTTCAGACTTTTGAAAACCAACAATTTCCGCCCTCCGGCTTAATGTTAGGATAGGTCTAATTGGCTACTAAAAAATTTCAGAACCTCCCTTACTGACTGCGTCCCTGGGCAAGCGCTTATTGATATCGGAAACATTGTCATATTTTCAGACTGCCAGAGTGTTTGAGAATCAACAATTGGAATTTGAGATTTTTAATAATATTAACTAGAACTCTAAATGCATCAAGGATGTTAGGCATTCACAACAATTAAATAAAGCTTGCTATGTTTTTGTTTTCAAAATTCTCTCTGAGTTCAGATCTATGTAGAGAAAGTCTGAACATATAAGGTGTCCATGAAGTCTTGAAATTTTTTTAAAATTGCAAAGGGACTTTATCGATACCATATATTATTTGGCCTCCACAGATGTAATAGATGAAGTAAAAATTGGAATTGTAAAGGGTCATTTATGGAAAACCTGAACGCACATAAAATCAGTTATAAAGTTCCGAACACCCCTTGCAGAATACATCATGAAATATCAAATATATTGTAAGTCAGATCATGTTTAACAGAATTGTGGATTTGCAGAAATCATAGTAAATAGATAATTGAATCTAATAATGCAGGAGAGTTTTTATGTCAGACCATCAGATGATGCTAAAGCATGACTCACCTTTTTAAACTGCTCAATCATGTTTTGATTCAAACTTTCAAAATTCTCCGTCAGCTTTGCTTGAGCGATCGACACCCAGATGTCACCCCATCCTGTCGGCATCTAGAAATATGAATAGTGGTCTGTATGTTAGGGATTCCTTGTGCAAATGTGATGTATTGCATCTAACATGAGCTAAAATAGGTATCAGAAAACAGAAAGGGAAATTAGGGATGGCCTAGGGGTTAGGGTCTAACTAACAGATTAGATTTTCCAAACCGGAAAGATCAGTCTTTCCAAGATACAAGCTCAAAACAAAATTCCCCCAACTGTTTGCCTAAGAAAAGTCTGATTGAACGTAATAGGCTTGAGCAACAGAGGCCATGATAACATTGCACTCAGTGCATACGTGTACACTAACACAGTGGTTCTCAACCCTTTTTCCTTCGAGGGTCATTTTCGATGCACAAAAATTTTGTGGGCCATTAATTTCTCATGCAAGGGGAAAACTACAAGAAAAACAGTCTTCGAAAATGGACACTTTAATAAATAGAATGAAAATTACCACTCAGTAGCAAAAAACAGCACAATCATTCAATGCTACTACTCACAAAATTTAACTGAAGTGACGTTAATGAAACTAGCAATTTTATTAGGTCCACCTGAAAAGTTACAGTGGCCAACTGGTTAGGAACGCTAACACAAAACCAGAGAGAAAGGAGAAGTAGTTAAGCACACTTCGCATAAATAGAATGCAAAATCCTACCTTGCTAGCACATTCAGCGCAAGTCAGCCAACTTAGCGTCTCAACAACGCATAGCCTGATGCATCCAGCAGTCAATATGTGCTTGTTGTTAGCCGAGTCAGGATAAGCAGAGGAGTCGAGAAGACCAGCAAGCTGTAATGAAGGCATAGATAGATTGTGTGACATTTTAAATAAGTGTAACAAGGCTCCGCGCTAAAAAACTAGGACAGGAATGTTCGCAATTCAGTTTGCCTAGATTAGTGGCACTCAGACAGTGGGACGTAGACAGTTTGCCTTGCTTGAGTGAACCCTCATCGTACTTTGACTCTAATTTGAATATTTGATCAAATAATATGAAAGATAAAGAGTCAAAGACACTTCATCCAGAACAGTGGTTCTTATTAAACGATGGGGCGTAGACAATTTTTTGAGGATGTGTGAGGCTGATTAAAAAGATATAGATATAACGAATATTTTCAATTAGCTTGACACCCCCTCACAAAATTGTTTACTTCCCCCTTGAGGGGTGTGCCCTACCATTTGGGAACCACTGCACTAACACAAAAGCAGAGAAACAGCAGTACTCTTTCAGTAGTTGAAACAGTAGCAGTTCGGCAGATAAACTTTCAGGGATAACTGTACTTATGAAGTTCAGAAACGCTTCAGTGGACATTATGTACAATAAAATTCCGCTTCTTTAAGCAATTCCATTATTAATTTTTATGTTGTTTTCTGTTAGCGTAAAACAATGACCTTGACCTCACCTCTTTGATCACCTTCAAACTCGTGACCTTCACCCCGTCATCGTCACAGGAATGTCTGTCTTCAAAGAATACGAGACGAGCCTTCAATCTGTCGATATCACCGATGCTCCACAATAACCAGAGAAGGGATGAGAATTCTTCCATCGTTCCGCTGAATGGGTACCTGGGGTAGATGAAGTAGTGTATGTAGTAAGAGTAGTATGTACAGTGTATATAGCATATTATATATAGTATGTGGTATGGGTAGTGCATGCAGTATATACAGTAGGGATGAGAACTCTTCCATCGTTCCGCTGAATGGGTACCTGGGGTAGATGAAGTAGTGTATGTAGTAAGAGTAGTATGTACAGTGTATATAGCATATTATATATAGTATGTGGTATGGGTAGTGCATGCAGTATATACAGTAGGGATGAGAATTGGGTGCTAGGGGGTAGTGGATGTAGTGTATGTAGTAAGAGTAGTATGTACAGTGTATGTAGCATATTATATCTAGTATGTATAGTATATGTGGTATGGGTAGTGCATGCAGTATATACAGTAAGGATGAAAATTCTTCCATCGTTCCGCTGAATGGGTACCTGGGGTAGATGATGTAGTGTATGTAGTAGGGGTAGTATATGTAGCATATTATATATAGTATGTATAGTATAGGTGGTATGGGTAGCATATGCAGTATATACAGTAAGGATGAGAATTCTTCCATCGTTCCGCTGAATGGGTACCTGGGGTAGATGATGTAGTGTATGTAGTAGGGGTAGTATATGTAGCATATTATATATAGTATGTATAGTATATGCGGTATGGGTAGTGCATGCAGTATATACAGTAGGGATGAGAATTGGATGCCTGGGGGTAGTGGTTGTAGTGTATGTAGTATGGCAGGGGTGGACAGTTACTTTTCAGTGGACCAAAGACTTGATGACTGGGCCGAAGGCCGAAAACTCAATATGAAAAACTATGGCGCTCCAGAAGTATGTGCACCACATGGCACACAACCTGGTACACATACTATGTTCAGTTTGTGCGCCATATTAATGCACATACTTCAAGAGCATCCAGAAAACACCTACTTGGAAAACTTATCCTGTAGAAACTGAAGGAGTTGGTTGCATCTGCGATACCACTCTGCGCTCGGAGAAATCTTTTTGTACAAATCGATGTTATGCTTCACTGGGTTCACGAAACTGCAAGTCTTCGAAACATTCTTCAGTTGGTTGATGACTCTTTCATCTCGAAGAAGAGAAGGCTGAATAAAAGATTGTAAATTGAGCAAACAGGATAGGATTTACATATTTATCCCAGGATAGAGGAAAGCTGGTAATGATGGCTTGCTTAACCATGTGACAAACCACGGCCTCTCGTCCAGTTACCAGTTCGGGTCGGGATTAGTCGTCTCAGATGCATGGACTTCATGGTGAAAGAAGCTGTAACCAGACATTTGAACCACCCGACGATGGCATTGAGCCCAGAAATTCTCCCATATTTAAAATTCACTCTCCATCCCAATCTCCCACGATGGCCAAAACTGAGTAATCAAGGTTGTTAAAGGTTTGTATGTGATGAGTGAGTCAAAAAGGTATTAACTTCTCTATTTACCGGCGGTTGCCGTTGCCATCTGGGATTGGAATGATATGAGGGAATTTGTTTGATAGGGTTCCCGTACATCTGAACCCTCGACAATTGCACCTGCATACTATGGCACCTATGGGAATTTTTTTTGTTTTGCTGATATTTAAACCCATACTAACCCTAACCCATGGGTTTTAGCACCCGCATATATAGATTGAACCCGCGGATATACACATGGGTTCAAATGTACGGTCACCGAATGATAGAAATACTGATTTATCAAGCCACTTTACTTCTTTGCTCTCCCCCTCTTATACACAAATTACTCACAGAAATCTTCCTTTCCTCAACATTCTTCAGAATAATCTCTTCCAGCCATTTAGATCTCAGAATCAGGACTTTTGCGTCGTAGCGTTTCAGTTCTTCAAGAAGTCTGAAATAAACATGAAAGTTAGGAATATTGGATTGAAGTGTCTGAGCATGTTTTCCTCGGAGTCGTATTTCCAAATTTCTGCCACAGGAGTTAGAAAAAAGGTACTCCCGTAGTATGTGTACCAGGTTAGGGCTAGGCCGTAATTTTATTCCGATTTTCCTCATATTAGTTCTATTACGAGTTCGGGGACTGTCTGTGTTAGCCAAGTGAATACATCTCCTTGCCCTTCACACAACTTGATGTAAAGTAGGCGAACAATATTAGTTACCTCCATATTGGTGCACATACTTCTGGAGAGCCAATCCAAGAACAAAACAATATTTACTACTCCCACCCTCGTCTGAGTTCAAAGACTGGCGTCAAGAAAACAAAACATATGCTACCTCCCTTTTCACTAAGTTTAAGTCAAGTCAAGTTTATTTTTTCCAACCAGTAAAAAAAACAAATGAATACAAAAATGCAAAAAAAAAGAAGATTACAGTTTTACTGAGGAGGGAAAGTCGCGGGAAATCAAAGCTGGTTATCGAAAAGTTAAATATCAATTTTCAGAAAGAAATAATATATCCTTCCTTAGGTTAGAGTTAACAATATTTCCAGGTGACATGACAATATACATTTCACTTCCTTTTTCCAGGTTCAAAGTTCAGCCTACCTGATAGAGTACTCTGAAGCCACAGCAATGACCGTCTGTTGTATGGCATCCACTGACGTCACCCAGTCAGGTTTAATTAAAGCATTAAGGAGTTCGCTCACGTTGTCTAGTGGGTAAGGCTGGATGGATCTGGAATTAAAAGAGTGAGAATTAGGAATTATTTCATTATCGTATTCAACTGTGATTATGATTTAAATTGTTCTGAACACAGGGTGTGCAACAAGCGACCCTCGAGCCCAAACCAGGCCCGTCAAGTCATTTAGTGTAGCTGTAGCCCCTGACAACACTGAGATTTTTCCCCATCAAGCATACAATCCTGAACAGTTTTTTTAAAAACCACGAAGCTAATTTTAAAAACAACAAAGCTAATTTTGAATGTTGTGCGCGCCACAAAACGAATTTTTAATTTAGTTCAATCTGGCATGTGCGAGTGATTCCAATCCCTTTGCGTTACAGATAGGGCTGGGAATTTCGAATTGAATATGAAATTGTTCGAATCGGTTCAAAGCCAAATTTCGAATCGCGGCCATCTTCTTTTTTTTTTCTTTTCGCCAATAGTCGAGCTGAATTTCTCATTTTTTTTATTGAAGCTATATTTTTTCAACGCAATTCTGACATATGACTCTTTTCTGTAGTCAGTTTTTGATGAAAACGTGTTTGTTATTGTGTGTGAACGCTCGCTCAGTAATCTGCCTGAGTAAAGTATTCTATGTTTCCAGTAATTTATGTGTCTGGAGGACATAATACAATAAAAAAGTTACATACAATTTTAAATCTCTCAAGTATTCGAGATTCGATTCAAAAAAATTAACCGATCCGATTCTGAAATCATCAGGTATTCGAAAGTCAACTTGATTATCAAAGACCAACATTTTTGTGCCTGCTGCTACTAGAAAGCCTTTGTTGAATGCAGCCTGCGTTTTCACCCAGTTATTTTTAACTGGCCCTCCTGTACTAAAGGTCGCACACCCGTGAGTTAGAGTATAAAAGACAAATACTGAATACAGACAAGCAGATGGAAAACATTACTCACTCAATAAGAACTCTATCTTTGATCTGAGCGATGGATCCTGAATTCTTTTCACAGAAGTTTGTTATCCAACGTATAACTCCAAGATCACCGAAACTCATCATTGCTGATTGTGTGACGAGATGAAACAAAGCCCATTCGTTCGTCTGAAACAAGCGAGTTGAATTTCATATTTATCTTCAGTTAATAAATCGGTGAAAAATGGATTACCATGCGGTTGCATTTCGTTTGGAATAGATAAACAGTTGCTTGGACTTGGATAATGGAGAAACCAAAAATGTGAACTGCCTTGCAATGGCGAGGAGTCTAGCAAATCTTTAGCGCATAATTATCCCCTCACAGGATTCTTCAGTTAATTAAATGGCGAGAAATGGATTACCACGAGATTGCATTTTTTCATTCAGCATTGGAATAGATAACCAGTTAAATTTCCTGATGCATGGACTTGGGTGATGAAAGAACCAAAATGCGACCTCCTTACAATGACAAGGAGTCCAGCAATACTAAAATGGAAAGGCTGTAACGAAATGATTATTAATTAATATAACGTCTCAATACAACAGATTATTTCCATAGAAACAACAAGACTGGACAGCCTGCTATTTTGTATTCCTATATTAGTTGATTCAGATTCAAAATAAAAGAATTTCCAGAACAATCGCTAATGATTCGGTTCCTACGAAGCCAACTAGGCTACTTATCCTTCTCCTATGCTTTCATGCCGATGGATCCGTATGCACATGATGCGAGGAAGTTATAGCAATAGTACAATCCCAAGTGATTTAAGAGTCTTGCTGCGCACTAACACAAATATATTTCTGTAATGTTTCGTCTGATCTTGGTCAGACTTGCTCAGACATACATAGTAGGCTATGACCTTGGCCAGACGAAACGTCACACAAATATAATATTTGTGTTAGTGTGCATCCAGAACAATGGCAACAGACATGAACAACTTCAATTCTAAAAAACCTGAAACCTTTGAATATACAACAAAAAAATACCTCGTGGATATTGAGAATGACTTGCTGTTTGTTCCTAATGAACTAACTATTATTTAATAGAATGCACCAAGACAATGTCTTATTTTCCAAAAAAAAAAACAAGACTGACCAGACTGCTATTTTGTGTTTGTATATTAGTTAATTCAAATTTAAAATAAAAAAATGTGCAGAACAATGCGCACAGAAATGAACTCAATTCTAAAAAGCTTGAGACTTTTAAATATACAACGAGAATATCGGTCGGAGACCGAAGACATATCGATCGAAACTGTGGTTTCGATTCATGACTCTATAGTGACACCGCGTGTCCCACCACTAATTATTTAATAACTCACTAATTATACAACATAAAATATCATCCAAACTCAATAGGCTTCTGCTCCGAGATATGATGAACGCCCATGCAAAATTTGAAGCAGATTCAACCTCGCCTTCGTGAGATATCGCGTTCATCTAACAGACATACAGACAGACAGACAGATACCTATCAACACACTCACCGATCTTAAGATCGATAAGTAACAAGAAATTACCTTGTAGGCATCTAGAATGACTTGGATATGTTCAGAAGTGAAAGATTTTCTCAGCTTTGCAACGGCGTTCACGATACTGGCTGAAGCAAGGAACAGATGGACATGTGGATCGTGGGCTTGGCATTGTATCAAGGCTCTACCACATTGGCCATGGATCGAGGCTTGCTTTGCCAGTTCCGAGATGGTGGTGCCTTGGTCAACCCATGGCTGAGAAAAAATATGAGTTAGATCAAGAGCCTCTTGTCATGATATCAACAATTTCAGATGCATGAACTTAGTGGTGAAAGAATCATTATTATATCAATAACTGTGGCTCAGTTAGATGTCTGTCTCTAGATCAAGTTGTTATATGGCTCACTGAAAAACGCCCCTGACCTTCACGAAAGAACTCAAATTTGTCACTAACTAACCGCTTGTGAGACTTGACTAACGGCTCAAGGCCCTCCAAGCAACAAGCATTTGCGTGTTTTTTAATGACTTGGGGTTCGGTGATCGCACAGAGCCCCCGTTCTTACCTTGATCAAGTTGGGGTCCAAACATGGCGACAGTCTACTCCTGTTGACCCACTTGGCCAGCCATAGATATATCGGCACATGATTGGCAGCCGCTGGATTCTGCTGGACAATGAACACAAATAACATCAGTAGTACGTCGGCATCTTTGCCTTTAATCTCGTATGGACCTCGAGAACCTGATGTAGAGAGGAATAGGGGTGAGATAATTATTAGAGAAGTTGGACTCAACCAGTGGGCCATGACCTTGTACTGGGCCACAGTAACACTTTCACGTGGGCCAAAAACCTAATAAAACTGCTCTAGAGTTTCATTGGTGTCACTGTAGTTAATTTTGATTGGTATGGCAATGAATGATGATACTGATTTTGTTACAGAGTTGTAATTTTTATTTTAATTATTGAAAGTCCCCATTATTGTGGAAGGAATGATTGTTTTTTTATGTGGTTTTTCACTTGCATAAAAAAACACAGAATTTTTGAGCAGTGAAAGCAGGACCCAAAAGAAAAAAATTGGGCACCACTGGATTAGAGATGGATCAACTATGTTGACATAACAGATCGAGAAGTTCCGAGTCAAACCCATCAAAACTATGTATCATCTTTCCATGTAGCTTCCAATATCGAGCTTTGTTATCAAGTGCAAATTACAAAAATAGTTCATGAAAGTATAGCTTGTTTTCCAATAATTAAGGCATCTTGTCGACTTTACTCTTTCTAGGGATAACTATGAAAAATCTTATCCATAGCATAATCTCAACTATCCCACCGTGAAACTAACTGGGTTAGCAATGCGCTCCGCACATGGGTGCTTGTGTACGGGATCATAAAAAGACCTGCTTGTGTTAATCATCTTTCCCACGGAACAGTATTCTATAGGAAAGGTTCTCCAAGCCCCAGGGCTTCGTGAGCTATTCGTTTACTCATTTGTTTACGCTGACTTAGCTAATTTTGTAACTGTCCGGAGAGGCAATAACGACATTAATAAAATTTGACAGAGGTATTGTCGAAATGTGGCAACAAGGCAACAAATGTGACATCATCAATAACTTGCAAGAGATAATGCCATATTTCATGAGTCATTAAATAAAGTAAATTTAATTTACTCAGGCACATTAACCGGTAAGTAACAATGTGTTTTTTGTTTCTATTTTCATAAATATATTGTGTTTCAAAAATAATAGCCGACCTTTTCACAGGCTCCATAACACCAAAAGTTTGAGAACCCATGTTCTATAGCAGTGGTCTTCAAACTTTTTGAGACACGACCCCTTTTTGAAAAATTATTACGTATGATGAGCACTCGTGACCCCAAGTTATATATGTAGACCTACAGAGTGGAATATGTTGAATGCAATGAAACCCAAAAGAATATGTTCGCTGACAGTTTCGGATGTTTTTCTTTAAAATAATTGAAAGAATTCCGGTTCACAGGTTCACAAGTCATTTCTGTCAACTCTTCCATAACTTGAAGAGGTAGTTCGGGAAAATTAGTAACAGAAAAAGGATCAATTATCCAATCTTGTTTATCTGTCGGAAATAGTGTGTCATCGTAATAATGCTCCATGTTTTACTGTTACTGTTTAACTATTATGCAGATACTGTTACATTTTTGAGGCAAATAAACATACATACATATTCAGCTTAACAGTGCAAACTGCACACTGTTGTGTATTTGCGTCATAAATCGCTGTTTTTCACAGGGACTAGATTTGTGATTATGATGTCATAATTGATTTATCGTAATTGCTCCTTGATATTACCTGTCCGCGTGCTTGTTATTCATTCTTGTGTTTGAAGTATCTAGCGTTAAGCCGAGACATCACACACATAATAAAAGAAAAGACAACGCCGGACACCCGGCGACCCCAGAAATATTTAAGGCGACCCCACTTGGGGTCGCGACCCACACTTTGGTGATCACTGTTCTATAGCATATCCAGGTACAGTCAGAGCTAGGAAACTCGAAGGTTTTCAGTCGTTTCCACTAGTACTATCTTTAACGGTTCTAGGATAAATCGCCTTATTTAAAAGATTCGTTATTTAAGAGCATACCCTAACCCTATAAACTAACTGTTTTAATCACAAGTACTTGTTTTACAGTAAAATGCTCTTGCGATTTTTCATAGGCGGCGAAATTTCAGGACACAATCTCTAACAGCCTACCTGCAGGATCGAAAGCATCCAGTCTCGTATCAGGTGAGATGTCATATCCAGCGAGGACATCTAGCAGTTTGATGAGAAACTCAGGAGGCAAAGTGGATAGAATGCATCCGCGATGTTCGTTGGCCGCAAACTCAGTCAACCGGAAAGCAACGTCCTTGAAAAGTCCTTGCTTGGCTTTGTACAATAACATCCATTGCTCCATATAGGACCTGAAGAAATATAAAAAGTTAAAAATGGTGAATTTCTGGCAACATTGTTTCTTTCTTTGTAAGGCTATTGTCTTACTCCAGTTAATTGGTAGACCAGGGGTAGACCTGCGGCCCGCTGGCCAAATGGCCTAACCATAACCTGGTACACATACTACGGGATTACCAATATATCACAGGATCGAATTTAGAGCAGGAATCTGGTGTAATAACCTTTATTGAGAGTTGATTTTACGACCAGCGTGAATTTTTTCAAGCCTCACAGCCCTGTTAATAAGAAGTGATAAGCATTTTGATACAGGTGAAATGGATTCTTTGTGAGAGATCACAAATATTGATTCTGACCCAATGCAAATACAATGCAACTCACACAATCTGAGTTCCTGAAATCCCGGAACTCTGATTTTGAAATAATTTGACGACTTTGATGTATCGCAGGATGCTGTGATACCTGTGAAAGTAAAATATGGATTAGGGAACTGGAGAGAAAGAGTACTCATGCTTCATATAGAGACACTGGGGAGAGGCTGACTAGGATAAGAATTTCATATTTATTGAGGGAAAGAAAAGCCTATGAATAAGATGGACCTAAAATTTCAAGAAAGATATGGAATAGGGGACTAAGATTCAATGCAAGTACCGTAAATGCTCCTTTTACCGCCCGATCTTAAATAAGGGCCCTTTTGAACAGAACATAAAAAAAATGAGGGCCGGTAAAAGCTGATTATTCAGTGGTGGAGAACAATTTGAAATAAGAAGCGCTTTTGTCACAACGCTGTTGAATTTTAAGCGCTGGTAGATAACACTCACGCCTTGGGCGTCCAATTACATAACAGATAGCATTGATAGCATTTACTTTAAAAATAACAAGCGCCCGTGCCTGAATAAGGGCCCGGTTAGTGAGTTTGGCTGAAAAAATATGGGCCCGGCCTACAAAACGAGCCAATACGGTATGCACAATGAAACAGTGCAAGAGTAAGGTTTGGCTTGAGCCCATGACAGTTCTAGAGAACATTCGGTCATGGACATTTGCTGAGTATGCATTTTAAACAAGGTGTTTCCAAGCCTGGGTTCACGGATACACAGGTTTTCAAAATAACGAAATCATTTTCGTTTTAAGATTGCCGACAATGTTCCGGGTGATATAGCAGCCATAGAGTTTGAGCGCACGGTGTTTAACGATGTCATATCAATATAGTTGGTTATTCAATGCTCTAGCCCTGACATGGGCAAACCTCGGCCCGCGGGCCAAATCCGACCCGTTGGGTAATTCGATCTGGCCCGCCTGATGCTGCCACAACCAAACTAAAACCAAATTTTGATGTTTTAGCTAAAAACAGCTCAAGGAATTTGTTGAGATTGCAATTAAATTTAGTTTTGTCACGAGGTTTATTGTTTTCCGCTTTTGCTTTTGTAACACTGTAAATATTGTTCATAAAATGTAACTTTTTACGTCACAATTACATGGAAAATCTAGGTGGCAAAATTTTTAGCACATGATGCAGAAACCTTGCCCTTCCCTGCTCTAAACACTAAGCCACCTACTTTTACACCCAGCAAACCCCCCTTACACCCAGCAAACCCACCTCTTATCTCTATCTAACTTCTCCACCCTCATTTTAATGACGTCAGCAGTTTCTCGTAGAACCTCTCTTCCTTTACTCCCCGTAGTATTGGCTCCGGTCAGAACAGCTCGAAGTAGTAGGTTGTCCCAGTGTCGCATTCCAAGGAATCTGTGAAATAAAGGTTCCAGATTTATGGGTGAGTGAACATGTACCGCTTCTTCTTGGCAAAACATTCCATCTCATATTCTGTATTATTCAAACCTTATCCAAGGTTTTGTTTGCTCTTCTGATTTCATAGTTTCAATTTATTTGTTTTTATAAATCATTTTATCGCCTGAGATGCTTAAATAAAGTCAAAAGCTGAGTCGAAATAAACTTATACTTATACAGAGACGGTTGACAGGATCGTGAACCACTATTATATCTTATTCATTAAAAGTCAGATGCAGGAATAGTTATCCAGTTAATATTCCAGACGGTAAAAACAGTTGGTTACATGATAAAGACGTCTCAGTGTTTGGCAATTAGATAACAAGAATATCGGTCGGAGACCGAAGACTTATCGATCGAAACTGCAGTTTTGATTCATGACTCTATAGTGACACCGTGTGTCCCATCACTAATTAATTAATACCTCGCTAATTATACGACATAATTCATCCAAAATCAATAGGCTTCTAGTCCGAGATATGATGAATGCACATGCAAAATTTGGTGCAGATTCAACCACGCCTTCGTGAGATATCGCGTGCATCTAACAGACAAACAGACAAATACCTATCAACATACTTACCGATCTAAAGATCAATGATTGTAATGAATGGGCAGATAGCTCAAGGGCAGGAAAACTCCAAAATTTTAATTTAGAGCGTGAAAAGGGAAGAAGAAATAGCTTATTCATAAAGGGAAACACATCCTTTCAAACGGGTTAGTGTTGAATATGGTAATAGAAGACTAGTTATCCTGTTTTTATGCATTTCCGCTACTTCCATTCCAAACAAGGATGCATAAATAGGCACTGATATGTGAGGAAATACTATTTTTTAAAAGTATTTATAAAAGTATCGAAATCTTTACGATTCTTCTTTAAGGAGCTTTAAGGAGGACCATAACCGTATATTTGACTATTTCCAATCTTTGACTAAAAAACATTTTCGATTCTGGATTTTCGAATACATTCTAAAATTCCTCACATATTTACTCACTTTTCTAAAAACCATGGACTTAGGAATTAAACTTAATAATATTATCATTGTAAAGCAGCTACAAATACAAAGGAATGTGTGATAATATTCGAATTAGTGTTTTTCTTGCTTCTAAGAAAAGAGACAAGCATACAGTATTCACCCCTATGCTATTCAAATTGGCCATCTCTGAATGTAGACAAACTAAAAGTCAAACTCAGTTGCACAGATTATCCTTCAAAGATAAAAAAAAAAATTACTTTTTCATGGTGTCTTTCAACTGCAGTGGTCTTATTGCTTCTTCAACACATTGTATGAGGTTGGTTCGTAACGGCTGCGAAACCTCGAATCTTGTCAGAATCTCAACCAATTCTTTCTCTATGTGTTCCTCTATGATGTTCGGGAAGTTGCATTGACAGCGGATGTCAGGATTGGAGGGAGTTCGCCTAGAATGAAAATAAATGTTTAGTTAAAAAAGCACAGTTATTGTGCCGCTAATAATCTTGGAAGGTTAGCCTACATAGTATTGTTAGCAGTTTATGTTTAGGAATTAATTTTGGGAAAACTTGCATGTAAAAGCTCTTATCTAGCCAGCCTACTCTTCTATAGTTACTCTTTCCACTTTTAATTGAAGGTTTGGGAACTTGTTTTGAGAGAACTTGCATAAAAAAGCAATTGTAGGTAAAATCTAGACGTGTCACTGTCATTCGCAGTCAAGTTCACTGCGATCATGAGATATAAATGCTAGAAGCCTGAATGGACTAAATAAGAGGTTGTAAATTTGATCTTCGCGGCTAAAGTTGAGCAGGTGCAGCCTTTCGCCCTTCTTCATAGTTCACTGGCAAAGCAGTATACCTACACAGTTGAAGCGGGAACTTTGACTTTTGGAATTATAACGGGATGAATGCGAGAATAAAGGATGAACCCTATATTCATATGTACCAGAATAGTTTGGTATGACAGAATTCTTTCGCGATTAAAATAACCTGTTAGGTGTCAAAATACAGGTATGAAGCAAATTTAACATCAAACTTACGATGAATGGTTAAAGTCCGCAGGTCTCTGTGAACACAACTCAGATAAAACAGCTTCGAGCGTGATCAAGGCCATCTCTGGACGACTCTGGGAATATTTCGACTGAATTTCTCGGATTATTCCCAGAGCTGTCTCTCGGACCGGTTCGTAACTGTAATAAAAAGATGGTTAGGAACATTATTTTATGCTGCATAGAGTAGTTTTTCACAGCTATCCCGGCTTTGATGCAAGTCAATAAGATCTCTTTCAAAAAATGCAATACTTTTCTCACCCACAATGCAATAAACACTTCCTACCCACGATGCAATTCTTCCTACCCACAATGCAAAACTTCCAACCCACAATGCAAAACTTCCAACCCACAATGCAAAACTTCCCACCCACAATGCAATACTTCCCGCCCACAATGCAATACTTCCCACCCACAATGCAATACTTCCAACCCACAATGCAATACTTCCAACCCACAATGCAATACTTCCCACCCACAATGCAATACTTCCCACCCACAATGCAATACTTCCCACCCACAATGCAATACTTCCCACCCACAATGCAATACTTCCCACCCACAATGCAATACTTCCCACCCACAATGCAATACTTCCCACCCACAATGCAATACTTCCCACCCACAATGCAATATTCCCCACCCACAATGCAATGAATACTTCAAACCCACAATGCAATATTTGCAACCCACAATGCAATATCTCCAACCCACAATGCAATATCTCCAACCCACAATGCAATATTTGCAACCCACAATGCAATACTTCCAACCCACAATGCAATACTTCACATCTACAATGCAATATTCCCTCCAACAATGCAAAGATTCTTGCCCACAAAGCAATACTTCCCACCCCACAATGCAAATTTCCTCGAACCCACAATTCGATATTAATCTGTTAAACACAACAAACGACAAACCAAACTGAGCAAATATGATTATTTTTCAAATTGAAATACCTCAAGCAATATTTCTACCCATAAGTCAATATTTCTAACCACAATGCAACTTCCCTCTTCCCAAAACTTACTTGAATTTCTTCTTCATATCGTGAACGACTTTGCATTGATGACATGGTTCATTAGCTCTAGATAGTTTATGACACGAACAATTGCATGGCACGGCGTTGTACTCGCACGGTGTACCGGCACGATACGTGATGTACGACTCGCGGATTGTGATCATGTACTGCATTGCTATCTCACCTGGAAAAAGAACAGAGTATGATATATTACCTTTCATGTGTCTTCATTTGGGCTCGGCTGTAGCACATCGTGCCAAGCATTAGGAAAACGCTCACCACCGCACCTCTGATCACCCTGCATGGGTTCGCAGGTTCGAATCCCATGCAGGGTTAATCATGTGCAAGAGGATCGTTGGGCTCCTCACCGCGTAGGGTGGTTTGCGTAACCGCTGGTCAGTCATGGCTTCCTCCACCGTCAAGTCCATGTTTCCGAAAACAAATAACTAACTAATCTCATATCCGACATGGAATGGCAACCGGACAACAAGCCGTGGTTCTTTTGTTTTCCCCGGAATAAATATGTAAATCTTATTCTTGAGGATTTGTTGATCTCACATGGCTGATTCTGAAGATGGAACGAATATAAGAATCGAATTGAAACTGGTGATATTTGATGCAGAAAATAAATTTAAAGAATTCAGAATATTTTGAGTCAAAAATTCGTTGATAAAATCATTTAAAATCTGATGGTCAGGTATAAAAATAAGCTTCTTCAAATTTCTTGAAATTGTAAAAATAAAAAATCAATCAAAATCTTCTTATATGTATGTATGTATGTATGTATGTATGTATGTTTATTTGCCTCAAAAATGTAACAATATCTGCATAATAATCAAATAGTATAACAGAGATGGAATACATGTTCAAGAACTTACTGGCCTAAGACACAGATGTGCGACATGTACCTCCAACAAGTATAACAGCAGTTTAGGACTGCTGCGTTATAGTAGAACATGAAATGGGCGATACCAGAAGTTCTCACACTTCTCGGTATTGCGACGCCCTCAGAAAAATATGATCAAGTTGCGACTCCCCGTAAAAAACGTCTTGATACCGTTTAATAAAAGACCTTTTTTGCAATGAGTTCCATTAAAATTATGCCTGAAGAGAACTGCCGTGGTGTCAATATTAAATCATTCGAATCAACGCGTAGACAATGTGCTGAACGTCGCTCAACATTGCTCGATATGCCCATGTTCATGAAAGGATTAGAAATGAATGACATGCATGGCTCGAGCTGACCCGACTCAGTGTTTGTGATGTCATAATTGAAACAGCATTAAATGACCCGCGACATTAGTGAGGTCACATATGGATAAGATTGATCGTTACAATAATTAACCTAATCCTCCCGGTTTGACGCATGCGCGACGTTTCAGACGTTTTGCAATGCTGTGTGTATACCATGAGGTCTGGAATGTTTGTTATGGTCTTGCTTGAAAGGAAATCTTATTCCCCACACAACGATATGAGAATGAACCTTATATGACATTTAGAAGTGATAAAATTTCGCTTACATATCACGCGTGTACTTCCCGCTGCGATATAAAAACGTCGCACAACAAGAAAATGATTCCATAAACCTTGGCGTTGCGCGCTAACCAATAACAAAAGCTAGTATGATAAGGTCTTATTTTGAAGGTCATTTTATATGCTACATAACATAGGAGAGTGGACATCTCACAACGTCAGGAAATTATAAAAATATCGAGTCGTTTGATCGCAGCTGCCTCACCGAAAAAAAGTTAGGCGTTTTATCTCGCAAATTCTCCTTGTCTGACGATTATAAGCTTTTATGATTCATAATAAATGTTTTATTATGACTCACAAAAGCTTTCAACGCGATAAAGCACAAACAAACAACCGATCGATCTATCAAGCTTAGCCTGGCCTGATTCGATGTGGTGACTTCTCAAACGGAAAATTTCCAAAACGCTTGAACAACGCGCGCTATGGAAAAGCGTTTGGTATCATATGAAAGAGAAAACCAATGTGCAGTCAACTGTATAGTTACATTTCAGCTTTACAATAGCTGTAGACGTCCAACAGCTGATAGAATGAGAGAGTGTAAATATTTTTGTTATTTTTTGACGTTACGAGAGACCTCTTGAAAGAGGTGTTTTAGTTTACGGTCCTCCAGTGACATCTAGCGTATAGTACTCTAAAATACCTTTCCAATGGTATGTAATTATTGTATATTGGGTAAATTTTGGGGGTCGTATGACATTAATAAAAATGTATTCAAAATTGGGCTCGATTGGGCGTCTGAATCAGGTTAATATATTGTCATCTCCATTTCTCAAGTGTGATTCAAACAAGAATTTCGACTTTTCTATGCACCGCAGGTACAATTCCACAAAAAGAGAAAAGTTTTGCGACGCTCTGGCAAAATTGAAACGACGCCCACTTTGAGAACCACGGGGCTATACAAATAAAACTCCAGTACAATACGTAATTAATAATAATACAATTGACGTGGCAAGTCTCGTATCTTTTGAGTAATTTTGTTCAGAAATATTTGAGACTGAGTCATATAAATTAGACCTGCTTGAGTCACTTCATTAAACCTTTTATTGTTTTATTAATCATATGTGTATTTCCTTGTGAGGTGGATTAGATATATAGGTTGATCAGGTGTCTGATTTTGTTTATTGGACATAGAATCATTTCTCCGATGTTTTTTCTGCCAATATGCTGTATGAGAAATAAAAATATCACAAGTCTCTGATAATAGTGACTCATGGAAATATCTCAGGCCTTCCTAAGATAACTGGTGCATACCAGCCTGCTCACTTATTATTTATGTTGAACAATTGCGCAATACTTTTCGGTTAAATAAATTCGTTTCGAATATTTAGGATTTATTCCAACAGAATAGGAAATATATCAATATGTACATTCCAGCATCAGCCAGCAGTCTGGGTGGACTCGAACAAGAATCTAGGATGGAAATACATATTGATCTCAGGTGAGAGGAAAGCCGATAGGATGACTCGATCATATGGCAAGCCACGGCATCTCATACGGTTACCAGTCCATGTCGGGCATGGGATTGGTTAGCCAGTTATTTGTTTTCAGATGCATGGACTTAATGGTAGCGGGAGTCGTAACCGACCATTGGTTACATGAACCACCCTACGGTGCGAGGAGTCCAGCAATCGTCTCGCACATGGATTCGAATCTGCAAACCCACTCAGAATCAGAGATGCAGTGGCGAACATGTTCCTAACGCATGATGCGCCACAACGTCAAGCCTATCTAACCCAAAGTAAAAACTATTGGCGACCGAATCAACATACCAGCTTGCTCCATCTCCTGGGTGACTTCTTCCGAAGCCAATCTCAACATCAGCGGACTCTTTTTCGTATTTCTCCGAGCTTTCCAACAGCTCGCCCTCGAGTGTGCATTGCAGTGCGGGAATGTTGTCGTTGTCCAGGATTTGCACTGAAATAGACAAGGATCATTTATAATTTCATAAATTTTTTATATAAATGTGGTCAAAGCAATGTCTTCTGCAAGACGAGGAAGGAGTATTGATGAACCACACACAATCCCTAACAATCTTAAGGCTATGATTAGGGATGTCCTTATCGTTTCCGTTTTCGTTTAGAGCTGTATTCGAATAGTTTTTTCCAATTTCGGTTAATCGTAATTTAACATGTATAAAACTTGCGACGTCGCGCACGATCTTTTTCGGTATTTTTTTTTTCAAAGTACGTTAGTAAGTGCTGAATCGCGTGAACCATAGTGACCTCTGCTTTCTATCAAGCGTGACGAAACGGGCATGTCTGGGCATGTCCAGACTTGTGCGATTATTGCCGACAATCTGATGTTGACGGTGCAGGCAACCGGTATCTCTGTTATGGAAGTGATTAGTTTTCTATTGCGAGTTTATCATAACTGCATAACGCACGGTGGAAGTTTTAAAGGTAAAGGTGGGTACGGTGTCGTTTGGTTGAATAGCAGTGCAGCAGTAGGCTACCGTACCAGTAGCCTAATGGAATCGGAGTTTATCTGTGCCAGTAGGCTACGGTACTAGTACAGTCATACGGCACTGTGCTGCACAACATGAACATTATTATGTGTACCACTTTAGGGTTCAGGTTGTGAGCCATGCACATACTTCAGGAGCTCTAAAAAGGAACTGTGGTCCCTGGAGCTGTAGCCAAAGCCACTGTGATTAAGAATCAGCTTCCCAGCGCTGATTAGAAGCTTGTGATGGCAACAGTATGTTTTCTTTAATTCAGAGAAATAACTTTTTCAGAGAATGCTCCAGTGATTCGCATCAGTTTAGTTTGACAGACTATGTCACATGTTCATTTCACCCACTTATGTTGGGAAATAAAGTTACTGAAACACTTGTGAAGTATTATTTTGGTTCTAGTAATTTAGTTTAAACGATATTCGAAATGTTTTTTCAGAAGCATTCTAGAATAGTTTAGTATTCGGATACGGACATCCCTAGCTATGATGTATGTAGTCAACCTGTGGAGAGATAAAACACATATATTTAGGTCCATACAAATTTTCTACCAGCACTGGCCCTGGTGCCGGTGACAAGCAATCACTGACAAAACTATATTTAGGTTTATTCTTGCAACAAACATGCCATGCCGGCTTCAAAAGACCCTTGACACTTTTGGTTCTTCTATAAAAATACCTAGTTTTGCCTATAAAATATTTCCATCAGTTGTTTTCATTTGCGACATCCAGCGAGGTTCCGGAAGTGTGTGTACTAATATAAAGGGACTGAAACCTATGAGCAAGGGGTATATTCACTTGGCTAACAGTCCCCAAACTCGTGATAGAACCAAAATAAGGAAAATGAGAATAAAATTACTGGTACAAACACTACGAGAGTACCCATTTAGCAATGAGAAACCAACAAACGGAAGTAGGAAAATAAATCCATTACAGTAAAATAATTAACAAAATTACAGTCAATTCACTCTTAAATGAATGTAGTCATCACAAAAGGTATCTGGTAAAGTCCTTTGCCCGTGACCTAGTATAGGTGACTTTGATCCAACCCATTCATATTTTATTAAAACTGAACGTCTGCCTCTCACAGGTCTATGTGGTATAAAGGAAATGATGTCGTTCCATTTCCTGTTTTGTGTGCTTTTATTATCTGAAATCTACAGGGTGAATAAAATTGATTTAACACTTGAACTTCTGTTTGTGTATGATTGTGCCCGAAAGTTCCAGTATCTTGCTTTTCACAAAAAATTATATGTATAGAATATGTTCTAAATTACCACTCCTAGACACTGGAGACCTCTTTCTTGTAGATTTAATTAGTAAATTGATGGGTTCTAATTTTCTAGGTTACCCGGTACATTCAATACTAAGTGCGTGAATTGAATACATTCAAAATTTCTTGCTTTTATGAATAATTTAGAATAGTTTTAATTGGAAAATGAACTTTTTTGATGTTGGCATCTGATGTTTTGAGGCCTAAAGTTCATAATATTAGTTCGTATACAAAACTTCAAAATTTCCAGTGTTTACAGAAAATATATTTCATAGTATGTCTGAATAATGTCTCCAAATTTTAGGTTAGAGAGTTAACAGAAAATCAATTCATGTTAAATTTAATAACCGCAAAATATTAAAAGACATCCTTGAAGATTATTGTAGTTCCAAAGAGTTTTTCCATATTTTTTAGATTAGCATATTTTATGATTGCACAGATGATTGCACTATATTTAATACTGAATGCAGGAGAATTGAGTGAATTTTCGATTACAACTTAAATTACGCAATCTATTCCTACTGTGCATTACCAAAGTTGCAAATAATATGTCTGTTAGACATGACCCAAGTTACACTCTCTTCATTTTACCTTTATCGTAAAACATTATTTCAAAAAGTAATGAATTGCTCAGCTTCGACCATTATCAGGAATAAAAAAAAAAAAGGACTAAATAAAAACTTAAGTATGGGAGTTTTCAATAGGCTGCATTATCACTGTAAAAGATAATAGTCAACAGTACAACACATCAATGAATTTCTAATAGAATAATCCTATCCTTCATTAAATATCGCCACATTCAAACCACCAAAGTAGCTTATGGCACATTTTTCAGAACTGTCATTATGGACCAGGGACCTGGTTTTAAAGCTGTACCTGTTTTAGTTTTAATATAAGATATTGCCTCATTGCCATTGTTAGATTTGTCTATTAGAACCAAACTATTAAAAGAATGCAGAAACGGACTTTATTGATATTCTGTTCACAGGGACAGCAAGCTATCTTCTGGTCTGGGTTCCAGATGAACCTGTTTTAGTTTTGATTCTGATATTTTCTCACAGCAATTGTTAAATTTGGCTGTTGGAACCAAACTATTGGAAAAATGTGATTTTCTCAAAACATCAAAATGTAACACAAGTACACTTGGTTCCAATCTCAATATGTCACTTGTTAAAGGATATCATTATAAAATTGATTGTATTATGCTCGTAGTAGTGTGTGTGACGCATAGTTACCAATTTTTATCACAGAATTTTGTAATGCACCAATATGAATACCTTCCGAAGATAGAATTCATTAGTATATCCTTCATTAAATCTGCCAAGCATGCATAGCATTTATCATTGTTATACTAATATGATTACATTCTATAATTAGAATCAGCTAGACTTTGTTACAGGTGTCTCTGCTCGTTAACCATTTTTGGTTTCTCGCGATTCCTTTAGCCCTAAAATGCCATATTTAAGTTCCTTTATTATATTTATTTGCATAAAGTTTTTTTTTTCTGGAGAAAAATTAAATTACTGATTACTGATTCGTTGAATCATTACAGAAATAATTGTGTTATGCAACTGCTGAGTTATGAAACTCTGACATTGTTCAGTCTAATAAAGGTTTGTTATATGAAGCATTTAATTGGCAATGTAACGGCAGTCGTCAGCTGCGGCGGACGTTACCCATTTTTGCCACGATCATTGTTAACGTATAAAACAGGATTCGTTTTATTAAACAAGGTTCCACGGCACCCTCTGGTTCTGCCAGTACAGTGTTCCGCAAATTCCATTCAAATCCGAGAGTCTATATCAAGGGTGGGCGAGGCTTTTGAACCAGGGGCCAAATATTTAGCCCACGTAGACTGGCAGGTCATGTAAGTGTGACATAAAAGTTACATTCTTTGAACAATATTTACAGTGTTACAAATGTGAAAACAAATTTATTCGCAATCTCAACAAAGGTATTAGAGTCTTTTTTTCATCTAAAACATCAAAGTTAGTTTTAGTTTGGTTGTGGCCAGAGACGGACACTTTCCATAATTTTGGGGGGGGGGGCGAACTTGGATCGCCTACCCCCCCCCCCCCCCGGGTGTCCGCCCCTGGTTGTGGCAGCATCAGGAGGGCCAGATTGAAATACCCACCTGGTCAGATTTGGACAATGGCCTGTAGTTTGCCCATGTCACGGCTATATTATTATATGCTTGTTATTATTAAACTGGCTACACTTTAATGATCATTTTCTTCTGCCATTATTAGTATTGCTTTTACTTATAGTGTATACCAGGGCTAATCGGACCTTTCGAGTATTCGTTTCGTACCTAATACCTAATATTTTTTTCGTTTCAGACCGCACCTAACTCTTTATTCCTGGATGACTTCCTCGTTTTTCAAGGACATTTCATCATTCACTCATATTTGCACCTGACTATGTATGAAAAGAACTTTAATGCCATATTAAAAAATGCGAATAGCGCTATCTGGATTAGGGAATATTCATTTGCCGACCAAAGAAGTGCACTTTTACCGCAGATCGCAGTAATTTTGAAGTTAGTTTTGTATACGGATCTTTGGTAAAAATAGTCGAGTAGCCCTGGTTTAGACAATAGACAAACACGAGGGATTGTTTTTGGGCTTCGCCGAAAAGGTTGAAAACCACTAATGTGGGAAATGAATTAACTAGCCTATCCATATTGAATATGTGAATTGATAGGTTCAGCATAGAATTGATTTCATTATGAAACTACTATTCTGTGTTATGCAACTCTCATAGTGTGTGGTCCAATAAATGATGTTTTCAGATAACCTAATGTGCTGAACAATAAGAGCACGCCCACCTTTCAACATGAGCACGCCCACCTTCACACTGCTGTCACTCTAAGGTGAGCGTGGTGACCAAGTAAGTGATTCTAGCTTTAGATTTTTTGGTACTCCTGTAGTATGTGAACCCCAATGGAGGACACGGAATGTAGTATGTGTACCAGGTTAGGGTTAGGCCATAATTTTATTCCAAATTTTCTTATTTTAGTCCTATTACGAGCTCGGTGACTAGCCAAGTGACTCCAATAGTATTTATTTAATCACTTGGACAATGGACTTTGAACTGAAGATGTATCACTTTTGTCACCGACACCGACGAAAAAGCGTCGATACAGATATTTCAAAACGCCTATATTACGATAAAACGATACCTATGCAACTAAAAAGCTAAATATAACGGAAATATCAGCTTGGCCGATATTACCAATTCTGATACATTGGTACATCTCTACTTTGAACAGGTTCTCAGAAATTGGCAGCGTAGGTTGCAACTCTTATATAAGTTCGCGTTCTACTTTTATTTGCGGGATCAGAACCTTGTTCATGAGAAATTCGGAAATCTACTGCTGACATGGGCAAACTACGACTCGCGGGCCAAATACGACCCATTGGATGATTTAATCTGGCTCGCCTGATGCTGCCAAAACCAAACTAAAACCAAATTTTAGCTAAAAAATAGCTCAAGGAATTTGTTGAGATTGCGATTAAATTTTGTTTTGGCACGGGGATTACCCCTGCTCCACTGTCAGTACTCTTCCTACTCATAGATGAATTCATCTACATGAACAAAGTCACTCACCTCTGTTGCTACTTTATCACAGACATAACAAAAGCATTTGATACACTTGGAAGCATTCTGTTCTTGAGGGCCGACATCTACGTTGTCGACGCGCCTGCAAACGAACAAGAGATCAATCTTTAAATTTATGGAGGCTGAATGTCATATGAAAAGCATCCCTATTTCAAATAAAGTGTTCCCATATGTCATATGAAAATGTTCCCATATTTCATACAAAATGTTCCCACACGTCCAATATCATAATTTCAGAATGTATTCAGAATTGTGAGTTACTTAGATTGGCAATGCATGTACTTGGGCCAGCACAAAGATCTCAAAAATAGGTGGCGATTTATTGGGCAGGTATATTAGCCAACGCTATGATCATGTATTATAGGCCTTTGGCGAGAAACCGATCAAAATAATGTTAAATAAAACTAGTCAAAATTGCCAAATTCATTTTCTTTTAATTAACAATGATTTCTACAGATTTCTCTATTAAATAACCCAAACATAGGTGGCTTGACACCAGGGATGGCCATTTCCGAATACTGAACTATTCCGAATACATTCTAAAATAATGTTTTCGAATCTGGAATTCCGAATACATTCTAAAATCAAAAATAACACATTTTTGTTTAGTTTATTAAAACCCAGTAAATTAGGAAATAAGCTTCAATAGAAATATCAGAATAAAGTCACAAACCAACAGTATATGTACACAAAGTAATTGATAGTTTATAGCTATCAATAAAAAATAATAGCAACTTGTGACACAGTCAGTTTATCAAAATTATTCATTTGTACAAATGACCATATGAAAAGATAGCCAAGAAGTTGTCTGACGCTTTCTATCATTGGTACCATGATATTATGATAATAGTCAAGTCTGTTGACAAAAATACTACTTGTATTCAGATAATTGTGTATATTTTCTGAGAGTAATAAATACAGGCAACTGAAACAAGCAACAACAATCGAAAATCCATTATGCCCTTAAAAATTCGAAGATTTAAGCATAGAGTATTCTACTACCTACCAGTATATATGTATATTAATTTATGTGAACCATATTGTCATTATGTGTAACATATTGTTGTGTTTGAAATTAGAAATAAATTAGTAGAGGATAAATGACCACCACTTCCAGCCGCGCAGCCAGGATTTTCGAAATCGGAAATTCCCATTGCCGCCTGTAACACCCAAAGTAACTCTGGTAAAACCCACCGCGATTCCGCGCTTGTTAATTAAAAGAGCCGTCTTTTCAGCGTATGATGATCATTCTGTTACGTAAAATATTCAATCTATGACAACTACGAGTTTCTAAAATATCTTTATATATTAATTTAATGTGTCCAACGTAACTCGCGGTTGCTTCTTACGTCCAAAAAAAACATTACTATTCGGTCCACGGCGATCTGTGACCTCAAAGTACGAGATAAACTGCCTGATGTATTTAATTTTAATACGTATTTTTGCAATCTTGCCAACTCGTTATCGCCATTAGAAAAATCTCCGTTAAGTGCAGAGTATAATTCATTTCATACAATGAATATAAATATAAAGTTTAGCAGTAAATTGAAAATACATATTCATCGCCGCGATTATGCCATCTGTTAAAAGAGTCGACTTTTACAACAAATAATATAACAATATATTTTTCTGTTGTGCAAAGTGATGAATTCGTGACCGATACGGGCATATTTAAAATGCCTTGCCTTATTATTAATTTAATTGTCTTCAATTTAACCTGCGGTTGCGTCGACAAAATAAAATCCTCACCACTCTTATATACCATTGCAATCCGCGGTCATAAAAATAAAAACGTGTGGTAAACTGCCCGATTAAATAATGTTTTGATCCGTATTTTGCGAATTCGGCAAATATTTAGATGTACTTGTTAACAGTGTCTCCGCTCAACCGAAATGCTGCCACTCTGATTATTTTTAGATAAAACCGTTCGAAAAATCCGTAAATCTTCTGTAACATCTCCGAGTGAAATTTATTTCATCAAAATAAAATTGATTAAATATACTTTGAAAATATTCGACGGCAATTTAAAGTAATGGATAATCAGGCAAATACCGCCCTCAATTCGTGACGATATGTTTCTAAACGCCGACCAAACATAATGTGTGCCAGAGGCACACGAAATTTTGCGATTTTCACTTCCTAGAAAAGCGTTTTTTAAATTTTCGCGGGCCTCAATAAAACTTAATTGTTTACGGTTTTATTTTCAGTATTTTAAGTTGTCGCTTTTCAATCAAAAAGTTGCGTTGTTTTTAGAAACTCGCCGCCGATGAACGTATTTACCAGATTCACAATTTCGTGCGCGTACAAAAATAAAATAATTGTCTTCGTTATCGCGGAACAAATTTGTGGAAAATTTTCGTTTTAGAGAAAATAACACAAACGTAAAGGCGTTTACGGCCTAAATAACACGTTACGCTGATGAGTGATGAAAACAATCACGTGCAAGTTTTTATCGAGAATGTTTTCATTCAACGAAAACGTCTTGAGAGCGGCGTCGAAAATGTGTGACGTCACACAAATATCCGATATTCTTATGAACGCTAATTCCGATATTCGAATGACGAGATATTCGAATACATTCGAATACTTTATTCGAATTGGCCATCCCTGCTTGACACTACAATATTAGTAGTGTGTGTACCAGGTTAGGCCATAAAGTTATTCCAATTTTTCTTATTTCAGTTCTATTACGAGTTCGAGGACTGTCATGTTAGCCAAGTGAATATATCCCCTGCCCATAGGTTTCGGTCACTTTACACAACTTGATGTATAATAGGCGAACAAAAATAGTTACCTTCATATTGGTATGTTTATATGAAATGTATTTGGAATACTTGATTACTGAGTCTGGGCAATCATGCCAATTGGCTAGCCAATGATTCCAAATTAGGTTGCCATCGCTTGACACTATTAGAATAGACAAATGCCCACATAATATGTGATATTGCTGGGAAGGGTTTTCCTAATTGTTTATTAAACTAAACAAAGACTGTTATAAAGTAGTAAATTACTCATTTTGGCAATCTACAACAATGCCTATAATATAACACAGACCATTTTGGGACGGTTTTTCCTAAATTTTCAAACTGAACAAAGACTGTTATAAAGTAGTAAATTTACTCATTTTTTTGCGATGCTTATATAACATTGACCATTTTGGGGAGGATTGCCTAAATTTTTCAAATTATTGGAATAACTGAAATATTTCTGAGAGCACAGAAACTGCAATGAACTGCCAATCAAGAAAACTCGTAGAATTCTTCAAATACCGGGATGAGAATTTCTCCCAACTCTCATAGGGCAGGTTGTCTAACTACACCACAGCGTGGCTCAGAATTAGATTATTACTTATTAATAATTGATTTATTTATCATTATTGGCAACTCTATGGTTTAGAGATAACACCATTTGCGAAATATTGTGAGTTTGCTTTATTTCAACAAGTTTCTATACTGCCTTCATTGCAGGGGCTCTCAAACATTTCAAGCCACGTTTTTAGAATTTGTCAAGTCTCGCGCCTCATCTCAAAAATAACTAGCTAACAATAAGCTACAAATACCAGATGGTAACATTGAAAATATGTGGATGGAAAGTGAATATTGAAATAAATGGAAGGTTTTGACATGTAATAATCCAAACAAATATATTTAATAGCTTCACGCTCTTCATAGCTCTTCAAAAAATTGTCAATGTCCCGCAGCGTTTTAGAACCAATGAAAACCGCAATTATACTAGTGGGTGCTAATTGGTAGAGCACTGAACACAACCTATGGTTTATAAGCCATGCTTGCCATCTTACGCAGGATGTAATAATTTGAGTAGGTAACGCTGAATCGGTTCTGATCGTTCTAATAATAATAGTTCCCTAGGTATCAGTAAATGCTTGTACAACATTACTCTGTTTGTATGCCGTTTGATCTCATATGAGACATAATTTTATCAAAAATCTCACAAAAAATGTGAAACATGATTTCACTGAATATTCTCACAAAAATAGTGAATTGAGTACACAAGTTCTCGTGAAGTTACCCAAACTGGTGAATTGGGCAGCTTGATCTCATATGAGACATAATTTCATGAAACATCTCACCGTAGGGAATTGAGCATCACATTCTCACATGAAACAATTTCTCACAAACTTACTTGAACTGGTGAATTGGGCAATCCGATCTCATGTGAGACATGATTTCAGCTGCTCTCATTCCTGTGATCTCTATATCATCGTCAATGACAACCCTGGTGAAATCTTGCTTTGCAGGCAATGACGGCGTTTGTTCCCTGACTGTTGCAAAAGTTGAAAAAATTCAGATTAAAATATTAATTTTAGAACTAGCTTTTCGAAATACTTCGGTCTGAGCAAAAGTGCTAGCTACACCTGATCTAAACTAGTGGCCCACTGCTGGGCCACATAGACATTTTCAGGTGGCCACAAACAATATTAAAAATTATTATGGAAGTGTTTATTAATTTTGCATGGAGACTTTTTTGTTTTCTTGTAGTTTTACCCTGCCATGAGAAAGCTAACGAATTTTTTGTGCAACAGGAGTTGCACAAAAGGAGTTGCACACCGCGAGAGAAAAAAGGTTGAGAACCCTAGCAGATGTGACCACTGACTCGCTCAGAAAGTACTTGTGGAACCCACTGATATTATTAAAGTAACATAAAAAGATTGTTGTATGATCTGAACCTTTTCTTTTACCACAAATCGTAGCGTAGAACCAATGAAATGAGAAAGGCAGATTGTTACACCTCAAGGGGCACTAAAAGAAATTTACTTATTAAAATTATATTAATAAAAAGTCAATAGATATTTCAGCTTGGCATACTTGATATCTTTTCTGGTCTCAGCACATCAACAGTTGCGCACGATTTTGAATTTGTAATTGAAAAGGGGGCCCATTTATATTATTAAGCTATCTTATAGACATCTGTCACCCTGAATAAAAGGTACCCCCTGAGTAAGTGTACGAGGTTAGAGTTAGGCCATAATATTATTCTGATTTTCCTTATTTTAGTTCTATTACGAGTTCTGGGACTGTCTGTGTTAGCCAAGTGAATATACCCCCTGTCCAAAGGTTTCAGTCCCTTTACACAACTTAATGTAAAGTAGGCGAACAAAATTATTTACTTCCATATTGATACACACACTTCGGGAGCGCCAAATATGAAACTAAAATCTTGTTTTACCTTTCTTTTCTCCCCCTGTTGAGGTGGTTGGTTGTTCATCATCATCGTCACTGTCGCTGATAATCACGGGAGCCGTACAGGAATTCACGGATGATGTTTGTCGTTTCACATGGACATTCGTGTTGATGATTGTCCCTGGAAATCAAGATGGATGGTTTTATACATCGAACTTTCACTTAATACAAGGCCCCATACAGGCAGACATAGGTGGAGAGCTCATATTTTTTGAAGTATCAGGAGTTATTCGAGTTAACTGTTAACTGTGTGTTCTAATTACATTTTATCCAGGTGATCCTGGGATAACTGTGCTTTAATTCTATTTTCCACTCTTCAACTGACCAATGACAGCACAGCATGGTGGTTGACAATCTGTTATTTGTGGTAACAACTGATCTGCTTATGTTAAGTATTGCTTGTGTTCAATAAAACATTAATTTATACCGATAAACAATTCTGTATTGGCTGCTCAATTTATAACACGAGGTGATGGGCAAGGATTGTTGATGAAGCGTTGGTTCAACACAACACAGAGAAATCAATGCTTATTCAATGAAATGAAGAAAATTTGAGACAAACAGTGATTCTGTTGGGTGAATGGATTAAATTTTTGAAAATGATGATTTTCAAGTAAAACTAAATTATTTCTAAAACCAAGAAATTAAAATATCAAAAATAATTAATTTTCAATCGATGTAACTAGTCAATTTGTTTTGGATATCCTTGTATAAAACACATAATTATGAGAGTCACATTTCTCCCAACGCTGGCTTCATAGTGTATGATTGGCATAAGGTATATTCATGACAAAGATAAATAAAGCGCAACCAGTGTTAGCAAAACGATGTAATTTATTATTATTAGACGTTTCGAATTTCTGGTCAGAAAAAATTTGTCAGGACATATGGTAAAGATCCAGATGAAATTCAAAATGTCAGCAAATTTACATTGTTTTGCTAACAACTGTGCTTTATTTACAATTGACCTTGAATATAGACGGTAGTGATCATACATTTTTATGTGATGAATCATCACTCAAACAAAGGCTCAGTACAAGCAGACACCAATAAATAGAAGCTACAGTAGTATGAAGAACCAGAATATACAAAGATTCATTTTGTGCTTGATTTGCCCTCGACATATCTGACTTGGTTGCCTTACAGCCTTGGTGTTATTAAAACAATAAATGGCATAAGCTATTAGTCATCATGACTCGGCAATGATTGCCTTCATTATAATATGGAGTAAGATTTCCAGGAAATAAGAGAGCAAATGCTCAAATATATAGACAAAGTCACAGGTTCCGGTATAAAAACAAAAGCACCTGGTTTGCTGAAATGATCAGTACACAAGCGAAATAGAACTAAGTGTTTCCGTATGTTATAAAAATTGTTCCCATAAATCAGAATAAAAAAGCAAAATTTCGGGTGAAATGTCAGGTCGAATGGAACTTTTAATGAACACAAAACTATTCTATTAACTATTTCGTCACATAAAGACAGACTTCTTCAGACAATCAAAACATGACTTATATCGATCATAGTTGAATTGCAATTGTGTTTGTTTGCAGACTCTTGAATAGGAAACCCAAACCAAAAGCACATACTACATAAGGGTATAATTATTGCGCAATATTCACAGTTATTGCATAATTTTATTGCGTAATACCTACAATTATTGCAAAATATTTAAAACTACTGTGCAAGCATGGCAAGGACTAATTCATCACCCCACATACACAAGAGACATCAACGTCATAAAATAAATAAACAAAAGTTATTATTCCACCCACTCAATATTTGAGTTTAGTCGCTTAAAATAACAATTTCCAGATGAGAAATATCAGCTGTTCACTAATCTCAAATGCAGGTCTGGGCAATTCAGAATCCCGAATCAAAATATTTGAATACTTTTCCGACCTAACTATTGCAGGGCATTGCGCAAACGCAGATTGAGTGGGCCCCAGGTATGGGTAGATATATACCGGTAAGAAATTAAGAACAGAAAATAAATATTTTGTAATAATAAATGGATTTTTTTATGTTACTACCGGTAATTACAAGATCGTGATTACGGCAACTTTATATTAAGAATCTTGCTCACATGAAATGAACACGCTAACACATACTTGATTACAATTGGTAGAGTTAAAATGTAATAATTCACAACAATGATTAACGCGAGCCCAAGGAAGTGCAGTGGCCCTGTATCTGATTAATTCTCAGCGAGTATATTTCAGTACACTCGGCACTGTTACATTAACAGTCATTCAACACTGTTTCACATATTTTTTGTATCTCACCAGTTCGCTTTTGAAGCAAACAATGCGAGTCCTAATATAGTATATCAGTAGTTAGGGATCATATGATTTTAAACAGTTCAAGGTTGAAAAATTATTGTCGAAATTCCCGGACATTTCCATTCAAATACGAATACAGTAACACATTTACAATTTTGCTTAAATTTTAATCTAGCAATGTGGCGGGAAATTCCCGCTATTTGAATACCTATGTAAATAAAATAGGATTCAGAACTTCAGATTCGTATGTAGCCGTTGTCACAAGGATGCTTGAACGAGATGGCACAACAGTGATAAACTAAAATTATCCAGAAAACATTCACTCACCAGTTGTCGTAGGTCTCTGTGGTGATTGTAAATCCCTACTGACATTACGTCCGGTAGTCATAGATGAAGGATTCGCACAACTCGTATTCCGATCTGTTGTGATCTCAGTATGAGTAGTCATTTGCATATTTGGTTGTCGGTGATTCACCCCCATTTGAGGAATATGACCCATCGCTGGGGAGTACGCTGTCCCACGATGCGTCTGTATTATCCCAGGGTTATTCGTGGGTGATAATAAAATATTTGAAAAAACGTTACCCCCCAAATTTTGATGGAAACCCGGGGGGCTGCGGCCTGGGGCCGTGGGGGATAAATGTCTCGCCATTAGCATTTCTTGGCTTAAAGCTGCTTGCGAAGCGTTCTGTGCTTGTATATTTCTTAATGGTGGCGGAGCTTGATTGACTGCACTTTCATGTTGCCTTGGTAACTCCCTAGATTGTGATGTCATAATTCTTGATTGTGACATCAGTTTGTTAGCAGGTTGTATATGTTCCAGGTGTGGCTGAGCGTTTGATCCAACTCGGTGAGGAGAGACTGATGCCTGACTGAGGCTTAGCTGAAAGGAGATGAAATATATAAGTATTTGGCAAGGAAGCGTGATTGGTACGATTACCTAATCATATGGAGCAGAGGTGGGCAGGTCTTGTGCACCAGGGACCAAAAATGTTGACCACCTAGACTGGCAGGCCATGTAAGATTTTATGAACATAATTTTATTTACAGTGTTACAAAAGCAAAAGTGGGTTACAATAAGCCTCATGCCAAAACTAAATTAAATCGCAATTGTAACAAATTCCTCTAGCTAAAACATTTAAAAATTTGGGTTCAGTTTGGTTGTGGCAGCATCAGGCGGGCCAGATTTGGCTCGTAGGCCGTAGTTTGCTCATGTCAGATATAGAGGGGCAATAGCTTCTTGCCCATTTGCTACTTCTCAATAATACAGGGGTTTTTAACCAAGAACCAGGGAAGACAACCTAAGTTAATGGGGGGTAACAGCCTTTCACCCTGTCAATAAATCCTTACCCAGGTAGTAAATAACACAGAGGTTCCTAACCGTTCTCTTACTCCCACTTTGATCTGGGATAAAGTTTGGGGGTTTTTAACCAAGAACCGAAGAAGAAACATGGAAGACAACCTAAGTATATGTGGGTAACAGCTTTTTATTTTGTTACTGAATCCCTATTAAGGTAGAATATACCAAATACCACAGAGGTGCTTAACCAGAGTTCTCTCACTCCCACTTTGTGTGAATTCGGGCACAAAGTTCAATTCTGAATTGACGTTACGCTTCGCTGGTCCCTACTGTTAAACACCGCTGATTGAATATAAATAGTCGTTGTCTGAAACCAGGCTACCTTATTTGCACCTGTACACGTCTAGATCGGAAGTTCGAGCAAGGTCATGATGAACTTGCATGGGTGACCGCCTGGGAGTACCCGAGTTCGGATCACTCTCTCTCAGGAGTTATTAACCAGAAGTTCTCTCACTCCCACTTTGGGTGAATTTGGCCTTGATTTGGGATAAAGTTTGCAATTGTATGGCTACGGCTTATATGTTACTACTTGCCCACACTACTTTGCAAGGCAATGCCACATTGGAGAGTTCTGATACTAATATTCCATTCGGATTTTGAAACGGTTATATTTACTTAACAAAATTGATGTGCTCTGGATTAATTCATGTCCGGGACTGGCTTAGAAATCTACAGATGTTTATTCGGCACTAGAAATTAAATACAGTCTAACCTAGAAAAACTCAAAAGCTTAGAATAGTGAATCCTAAATTAGTGACTGTGTGTACCAGTGTTCACTATTAGCGCACTTTTTTGCGAAAATTGCGAAGCACTTTCGCAACTTTTTTTAGGGACTGCGAAATAGCACTTTTTTCCGATTTTGAAGAGAAATAGCACTTTTCTGCGATTTTGAATGGAATAAAAATTCAAAGTTAACAAATATTTTCGAGTATTAAGTTGACAAATAAGTAACATACTAGTACTTTTGTAACTCAATTCTGCATATCATAACGATATTTACCGGAATTCTAACCTATGAGATGCAGACATAGGGGATAAAGCTTTTGCATTAACGGTAAAATTCTTGTTTATAATATGATTATTATACAAGCACACGGATTCCGCTTCTCCGGGGTGTTTCTTTGAACGAGAGTGGTCATGTGACTATCAATGATATCGATGAATTCAAAATGACTATAAAAAGTGTTAGTAACGTGTTATAGTCCCTTTTGATGAATTGTGACCAAACTGCACGATTTTCAAATCAGACGAAACTTTTAGAAGCATGTCACAGATTTGCAAAATCAACAAATTCCCAAAATACCATTAAGTGCCATTTTATTGTAATCACAATGTTGAAAGGACCTGGCATTTTCCGGAATTTTGCGATATTTACACAACTATTTCTCATTGATATGCGAGGAGGGATGGGCAAAATTCAATATTTTTTTAAATCGAATATTTTTAAGGAGTACCGAATAAACGTGGTGGAAACATTAAAAAATCGGCAACAAAGCCTTTTTACTGGTTAATTTCGTTGTAATCGCTAATTGTTCTTGTCACCGATCGTTTTGGCGGCAATATCCAGGTTTTGGGTAATATATATTCCCGCCCTCTCTTTTTTACAAATATATATGAATTCTTGTGGGTCGGCGGACATCGAAGTTTTATATTTCGGGTTTACCCGTTCGTTCACATCGGCAACAGCTGTTGAAGACATTGGGGACTCAAATTAACATTTGCGCTGGCTTTACCGTGATGCAGATATTTATTAAGACGATAATTAACTTTCTCATGTATTTCTATGGTGATAAACTTCGCAAATCTGAAATTGTGCCAATCCTGAATGTTGATTTGAAATAGTGATTGAATAATTCGGCTATAAAGGCATTTCTGCGTGGTCATAAGACGAGATGACGTTAATGAACAGCGCTTCTTTTACAGGATATTTTACGTATGCGACTTAATGCTAAAAAGATTGGGCTCGAGTGCTTTTTTTTCGAGTGCTCGAGTGCCTAATAGTGGTCAGGCGCTAATTGTAACTAATTCCCTCAAGTTTCAACGTGTTTACAACAAAACAATACCCCGGCGATAATTATAGCTAAAATGTTACCGAGCAATTCACAATTTTATTTATGGAATTTGCAAATTCACCAGTTTCTTGACGATTTTGATATTGTCACGCCCTAATGCAAAAAATACTCCCCTTCTTCCGCGGCGGTTTGACGGGTTCTTTGTTCCATTCTTCAGAAAGTTCTGACACGGGGGATATAGAATACTGAATCCGGAGGGTTGAATCCCTGTCCACTTACTGGCGATTTTCCGTTTTGAAATGCGTGAAACATTCTCTATTTTAAATTAAATGACGTTTCGCGGGCTAGAGTTCTCCCCGAAAATGATGCGTTCCAGACGTTAGTTAGACGATAGATAAAACATTAAATTAATAATTTTCGTGACGCCCCGTTTTCTAAATACAAAGTTATATCGCAAAAAAATGCGTTATGATACATTTGGAATGAAACATTATTTACGGTGAATTCAGATCACATTTTACTCTCCATGACACCCGGTATCCGAAAATACAGTTGTATCTCGAAAAATGTGTTTTGTTACATTTAAAATAAATGGGTTATATGAAAGGCTAGGGCACCTAACTTGTTAAAATCCGCAAAAGCACTTTCGCACTTTTTTTTTGGACTGCGAAGCACTTTCGCACTCATAATTTGCTTAGAGTTAACACTGGTGTGTACACAGCTTTGTTTGGAGTGAAAGGGATGTAAAAAGAATTCAAACATATGGTTGGCTGCATTCATGTGCCACAGTCCTGCATATAATAGCTGGTTCCCAACCAGGGTTCAGTGGAGTAAATTGGTTTTGTAAGTTTACATTAAATCCAAATTACCGTTACCAAAGTAGTTACCGTATATCCCCGCATAAGCTGAGTTTAGAACTCACAAAAAAAAATTGCTAAACTAAGCGGTCGGCTTATACGTGGATAACTCTGATCGCACTGAAAATTCGACTTCGAGCATAACTCCGATTGCACTCAAACGAAATGACATTATGCTAACTTAATTTCAACAGCTACAACTTAAACCATAGTAAGTTCTCGGAATAAGAGCGGACAATTTGTAGGGTTGGCTTATATCGACGCATGAAATCCAAATTGGGCTAAGTCCATTTTTCTAGTTTTGAAAAAAACGCAAAAAACGTTTTTTTTTTTGTTTCTTTTTTTTATTTCTCTAATACCTTACATCGAGGATGTCTAGTTTTTATGGTCCACCAAAGTTACAATGAAGGCCATATTTAGATGGTATAAAAAAATTTGTGCTCCGCCCCAATTTTTTTTGGGGGGTGTTTTTTTGGACTTAACCCTTTTTGGCTCTCAATTTTCTGGACCAGAAACACTTTTATTGGACTTAGGGCCCCTTTATTATGTTATTATAGAGGCTGGTATGGACTTAGCGCTTTGTATTATATTTTTTGAGAGGAGCTATGTCCAAAAAACGGACTTAGCCCTAACTTACAATGCAGTTATCCAGAGCTAAGTCCACTATAGTAGACACAGCTCTGTTTAGTTCTCAAATGCCCTAAAAAAAGCAGGGTTATGTCCACAGCTGTCTTGAGATCTAGAGCACCTAGAGATAAGGCAAATAGACCAAAATGTAGAGCTAAGTCCAGGAAAATCAGCAATTGAAAAATGGGGGCTCCCGAAGTATGCGAACCAAGATGGCGGACAGCGGAATGTAATATGTGTACTAGGTTAGGGTTAGGCCATAATTTTTGGTATAAATACTACGGGAGGCTCTTGGCAAGTCTTCGAACTGATAATAGGACTAGAATAAGGAAAATTGGAAAAAATTATCGCCTAACCCTAACCTGTTACCCATGTTACGTTCCAATGTCCGTCATCTTGGTTCGCATACTTCGGGAGCACCGAAAAATGTCATGTTTTGAAAAAGTGGACTTAGCACTGTTTGGTTTTGAGGTGTCGATATATGCAAATTCCAACATTTTAGGGCCGTTTTAGGAGGTCGGCTGATATGAGAGGACATAAGGTAATATTATTCCAATTTTTCAGAGGTTCCTTCAGGATCCGTAACGTTTTATTCGAATTCTGATCCGTCAAAAAAGGTTGGAAACCACTGATACAGACATTAGAAAACAACATTTTTGTACATTTCCACTCTGAACAAAGCACTGTATAAGCTACTAACATGGTTCAGAGTCTGCATCTGCATTTGGCTCAAGGTATTCCTTCCATACGATGTTGCAAGCAAAGTTCGAAGTGAGGGTTCAGCATTCAGGTTGTGCAAGGTTGCGGGATCTAATCCTGCACTCCGTAGCGTTGCCGCATCCAAACTGGCTACTTGTTGCTGCTGTTGTTGAAGTAGCCTGGGAAAACAGAAATAAAATTCAGTTCACCGATAAATTGCTGGACAAAGCTCGACAAGTAACTTGCAACTAACAGTTTGATGGGTTTATCTATGTGTCTGTTCAGACCAATGCTCCAGATGAGCAAAATTTAGTGTCTGGAAAACCCCACACAAAAAAGTTTGTATAAAAAGAGTACTTCCGTAGTATGTGTACGAGGTTTGGGTTAGGCCATAATTTCATTCTGATTTTTCTTATTTTAGTTCTGTTACGAGTTCGGGGACTGTCTGTGTTAGCCAAGTGAATATCCTTGCTCATAAGTTTCAGTCCCTTTACACAACTTGATGTAAAGTAGGCGAACAAAATTAGTTAGGTACACACACTTCTGGAGCACCAAATTATGAGGTAATACAAAAAGGTAATTAAAAAGCCTCTTCATGGAGGTTAAGGTTGAAAAAGAGAGCTAAAACGGGATATTGGTCGGAGTCCGGATATTTTTATTGATAACAGTGCCATCATTTCAAATTCCCCGCTTTCAAAAGTGGTGATCGAATAATTTTGTGCACTACCCTGTCATTCCAAGGAAAGTGGATATTTTGCTATAAAAATTCAAAAATCATCAAGCTGACTAAGCATTCTCAATAGAATAGTTATTTTTGTCGTCAAAAAAATCGATTTTCTCATAGTTTAGAGTTGGCGTCATTCAAGTCAAGAGTCAAAATTGTTTAAAAAAATTGAAATTTTGCCAATTTGAAAATGATAAATAAAACTGCCAGAAATTTCTCTTGGTTGATGTTTGTCAAATATTGCACATGACGGGAAAAAATATTGTGTGAACTCTGACCTTTGTTGTTCCTGTTGTCTAGTTTGTTGTTGTTGTTGCTGCGTAAGATAGTAAGCATGGCTTTGCAGTAACTGATTGTACTGTTGGCTTGTTAGGCCTGCTGCTGAGCCATGCTGTATGGTAGGCTGTACCCTAGGCTGCTGCTGCTGATTGGCATGCGTAGGGTAGGCCTGGCCATTGACAACAGCATTATGTTGAGCTCTATACAAGGCATGAACCTGCTGTTCATTTGTAGTCCTGGCAGAATTGGATGGATTCTGCGACGTTCTGCTCTGTTGATTAGCGTAGTGATTGTAAAACTGTCCATGCATTTTCAAGACATCATAGGCTTATTTACACTAGAAAATACTGTACAGATATTCTGGCTTAAACACAAAAAATGTCCAGTTAAGATAAAAAACAAATAAGATGAGCCTTCGAAATTAAAAAAACACCTTGAGCCCTCCATCGCAGAGGCGCAGTGCTTACCACTTCATGGCAGTTCCTGCCACGAACGAACCGCGGCAGCTCTTGCCATGGTTTTATATCGCTATTCAGTAATCAGTATTAACGATATATTAACAAATTAATGTACCAGATTTTAATTGATCATGCGGAATTATATATACTTAAACCCTAACCCCAAATCGATCAAAACTGTATTCATAAGAAAACGTTCCAACTTACTCAATATTTGTCACCATAAGGGACAGCCCTGTCTTTACGGCCTACCTGCCGTGATTACAGCAGCAAAATTTTACCTGCCATTGGTTTTCAATTTGCTGCCGCCGTAACGGCAGCTCGTCATTGGTTTGGCCCGTAGCGGCCATGGTATGGAAATATCGCCATGGTTTTGTGGCAGCTGCAGACGCCACAGAATACTTGAAACTGCACTTACCATCGCAGGAACCCCATCCTATGTCAAATCAATTTCTGTGCTTAACCAACAAGGAAGGATAATGTTTCCTTTGACGAAATAAAACTCATGAAAGTCTGAATCAATACATACCAACGTTATATACAGGTAGGCAGCAACTTGATAAGATTATGATTTATTTGTATGTTTCAAACTCTTTCATATTGTTGCAGTTTGCAGTTATCACAGACCCCCAGGGGTTCGTGTACCCCAGTCTGGGAAACCCTGCTACCTTGCATGAATAATCCTGGTCAACCAACCAATAAAAGAACTTTCACCTGATTCTGTTCATAACAAGTTAGGTAAAAATAAACATGAAATAAGAAACGAGAATATCGGTCGGAGACCGAAGACTTATTGATCGAAACTGCGGTTTCGATTCATGACTCTATAGTGACACCGCGTGTCCCATCACTAATTAATAATTAATAACTCGCTAATTAAACGACATAATTCATCCAAAATCAATAGGCTTCTGGTCAGAGATATGATGAATGCACATGCAAAATTTGGAGCAGATTCAACCACGCCTTCGTGAGATATCGCGTGCATCTAACAGACAGACAGACAGACAAATACATATCAACATACTTACCGATCTAAAGATCGATAAGTAATAACAGGATAGTGCCCCTAACCCTACATATTCAGGCTTATCATAAAATCTGGAAGTTTAGTATGATTCGCCACATATTTACCGTATATCCTCATATATGAGTCGATCTCTTAGATTGGCAACTTTCTTTTGAGTTTTAAACTTGGCTTTTATGTTAGGATATACGTTAAGCTGTTTCTCTTCGTGGAGTAAATCCTACTATTTCCTTAGCATGTCAGAGACCGCCTAACCCCTTATAAGTGATAACTCCTTAAAAATAGATTTGTCGAAAAAAAATTTGAAAGAAAATTGAATTTAGACCAAGCCAGAAATAAATATTCTATTATTCCAAATACTTCACATATATTTTGAATCAATGGCGCAGATAGAGGGGTTTAGGAGGTCAAAAATAGTTGTACTTTTGGGGATTCATCGCAGATAAAATTGAATAATAAAATAAAAATAGAATAGGATTTAAATATTTACCCCATTTACCCCCTTTGGGGGGATGACTTCATGATGATTACGGTGTTAAAGTGAACTGACTATAACACAAATAAATCTAATTTATTTTAATTAAGCTTCCAATGATTATGGACATATTATTATTAAGATGATGAATTTCAAGTTATAACTGACCATCAGATATTGATCGCCAACAGTGACAGAATGGCGGTATAGCGCACAGTGCATCAGCATCAAGAATACGCTTGCTTTCGCACCTCTGATTTCGTTTCTCTGGTTCGAAAGATAGAGAAAAAATTATGTGTGAAGAAAATTGCTGGACTCCTTGCTGTCTGAAGGTGGTTCATGTGACCGCTGGTAAATTATCAAGTCATTGTAAAAAAATGTAAACACACAAGACAAAAATACGCTTCAAAAATTAAGAAAAGTAAACTACTGAACTAACTGTAAGTTAACTGAATGTGATGAACTATCTTTCATTCATTCAGGTTTTCTATCTTCGTTCGTATTTCTAAAGCTGTTCAATTAATTCTACGCTTGAACTATTCAGCTATGCGAATATCAGTTTATCAAAATAACTGAATGAATAATTAGTTTTAATTCCTGTGCGCTATGTTCAGATGTTGGTACGATGAAGTGTATGTATTTATTCGTCTCGTAAAAGTGAGCAATAAAAATAAATTGACAATTATCAATATTAGAGACGGAATGCATGCACAAGGCCTACTGGCTCAAAACACAAATGTGCGGCATGCACACCTTTTGACAAATATAGAACAAAAAATTTTAGATTAAATATGTATAGTATGGTCCCTTATACAGACAATTGGGTAAGGTGGGGAGATTGGTTGGTGTGGTGAAAGTGGTAAGGGTGGAGTATGCAAAACTGTTTATACAGGGGAGTTTATAAGACAAGACAATATTTATAAATAGAAACAACACAACACCAAATACACATAACGATGAAATCAAAATTTTGGCGAAAATACAGCTCCCTCGAGTGGTGAGACCATATGATATGAATGGGTGAAATATAAGTGAACACCGCGGTAAATGTGCGGTTCCTATGCATATATTATGGTATGTGTCACTCAAGGGTGATAATAGTGTCTTTGTCCTATCAAGTGGTAATGCAGTAATGTCTAAATCTTATTTACCTAGATTAATTAAGGTAGAGAGAGAGACAAAGATTTTATTTCCACAAAACAATGTTAAAAACGGACAAGTCTAGTCTAGTTCAGTACCACAAGTACTTCCAGTGGGCATAGCATAATTTTGCATATGTTATTCCTAACCCCAACCTGACTATGTCATTCAAAAATTATGTCACTGTGATGTCACCATCACGTCATAGGGCTTGCCAAAGTATATTTACGATCGCCCGAAATGGCATCTGCGCCGCCGATAACAAACTCGCTAACGCCGACGATCTCTCTCCTATCGTGATCGTTGTGACGAGAAAACGAGAGAAATACCTTGCTCGTTTTTGGGTGATCGTCTGCGCGTTTTGGACGACCATCCGCATACTTTGGTGAGCCTTATAACGCCCCTATAACGTCGAAATGACGTAATTTTTGTAGACATAGTCAGGTGGGGGTTAGGATTGACATATGCAAAAATTGTTGAGCCAGGCCAAGTAGAAGTGCATGTGGTACTAAACTATACGAATCCAGACCCAAAAGGAAAATACCGGTACTGCAATAATACAGATTTTCATGAAAATACAGTGCAGTGGATATTTAAACATTGAATCGTGATGGTCAGTACGGTATGCAAGACCTTTACAGGTCGCCGAGGCATTTTATTTACGCTGTTATCAAACTGTCAGAATGAATTATCACACTATGAAATTATAAAATACTGAAATATAGACAGAAAAATGAGATACGGTACTAGGAAATATGTCCAGTACAAAAGTATCATTGTCGGAGCACAACAACTGACTGACTGAGAACGACACCGGTACGGTACGATACCTATCGTTAGTCCTGTCTGACTGTCCGTCAACACGTCAACCCTGAAACCGTACCGGTACCGGTACCGGTACCGTACGGTCGACTACCCTGGTACGGGATCGATATTTAGGGTAACAAATGTCCACATTTTCAACAAATTTGCATAAACTGACGGGAAAAACTATATGGCATGTCTGTATATTCAAAGTTTTCGAAAAAAAACGAAATAAACTGCGAATAAATCGATAAATACGAATACACTTCAGCCATCGGCTCATTTTCTGGATCGCAGAGGTGAGGTTCCAGACTAGTCGACAATATGTGATACAGTTCCGACGCGGAAATATAGAATGTTCTCTTATACAGGATAACTCATTAAAATATCCATGATTAATCTCGTAATTCTTTATTGAGGGAGCATTAATAAAGTACGAATGGAACCAAATGTTTTAAGCTCTCATTTAAGTATCTATTTTGAGCTCTTTCAGGTCGGCCCAATGCCAAGCGATGACGAACACTCAACTGAAAATAGATATAAAGCTATAACCTTTCCAACCTTGGTTCGTCTTTTCCCGGAAATTCTTACCTGATCCCAAACTACTTAGGTACATCTCGCTCTCCGCCAATTCCCTTTGAGACTGACTGACTGACGGATTTAGCATTTTCATAAGCCATCAGCGATATGTCTCCAAAATGTATGTATGTATGTATGTATGTGTGTATGTTTATTTGCCTCAAAAATGTAACAGTATCTGTAGAATAATTAAACCGTAAAACAGAGACGGGATACATGTTCAATACCTCACTGGCCTAAGACACAGATGTGCGACATGTACCCCTAACAATGATAACAGCAGTTTAGGACATTAAATTGACTATACTGTACAAATAAAACTCTAGTAAAATATACAAGACAAAGAGGTACGGCACAACGGCGATATGTACAATAGTCAGTTTATGACACGTCCATATCCCAGGTTCCGGTGTGAAAAGATGGAGATAGGGCGGGGTAGTCCAAAATTGTGGGCTCCGCGGGCCACAACAGTACCAAGAATAGGTAAACAGTGCAATACAAAACAACCACTTTTATTGTGTAAACACATAGTTATCAGGCGTTGCCAACCTAGGCTAGTGGAATCCGCATTCGATTTTTTCAGTTTTCTTTCATGCCTATATTGTTAGCATATATTCCCGACCAAAATGATAGAAATCCAGGAAACAATTTAGACTGCCCATCACATCATTCAACTTCGCTAGTTGCTTCAGCTAGCCATCATACTAGTCAATTCAGTCGCAATAGTGATATAACAACAATATGTCTAACGATTTTTCTGATTTATTTTATGAGAAAAAATTTAAAATACGATATTTTGATTACTCTCCGAATGCGGCGCGGGCCACAGATAATGAAGCGGTGGTCACATGTGGCCCGCGGGCCTGGGTTTGGAACACCCTGAGATAGGGTATGGGTCGCTGAATTGATATGTTTTTACACTAAGTCTCACGAAACACGTAAAGATTTGTTCGGGATATAAACTTGCCAGAAACCAACGTTGGATGGGACCACGACACGAGAAAAAATTTGTGAAAGATAAATGTAGAAAACCTTTGTTTAAACTTGAGTTGTTAATCATAGTTTGCACTGGACCAAAGATATGGGAACAATGGAGAGTTTGGCATAAAATGCGGCCACTTTCATAAGCGCTATTGTGTGAAATTTATTGTCGCCATGTCTCAGCATGATAATTATAATTTTTTATTGAATGATCTAGTTTGCATAATTGACGATCCAGCGAAGGAAGTAAATAAACAATAAAACTATGCGGGGAAAGAGAGACAATAGATCCGTGGGGGACTCGAAACTTGTTTTCCGATCAATGGAGCTTTGTTGCATGATGACATTGTTGATCGATTGGAGGTAGTTTTCATCTCTGTAGTTCTTTTCTCATTTTCTATGTACCCTTTGTATCTGAAAAATAATGTCTGGAAAGTAGGATGTCCTTAACTCACTAAATCTAAAAGAATTCCAATAAATGTCTCTTAAGCTTGGATCTAAATTCAAACGTCGTTTTCGAGCTTTTAATACTATTAGGCAATGGGTTCCATACTTTAGGTCCAAAGAATGTGATCGATTCTTGTGCTATTGATGTTCTAACATACGGAACAAAAAATCTGTCGTGACTTCTGCTATTTCGGGTATTATTATTCGCGAATACGCGATTGAAGCAACTAGGGAGTTGACCAGTAAAAGATAAAAACATCAATGTGCAAATCTCTAGTGTTAGTAAATCTTCAACACGTAGTAGCTTTTCACTTTTGAACAAATGTGGAAAACTACTACGTGTTGAAGATTTACTAACACTAGAAATTTGCACATTGATGTTTTTATCTTCTTCTAGTTCTCTTTGATTCTCTGGTTCTCTTTTACCGTTCACCACCACCCAAACAGGGTCATCGGCCTAGGTAGTTCACCTTTCACGTGACGACTTACTTCATTGACAATTGAGTGATCCTTGAGTGAATGATCCACCGCCGTGACCTAAACCAGTGTTTTCCAACTTACGGGTCGCGATATTTTTTCCACAAAAAGTTATTAATTTTATTGTTTATTTTGTGTTTGGTAAAGAAGTGTGCTCAGCAGTAAAAGATTGGCAGTCGCTATTTAGCTAACTAAGAATAAAGCAACGCCACAACTTGCCGTTTAGTATTTATGCATATCCTTGGGTCGCGAGATAATACAAAATCTGCTTTCCAAAAAAATTTGGGTTCGGAACCACTGACCTAAGCAATATATTGAAAGCCCAACGAAACCACCATTTGAAGTGTGGAGTCTGGCCAACGTGGACCACTAAAAACGAATTGGGCTCCCAGTTGGAGAAAAAAATTCGGTCTAAGAAAATTTGACTCCAGCTCCGACATAAACAAATTTTGGCGCTCTCGAGGTATGTGCACCAAGATGGCGCACAACCTGAACCCTAATCTGGTACACATACTATGTTCAGGTTGTGCGCCATCTTGATGCACATATTTCTGGAAATCCCAAATTTTTATAACAAAAGCACAAGTGCATGCAAGACTTCTTTGTCAGTCGATAATTGCACATAAAGTGGATGTATGGATCAATTTTTGGACACGTAGTGGACATAGCGATCGTTACAATATTATGTTCTTGTTCTTTGACACGTTTTTGAAAAGTCGCTTTTCTCTTTGATTACTGGACCAATTGCTTTGAAATTTTCAGTGGTTGAAGATAAAAAAATTTATCAGAAGGCTATTACTTTTTTTGTTGCTATGACGTCATCAAAATTATTGCCATCAGGTGAACGTGTCCATATATTTGAGCATAGCTCTCTTGTTTCATTTTGTATCCTCACTTTTACCACGCGAAAAACTGCTTTTCTAATTAATTACTAGACAAATTGCTTTGAAATTTTCAGTGGTTGAAGATTGTATTTTCGCTAGAAGGCTATTTATTTTTATTTTAGAAAAATTTTTGGGCTTGTTTGAGATTAGTTTTTTGTGTGCGATGGCGTCATAAAAATCATAAATTGTACATTTCCTGTGACTGATTGCACACCCAGTACTACTTCGTCTTGGCTTGCGTGTCCATATATTTGAGCATTGCTTCCTTGTTATCAGTCAATTCACTGCGTTTCGAGTTTTTAACATAAATTTAGACTTTTTAATATCAGTAAAATTCAGGAGTTTGAAAATTTTGTCTCGAGACTCCATCCAACAATCTCATGTCACCAGCACAAACACGAAACCAACAAAAATTTCTTGAACAATTTCTATTTTCAAGTGGAATAATAAAATAATTTTCCAGCACAAATATATACAAGGTTGTAAATTAAGAGGAGAATCATTTGCAATCAGGACAATAGAGAAACAAACTCCAAATGGCGCAACAACCGCTAAATGGTGCTATAAGTACACACACAGGTGCAAACATAGCATTTAGGCGAAGCGGAAAGTTGATAAGTGGCATAATGATATTCATTCCTGCCCACAATGGCTGATGAATCATATAGCACACAACTTTCTGGACTCGTAAAGGCAGAATCATATGTTACCCATGTCCCCTATAGCATTTAGAATTATACGCAGGGGGAGGAACTGTTACTGTTTGAGAATAGGATTCTGTTTCAGAAAAAGTTTATAATACAAATTAACTAACAAAATGAATAACCACAGCATTTTATCTGTGTCTGGCATGGAAATAGTCAGCCAGGTCATTCTTATTTATCTCTTAATTAAGAGTAGGGAGGAAAGTCTGTGCTTCATTATATGATGGTACACACAATCGTACTTTAATCAGTCTATGTCGGATATGAATCAACTAGTTATTAGTTTCAAATGCACGGAATGGCGTCTAGCAAAGGAGACAGGGAGAGAGGAAAGTTGATAACACGACTTAATCATATGGCGAAGCAAAGCCTCTGGTCACCCAGGTATATATTTCAGATGCATTGGCTTTCACAATTATCATCCGAAGCCCTAAATAAATTTTTGATAGGTTATAAATATACAGATAGCTAAATTGGGGGGGAAAAGAAGAAAAATAAAACATATATTTAAGATAACACGCAAACAAAATAATGCAGAAGCGAGATATAATAAAGGAACCTAAATACTAATAATACAACTATGACATCACACAATCACGGTGAATACATCAAACAAATAATAATATGACAACATTATGATGAAATAATGGACTAAATTGCATCATAATGGTGCGTAAATTAAAAGTGCAGAAAAGCAATTAAGCAAAATTAGTGAAAACAAAATGAGAGAAATGAATTGTGACAAAGTAACTTTGGCTTTGTTATTTTTTCAAGGGGGATTTCCCTTACCAAAGTAGTGTTGTATTGTGAATAATCCGCCCCAGATCTGAATATTCTAAACTGTAGGAATATGGACGAATCGCAACACAGAAAAATATATCAGAATTGCTTGGCTACAACCAAATTATATAGTAAACCCAAGCTATTTCGATATATTTATGCGAGTTTGCTCAAAGTATCGTCACCTTTTTTTGGCTAATTTGATTTGAATCGAAGTGTATAAACCATTTCATGTTCAAATTGATTTCAATCAATCTTACTCCACATATTGAGACTACCTTTCTGAATTTAAGTTGCAATCAGAGGCGTATGCTGTATTTTATTTGACATTTTTCTTGAAATAGTTTATTTAGCTATTGGTTGTGAGTTGGGAGCGAGACTTCTGAATACCGTAATTACCAGCGGAGCTTAGCAATGAGCCATATTTTTGGGGAGGGTTGCAAATACCATGAAGGGTTTTGAATATTTGATCCTTTTTTATGATGAATTTTGGCCCTAATCATATAACTTTAAAAGGTATCATAAATAACTAAAGTGAGGTCGTCATGCCTACATATCGTGAATCATTACAAAGCACAAACTGTGGGTAAAAGACTCAGCCAGATACAGAAATATGTGGTAACGGAATTAAAACTTCATGTGAGTCACAACTTGCAATAAAAGAGTGTTCCCTGCAATTTCAATTTCACTATGGTTGATGTCGAACTAGTGGGAAGCAAACCATACGCCAATATTCCGAATGCCTACTCTAAGCAGACACACCTCATCAGATATAGAAAAGACAAGATGGCTAATCCTTCGTCGACGCTCCAGAAGTATGTGTACCAATATGGAGGTAATTAATTTTGTTCGTCTATTTTACATCAAGTTGTGTGAAGTAAACCTATGGGCAGGGGGTATATTCACTTGGCTAACTCAGACCATCCAGACCATAATGGCCTAACCTGGTAGACATACTACGGGAGTATCTAACAGTCAACCATTTACCAGTCCTGGTCAGGTATGGAAATAGTTAACCCGATAATTGTTCCATCATTGGGTTACTGAATGTATTTCGAACATTATTGAGCACCCCTGATCTATACTAACAGAAAGGAAAGTAATAAGATGGATTAATCATGTGGCAAACCACAGCATCTGGTCGAGGTCAATTATACGTTAATTTTTTCCATCAGTGGACGCGTGGCTGTGCTTTTAATTGTAAGGTTATAGAGATGTTAATGAGACAGTACCAGATATTGGCTGGTTTGAGAATTTTTACCTAAATTGTGACATCACTGTGAATCACAATGGGAAGTTTGTAAGAGTGAAGTTGAGCCATAACCGCTCATAAAATCGACCATTTCAACAAGTAAACAAAAATCGACAATAATTATACATAAAACTACAAAATAATTAAATTATGATTTAACAAAATAGTTACTACTTGGAATAACGGTGAAGAGTTTCATATAACTTAAGCTCAGTAAAGAAAATCAATTTTGGGTGTGGGAAAAGGAGTGTTGCCAGAAATTTTGAATTAGGGGGTTTGAAGTTTCTAATTGTCGAGTTAGGCCGAAACATCTAGCAGGTCCAGCAGGTGGCCAGAAAACGAGCACAAAAATCGTTTCAAGCTACAAAAATAGATTAAGAAAATTATTCTCAGTTGTTGAGACAGGGAGTAGCCTGGGATTCTGGGTCCTCATATTTCTAATTGCCAAATTAAACCGTAACAACTAGCGAGTCTGGCTGGGTGACCCTGACTGCGACCCAGTGTGAGAATAGCTGGGCGGATGCATGAACTAGGCTAGTGAAGGGAGTCTTCCTATTAACAGTGTGATTGCTGTCTAAAGAGATTGAGACCAAATTGGGAAAAATGTGAAGTGAGAGAAATTTTAGTCCTAGTAAATCGAACGTCTCACCTAAGTAATTTGGAAAAATATTCCCCAAACTAAGTGAAGGCTGCATATGTCTAGGTGGATGCTTGCCCAGAGCCATCTTCACAAACAAGCGGTTTTAAACAACCAAAATAGCGTCAGCGTTGAATGAATATTTAAAAAAACATTTCAATTAGATTTTCATATAGCACACATTTCATAAGATCCCATATTTCCGTAAAAATGTAGATTTGACCAAGCGGGATTCCCCTTTACTATTATTTCTACCCCCCTTTTCTATTCTTGCCCGAATCCCTCAGTTTCTTCTATTGCAAGAGTCAATTTTTCTTTGAGTTGTTCATAGTTTTTGTATGGAGGGAGATCAAGCCGGTTGAAACTGTGAATAATAATAATATTTATCGTTGATAATAGACTTAATAATGAATGTGTGAAATAATAAATGGTAAAAAATATTGGTAAAACTGCAGAATAATAAATGGCTTTGAACTATAAAATGTATGATCCCACAACCACAACACACAATGCTGAAGGAATAAATGGTTTTATACTCATAATTTTGTAAAGCTGTGTAATATAATACCTGGCCTTTTACTTTGGTTGTAATCTACAGTAACATATGATTATGAGTATTGAAAATAAAAAAATATGTAGTATGACAAAACAACTGTTAACTGGCCTAACATTAAAAAACGAGTGAAATAATAAATGATTTTACACTTAAAATATTTTTAGATGAAGCAACACTTCATAGACATTATAGAAGGAAAGTCAAAGACGGATAATGGGAATCGGTTGTCATGCAGACTGTGATATTTAAATTGTTTGTTATGAGAACTGCAAAATAATAAATGATCTTACCATGTATGACTCCTTGGCAACCAAGTTTCCCTTCCAACTTTTTCAATGCAAAATCTTTGAGGGCCGTTGCTCCCTGGGTAAAGAAATATATGTTGAACAATGCAAAGGAACCAATGATTACCATTTGATCTAAATATCAGTCTGCACAACTATCTCAATATTAGCAAGTATTTTAGAAGTGCAACAGCCCAGAAACTCAATACATTGCGTGGTTTGTATGTTTCTTGCCGCCGAAGTCTCGTTTAAAGAGGCTTGTGATTTTATAGCTTATCGATCTTAATCGGTAAGTATGTTGATAGGTATTTGTCTATCTGTTTGTTTGTCTGTCTGTCTGTCTGTCTGTTAGATGCACGCGATATCTCACGAGAGCGAGATTGAATCTGCTCCAGATTTTGCATGTGCATTCATCATATGTCGTACCAAAAGCCTATTGATTTTGGATGAATTATGTCGTATAATTAGCGAGTTATTTATTAATTAGTGATGGGACACAAGGTGTCACTATGTGGAGTAAGAGCGCTGTTTTGGGGGATCCCCTAACTTTCGATCGATAAGTCTTCGGTCTCTGACCGATATTCTCGTTTTTTGTTTGTGCCCTGGTGAGCGGGCACAAGAGTTATGCACGTATAAGCTGACCCCTAAGTTTAGCAACTTTTTTTTTTAGTGAGGAGGTACAGTGATCACTGCTTGAACCTATAATGTGAACTACTAATCCATTTGTTTGTTCATATCATTAAAACAGCCTCATATCTCACTCACCCAACAATTCAGCAAAACCTCCGACTGGTACTCGACAAGTCCCCGTTACAAATTGCAGAAGACGAGCCCGCTTCTCATTGTCTATTTCTCGGACATACTGCCAGAACCATTGCACCTGAAAACAATTTGTTGAAAATGCATGATTGTGAATAAGCTTCCAAGCAAGCAATCCAAAAGATAACACAGTATAGATTACTTTCCTAGTGTATAATAGCCTGATTCTGTACACTTTAGAAGTCTTGAAATAACTTGGTTGAAGGATTGAGCAAGGCTCTAAATGGGCAACTACATAGACATGTCTTGATTCATTCAATCAATGAAGATTTTCTATGATTTTCATTCTCAGAGAGGAGGCTCCACACAGACAGTCACGGACGATTCGCAAGAATCTCCAATTTTTTTTGACGAACCGAAATCTCTCCGTTCGGCCTCACCAACTCGAATCATTGCGCCTTTAGTAAAGTGGTGAGTGTAATAATATCTCTACCCATCGATTTTTATATCTGATTGTAGAATATTATTCAAAATTAACTCAATATTTCAGAGCACTGTGTTCACTTCATGAATCAAAAAACAAGATACATAGTATACACTAGGGCAGGCCAGAGCAAGATAACAACTGCATGAAAGGTCGTGAACTCGAGCACTGAATTAAATTAATATAAAATATGCAATATCACTACAGTAAGCATTGGGTTTGAGCCGAAGATCCTTAACCAGCATCCCAGCATAATTATGTTCAAACGCTCCCAAGCATTGGGACATCATGCAAAGTGTTATAAAATGTCCACAAAGGAAGCCAAATCGTTCCAATAATTTAATTCATGTTCCACACATTGAATGAGTAAGATGTTGTGTGGTTCTTGTGGTGTGTAGATCTCTGCAACACCAATACAGTTAATACCAATGCTCTAACCGAGTGGGCACAGCTTTTGAAGCAGGGGGCAAAAATGTTGCCCACCTAGATTGGCGGGCCATATAAATGTGACATAAAAAGTACGGTAACATTTTTTGAAAAAATTTTACAATGTTATAAGAGCCAAAGTGATAAACAATGAGCCTTGTGACGAAACTAAATTTAATCGCAAGCTCAACAAATTCCTTTAACTATTTTTTTTTAGCTAAAACATCAATATTTGGTTTTAGCATCAGGCGGGCCAGATCGAATTACCCATCGGGCCAGATTTGGCCAGCGGGTCGTAGTTCGCCCACGTCTGCTCTGACCACTACTTCATGACTCACACACCACTCCCTGTATCTCACCTGTTTACTTTTAACATTATAAGTCCTGTATATTGTGTTCTTCATCCAGTCTTCAACGTCGAACTCTTGCATTCCACAGAGCATTAGCTGGAAATGAGATGTTTGCATTAGAAAGCTATGAGGGCATAAGGGCACAGACTCAGTAGTGAGACATTGGAAATATGTTTGCCACCGCACCTCTGATTACCTTGTGTGGGCTTGCAGGTTCGGATCCCATGCAGGGATAGGTATGTGCAAGAGGATTGCTGGACTCCTCGCTGCTGTAGAGTGGTTCCCATAACCGCTGGTTGGTTACGGCATCCTCCTCCAGCAAGTCCATGCCTCTGATAACAAATAACTAACTATTCCCTAACCCGACATGAACTGGTAACCAGACGAGAGGCCGTGCTTTGCCATATGATTGAGCCGTCTTATTTCTTTCCTCTCCCCACAGATAAATATGTAAATACTATCCTATCGACCGTTCTCTATTGACCTTCACTGACCTCTAGTTCTCTTTCATCGAAATACTGCAGCCATTGTATGGGAACGACTTCGTTGAATCCGTTGAGGAAAGCTTTGGTTTGCTCTTCCACTCCTCGAGAGAATCTCCACTCAATCATTAGGCTGTGAGGTGAGGTGAGAGTTTAGTACTAGGTATGGGAAACTAACAAGATTCAATGGCACCAAATGCCCCAAAGTTATTTTATATTGCAGCGATTCCCAATGTTAACTCATTATAACTGTATAATTAGTAAATGCCCATAAACCAAAGTAATTCCCGAGGCACACCAACAGGAACGGACACTCCTCCACAGAGAGCACATGGCCCCTTCACAGCTGGTTGGTCGTGATCAGTCATCTGTGACTGATGACATCATAGGTCATGCTCAGCCATTGGAGAATATACTAGTTGCCAGAAATACGGTAAAGATACATTAGTTAAAATTCGCAGTTCTTTTAGTCTCATCGCTTGATAAGGTGATATTTAATGTGATGTTTTCACTTTGTTGAGCATGAATTGTTTGAACATAATGTGATTTGAAATCTACCAATCATAATAACACTATGAATACCACTGAAATGATAAACAAGGGGCCACGAGTTGAAGAAGTTGGGGAGTATCACAGCGTGAAAACTTGACAGCATTTATTTTGCGTTTGCAGCCAGGAAAATCTCAAATATCATACAATATTTACAAAATTAGAGACTGGAGCACTAGAGCACTGGAATGAATTATGTTCCCATGCCCACTGTCCTACCCAGGGTGTAATCAATTGGGGAGGCAATGTCGAACCAGAATTCTTGCCCTTCAAGATACAGTAACTCTTTACATATTTATGGATTGGTAGATACTAACCGTATATATTCTTCTTTGTTTTCTTCAGTTACTTGTATGTCTTTCCCTCCCTCCTTCAACTCATGTGATTCAATCTTTCCTAAGATTTCTTGATCCATAGTGAAGAAAAGTTCGAGTCCGCATTCTTCTATGTTGTTGTCCCTGGAAATATAGTTCTGCTGGTTAATGAACTGGTTGCAACTTTATGGAGCGCTTCTCAAACTTTTTTGCCCCGGAACACCTACACTTTTTATCTCGTCTCGCGGAACACCAAGGTAAATGTGGGTGTAAAGTTGGACAGTTAAAAAATTAGTCCGACGGGTAACGATATTAAAAAGTTACCGAAAACGGCATGCTTTCCAGGCTGACACAAGGGCGCATATTTGTCGACACTTGAGAGATAAAGTAACATCCTAGTGTTGCCAAAGTATGACCAAGATCGCCATGGTGACCAATTTAGTCACAATTTTGATTCGTGTTCTGCAGAACACTCTAAAAGAAGATCACGGAAAAGCAGTGCCCGCGGAACACAGTTTGAGAAACCCCTGCATAAATAACAGAGGCTCAAAAAACAAGAACACTGACCTTGTCCATACAAGAGAATTATAGAATTCCTCGTCGACAGATTCAATGTCTTTAATCGTTAATTTTCTGTTCAACATTCGTTTATAAAACGGGAGAGAGAAACCGGTATCGATGAATTTGCCGTGGTAGAGAGCCTGGAATGAAAATAACATTGGAGTATTTGGTTGTATTAAGATATAAAACGAGAGAGAATATACAGATTTAATGGATTTCTCTATTTGTTTGTTTCATGAAAGACTAAGAATGTACAATAGAAATGAATTTTCAAATCAGAAATTAAAAGCAGATGACAGAAGTGGATTTTGATATTTGGTTATATGAAGACAGTGGCTCCCAAAGTTGATTGACTGGAGACCAAAATAAGAGGGAACGCTGGCAATGACCGATACATATAATCAATTTGTTACGAATATACACATGTTTAACTGTGATAATGATGTAACAATTGACTATATCTAGAACGCAGAAACAACAAAAAAAAATGTGGTGTTGAACTATTTCACTTTATTTCAACGGGCCCTATTAGGTCGTTACGTGGGCTGTAATTGCCCGCAGGCCGGGGTTTTGAAATCACTGTATTAAGATATAAAAACTGTACCATTGCAATGAATCTCCCAACAAATCTGAAGTAAAGAAGATGATCTGGGTTAATCTTGGAGGCGGGGTTAATTTGCATCGTATAATTCTCACTCCCTGCATATTCGAACAAACAATACATCGGATTCAAGACTTCGTGTGAGACCAGGAAAAACCATTCCCTGTGGAAAAGGAGAGGGATTGTTAGCAGGGTTAGTCTGAGTTTTTGGAGTTTGACATGTTATCAATGATTCCGGAGCCGGAGTCTAATTTCAAACTCCCCATTTGTCCCCATATATATACCTCACAAACATACCCACCAGGCAACCCTCCTAGAGTTCAACCACTTTTCATTGCAATTGTATTATAAACCACCACATATCAATTCATATTGTCCCATCATATATTCCCCGTATGTACTATATATCCGCCCCTATTGTCCCCCACATGCACCTCCATTCCTCCTCCATATCTACCCGTATGTCACTAGTCACCCATACATACTTGTATATGCTCCCCACATACCGCCTATATGTCCCCCATATGTACTTGTAAATGTCACCCTTATACATCTCCATATGTCCCCCAAATGTCACCAATATGTCCCCCAAATATCACACATATGTACTTCCATATGTCCCCCAAATATCACCCATATGCACTTCTATATGTCCCCCAAATATCACTCATGTGCACTTCCATATGTCCCCCAATTATAACCCATATGCGCTTCCGTATGTCCCCCAAATATCACCCATATGCACTTCTATATGTCCCCCAAATATAACCCATATGCACTTCCATATGTCCCCCAATTATAATCCATATGCGCTTCCATATGTCCCCCAAATATCACCCATATGTACCCACCTTGCAACCCCACCATAGTCCAGCCCCTCTTCACCCCTGAATATAATGTATAATCTCCTCCTTAGATCGAAAGGCTGGAAATGCATGATTTGTTGGAACGAATTCTCAAAAATGTTTTCTCGTGTTACGTTGATCTTCACATGGCTTGGTAGCGCATTAGACTGTACGAAAAAAAAGAATTTTCATAAAATACACAACATTGAAAAATGTTTCCATGTGATGGCAAAAATCAGTGCCCTAAATAACAAGAAAATGGAAAAGCAGAAAATTTAAAGAAGTATTCCAATGCATAGGTTCCCGAATTCTTGCCGCATTTACTTCCAATAATACAAATCGTGACGCAGTAATACAAATCGGGAATTTGGAAGGGAAACATTAAATTACAATCAAAAGCTTTAAATAATAAAATAAATTTATGATATGCACTATATATCACGCATCCATGCACAATACACCTGTTTCTGTGCTCATAAATGATCAAAAAGTGATTGAATGCCCAGAAAAGCCAGTTGTACTTCTATTTCAACGTTTATTTTAAAATATTTGACTTTTTTACAACAAGTTCGAAACATGGGCAAGTGAGAAGCCATATTTGAAAAATGATTGATATTGCGCAATTCGATCAGAAGTCTGGAAACCCATCACAAGACTGAAAAAACTTATTTCTAACTTAGGTCTTCACACTTACCTGGCAAAGATACCTGAATTGTCCAAGTTTCCATTTAAAGCTTCTTTCATAGGCAACAGGGACTCCGTATGATCCAATCGTGCTGTAATAAAGAATTAATACTATTATTGCATAGGAAACTGTTGGTTATGAACGTAGTTGATTGACATCTTTAGTAGGCATTGCAACTCACTATGTTAGGGCTGTAATTCCCAGATTGTTATAAAAGAGATAAGTTGGCAATGAGAGAGTGCTATACTTAAGTTCCCAGTTATTGTGGAAAAAATACAAATTATATTTTTATAAAAATTTAGGGTGGCCTAGTGCAGGGGTGAGCAAGGTTGTTGAACCAGGGCCTAATAATTTAGCCCATCTGGACTGGCCGGCCATGTAAGTGTGACATAAAAATTTCCATTTTATGAAAAATATTTACAGTGTTACAATGGCAAAAGCCTTATTTTTCAGCTTAGACATCAAAATTTGGTTTTAGTTTTGTTGTGACAACATCAGGTGGGCCAGATGGAATCACCCAGCGAGCCGGATTTGGCCCGCGATCTGTAGTTTGCCCATGTCAGGGCTAGGAAGTTTAATTTAGCTTTCTGGCATTGTAAGTTGGAGAAAATCTGGGGTTCAACCCTGGCACACTACCCCACTCATGGAATGACAAATTGGGTGGACCTGAAAAAGGATTTAGAGTTTTCAAGAATAATTGTTGCTCTCTCCTCACTAGAGGTAAAATCGGGACCAAAAATTCCATCTCGGCCCGATTCGGGTATTAAAACCGAGCTAGACTAATTAACTGGATTTGCAGGCCCGAGCCCCAAGCAAACCTGAAATTTCATATTTTATTTAGGAGTTCTTTGAATTTTCATTGCAAGAGTTTAGCAAAGTATGTGTTTTATAACAAGTATTCCTTAGTTTAGTATTCACACATAGTTTTAGTATATTTTTTATAAACATATATTAATTTAAAAAAAAAGTCAGCGATAGAAACGCCCGATCCGACCCGAACTTAATGATTGACATTTTAGGCCCAACCCGACCCAAATTTCAGGTCGAGTCGGGCTTCAGATCTTAGCTCTACTCCTCACCCTTTATTTCCAGGCCTCGGATCTGTGAACGTTGTTTCTTTCTTATTGTGATCAACAAAATATCTAACGCCCTCCGGTGTAAAACGAATCTCCCATCCTGGAGGTAGAGGTTCCTCGTTCACCATTCTGGAAAGATATTCATTCAAAATTTGAAAAAAAAGGTTGCTATTCACATATGAGTCTTAAAATATAATCTTTCAGCAATGGTAGAATAAGTGTGCTGATTTCAAAAGGCGTGAAAAGGGAAAACGCAAGGAACCTATGGCAGAGACATCACACAACTTTTACCGTATATCCTCTCATATATGTTGACCCCCTAAAATCGGCCCTAAAACGTTGAATTTTTAAAAATTCGCATATAAGCTAATCCTACAAATTGTAACACGCCATACGCACCTATCACAGCAAATTTGAGTCGTAGCTGTTGGAATTAAGTTAGCGTAATGTCATTTGGTTTGAGTGCGATCAGAGTTATGCACATATAAGTCAACCTCTTAGTGGCCAAATATAGGCCAAATTTTTGTGTGATCAGAGTGTGATAAGTGTATAAGGCTTCCCCTGGATTAACAAATTATTTTTTGAGTTTTGAACTCGGCTTATATGCCAGTGTATACGATAATATTAGAGAACTCACCCCTGCGTCCTGGGATCCTCCCACTGCGTTGTCCTCGTATTATGATTCACAAAATATACTCGGCCATTTTCATCCATTCGTTTCTCTGAAATAAGGAAAAAACATTTCACACTTTCACTAATAATCTCCGTATGAGCAGCTTTGTACGTGAAAAGCTACCATTTTTTTTGAAGAACTAGAACAGGGGTTGGCAAATTATGGCCCGTGAGCCAGATCCAAATCACTGATGTGTTTAATGTGGCCCACTCGTGTTCGCTGAAATTACGACTATAGTTTTTATGGATACAAATTCATGTTGAAAATCTCGTCATAATGACCCCGACTGTTACATTGATTGTTGATTCATAGTTTTTCATTTTAAGTTTTGAGCTTCCGGCCTAGAAATCAAGTCTATTATCTGCAACTGGCCCAATCGGGAGAGTAATTGCCTAACCCTGAAATAAAATCTCCCCAATTCCGTATTGTCCACCCAATTTATTACACCCTGATTAAAATCGCATTTGAAAATTTTATTTTTTATCGCGTTTCAACACCCGCACTCCGGGCAAGGCTCTGTACAGGCAGCTACTTAACGAGTCGTTATTTTCGCAAGGACAAAAATATTTTCAATTTCGCATTGCCTATCAATTTTCAAATGCATAAAATTTCAAATTACTAATGAAAATATTCTAAAATCAAGAATTTACTACATGGAATATAACCAGTGTATTTGGATATTTGATTCACTTCAAATTTCCTCGCCAAAAAATATTTGAATTATAATATGATTACAGAAGGGAAGTCCCCCTCCCAAATACTCACCCCATCCTTTGGGCATTGCCCCCAATGAGTCTGATTCTGGGGGTTGGGGTGTTGGCTGTTGGCCACCCACCATGAATCTCTGGTTGTAAGCCTGAAGAAAACGAAAAAGGGAACGTTTAGACGCGACAATTGGGACATGAAATGGGATTTGTTGTGCTGAAATTGTTTTGCAATCCCCTTATGATTAAAGGAACACTGAGTTATGTAAACAATATAAAATGAATTCACGAAATTTGTCATGCAAATCGAAAAGGAACATTTTAGAAATATTTGCGACCTTCTTAATTGACTGTTAAAAACTCTTAGAAAACTTAATTTTTTGGGGTTTTTGTATAAAATTTATCAATAAAAGTCTGAAATTCTTTGGAGAGACTTCTGACTTTAAAAATAATGGTCTGTGATTCCAACTCTGTCGAGAACATGCCAAACTGCAACCCCACATCCTTTATTCAGCGTGCAACACCAATAATACCTGCTGTTGGTTCTGTAAGTTATTCCTCTGGTTCATCCATTGAGTGTAATCCTGCACCCTCTGTACTGTCGGTCTCTGCCAGGTGGTCGTTCGAGTGTTGTGGTCAACGTAATATACTCGCTTACGTGCATCGACTCGCCTCTCCCACCTAGTGGATGAAAATACTCTATCAATGACTACGGATAGAGATCAAGATAAAATATTAAACTACGATCAGTGATAAGAATGGCTGGTTGAATGACATATTTGCTAAGTGCTTGCCACGCCACCTATGATTACCCTGCCTGAGATAAGATAATTAATTACTGATAAGGCTTTTCGACTGAAGAGATAATTTTGCTAACGATAAGAAACCAACTGATTATTCTGTTCGCGTTCAGAGGTTCAAAGCCTGCGAGGAAATGATTATCAGAGCAGAACAATTTTATTCATTAACTTTCTCACTAAGAGTTACTGGAAGCGCCATGCAATGCATGGATCTTTACTTTGATCAGCAGGTCATGATGCTTTAGAAACACGCTTGCCATTGAATGACTGATTAACTCGTCCGGTTCAAAATTTAAATCTAAAGAGTGTTAATTATACATGAAAGTGTTGTTGGACTTCTTATTATCGTAGTGCGATTCACGTTAACGCTACTCTCTACTCACCCTTGTGGTAGGGGTTCCGGTCGCTCCCACGTTGTCGTCCTGGTGTTGTGGTCGACGTAATATACTCTTCCCATCGGATCGATGCGAGATTCCCAACTGCGGAATAATTGGTGAAAATGAATAAATAAGCACATAACACTATATAGCAGAGGTGGGCAGGGCTTTTGGACCATGTCAGTTATACAGGTTTCACCAGAGATGTCGGAAACAGATATATGAAAAGATTTAAAAATTAGTTGATCCGATAAATCGATCAGAAAACATACAAAAAATTCTGAATACACAAGAGAATAATCGAAATTGTTTTATAAATATCAAAGCAAATGGTGTGGCAATCAATTAAAAGCGAGGGTCTAATCTACCCCTAATCTAATCAACATTAAATAAGTCATATCAATCATTATTTCAGTCATAGCCGACTGATGAGGGGGAAAAGAAATCAAAGCAGAAGCATAAAACTTACCCTTGTGGCAGAGGTGGGTGTTGATTCTGTGGGGGTGGTTGACTGTGTGCTTTGTTCCCACCTGTGGTAGGAGTAGAAGGAGGGTAACCCCCTACAGCTCCACCTCCAATCTGTGAAAAAATTGAAAATTCGTCTAAAATTTATAACAGTACATTTATTATTCATTTTGAAAAAATTACCGACACGCTTCGATTTACCACTCCCTGTGTGAGAATAATACAGTAAAACAGGGGTCTCAAACTTGCAGCACAGGGCCAATTGCGGCCCGTAGGGCGATAGTTTGTGACTATTACGGCAAAATTTCATGCAGCGAGATTTCCTATGCAAAATATCCTGCGGCAAATTTACGGACACGAACACAGCTATTCCAACACATAGTTCAATGCAGACCCTCAAGAACAAAGAGAGTTGATTCACCATCGCCACATATGAGGATAGTTGGCATCTCATCATTCCCTATTTAAGTGAACTTGGACTTTTCAAAGACTTGTCCAGGCCTTCTGACAAAAAAGCATACTCACCACCGCAGGTACAGGGGGATTCCCAGATGGTGGACCCCCATTAGTAGTTGCAGGCGCCACTGCATTGTTACGTATCGAAGGTGTCGGAGTAGTGTTGCCAGATGACCCTGTGATAAAGTTTTTTATTTAAGAAAGAGAGACACCGAGAAAAATAAAATCGTGTTAAATGTGGATAACAGTCAAGTGGTTGGAGCAGGGGTGGGCAAGATTTTTGGACCGGGCGCCATGTAAGTGTGTGATGAAAAGGTGTATTACCGTATTTGCTCGTTTTGTAGCCCGGGCCCATAATTTTTCAACCAACTCACTAACCAAGCCCTTATTCAAACCGGCCCTTAATCAAGATCGGGCGGTAAAACGAGCATATACGGTATATGAACAATATCAAAGTTACAAAAAAAAAAAAGTGGAAAACAATAATCTCGAGCCAAAAATAAATTTAATCACAACCTCAACAAATTCCTCATATTTTTTAGCTAAATAATCAAAATTTGTCTTTAGTTTGGCTGTGGCAGCATCAGACGGGCCAGATTGAGCTGCCAAATGGTCCGAATTTAGCCCGAGGTGGAGTGTTGGTTCTGAAAATTTTGTCATTGTCATCTCTGCTGAAGATTCCAGGTGCCAATGCCGCCAACCTGGTCACTCATCCGGTTGCCAAGTTAGATATAGAAAAGAGCTTTACATTCATAGATAAGAGCTTTACATTTGTTTGCATACATGAAAACAAAACAGCAGAAAAAAAATAAAACTTGTCTTGCTCGTGAACTAATTGATAAGCTAGCTAAAGTAAGAAATGTACCTGAACCACTGGGTGGAGCATTAGGTCTAGGAGGTGCAGGCCGCGTTGTTTTCTTTCTTGCTCCGCTGAAAATATGAAGAAATATTACAGTGACACAAAGAAGGCAATTCTTAATGATTTGGAGGCGACTGTTCAGTCATAATACGCTCCACATTACATGAGGGTGTTGGTACTCCCGTAGTATGTGTATCAGGTTAGGGTTAAGCCATATTTATTACCAGTTCGGGGGCTGTCTGTGTTAGCCAAGTGAATTTACCCCCTGCCCATAGATTTCAGCCCCTTTACACAACTTGATGTAAAGTAAGCGAACATAATTAGTTACTGCCATGTTGGTACATTTACTTCTGGAGCACCAAAAACATGTGTAAAACAGGGAAGACAAAATATTCTGATACTTCCAAAATATATTTGGTTGCAAAGCCTTGTTCCGAGCGAAATTAATTTTTTATTAACCTCCTACGCCCATTCATTTACCTTATGCTATTCCGAGGTGGTGGGATTGGGGTGGGTACCGTAGGTCCATTCGTGGAAGGTTGTGAGTCACTTTCTGTGGAATTGACTTCTGAACTTGGTTCTGATGAACCGAAACTTGTCCCAGATGCAACTAAAAACAAATTCCAAAATTTGAGTGAAGGCTTTTATGTAATAGGAGGAATTTTTATTATTATAATTTTCAATGGTTCTTATAACTATCGTAGTTTTATGCACCAGGACTATGATATTACGTGTTCGGTGTTCAAATTGTTCTACCTGTTATGAAGACGTATTCTAATGAAAGCTATAATTCTGGGATTTGTTAGTAATTAATAATAGTTACGCCGAATATATTCAGTTCTTTGCAATGATTAATTAAAAATGATCTTTGGATGCTATAGCCATTGCTATAGACGCCCATTGTTGTGACGTCGAATTCTGTGAAGATGTTGGAAGTTTGAGCAAACCAAGGGTGTGGAGTTCAAAATCAATCCTGACATCAAGTGGTTACAAAAATTTCAATACAACTCCGGGTTAAGAAAAACTGTGACTTGTCTAAGGCCTTGTTTAAAGTAGAGAGATAAAATTTAGGATAGGATTTGCATATTTATCCCGGGTTAGAGGAAAAGCAATACGGCAACGTAATCATATGCGAACCAAGGCCTCTTGTCAGGTTACCAGTCAATGTCTGCATAGGATTAGTTAGCTAGTTATTTGTTTTCGGAAGCATGGACTTGATGGTGGAGGAAGTCGTAACCGACCAGAAGTTACGTAAACCACCCTACGGTGGCATGGAGTCCAGCAATCCTCTCGCACATAAATAGCCACACAGGATTAGAAACGGCAAATAATTGGTCGGCCCATGACGTGCCTGAAATTTGAGTGTTTGTTTGTTTTACAAAGTGGAGCCATTCAAACATTACGCAAATCAATGCACAAAGAATAAGTTTATAATTAACTTACAGCTTTGTTTGTACCTTTACAATGATGAGGTATATATGGCCAAGGATGATGGCACGCAGAGATGGGAAAAATTTAGTAATGACCTACTCTGAATACATTCTCTGTTAGGTGCTATCCTGTTATCGTTAGCTAATTTTCTCAACAGATAAATTTGAACAAAATCAATCTAATTTCATATAAATATCATCCACTGCTCTGGACAAAGCATATTACACACAGCATATACAGATATTTTCAAATGAGGGGGCGCTGAGATTTCTTAATTTCCAAGTTAGACTGCAAAAGCTAGCAGGTCCAGAAAACATGGATTTTCAAAACCTGTAAAGATCTAAAAAATGCTCCAAGCTACGAAAAATTGCAATGTACGATACGGGAACATTTCATTTACATTTCAAAGGAGGGGTTTCTGACTTTAGACCCTCAAACTACCCCTCCCCCTGGCGTCACCCCTGATTAGACAAGTTAGTATCAGCAAAATTTTTGTAATCAAAACGAGTCATAATTTCCATCAACCCAAAATAGGGAGTCAACTATAAAATCTCTTCGACTCAATTATAGCAATACTAAACAATACATTGCAAAATAAACAATTCAGATTTTTGAGAAATTGATTAATCATCATGGAGTCAGGGATGGCCAATACCGAATAGTTTACTATTTCGAATACATTCGAAATTATTTTTTTCAAATATGAAATTTCGAATACTTCGAAAATAAAATCCACTAATTGAAGCTTATCTAAATGTATGTAGGAATTTCCATACAATAAGCAATGGAATAACTGCTATCTACAAGTTACAACCTAGCTATATTACCAGGCATTTCATATTTGCAGATTATTGCAGTATATATTTTATATACCATGAGTCATGTTAACAGAATTAAATTAATACCGCAATAGTGGTATCGATGATGAATTTGAAAGTACGAGTTATTTTTCCGACTCGTGACACTTTTTTCGTGAGTACAAAAATATAAATTAAAAATTAGTTATATTCGGAACTTTACCACACATTTTAAGTCCGCAGATCGCCGTTGTATGTTTGAGTAACAATACTTTTATTATTTCATAAATATGAAAATAGGAATCAAAAGCTATTTATAATCGGGTAGTTTACCAGTAAATCCACAGATCGCCGTTGTATTTTGTAAATACGAAAATAGGAATCAAAAACTAATATTAATCGCGAGTTTGCCACACAATTTATGTCCACAGATTGCCGTGGTATTGTGCCGAATATAATTAGTTTTTGATTCTTATTTTAATACTCACGAAAAAATTGTCACAAATCGGAAAAAGAATTTATACTTTATCCCGCTTTTTGGGAACTAATTTGGATAATGGTTGCCATTGGTTTGTATTTAAAAGTATGGACTTTTTACTAGGATGATTTTGTGCTGCGCAAAATATTCGAATCCATGACCGTTACCACTATTTTAAATGCCTTACCGTGTTAATTTAATTCTATTATCTTAATTCAAATGTTGGTAAATCGGGCAGTTTACCACACATTTTAAGGCCACAAATCGCCGTTGCATTTTGGAATTATAATAGTTTTATTATTTTGTAAATACGAATCCGAAATTAATTATAATTGGGCAGTTTACCACGGATTTCATGTCCACAAATACCCGTGGTATTTGGTATCAATACTTTCATTATTTTATCAATATGAAAATAGGAATAAATATTTTATAATATCGGTCAGTTTACCACACATTTTAAGTCCACAGATTGTCGATACAACCATGAGCTACGTTGAACAGACTTAAATTAATACGGCATGGCATTTTAAATGCTGCTACAAGTCATGGATTGGATTATTTTGCGCAACAAAAAATCATCCCTGTTGTTCAGTTATGCTGCTATGCGCTAATAATTTTATATGTTTAGAACCAGATCATGTTAGTTTGGTAGAATCATACTCACAGAATTAACTATTTTTAACAATTGAGCGGTAAATTTAGGTTGTAAAGCGGCAATCATTTTGAACAACCTATTAACCCGAATGTTGAAATAATTTTGGAATGTGATAAGTACTACACTGTACGTCCACGGGTTATTTCACAGCTGTGTTTTCCTGTCCCTGTCGTGTTCTGCTGAATCGGCAAAATGAAAGAGTCACAAATCACTTTATCTCGGTGGCCGTGTTTCTCTTTAAAGTAACGATAACCGGCCTGCGATTAAATATCATGATTGGCAGACCCTAATACCCAGCAACTGATTACCCGGGAAATACGGTAATTGTCAATTTTTCGACGTAATGGAAATGAATTTGTATATTAAAAGCCTCGTAGACGAATGTCGGCAATGTCCACCCACGCAAACGTTCAAATGTGTCGCAACATAATATAAACAATCGAAGTGCCGATTCTATTCTGCCGACATCGTCATTACAATACGTGAGACAGCGTAAAAAGTCGTTTGAAGATTCCCGTAAAACGAAACACCACGTTTACGGCGAAAAGTGGCTACTATTCGGAATTATTCGAAAATCAGCCGAAAAGGTATTCGAATACTTTGATATTAGAATACATTCGAATATTCGATTCGTTTTGGACAACCCTGCATGGAGTTATTACCAAGACCCATTCAACAACAAAACATAAGGAAAAAAACAAAGCTGACACTCACCTGGAGGACGAGGTGGTAGTGGGGGCGCACCCCCAAGTTGGGGGCTCCGGGGAGGAACCGGGGGAGGAGTCCGCACTAAAACAAAAAAAATGAAAAACAACTGAACATGACAAACAAAACATGCATGATAGGATGACTAACGAAAGATAAAAAAAAATGATGACTCATTCAATATGATAATGAAAAAATAGAAAAAAACAATTACAAAAAACTTGCAGAGAAAATTTTTTTCTTTTATTTCATCATTAGTCCCGTATCCTATGATTGAAATTTAGATATATTAACTTCCAAGGGGTTTTAATAACCTATTAAAGACTGGCCTGCATACAGTATCAGGGGGACTCAAGTGTGGTGGTGAAGCAATCAATATTCATTGAAATTTGGGGTAAAATTTCATAAAAGAGAATTTAAAAAAATTTGTAAGCAATAGCCTTCCAGCGGCTAGGAACATCTGCATTTAAAAGGAATTGGTCCATTAATTGAGGAGAAGCTCGATTTTTTTCCAACAAAAATTGAGCAAAGAAGTTCCATTTCGCATTCAATACAACAAAAAAAAGAGCATGCAAGATGCAAAGGACTGATGCAAACACATATTAGGATTTCAAAAAATTCAATAAAGACCAAGGCCGAGGGGCACAACAAGACTATCAATAAAACAGACTTACATGCTGCGTCACCATTGGCAACAATTCCCATCTGTTCTTTCGTTACTCTCATTCCGTCTAGAATAACGACGACTTCTCCCATAGAATCCGTTGAGTTTGATTTTGAATCTGGTTTCAAGACGAGCTTTGCTTCAATGTTTGATACTGGGAAAGTGAAGAGTTATTTATGAGAGATTCTTTAAAGCAAGGATTGACTACAACAGTGGTTACGAAGTTGATTAACCGAGGGCTAAAATTAGTAGCGGAAGGATAATCACGGGTCAAAAGAAGGGAGCGTCCGAAAGGAGCCAACCTCGGTACATATAGTTAAGATATCGGTATAATTGAATATACACATGATTAAACTGTGATAATGAAATAACAATTAGGGGGTATCTGGAACAAAGAAAAGAAAAAGCAAAGTGTTCAAACTATTTCACTCAAGTTCGGCAAGCCCTATTAAAATCATTGCCTGTAATTGACCCTGGGGATATGGTTTGGAAATCACTGGTAGTTTGTGTGCCTTATAGCCTGGTGTAGTAGTTCTCAAATTTTTTTATTCCGATTTTCCGCATTTTATTTCTATTACAAGTTCGGGGACTGTCTGTGTTAACCAAGTGAATATACTGCTACCCATAGGCTTCAGTTCCTTTACACAACTTGATATAAAGTAGGCAAACAAAATTAGTTAACTCCATATTGGTACACATAGTTCTGGAGCGCTGGGTCACCGGTCCACTGGTTGAAAAATGGTGGTCTGGTGGTCCAAGTTGAATTTCTAATATAGTATCAATAAATGATGATGATGCTTTACATTATAATCATTAAAGTGAAGGTATTTATTCTTAAAAAAAGTTTTGTTTTTCTTGCACTTTTTACCTTGCATGAAAAAGTTAACATACCACCGAAATTTTAGGCAATGAAAATGGGCAAACAGAGAAAAAAGGTTGAGATGCACTGGACCGGTGACTCTCAACCACGGCTCTAACTATTATTCCTGCGGCTCTCATTATACTTCAAAAATGAGTCATTTTAACTGAAAATTTTTCATCGAAAATTAGTGAATGACTCGAAATTGAAAAACTGAATTACAGTAGTTGAATTGATGTCATTGTTGCTGTTAGGTCGTTTCGAGTGTGCAACTTTTTATTATGATGTCATAGTGTTTTCCCACAATGTTTAGCCATGTTTCAGTACACCGATTTCATTGTTTCCAGTAGTCAAACGCTGTGCCCCTTACACTGTGCAAAACTTGGGTATTTTCGAAAAATTCATCAAAACTGCGACTCGCTTTTCAGACTTTAGAATTTAAAAGTTACTAAAGCTGATCTCAATTTTAGCGTTGAATTGGTTTTTAGCGCGAGTTTTGTTGATGTTGTTATTTTAAAATACAAACTTGAGTTTTGTTTTGTTGCTAATTTGATTCGCGTTGTTTTTTATGCGGCTCCTTACAACTTTAGGGTTTAAAATTTGGCAATAACACTAAAAAGGTTGAGAACTGCACTAGACCATAATGAACATGTCTTAACCTAAGCGAAATCTCAGGTGCTCCAGAAGTACGTGTACCAATATGGAGGCAGCTAATTATGTTCGCCTACTTTAAATCAAGTTGTACAAAGGAACGGAAGCCTATGGACAGAGGGATATTCACTTGGCTAACACAGACATTCTCTGAACTCGTAATAGAACTAAAATAAAGGATATCTGAATAAAAATATGGCCGAACCCTAACCTGGTAGGCTACACACACTACAGGAGTATCAAATGTTAAGCAAGTTCTGTAAAATTACAGAAGTACATTTGTGTTAGTACGCCGCAAGACTCTTAAATCATATAAAATAGATTTCCCAAACGTACATTTGCCTCCGTTCTCTTTCAATATATCCAACACACTCAGCGTGGCCGATCCTAAGATTGTGTCGGTCTTCAATGAACTGTAGCTGAATACTTTGAATTCTATCATTGATGTCGGCTTCACTAGTCTAGGAATAGAAATGAATAACAATGAAATTTGGTCCATATCAGTGCCCTATGTATGATACAGAAAAATACCTTTTTTTAAATTTCAAAAAAAAGGAGGAGGGATTGCAACCCTCTATGGCTACACCACTGATTAGACAAGTCAATATCAGCAAAATTTCTGTTATCAAAAGAAGTGCCCTTCAACCTTTTTAAAGTCTTGTGATACACATGACATGCAATTGGACTTACCGTGGGATCCCCTTTTATAAAAAACACCAATATCTATTATGAAGTCAAATATTTCGGTGTTGGACGCCCCAACATGATAAAATGCAAGAAATGACCCTCCTGCTCTTGGATTTCTCTCCCAAGCATTTTAACCTCGTGGCTTCATGTTGCACAATGCAATCCTTATGGTCTCAGACACACTACTCACAAGACTTGTGTTTTTATTCCTAATTATTGTTGATGCAAAACATATAAAAAGGTTTGAAAAATTGACACACATAAATGCGTCCACCCATACACAAGAAACTTTCACAATAAGTGTTTCGCGGGATAGGATTCCACTATAGGATATAGGAACTATAGGATTCCATGGAATCCTGGTTCCTAAGTTTTTTTCAGGCAAGTCAAATTTTTGAAAATTCCATAAAATCTCACAACTCATGAATATGCTTAAATACTAGGCCGTGTATAATGCTTATGCTTTCATCTGTCACTAAATTATTTGACCGACTAATAACAGCACATGATGTGAAATTTCTCCATATACAATTACTATCGAGCAACACTTCAATGAAAAAATAAAATAAACAATAAAATTCACTAGAAAATAAAAGCAGTAACTTCTAGGTTTTTGTAGAAAATACAAACGAAGCGAGAAAATTTTCAGGCGACTCATAGGTTGGGATACACTGATCTAGACCAGAGAATATGTCTATTTTTTACTTGTATTTCATCAGCTCTAGCTGCATAAACGTGGCCTCTAGAGTTTCTTTCATAAAATAAAATGAGTTTTTGGATATAGGCATACTTACAAGGTAAACGGTTCATTCCATTGTGGATTGTTAGATTTACTGATGATCTGTGTTTTCTTGGGAGGTTCCCCATCGAGACGTACAGTAACGTACGAATCCACTACTTTGATCGTACCAAACCATCCTTTTGGATGAAGGACCCCGCTTTTCACTGAAAATTTTAAATAATGAATAGTACAAGTTGGTTAGAGGGGGAGTGGGGGTAGGAATCATTTTTGACAACAGAAGACTCTGCGCCCATACACAAAAACAACTCCTGAATATGTAGAAGTAGGAGTAATGAAGGCTTTACCAGATGCAATTTTAATGAATGCACATAAAAAAAATTTGAAATATTCGATTTTTGTATTTCACTTGTAATATTAAAATGCCAGAGTAAATAAAGATTTAATATCAGGTGGTACATCGCTCGAAATACGGATATCGGTAGACCACAGTCACCTACAAATGTTTGCTAACATCAAACACTGAAATCAGTCAGAAAAGACACAGTTTAAAAAAAGGTTCATAATTTCCACAGAGATGCTTCAACCCAAAATTTATTTTTACAAGTCAGTCAATAGGATGGCATGCAACAACAACATTCACTAAGTTTCAGAGTTGAATAATTCCAGAAATTGGGTATAAGTATATTCTACAAATACTCTTGATTTCGGAACTAAAGCCAGTAATTTCGAACCAGTTCCCCAGCTCTGCTTCGTACTGAGTGTTTGAAAGCATGCCTTAGATATAAAAAATATAACAAAAAAATTTAAAAAAATCAATCATACCTGTCACTTGAAGTTGTGAAAGTGACGCTTGAGGTCCATTAGTCTGCATAGTTATTGTTTATTATGATGTCACAACACCTCTGATACTGTGGTTGTTTTCAGCCTGGTGTTTCATTCATTTTGGTATCTTACATATTTTAGATTTATCCCACTTAATTAAGTTATCTGTAAAACCATGAAGTTAATTGAAAAGAGCAAAGAAAATACAGACTGAAAATATAGTATGTTGTGCTGACCATTAGGAATACATTCACTGTCTACATGTGTGATTTCTCAGGTCCAAATCTCTCGGGGGATGATTACGTCTGCAGAGGATTGCTGGACTCCTCACCGTCGTAGGGTGGTTCACATACGGTTACGACTTCTGTTGCCATCAAGTCCATGAGTATGAAACAAATAACTAGCTAACTAATCCTATACCCAACATTAACGTGGGTTGCCATATTATGGTTAAACATAGTTCTCTGATTCCAGAATAGCGGCTATAAATTGGAACATCAAAAAATGCATGCACGTCTTTAAAACAGGGGGCTTCGAGTGGGCAGAATGCTTAATGCGTGAGATGTAAAATGCATGTACGTCTTTAAAACAGGGGGCTTCGGGTGGGCAGAAAGCTTATTGCGTGAGATGTAAAATGCATATACGTCTTTAAAACAGGGGGCTTCGAGTGGGCAGAAAGCTTAATGCGTGAGATGTAAAATGCATGCACGTCTTTAAAACAGGGGGCTTTGAGTGTGCAGAAAGCTTAATGCGTGCCTGGATATACATCACAGAATGTCACATACAGAACGACTCTCGCATCGAGGCATTCACTTTGATATTTTAGTATAGATTGTTCGTGTCAAAATTTAAATAAAAATCGCCATGACAGATGGTATCATAATCCGTTGTGAGTTTCTATCATGAAAAAAACCCAAAGATGCATTGTTCAATTGTTATCATGTATGGACAGACTGACGAACATATCATTGATTTCGTGCTTCGTTTTGATGTATGATATATTGTTGACCTGAGTAATTTTTAACCTGAGCGTCACATATTGCAGTAGTATATATCTTTTATTATGTTTATTTCATGTGATAAGAGCCTATATTGTGTTGATCAAAATGTAATTTTTATTATCTCTCATCTATGTGTTATCATAAACATGTCATCCTGTCTATAATGAAAATAAAAGCTCGTAGACACGAGGAACAAGCCAAGCCAAGGTTGTGCAACGATGGAAGCCAGATATGAGATTGGATGCGTCAATTAAAATTCGGTGACATCATCGGAGCTCGGTTACACGCCTATAGTTTTTGCATTTCTCTCAAACGCTTCGGTAATTTTTTTTTCCTTCAGTAGATCAGATTGTTATTTCCGAGAAATCCAATGGTGGTGGTTTGAAGTTGCGTTTCTTTATAGTTTGTTCCCGAAAGGGAAGGTCTGACATTCCTGAAAGAAGGAGTCCGACGTTCCTGAAAGGAAGGGTCAGTATTCATCGGTAAAATGGAATCTTCTGAAACTGAAATGTTGCTCGATCTGTAAATTGTGCCATACTGTAATATTTATCTTAACTCTTGTCTTGATCAATTTTGGCGTAGAAAGGAAAAAGAGAAAAGCTAGTAGAATTAAAAAAAAAATAAAAAATTTATATTCAGGGTTACAAATAGCTACACGTAGAATTCTAGAATTTATAACCACTTTATATTAATAAATATTTTTACTGTGAACTTATTTCAATTGGGGCGAACATGGAGAGAGCTGACTCTGATGACCGCATGGTCGTATCGCTTGCTCCAGTCAGCCAATTCATACCGAGAAACGTTGTTTCTACTGCTTTATATTTATTATTATTATCATCATATTTATGTATTTATGTTTTTTATTGTTGACAAATAATTAATCTCTCTCTCGATAGCAAACTACTACTACTGACTGACAAATCTTAATGCATAAATAAATTTCTGTTATGTCATAAAACCTAAAAACGAGATTTTCAGATTCCGAGCTGTCTGAGCTGTGCTTTTTATTATCAATAGACTTATCATAAACCAAATGAATTTCTGCTTCATTCAATTTAATATCATAATTATGTCAGTCAACTGTCCTGTGCAATGTTCTATTAACGTCCTGAAGTCTGACTTCTACACCGTCTACAGGCAGACCCGCTGTCTGGCTGTGTCACATTACAGCATTATCTGATCACCGTACTGCACCGGTATTAGGATAGGATTTACATATTTATCCCGGATTACAGTACAGGTACCGTATTTTTATGAAATATTGCTAAAAATCTTGAATAGTTTTTATCCACTTAACAGAAATGAGCTGAAACAGGGCAGAACTCAAAACCAAACAATGAAAGTCAGGAAAGTTAAAAGTGAAAAGACAATCATACGATTACCTGTGCGTAAATATGACAACATCCTGTTCCGGTTACATGGTTAGCTCATGTCTTTTATTTACATAACATACACAATAAATGCGGAAAATTAGTAGATACCATTCATGTTTAACCTCACAAATGTATAAAAACACATTAATTTGTGATCTTTTTTACAAAAACAAGCCCCCGCTTCCAACCTTTCACTGTTTCGTAAGAAATTGGCATCGCTCCCCAGCTGACAAGTTTGCTTTATGACGTCGGTCACATGAATAAATTGAATCATTAGCGCATGACGAAATTTCAGAAAGTGGTTTACTTGTTAATATCTTTGAATAATATTCTCATTCTATGGAAAGGAAAGGTGATAAAACGGCTCAATTTTAGGGCGAGACCCGGGCGATAGACCGTGCTATCCAACAGCGACAGGAAAGCCGTTAACGCATCTCAATCATAAAACGGAAAAGGGCGCCTGTTACCCGTCATTTTTGGCATGTGAAAAGTTAATCAGTTTTAGATGCGTGGTGGACTTCATGGTCAAGAAAGCCCCAACTGGCCGCAGTCACGTGAACAGCCTTATAAAAACGAGGTGTCCCGCTAATCTCCAATGGGGGTGGAAACAGTGCATGAAACTTGAGGGGGAACCTATTCTTCACGCCATTCAGCCCTTTATCATTCCAGAAGCGATTAGCGCATAACTGCTTGTCAAATTTCTAAATGATTCTGTCCACCAAGCTAAATACATTTTGTCAATCAAGCCAAATAGCACGACAACAACTTTCCCGCTGTTAGTTGCTTGCTAAAGTCACGAGAATTGTATTCATCTACATAATTCTGGAATTACGATACGATAGATTTTCATATTTAACTCGTACCGAAGGGTATAAGTATAAGTATAAGTTTATTTCGACTCCATAATCAGCATAACAATACATTTGACAGATAAAAACAAATAAATAAAATCTGATTATGAAATCAGGGGAGCAAACAAAACCTTAGATAAGGTTTATAACGTACAAAATATAAGATGAAAGGTTTTGCCAAGAGGAAGTGGTACGTGTTTACTCACCTAAAATTATCAAGTTATTTCACACACGCTCACATGCACACACCAGCCACACACACACACAACCACTGAGAAGTTATTTAAGTAAGAATGAAACGCGATAAATTTAGGGTATACTATACAGTAAACAAAAAAAAAATAAAAAATACTAGAAAAGAAAATTATCTGCCACACCATATTGATATTTTTGTAATGGTTGCCATTGCCAAATTGATCGATCTTCTAATCGTTGATTAGGTATATAAAAGGAAGATTCTATTGAAAACATATTGCCAAGCTGATTATAGTTGGAGTCAAATGCCAAGTTGCCCAACCAAAGTTGCCAGAATTGGGTGCATGAAGAGGTGGGCGAGACCATTTCATTCCCCAAATTAGAGCCTATTATTGCCAAATTATAGTCCAGATTGTAATAAGTAATTAAGTTACCGGTAACAGTAAAATTACTATAATTAAGTAAAGTAGGATGTGGAAATAAATTGGTTACAAAGGGTCTAAGTGAGGTTTTTCATTCTTGGGTATTGATTTCAGACAAGGATATGGGAATGAGGTTGTTATTTCACAGGATATCGGGAGTCTTTTTTTGTTTTTTTCCGTATGTGTTTTACTTCATTTAATCACTTTGAAGTAACCTGAAAAACAAAAAATAAAACTGCGAGTAGATGTTTCAATGATTGGGTGAAGGGGAACGCTCTGAACTATTTATTACAGGCAAAAAATAATTGTTTAATTAAATGGGATGTATTGTCATTATATAGCGATGGATAGATGATCTATGATGACATTCTGCTTGGGACAGAGAAAAATTTATCACACCATGCAAAAAACACACAAAATTTTACTATCTATACCTTGGCCAACAAGTCAACTCAAACACCATGCCTTAACATAAAACGCATGCATACATAAATGATATAAAAACCACATCCAATTACAATGACCCACAGCAAATTAAAATCTGAAGGGGAGAATCCAACATAGCTCTACTGCTCGCCTAGTTGCAATAATTAGTAACCTTGCAGGAACAATATTGTACTATCTACAACCCTTATACCACCACTCAAACATAAGACCAAGCGTGTATGATAGGGACATCACAGCTAGAAAAAGATAAAAACACGAGCGTGAAGTGATAGAATGTGTGCAGTTATTTAAAGAAAATATCATCCGAGTACGTTAGCTACCTATATATTTAAAAAAATATATATATACTCATGCATGTCACAATACCATTTCTTTGGTGCTGGACTAGTTCTGGCCAAGTCGTGGCAAGATATTATTATAGTCGTGGCACAATATTATTATAGCTGTTCAACATTTTCATTAAAACAATAATGTGCAAGTGTGGAGTGTCCCAAGTTTTTGTCATCGAATACCACCAGTAGTAATTTTTAATATTTAATATTTGGAAACTAAATGAGACTTGACTTGTTTTTGAAAAGATTTTTTGGACTTAAACGTCTTCAAATTTAAGGGAAGAGAATTCCAAAGTTTGGGTCCAGTAAAAGACAAGGAATGCTGACTCACGGATTTACTCATGAAAGGTACGAATAAATCAGAACTACTTCTTCGGTTGGAGGTATTTTTGACAAGTATGTCATTAAAGCAATTGGGCAGCGCATTATTATGGAAGTCGTGAGCTAGAGATAGTATTTCAAATTTCATCATATCTTCAACCTTAAGTATATTTAGTGATTTGAAGTAAGAGTCTACACTTTCATGTTTTCTTTTACCAAAAACTATTCTTAAAAAATTATTACAAATACTCTGCAGTTTTGAGACAAGTGTTTTATTACCATGAAGCCAGACTGAACAACAATATCGAATATGGCTAAGTAGTAATGATTGAAACATTGCTAGTAGAGCTGATTGATCAACACACTGGGATACTTTGGCAGAAACTGCTAGGTTTCTTTTTGTTTTACCAATAACATGCATTATTTGTGATTTCCATGACAGATTTTCATCAAAGATAACTCCTAGAAATTTTATTTCTTTCACTCTTTCAATTTCATTGCCATTGAGCAGTAGTTTTTTTGAACAACTCACACTTTTATGCTTGCTTGGATGGAATAATACAAATTTAGTTTTGTTAGCATTCAGAGATAATTTATTAACTAACATCCAGCTATGAATGTTGGTTAGTTCTTGGTTTGCAACTGTGAATAGATCTTCAAGGTTTTCCCCATGAAGAATCAAGTTAGTGTCATCAGCAAACATGATCGACTCAGAGGATTTCAGACACCTGGACATGTCATTAATGTAAGCTAGAAAAAATAATGGGCCAAGTAAAGATCCTTGTGGAACTCCGTGCTTCATGACACAAATATTTGTAGAGAATGAGTTGTCATATTGCACAATTTGCTTCCTGTCTTGAAGGTAGCTCTTGATCCAATTGAATGGAACGCCTCTAATTCCATAGTGATAGAGCTTACTTAAGAGGATGGAATGGTCAATGGTGTCAAAAGCTTTTGAGATATCAAGAAATATTCCAATTGCATGTTGTTTGCATTCAAACGCATTGGTCAGTTTGTGTACCAAAACATTAGCAGCCATAGCAGTGGAGTGATGCTTGCGGAAACCAAATTGATGCGAGTGGAAAACATTGTTAGTTTCAAAGTAGTTTGACATTCTACTATACATTATTTTTTCAAGAATCTTAGAAAATGATGGTAAAAGACTAATAGGTCTATAGTTTCCAAGATCTGAAACACTACCTTTTTTAAACAGAGGAAGAACTTTGGATGTCTTGAAGCTTTCAATGAATAATCCACTAGATAGTGAAAGATTAAATATATATGTCAGGATATCAATAATATGTTCTGGAACATATTTCAATATTTTAAATGGAATACCATCGATTCCAAAACTTGACTTGGGCTTCATATCGCGTATAATATTTTTTATTTCTAATGATGTAGCTGGCCTTAAGAACATGGATGAGGATTCTTGCTTCCCAAGATATGAAATGTAATTTTTGTCACAGCCAGCTGGTTGTGGCATACAGTGTCAAGCAGGCTTTGTGCCACTTGGGAAAAGTGTTCATTAAATTTATTTGCAGTTTGTGTATTACTGCAATCAAGTCCAATCAAAGGACAAGAATTTGTTTTATTTTTACCAATAAGCTCATTAATTGTTTTCCACACTGCCTTGATGTTGCCTTTGTGAGAAGCAAATTTAGATTTGTAATAATTCGATTTCTTTTTGTGGAGCAATCGAGTATAAAGGTTCCTGCATTCATTGAACTGTAATTTGTGCTTGTCATTTATGTTTTTATTGTTTATTAATTTCTTATAAAGTTTTTGTTTGACTTTGTTGAGTTTGCGTAACTCAGTATCATACCAAGGTTTGTTTGATCTGTTTGTCTGTTTTTTGTAAGGAAAAGATTGAGAGTAAGCAGTGGAGAATTTTTCAAAAAAATTTTCAAAGCAAGTGTTGGGATCCTGGATGCTGCTGAAGTCATCAATATCAATAGAATTCAGTTCATTCTTAAACGTATTCAAGTTGGACGAAGTAAACTGGCGATAAAGCGTTTTAATTCTGGTCTGAATTTGCTTTTCTAGAAGAGAGCATTGTACAATCGGCAGATGATCAGAAACACATTCTGCTAAAACAGCACTGTTAATTTTTTTATCATATACGTTTGTCCAGATATGGTCTATACAGGTAGCAGAACTTGAAGTTATCCTGGTGGGGCAGTTTATCAAAGAATAATAGGCCAGGTTGTGCATAATATCAACAAATAGGCTGGTATTCATATTGGACTCATCAATAAGATTATAGTTGAAGTCACCCATTATATAATTATAATTCAACCTGTTCATCTTTGAGAGAACTTGGGACAAGAGATTCCGAAAGTTAGCATTGTTCAATTCATCATTTAGTGGTGATCTATAAATAGTACCGCAGGTTATTGTTTTATTTTCCAATGATATGTCAATGAATATAGATTCAAAAACCTTTTCGCACATTATAGTAATATCTTTGCGGACAATGTATTTCAAATCATTTCGAATGTAGAGACCAACACCACCACCTCGGTGATGAGATCTACTATTAGAGATAAAAACATAGCCATCCAGTGCATTGAAATGGCCATTTGTACCAGATACAATCCATGTTTCATTTACAGCAATTACATGAGGCTTACAATTCAGTGAATTAACTAGTGCTTCAAATTTTGTGAAGTTTTTGAAAGAGGCTAAAGATCTGATATTGATGGAGAGAGTCATGAAACCACTTAGTTTAAGGCTGTCGTTGAATTTAAGGGCATTGACATCACTGGAGCAGATATATTGATTTGAGCAATTGTACAAGAAAACACTATCAATGTTGTTGAATTCATCAGTATCAGTATTTGCTGATTCAAGAAACATTTTCTTAAGGTATTCAGGATCAAGAATTTTGGCAAGTGCCTGGGCTTCAGCTTTTTCTGTATGAAGGGGAACAAATAACTCAGATATTTCAGAATCAGAGAGACAAGAGAATGGCATACAGTCTATTTCACAAAGGAAACAGCACCAAGGTATTTCATCAGCTTCAGATTCAAGATTTTCATATTTTTGTCCAGAAATATTGGTACATTTTAAATGTATCCAAGAAGAACAAATGTCACAATAAAGAGCTTTTTGATTGATTCGAACTGATTTGTGGCAATTTCTACATGGGTATTTTAAATTAGTTTTCATGGCAGTGGCACAACAAAATAAAAGTAAAAAATAAAAATGAAAAAAAATAAGTTAAATATCTAGTCTGGCTATATAGGTTTCCAGATGTTTAAAAGATGGAGAACCATTGATTAGACAGCACTAGCCTATTCAAATAAGAAAAATGGAGATTATGAATGAGTTAATCGTTCCCCTCCGCTCATAGGCTACCGCTACGTCTTGAGGTTGGTCCCACTGAACGGGCAGCAGCCTTGGAGTAGAGGGGACGAGAGAGAGTAGTGATATCATTTGAGGAAGATATTACTCGCCTTTTATCTAGGTAAGCGTAGATAATCCCATTCATTGTGCTCACTTTTTGTTTTCCGAAGGCTTCCTTGGCAGCGCTGAGTAGCTTGAGCCTGCTACGGGTCAAGGACTCAGTGATGGACAATCCGCTGCCTTTGAGTTCTTTTTTTCTACCATACACCATATTCTTCGTTGATCTTCTGACGAATATGATGATGATGGGGTTCTTCGGAGATCTTGATTTTAATTTGTGAGTAATATCAATGTCAGTGTTCACAATAGGATGGTTGGGTTTAAGGCTGTCGTTGAGAGTTTTCACTACAAAGTCTTCGAACTTATGGTATTCAGTTTCTGGCACAGAACTACAGCCATGGAGAATCACACAGTTTCTTCGGCTGTATTGTTCTAAATCGTCCTGTTGCTTTTCACAAGTCTCCAGCCTGCTAATAATCTCCTGGATCTTGGAGGAGATTTGAGCCACGTCATTCTGGAACTTAATGATGTCCTGGGACTGGTTGCCATGGTCTTTAGAGGCAGATAATAGAGTTGCATGTGACATTAGCTCCTCTTGCTTGGCCTGGAGAGATGAGATAGCTGCCAGAATCTGGGTTTGGACTTCCTTGTTCATCTTGAAGTAACGTTAGTGCAGTAGTGTGATTGATTGCAAGGTGAAATTAGGTAGGTATGCAGATAGTATATCCAGTAAGATCCACGTACAATAATAGTACAGAAGGTAGTAGGCTATCGTACTTTCAGTCTAATCAAAGATTACAATAACATCTGCAAACTTGGACAGCAAATAATGAAGGGGAAGAGAGTTTCCCTCGTGTGATTATAACTTGCGAAACCGTGCAATGTGACCAATGACCAACGGTGCTATGACAAGATGGTTCATTGCATATCGCACCATCCATCCAACCTTTCGCTTCGTGCTGAGCTGTTTAGAATCAAGATTTTCTAAGCTCCTTTGGGCGTCAATGATATTTCAATTTTCTAATGTCGGACGGGGACTGATGGTTACTGGACCAGCCAGCTTATGATTAAGCTGTTTTAATGCGTTTTATCTCCCGCAAAGAGAGTCGTATAGCATACCGTATTTGCTCGTTTAATAGCCCGGGCGCTTATTTTTTCAAACATACTCACTAACCGGGCCCTTATTCAAACCGGCCCTTATTCAAGCAGGGGCGCTTGTTATTTTTAAAGTGAAATTACACACAAAAATACCGGTAGATAAAATCGATCGTTACAATAATTAATACCGTATATTGTCATTTCCAGTTCTCAAGTATGATTTAAACGAGAATAATGAAAATTTTGATTTTTTCTACGCACCGCAGGTACAAATCCGCAAAAAAAAAAACTTTTACACCGGGCGGGTATTCAAGCACCGGCCCTTATTTATTTTCATGTCCTGCTAACACGGGCGGCTATTCAAACGGGCCCTTAATCAAGACCGGGCGTTAAAACGAGCATTTACGGTATGTCGCAAGTTAAAACTTCATTTGAAATTTTAGTAAATCTCCACTGAGCTTCGGCCTTGTGTTTTTGTCTTGCGTGTTTGGGAAACTCAAATAAAAAAATAAATAAGGTACCATTGAGAATAATCAATAGAGTCCCCCTGGATCACGTTCGGCAAATCATATCCAAGCATCAACAATTTCAAGAAAGGGTGTTTTGCGGCGCTGGTAAAAATAAAGTTTGTTTCCGGGCCTAACAACTTCTCAACCTACTGTATTGAATTTCATGCAATAAATGGATTGTCGTCTCATTCTTTTTTATTATTTATGTTTTTTGGACAAGTAGTGGGCATATAGACCATTTTGTTATTATGTTGTTGTTGGTGGTATTCTTGTTATGAAAAAATTGTTTTTGTCTTTAACTAGAGGACCAGTTGCTTGAAATTTCAGAGATTGAAGATTTTATTTTTGACTAGAAGGCTATTACTTTTGTTAAGTTCAAAAAATTCCGTGGTCTCCATGGGATACGTTTTTCGTGTGCGATGACGTCATCTAAATTAAAAATCGTGCACCTTGTGGCGGTTCCGCGTTAGCACTGGTTGCTTTTTAGTCAGTCAAAGTCGTGAGCACTGCTCTACCGGTAGTCTACTCCATTGTGATTGATTGCACACCCGAACAACTTCGTTCTGGCTTTTGTGTCCATATATTTGAGCATCGCTCTTCTGTTTATCATTACGCTGCTGTGGCCAAACAGATCCTCATTGCATACCGAACGATGAAGCTTAAACTCGAAGCATTTCAGTCCTCAGATGTCATTTGTCTCCCAGTGAGTCTGGACGGAGACAATATTACTTGAAAATGTCGAACTTTAAAGGACGTGTTATTACAACCAGACGATCTATATCTGTCTGGCCCTATTCAGTGCAATTCTGGAATCATAAAACGTTTTGCTTCATTTTACACAGCAGGACGAATTCTGCCACATTTGTGGCCAGGCATGGCTGATCGATATATCATCAAACACAGACAAATGAATTCTGCCCCTGATTTAAGTCAATTAACTTCATCCTACACAGAAAAATAAGATTAACCACATTTGCATCCACGCATGGCTGATTGGAGGAAATTTTTCATCCCACACAGAGAAATAAATTCTGCAACATTTGTAGCCATGTTCAAAGCAAATATTTCATCCCACACAAAAAAATAAATTCTGCAACATTTGTAGCCATGTTCAAAGTCAATATTTCATCCTACACAGAAAAAAAAATTCTGCAACATTTTTAGCCATGTTCAAAGTCAATATTTCATCCCACACAGAAAAATAAATTCTGCAACATTTGTAGCCATGTTCAAAGTCAATATTTCATCCCACACAGAAAAATAAATTCTGCAACATTTGTAGCCATGTTCAAAGTCAATATTTCATCCCACACAGAAAAATAAATTCTGCAACATTTGTAGCCAAATCAATTTATTTGCCAAGATAGGCCACTAGAAGTATCAATATAATTTCAAGCGATAACAAAAGGCAAAAAGAAACAGATAAAAATAAAAGAAATTTTTCACAAATAAATGGTGTCATGTTTGCCATCAGAGTCAATAATGATAACAAGGCTGATCGGTGAAACCAGTGGTTCCCAACCTCTGATGGGTCATGGCTCCCGGCTCCCCGTTCCAGGGGATTTTGGCAATCATGACCCCCGTTTATCATTCGTGTGGTGCTTATAGTGTTATTTTGATTCCAATTTTTTTTTGATTATGTTCAAACAATTCACGCTCAACGAAGTGAAAACAAACTGAAACAACCCTATCAAGAAATAAAACTAGGAAGAACAAGTTTGTTTGTGAAGTGAAAAGTAAAATGATTTTTATGCCCAGCATTGTGGCCCACCCACAACTGCTTTGTGACCTCCACAGAGAACCGCTCGGTTAGGCAATCATGCAAAAAGCAGTCTGGAATCATATTTAACCTAAGAAAGGACAGTCGTTGAGACAACTTTAACATGAGATGAATCTTATTTGGTTAGGTATGGGAATTGTTAAACAGTTGTCCATTTCCCAGGCATGGATTTGAAAACAGTCTTTCAAGGTAAGGCAATCATGTAAAAAACGATCGTCTAAATCGGGGTAAATATCTTAAGGCATTTCTGGAATCAATTTTTCATCATATACCACTGAGAGGCAAGCTGATTAGACGGCTTAATCATACAGAAAACACATTGTTTGGTTATTAGTTCATGTTGGGATGGGAATAGTCAAACAGTTGCCCACATCCGAGGCATAGACTCAAACAAAGTGTTTTAGGGTTGTGCAAACAGTTGTCTGAGTCGGGATAAATATCTTGAGGCATTTCTAAAATGGATTTTATATTTGACCCAGTAAGAGGCAAGTTGATCATACGGCTTAATCATATAGAAATCGACATGGTTTGGTTATTAGTCATGTTGGGTATGGGGATAGTCAATCATGCAACGGGGGTAAGTATCTTGAGGCAATCCTTTTTCCTATTCATCCCAGTGAAAGGAGAACTAATAAGATGGGTTAATCATAATATAGCAAACGGTGCATTTCCTTTGGCTATAAACTAATGTTGGATACCAGGATAGTTAATTGTATATTAGTTTCAGATGTGTGGACTTGAATCTGAGAAATAGAAAAGATTTTCATATTTTATTTCCAGAGGAGGGAAAATTGATAAGAGGACTTAGCCCTACAACTGCCTTTTGTCCAATTACTAGTCCATGTCGAGTATGGGAATAGGCAGCCAGGTATTCGTTTCAAATGTATGGACTTGATCATATAGATGGGACTTGTCGAGAGCCTGATTCCAGGACGGCAAGTGAATGACAAATCTATGGCAGAGAATGCTTCATAGTTACAAAGTTAATCAGAATTTGTAATAAAACAACTGAACTGTGGCAACCTTTGACCTCATGAAGTGGAAGTTAGTCAGGAAGTCACTGATTTGAACTCTCAGTTTGTTATTTCCGTGATTTCTTAGAAACCGACGGACAATCGGAATTGGATTCGGAAGACGGGTGACGTTTTCTTGTGGGAGGAACAGATGGAGAGTTCGAGCGACCTCTAGTGGCACTTGTTGCGGACGTGGATGGTGGTGAAGGGTTGTTTCTACGGCGACGAAACTCTTCTGCAATGAAGTTGGTAAGATCGGGAGGGACTCCTGGAATGAGGATAAATGTAAAAAATAGACATAAGAAGTTTGCTTGTACTCTGAAAATTATGAAGACGTAGTTTCATATGATTTTACACAGATATTTTCAGAGCAGAGTACATTAAATCGCTTATTATGCACTGATTATTGGTCCTACAGCTGAGGGTGTTCAATGAAATTTAGTTCAAGCGTGATTAAAAATGAATATTATTTGAAAATGACCTTTTTTTAAAAATTTCTCCAAGATTTCACCAGGGCATAATGTAGCTCGGTCAGGTAGCGTGGGATTTTAAATTGAAAAAAAATTCAACAGAAAAGAAATATAAGAAGAAATTATTCCAAAAATTAAATCCACCACTCAAATATTAGTTCTGAGAAAGCTGCGATAGACTAGGCTTGAGGTACCTATCATACTCCCCAAGTATGTGCACCAAGATAGCAGACACCGGAACGTAGTAATTTTATTCCAATTTTCCTTATTTTAGTTCTATTACGAGTTCGGGGACCAGCCAAGTGACTACACACAAGCACTAAATACCTGAATGGTTGGGTGATGCTCTGTGTCCTCTTGTATTGGGGGATCCTGGATGGCTGCGTACACTTATCCCTGCCATAGCTCCATTTAAACCTGAATTGTATTTGAATTGTACAAATAAGTTAAAGCATTTTATCATGTTATAATAGGGCAATAATCTTGATAACAAATATATACAGAGGTAATATTGAGGAGAATAAAGCCTCGTGAAGAATTAAAATAATTAAAAAAATAAAAAGCGTTTTTTTTTTAGTTTTTGTAGAAATTTCAAATTTGTGTCAATCTGATATTAATGCATACTTTTACAGGTGAAAGCATATGGAGGGAAAGCTATTTCACAGGCACCAATGAAAGATGAATGTGCGGAAAACCAATGCAGTTATTTATCCGATCCTGATTATGGCCCTCTGAATGCATCGGTAGCGTTTGCATTTCTGAGTGTCCTCGTATGGGCTGGGAACGTCTGGTTTGTCTACAAAGAAACCCCGTATCACGATGATCAGGCTACTCTCACCCCCAACGAAGGAGTCCCAAGTCAAGAAGTTCCAAGCAATCAGAATTAAATATTAATATTAGAGAGACTATAAACTGTGGGTGTCGAGTGAGTGTTTAAAGTGCGACTGTGGGGGCAGATGTTACTGTGTTTCTCCGAAAATGGGGGTATTATTTTAATGTTTTCTCGAAAAATTACACTAGAGATTATTTTTGGGGGATGTCTTCTATTTTCATTTATTAAAAACAAAATTACAAAGTAGAGAGTTACGAGATTTTCAAATATACAAAATATGAAAACCAATATCCATTTACTTATAAATAACAAGTTTTATTTAAAAAAAAAACTGCTAAACAACTATCACCTAGGTCTTAGTTTAAGGAAAGGTCTTTAATAAAAATCAGTTTCAAAATTCAGGCTAAGTCTTATTTTCGGAGAAACACAGTAGCGTGTTTGTAACAATGTCTTTTTGAATATTTTTGTGTCTGACTTCAAGTTTATTAATTTAATTATCTGTTGAGAAAGCCAACTTGTTGTATTTTAGTTTCTCTCAGAGATTTTGACTTCGGTTATCACCAGTCTTAACCTCTGAACACGAGTAATTCAAAATCTTGGGCTTGAGGGTTAAAAAATAGGGACATTTTTCAGTTATTCCCCCCCCCCCCCCCCCCCCCAGGTTCAGGTTGTGCCCCATCTCAGTGCGCATATTTCGGGAGGTCCATTTTTTTTTGAAAACGTGGGGGTTTTTATTACTGGAAAGGGTCTAAAAATTTGTCTCCAATAGACTTAAAACATTAAACAATAACTTTGCCCCAACAAGCCTTCTTCAACTACCCATTAAGAATTCTAAGTTAATTTCAACACTTTTTGAATTTCTTTCTAAATCCCGGCTCTATTATCACTGTCAGAAGTCGATTTTAAAAAATTCAAAATTTCAATTTTGAGAAAAAAAAATATGACTTTATATGAATAGGGAGGAAAGCGATTTCTCCAAACAAGAACTACAATTTAGCAATCCTATCTAAATGTCATATCAAGGTGCGCCCATGAATGAAACAGCAGATTTGGGGTGAAATACAGAGTAATAGTCTTCTAGTAACGGCTTCCAATTTTAATCAAGTACCGAAATTTTGAGAAAAGCGATTTTTAACAACACTGGAAAAATTTAGAATTCAGCAAAACTGTATAATATACAATACTATGTCACTGCAATGTTCTATTATTATAAAAACAGCAAAAATATTTGGAGTAAAATAGATTGGTTCAGCAGTTGCATAAAAGCAATTATTAAAGATCCATATGCGCACTTCATGTCCAATATAAAATAAATCGCCCACCTTGCATAGAAAGAGCTTCCTGGAACTGTTGAAGGTCACTGTCATGGGTCACTACATCTGTCTTGCTAACACTTGCTGAGGACGAAGGCCTACTGGACCGTGACGATACACTTGATCGATGAGGAGGGGATTTCCCACATAGAAAGCTTATTAGATCTTCTCTCCTGGGGATAATGGGATTGTTTTAGAGTCGTTAAGAAAATGAAACTAAAAAGTGGTTTGTTTTGACACATCCATTTGGCCTCAGCTCATTTTGAAACTGTATTTTTTGTCGAATAACAAAAAGTAATCGTCAAGCTTTTCCATTGCGCCCAACGAAAGCAAAAATATGATCAATTTATAACTTTATTTGCTCATCTCAGAAATCCATGTACTTGGGATACAGCTGGTTTAATCAGGACAAAAATATTTTGATACTCATATGATTTTTTTAATGATTCTAGATATATTTACAAACATCGAAATATTTTTTAATTAATTCAGCAATTTTTAATAAAAGTTTCAAAATTTGGCTTTGCGTGGTTCCAAACATGGAACACCTAATAGTTTAACCCCGAAATAATTGGTCACCTGAGTCCTGACCCCATACCCAAACCTAGCTATTAACCTAACGAGACGACAAAATTTGCCACTTTATTCCATATTATAATCAGGGATAGCCAAAATCAAACAATTCACCATCAAAATGATATTTTAAAATATGGGATATGAAATATATTCAACAAAGAATATACATAGTTAATGTGTATTCAACAAGTCTGGATTTGAAATGCAAAACAGTTAAGACCGTAAAGTGTATTTTATTTACATTCTGAATATCAAATATGTTCTAAAGTGTCATGTTCAACAGATGATAATGCAGAAATTATTACAATCCAATAGGAATATTCTCTTTTTACAGTGTCAGGAGTAAAACTAAGTTGACTTTCATCTGACCGTAAGATGTCGAATGATCTAAACCAGTGTTTTTCAACCGCGTCAACCTTTCTTGCCGGTTCGCCAAATATATTCTAATATTATATCTTAATTGGGGCTCCCGAAGTATGCGAACCAAGATGGCGGACATCGGAATGTAATATGTGTACTAGGTTAGGGTTAGGCCATAATGTTAGGTATAAATACTACGGGAGGCTCTTGGCTAGTCTTCGAACTGATAATAGGACTAAAATAAGAAAAATTGGAAAAAAAATTATCGCCTAACCCTAACCTGTTCCCATGTTACGTTGCGATGTCCGCCATCTTGGTTCGCATACTTCGGGAGCACCCTTAATTGCAAAGTGCAAGGCAATAAATTATTTCACCATTCTCAGCCACAAACCTGATATTTCTTTTCTTTTTTCTAACCCAGGCCAACAGTTCTTTATTCCTCCTCTGGTACCCACACTGTATCGCCAGATCTCGGTTGGTTTTGGATGCTTCTGCAGATTCTAGACAGAATAGAATAGATTATATGTGAGTGTGGATATTCTGTCAAAAATTAATCCTGTTGTGTGATCTGAAGAATGGACTGTAGGGCTGTGAAGATTCCGGACAGAATCAAATATGTTAGATGTAAGTGTAGATATTCTGTCAAAGATCAATTTTGTTGTGTCATTCGAAGAAATGAACTGTAGGGCTGTGAAGATTCCCGAGTTGACAGAATAAAATAAGTTATATGTAAGTGTAGATATTCTGTCAGAAATTAATCCTGTTGTTCCGAATGTCATTAGAATAATACCTTTGGCTCTAACATGGGCAAACTAGGACCTGCGGGCCATATCCGGTCTATTGGGAAATTGAATTTGGCTCGCCTGATGCTGCCACAACCAAACTTAAACCAAATTTTGATGCTTTAGCTGAAAATGATCTGGAGGAATTTGTTGAAATTGCGATTAAATTTAGTTTTGGCACGAGGCTTATTGTTGTCCACATCTTTTGTAACACTGCAAATATTGTTTATAGAATCTAACTTTTACGCCACACTTACATGGCCCGCCAGTCGAGATGGGCAACATTTTTGGCCCCTGGTTCCAAAACCTTGCCCCCCCCCCTCTATTTCCTAGACTCAACACAATTTCCAAACTTTTTGACCTTAAGCCTCTTTCTACTCATTAACATAAATAATAAGAATACATAATCAATTTGGCAGCAAACTGAGGTAAGTTGACCAAATGAATAAGCCATTTTATTTCAACCTGTTTCCGGGGAGAGCCTAACTTGGGACGAATAAGAAAATATTTTTCCTACTTTTGACACATATTTCATGCATTCAATGCCACAATACCGATAAATTAATCAAATACTCAACCATGCGGAGATAGTCAAAATTGATTGATTGAAAATGTAATGTTTAATGCGTCATAGAAAATGATGTATTAACATTTTTACGCCCAAAAAATAATATATTACAGAATATTGGAATTTCTGAATTTTGACATTATTTACCAACAGCATTTTTAATTGAGATCACTCGTTTTTCTGCCCTATATTAACAAAATAAAAATGGTACACCTGTAGTATGTGTACCAGGAAGTGTTAGGCAATAATTTTATTCAGATTTTCCCCAATTTAATTCTATTACGAGTTTGGGGACTAGCCAAGTTCGGGGACTGTCTGTGTTCGCCAAGTGAATATACCCCCTGCCCATAGGTTTCAGTCGCTTTACACAACTTAGGCAAAAAAGTAGGCAAGAAAATTAGTTACCTCCATATTGGTACACACACTTCTGAGCGCCAGAGAAATAATATTTTAGACTTGGGTCACAACCTGTGCACCTCAATAAGTATAAATATACCAGTCGGGGCAAAACTGGAACAGCTGGGAAATACTTTCAAATTTTACATCCTCAATACAAACACTTAAATTCTGGTGCTGAAAACAGTTTTGAGCCGAATATCTTGAATCTATAATGGTTGGGTGCAGCACTCTAGCACTGGGCCATTTTTTACCAAGTGTATCACATATTTGCTCAGAGCAAGGCTTCGGGAAAGCACTTACCTTTATACAGATTGGTGGCAGATGCTGCAGCAGTTTGGAACGGTATCCAACCTGAATCCCGATCCTGGAGTCGTTCTGTATGCAAAAACGGGAAACTTATATTACTTGCTCAAAGGAAGGTTACAGTCCCTCGCTACAGAGACGAAAGGAGTAATTGGAACTCTATATATATCAACTCCTATGCGCTCTTTGTTAAACATAACTTATATGAGAATATATTCGACATTCAGAATGTTATTTTAGAATGTGTATTTCCGTGCTGGTGTATATATAGGCATATATGTGTGAGTGTGATATCGATGTTTTTATGCGGCGAGTCACACAAACCAAGTCCACATGCATTAACTCAGGAATAGAGAAGACTCATCTCTGAGCTAAGTTAGTTACGGGCACTCACTCACAAGTAAAGCGTATCTCATCTATGAGGAAGTTATGGAAAAAGTTCATGCAAATACAATCAAGAAAACAGCTACGAGGCAGTGGATTCAAAATATCTGAAATTCTTGGAAAATAACTTAGGTAAATTGAGAGTGAACTTGTGAGAGCTCACAAGCAACCGAGTTTATGGCAGAAAACTTGTATGAAGCTATTGAACACGTTAGTGGGCCTACGGATTGTTTCAATATTATGTTGTTGTTGTTCTTTGACACGTTATGAAAAAGTCGCTTTTCTCTTTTAATACTGGACGAATTGCTTTGAAATTTTCAGTGGTTAAAGATTAATTTTTTTGCCAGAAGGCTATTACTTTTATTTTTTATTATTGGACACAAGTGGATCGTGGACTTATGGATTGTTTTACTTTTTTTTTTCTGGACATCTAGTGGAAAACCTAAAAAGTCGCTTCTATGCTGGCACTCTTCTTCTTGTTCTTTTGATCTAGTGCTCATTGAACATCGGTGGTGTGCAACGAAGTTCTTGCTTTCTTAACAGGAAATGGCGAACAGCGCCCTTGGTACCGGTAGCGTCAAAGGTAGGGCCGTTGGTACCGGTAGAGTCAAAGGTAGGGACTGCTTCTCTCTGATTAACGTGTCCATATATTTGAGCACTGCTCTCTCGTTTCTTAGTTATTCATTTTCAATAATTCAATTTCATCTATGACCAGCCTTGAATACAAACCTTTATATAACTGTGCGATGGACGACGCCGTATTCTGGAACGAGATCCATAACCTTTGGTCGGTATGGCGTTGATAATTGTTGAACTGGGCTTCGAATGACGGATCATTGTCAGCCTGAAACAAAAAAGTTGGTATTGAATCAAGGTTTTTTTATCTGTTGGATATATACCGAAGATTTGATATTCTAGAATCCCATCTTGCGATTCGATTTCAATATCGGTAGAGCAAAGTTCTCCGATTCCTAGATGTCTCGACATTTAGTTAAAAAAACAAACACTATTTGTCTTTGAAAAACAAGGGCGTCTGACACAAAGGGCTAATGCCCCACACTGCGTCATGCACGTCTCGATAATATTTTAGATCAAACGTGAGGTGTGTCGGCCGTCATGTGACCAGAATTGTGTTTTTTTGCTAAAAACTTTCAACTGCTGAGAAAATGCTTTTTATTTTTTCCAGGTTATCCAAACTAGGTTAAAAACAGCAAACTAGGTTAAAAAATATGATTTGATTAATCTTTACATAAAAAGAACATCAACTTTTCTGGATACACAATATAATAAACATTTTTTAAGCTAACAATTTCAACTTTTGTTCCTATGTTCAAAACTTAACTTATACAATAAACCAGCAGACCAACCTCGACTAGCAACTGTTCCTCCCAAGTACTAAACCAGTTCCCGGGGACATGTTCCTGCTCCTTGCGACCCCTTCCTTGGTCTTCCATTTTCCCCCAGCAATTCTTCGTTAATTAAGCTGAAAGTTTTCGGGAAAGGGCCTAACAAGACATTTTGTCTGTCGGCAGGAAACACTACTTCTATGAGAGTATCTTGGGAGATATATTACAAACTAATCTATACCGTACAGCACAAGAACTGAAAACTATGAAATTGATGGTATTAGCAAATAAATTATGTTGTACTGTTGTAGTGTACCGTAGTTGTATAAAGAAGGTGATAGGAACGAATATCATCGACAGATCGAAGTGGGCTACCACCCATTTCAGCCAAATAATTAGAGGAAAAAAAAATTAACATTGATTATTAGCCTAGTTGGGTCTTGTATAGTTTGGTACTACTAGTACTTCCAGTAGGCGGACTCTGGACTTGACTTGGTACTGGCGAAGCTTACTGGCTCCGACCAAAAGTGACTAACGTGTATCGTAATCTGCCAATTACTGAATTGTGCCAAGTAAAAAAACGAACGCTGCATTTCTTTGTCTTTATTTGCCTAAAAACAACGCCTGATATAAAAAAAGGCGGTGTGGCTCAACGGGCTAAGCGTTAGGAATACGCTCGCCACCGCACCTCTAATTACTCTGCGTGGGTTCGCAGGTTCGAATCCCATGCAGTGATGATTATGTGCGAGAGGATTGCTGGACTCCTCGCCGTCGTTGGGTGGTTCACGTAACCGCTGGTCGGTTACGGCTTCCTCCACCATCAAGTCCATGCTTCCGAAAACAAAAAATATAGCTAATCCCATACCCGAATTGGAATGGTAACCGGACGAGAGGCCGTGGTTCGCCATATGGATAAGCCGTCTTATCGGCTTTCCTCTCCCCCGGGATAAATACGTAAATCCTATCCTATCCTAAACGAGTGGACATTCTGACATTAGAAAAAGAAGATAGGCTACTCGAAAACATAAAGAACTTTGCAGAAGAGGTCACGACCTAAGGCAGGTTTGTGGGGAAAAAAACTTTTGCGAGAATATATATTTACGAGAAGACTTTGCTCTGAAAGTTCTTTCGCGAAAATGGTCTTTACCGAAAATGTAGTTTTGTGAAAACTGACTTTCGCAAGAATATAGTTTTGCGGTGACGGACTTTTGTGAGAATGTAGTTTTACGAGAGCGAAGCCGGTTTGTTCTAGTTAAACTACACTCGACAGAATCGGTAACGCAAAATTATTTTGTATGATTCCATTAAATACAATGCAGTATCTGCTGCTAATATTCTAGGGAACTGCACTGTAGTTGTATCACGTCAACCTAACCATGAACCCGATAATTTACATTAATATATTGATATGTTTACCCAGGGCCAGTTTCAAGCCGATTTGACCGATTTTATCAAATTGGGTCCTGCACCTTAAAAAAGCCCCGCGCTAGGGGAGGTCTTTTTCTGTATTATGAAATAAACAATTAAATTCTTCTGTTTTGCTTTATTTCCGAAATTCAGATTAACATGTTATTAAATGTCTATTTTTTGGTTTTTATGTAGTTTCTTTTATGAAATATGAGAACCCTTAAATTTTACTATGAAGAGTAGGCGGCCCGCCTTCATATTTTCTAATTGGGCCTCGCAGTTCTTAGCACCGGCCCTGTATTTACCTCCATTCTAAGATCATTGGTTCGCATTCGGATGTTTAGTTTCATTGACTAACGTATAGTATAAGATTTACACATCTATCCCGGGAGAGAGGAAAGCCGTTACGACGGCTAATCATATGGCAAACCACGGCCTCTCGCCCACCTAACATTTCGGGTATAGTAATAGTTAGCCAGTTTTTTGTTTCAGATGCATGGACTTGATGGTTGCATTTGTATAAATAGATGTTAACATCCTGAACAATTGCTTAGTCCATTTTTTTTGTTTGTCTTTTCAAATTTTGTTTCGTGAACTTTAACCACTCCTAATAGTCATAATTTACTGTGAACTTATCAGCGTAAACTTGGCTGACTCCGATGACCGCATGACTGTATCGATCCCTCCATTCTATACAGAAAAAGGTGTTTTTGTGGCTTTTTTTTTATTGTTATGACTGTGTTTTTTTTGGTTGACGAAATAAATCTCTCTCTCTCTCTCTTTCTCCGGTGCAGGAAGCCGTGAAGTATTGTTTTACCTTGTCCCTTTCCATCCTACATTGGCATTCTCGATCTATTCTCCATTCAGTATATACAATGTATAAAATACTTATTACTACGGATAAACATTTATTAAACTTCACCAAAAAAATAAAACAATGGAACTGTAATAAATCATTGAGCATATTAATGCAGAACTAAATTTAGGAATACAAATACTGATAATGCAGTCGCAAAAGCGGAATTCTCAAAAAATAGGCAAACATTTTATATCTTGTAAAAAGGAATGTTGAAACAAAAATAGATTTGCTCTACTTACTAAAATAGATTGCTCGCTTTGTAGTTATAAACAAAAAAATAAAATTTTTAAAAAGTAAGTTATTCAGATTTAGCTCATATGCTCGCAGAATTAAGTGAGAACTTGAATAAGTGCTAATAGATACAAAAATTGAAAAAATTTAAAGTTATTATTTCTTTATCCGCTCTTTTTCAACTCCTCATTCGTCATTTTCTCTAATTTCCCGTCTTGAGTATTCTCATCCGTCACTTCCGGTATTTGCGCGCCATGATTGTCTTGGCAGACGACACCATTGACCGTAGCAGTGGGTGGGTCGTTGGTCATGCCTTGGTAAGAGAGAGGATTTCGGTCCACTAGCAGGTTAACGTGGGTCCAGTGTGAGTAGGACCGACCTGTGCGGGGGTAAAACCATCGATACCATTGTTGATAGGCTCCTTGAGGCGAGACTTCGCTCGTCTGAGAAAAAGGATAAAAAAATTATTTTTTAAATGAGTTTCCTTGACCAGGTGTTGGATAAGAGTTCCTATGTCAAGTCGAGTCACGGGTATCCGAGTCGAGTCAGTTTTTGGTTCTCCTATAGTATGCGAACCAAGATGGCGGACACCGGAACGTAGTATGCGTACCAGGTTAGGACTGCCATAATTTGATTCCAATTTTCCTCATTTTAGTTCTATTACGAGTTCGGGGACTAGCCAAGTGACTCCCGTAGTATTTGTACCTGAAATTATGGCCTAACCCTAACCTGGTACACATACTATGTTCCGGTGTCATCTTGGTTCACATACTACGGGGGTACCCAGTTTTTTGGGCAAAAGACGGGAGATAAAAAATTTCTTGTCTGATTTGGAAATTCAATATTGACAAATTAGAGACTAAACGTTAAGCCAAGCCTTCCCAACGTTGGCAATTTTGTGGAAAGACATTATGTTATTCCCAGTGATTCAACACAATGAAACGGCATTAACACTTACCAATGGATCAATCGTTAGCCCGATCCAAGCACCCGCGACCTCTTTCCAATATTCCATCTCAAATCGGAGTTGTTTCATTATTGCTTCATAATCCTCCTCTGACATAACCTGAGCGATATTCGAACCCACAGCCTCGCACTCTTGTACGGCTTCAGTGTAATTAATGAAAGACTTCTGGTGGAATTTCATCCAGTAACAAGTTCCATCTTTGTTTCTGTATTCGCAAAGATTTTCTGCAGAAGAATAAGAATATGCTTTTCTAGTGCAATGTACTGCGTACACCACGGTGTCGCTATTGCACGTTAAGTGGCGCTCCGGAAGTATGTGTACCAATATGGAGGTAACTAATTTTGTTTGCCTATTTCACATCAAGTTGTGTAAAGGGAACCTACGGGGAGGAGATATTTTCACTTGGTTAACACAGACAGTCCCCGAACTCGTAATAGAACTAAAAGAAGGAAAATCGAAATAAAATTATGACCTAACCCTAACCATAATTTTATTTCTTTTTTCCATATATTAGTTCTATTACGAGTTCAGGGACTGTCTGTGTTAGCCAAGTGAATATACACCCTGCCCATAGATTTCAGTCCCTTTACACAACTCGATGTAAAGTAGGCGAACAAATTTAGTTACCTCCATATTAGTACACATACTTCTGGAGCGCCCACGGAGGTAATTATGAAAATTCTTCAAGTATCACAAACCTGGCTCTGGTTCGGGCGTGGTAGTTGTGGTGGTCGGAGTCGTAGTTGTAGTATTCGGAGTTGCTTGTGTACTGTTGGTTATATTAGGAGTTGCATCCTGCTCTGTCTCCAAATCCGGAATATTCAGGTTTGAACCGGATACTATCTGTTTCACTGAAATTGAGGGTTATTATAGGTCGAGTTTGATTTGCGGGTCGAACCACTTATCCTTTTTATGTGGCGCTTATTCACATCTTTCGATACGAGCAAGTCCCAAAGTCACTGATGTGGTATAGAATACTATGTTTGTAAGGACCAGATTCTTTTCGCCAACCCAGCATATTACACACTGAGTGATGTGACGGGCATGGAATTTGAACGCGAAATGTGTCGCCACGCTGCCTCTGTGCCGGTTGATCCGTATGAATATAATACAGGGACACTATGGCAGGAATAAAGATAACTATCCTAAGTTATTTAAGAGTCTGGCTACTGACTGGATTACTATAATACATCGTATCCAGACTTACATTCATCGAATTCCTGTCTTAGTTTCTTCAATGCTTCAGAGAGTTTTTCATTTTCTTCTCGAAGTTCTTTTGTTTCTGTGAATTTATAAACAAGCAATTGAAACTGCCTGTGAGGGATGCGTATGCTGAATCTTAGTCTAGTATCATAGGGCGTTATTATACATGAACTGAACATATAGAAACTCGTAATCGTTCAAAATGAAAGAAGTTCCCGGAAGGCTAAAATCTAGACCGGTGTTCAAGAAGTAAAATATTAAATGACGAACACAAAATGGCCGCCTCATGTGCGTTATTTTAGCTTCGTTATCAGAATTGGTTCTTACTTTGTTCAAATGTGAAACTTACCATTTCTAAGTGATTGGTTGATTTCAGTCTGGTTTTTGTTTGTTTTCTCCATTTTTTCAAGTTCTGGAATGTAAGAAGTGATCAATTGGTTTTGTCTTTCATCAGTTAGAATCGACAAAAAATTATTCAAATGGCCAGAGTGAGCTATGAAAGCGAGAATTATGGCGAATTAGCGGATGTGGCTACCGCGCGCCCCCGTTTCAGCGCCAGCTTGGCCAGTCAGTCAGTAGTTTATTTTTACACAAGCCGAAAATATGAAAGTATGCAGACAGTGAGGTAAAATAAAAATAATGTATTTCAATGAAGCGAAAAAATCCAAATATAGAGGTCCGCATATAAGGTTGTTTTCTTCGAAAAACCCTACCCGTGACCGACAGTAGCTGTTCAAAAAAACGTCACAAATCGTTGCCTCTTTTTGGTAGTTTTACTTGTTATTAGTCAGTTTCAGCTGTTTCCAAAAAAATAGTTGTAAATAAAATAAATTATTTGTCTTGATGTCTCCCGGGGACCTTTAGTTCAGTCACAATATTCTTTCAGAGTCTTTCAGGGGTTAAGGTCGGTGAAACGGCAATACGCATTGGTGTTCCCTTGTTCATGCATGTTCGCGTAGTTGCGGATAGCTTTGGTCACTTTCATCAAAAGATGAACCGAGGGCGTCTTCTCTAAAGACAATCACTCTCACAGCAATAAGAATCTAATGCCCATTTCATTCAGAAAACACATTTTGGCGATGAAATGGTAGGCACTTAGGTCCTCACGTATGGCTTTACCTGCTAAAATGTCGTCTGTAATGTTGTCTTTGACTTTGTCGACTTCTTTCAGTTCTCCCAACTCTGAAAATAAGAGTCAATGAATAATTATAAAAAGAAATAACGTAATATTATTCCGCATGAAATAGCAATTGTATTTATGAGCTTTCATTGGATCATAACCTAACACCTTCAAACAAAATAAGATATGGCTGCAAATATGAAAGACCAATGGTGAAATAAACTTATCATTATGACTTTCGAAAGTATCAGAAATGGGTGGGTTAGGTATGAAGTTAGACTTTGATCTAACGAATGCTTACAAATGTACTTGCTATTTCGTGAAAAAAAGTTATTCTATTTTTAATTATCTTTATAGTACTATCTGGTTTCTCTCGCGGAGACCTGAGTCTCCGATGGAGCACTTTAAAAACCTACGAGCTAGGCAGCCACGTCATTACCTGTTTTTATATTCTCCATTTGTTTACGATGTCCAGCCAACATGACAAACAACCTGAAGAATTCCGCCTGGTTTCCTTTGCCCTGGAAAAGTAAGTTCATGAAGTGGTCGAAAACATAATATTTTATGTATAGGGTCAGATTTTGCCGCTTCCGTATTATTCGTACCAAGATGGCGCACAACCTGCTAACCCCAACCTGATACACATACTATGTTCAGGATGTGAGCCACCTTGGTACAAATACTACGGGAGTGCCCAGATTTTTATATGCACGACATTTTATTTACGCTTCATATCTGATGCCCGTAAAATTTTCTCCCGTTAAGTTCTTAAAAAAGTTTTAATGAAGAATCGAATAAAAACTCTCACAGTGGGGGTTACTGAAGTGATGGAATCTGTTGTAGTGAGTTCTACACGAAAGATTTGTTCTAAACCACCGGTTCTTAACCAGTGGGCAATGGCCCACTTCTGGGCCACAGCCCACAGAAACATTTTCAAGTGAGCCACAAAGCTTTCATAAATGCAACTGAGTGGTAATTCTCATTTTAATTATTAAAGTGAAAGTTTCCATCTTAACAAAAAGATTTTTTTCTGTTTTCTTTGTAGTTTTTCCCTTGCATGACTAAGTAAATGGGCATTTTTTGGTGAAAAACGTGGGCTACGGAAGAAAAAAGGTTGGAAACCACTGTTCTAAACATTCTGAATCCTACTACAGCCAATGGCAGGTATCATACAAATTAATCATCAAAATCTCACCTTGCATAGTATCGGGAACTCCGTGCCGTCAAAGCATTTCTCAGCCGTGCATCCTTCCTTCACTTTGCAGTCCAACGATTGCTGTGCGTTCGCAAAAGATAACCAACACAAGAAGACGATGGAGAGAGCGAGGTATTGCATTATGTAAAGGAGATGAACCGAACGTAACTATAATGCTGTAAATGAAAATAATGTTAGGAATTTAGACCACAACATCGGCTTTCTTCTCTTCCTGGATATGATAATTCTGCCCTAACAAAAACTCACATGCCATCGGAGAGCAGAGAAAAAGCAATATATTGCATTTTGTCCCGAAACTGAGAGCAGATAACTAATTAATACAGTGTTTCCCCGAAAATAAGACCTAGCCCGAGTTTTGAAAATGATTTTAATATAAGCCCTCCCCTTGAAATAAAAGACCTAGTCGATATCGCGAAATTTTTTTTTGGACCTAGTCGTGTAATCTCTCTTACACGTTTTAAATGATTAATAATCTGTGTTTAGCAGTTATTGTAAATAAAACGTGTTATTTATAAGTAAATGAATATTGGTTTTCATATTTTGTATATTTGAAAATCTCGTAATTACCTAATTTTTGATAAATGAAAATAAAAGAAATCCCTCAAAATAGGCCCTATTGTTATTTTCCGAAAGAAAATTGAAATGAGACACTGTCTCATTTGGGGGGGAAATACGGTAAAAAAGCTTCATTTAAACATTTGAAAATCTAGACTATTACGCACGTATATCATCTGTGCCTTCCAAGATCTTAAAACTTCGGGGCTAGTTCACTAAACGCCGTCAGGTACTACTAGTTGGCTTGGCATGACCATTTTCGCATATGTCATTTCTAACCTACACCTGACTACGTCATCCAAAATTATGTCACTACAACGCCGTGCTAACTAGAAGAACTCAGGGCGTTTAGTGAACATTCGGCACTACTCCGCCTGTCACCAAAAGTCATACGCAAATTTTCGAGTCGCATTAAATGTTGAGTTTTATTTAGGATGGAAAGGGTTCGCACACGCTTTGTTTACGCATTTCTGTTGGGTGTGTATAGATTCAGATATTTATTTCGTCGTGTATGAAATATTGTAATGAGACAAGTAAAATAATAAACGATCAATTTGAATAAACAAATGTGCAATCTTTCCGCAACTGACGAGGGGCCGCAAAAAACTACCAACGTCATCGTATCAGCGACACCTTGTTTGCTGAGTTGAAAAGCAGATGAAAAACATTAAAAAAATAATTAGATTATTTCATTATGACTTGCTGAATGAAACCAGTTTGGAAACATAAATTAAATATAGTGAGAGTCAACCAGGAAAAAAGTGACTAAATTAGTCAGGGTAAATAACTTAGGGAAACAAACGAAAAAACATCAACACTTCAACCAGTTTCTGCTTTCGTATTCGGACCTCCTGGAGTATGCGCACCAAGATGGCGCACTACCTGAACTCAGGTTGTGTACCAGGTTAGGTTTCAGTGCGCATACTTCAAGGAGTCAAGACATTATTTATTAAGACATCTTGGTGCGCATACTTCAGGAGTACCTCGTATTCCAATAGATGTTTCCTGGAGTTGCCCATAAGTCAGTTATCTACTGAGAAGATAGACCGCGGTGTTTTATTATTCCATGGTATATCTGTTTATTCTGCCCAACGCTATATGGTAATATAGCGAGTTGTGATATTATATAGATCGCAGACATGCAAACACTGCTACCGTGTTTCTCCAAAGATAGGACAGGGTCTTATTAAAAGTTTCTTCCAAAAATTAACACTAGGACTTATTTTGGGGCTATGTCTTTTATTTTCATTTATCAAAAACAAGATTACCAAGTAGAAAATTACGAGATTTCCAAATATACAAAATATGAAAACCGATATCCATTTACTTATAACTAACACGTTTTTATTTAAAATAACTGAAAACATAGATTATTAATCATATCGACTAGGTTAAAAAAAATCGCGTTGTTGACTATATGTTTTTTTAAATGGAGGGCTTCTAATAAAATCATTTTTAAAGTTCTAGGCTGGGTCTTATTTTCGGAGAAACACGGTAAGATCAGGAACTGCGGAGGTAGACCAACCAACGATTGTACCTCGATGAAACATACCACACAATTCTTCCTTTCCGATCAGGCTATGAGATTCTGCTCTTATTTCACTCGTTAGAAATGCTTTGTAAATGTAATTTATATCAGCTTTCTTTTTTTTTGTCCGGTGACGAAATAAATGACTAAGATCACGTGCAATACACGTGACAGAACAATGGGGATTCAAAATTTTCGAAAACAAGTCGGAAAACAGAAACTTGAGGTATAGAAAGCGAGTCTCGTGTTATTTTGTATCACAAGTACTCATAGTGGGTTCGACATAATCATTTTCGAATATATCATTCCTAATTCCCACCAGACAACGCCAATCAAAAATTAAGACCGTATACTTTTGAGGGCGTCATTACGTCGCTGTGACGTCGTAGTGAAGTAATTTTTGGATGACGTAGTCATGAGGGGTTGGGAATGACATATGCCTAAATTGTTGAGCCAGACTAAATAAAGTACATGTGGGGCAATAAGTAATAAGTATATAGTACTTATATATATGCAAAGGTTAGGTTATTTCCCGCATCTGCTAATTTAAACTAACGTGCTTAATACGCTTTTTTGGGTATTCCCGTGATGTTTGTACCAGGTAAGGGTTAGGCAATAATTTTATTCCGATGTCCCTAATTTTAGCTCTATTACGAGTTCGGGGACTGTCTGTGTTATCCAAGTAAATATACCACCTGCGAATAGGTTTCAGTCCCTTTACACAGCTTGTTGTAAAATAGTCGCACAAAATTAGTTACCTCCATATTGCTACACACACTTCTGGAGCACACTTTTTCGTAAATGAGTTCATAAGGATACGGTAGCTGGAATCAGAAAGGCTAAACTAGACTAGATGATATAAAATTCTTGTATGAAACTTCAAAAATTTCTATTTTCAAACTAAAATTCTGATCAGTAATCTAGATATCGTACGTGCCTAATAGAAAGTTCATATTCCACCAAGTTGAGTTGACAATGAAATTCTCCTCAAGTCGTAAAATTCCCGACATTGCTGCATCACGTACAAACACGAAAATCGCCCGAGGATTTAAGGATTACGGACATTATGCTGACAAACATACAACATAGCAATGTTGAATAAAGATATAGACAGCAAGGTCGCGCATCGGTCGGTACCGGTACGGCCTTAGCTGGCAAGTTTTATTTTGTAAAAATAAAAAAAAACATGTATAGAGTGATTTAGAATGACATTGTTATGTATTGTATGTATGTATATGCCTTCCACGCCCTTTTAAGTATTTTCAGTGTTTCCTCCACCATCAAGTCCATGCTTCCGAAAACAAATAATATTGTTTATTGCAATATTGTTATATTTTTTAAAATCCCCTCAAAAAATATAATAAAAAAATATAAAGTTCGAGTATCGAGTTTATTGAAATTATCAGACAAGCATCATGGGGAGGAATAAAAAAATTATCTTTTTCATTAGATAAAACAACAAAATTACTGGTGAGTTATCGGGGACCCGGGGAAATTTTAAAAAATAAAATAAAAGTAATAACCTTCCATCGATTACTTCTATCGTTGTGTACTGAAAATTATAAATCATTTGATCAATTGCGAAAATCGATTTTCACAGCAACAAGAATTTTAAATTTCGTGTCGAGAAACAATAATTTCATCGTATTCACTTTCTGACATGACGCGAACCTAATGATCGTTTTCCAATCAGTAACCAGTAGTTTAATTTTCACATTACTCAAAATAGACACAGACATACAAATTGCAATAAATCATAAATATGCCATATGTCAGAGTGCAGGCTGATGCGGAAAATCAGTACAGGTTATCGAGCAGCGGCTCACATAAAAAAAAGTCTAACACGTTTTCGCAAAATTCCTGTTATTGTGAAAAGTCGTTCTTCTCCGGGATTATTAATTTCCAATTTTCAGTGCTGACACGAGGAGGCCATTAGTTTATCGCATTCAGAACAAATTATTTAACAGTCTGGAATATCAGTCGTTTCTCGTTTAACCTTCGCTCTCAAATAAGTTATTTTATTAATTATGGCCTAACCCTGACCTCTTGAGAACAAGGATGTTTCCAGTTTGACCTAATATAACCGATTTATCCGACCATTCTTGGTAATCATGTTACTCGAATTCGAGATCTTCAACCTGAATAACTAACTAGTTGGACCCAACATGCTCTAAGGCTATGATTCCCAACCTTTCACGACTCGTGGCTTCGTGTCAGAGGTTTCTAGCATTACGTTTTTTTAGAGAGCTTCAAGGACTTCTTTCGTGCGGCCGTGAATACTGTAACACTTGTTTTCTCCTTCGGCCCATGCATTAATTTCAGCACTTAATTAAATTCAATTATACTGTCTATACTCACGTAACCTGTTAATCTTCCAACGTTAGTTTCTGCAGCAAATTCCTATTGCATTACATCAGTGAAACGAGCAGGCATGAGTTTGTTATCGACGCTAGTTATTCGTAAATAAACTGTTTTATTCATAGTTCATAATGAGTTTTGAACCTTCGTCTCAGTAACCAAGTCTATTATCTGTATGTGGTCAACTTAGAAAAGTAACTGCCCGCCCCTGCTCTAAGATCTGGTCGAAACTGAATGGAACGGTCGTTTTGATAGAACTTCAGTTAAACTGCGTGCGTGAGGTACTATATTATTTTGCCGCCACCACTCTATTTATTCCTCTTTAATTTAGGTTAGGTGTTAGAGATCAACTCTTCACTGATCTGTTCTTACAACAATCATGTTAGGTTAGGCGAATTTAGGTTATTGCCCGCATTTTAAGCTATCCTAATATAAACCAAATTAAATCAAAGAAAGAGGTCAGAAAAGTAGGAGCGATGCAATAACATAGTACACTTGGAAAATCAGAAATATTCAGCCCCGCAGAACTCCAAAATACGACCCAATATTAATCTAAAAATAAGCAAAAACAGCGATAAACTTCGGCTCAGCAACCCTGGCTAAATTTGATACTACCGAAATATGTGAACCAAAATTACGGATACCGAAACGTAGTATGTGTACCATGTTATGGTTAAGCCATAATTTTATTTCAATTTTCCTCATTTTAGTTCTATAGCCAGTTCGGGGACTAGCCAAGTGACTCGTAGTATTTGTACTTGAAATTATGGCCTTACCCTCCCTTGTACACATACTACGTTCCGGTGTCCGCCATCTTGGTTCACATACTTCGGGAGTACCCTGAATTTGACAAGACAGCGCACTTTGGCAAATCAAAAATCACTCCGCAGAACTTCCAAATTTTACACAAGTCTCAACATAGCAAAGATAGCGATAAACTTCGGCATCGTTACCGGACGGCCTTGAGCAGAAGTATGTGTACGAATATAAAGGTAACTAATTTTGTTCGCCTATTTATCACCAAGTTGTGTAACGGGACCGAAACCTATGGACAGGAGGTATATTCACTTGGCTAACAGACAGTCCCCCAACTCGTAATAGAACTAAAATAAGGAAAATCGGAATAAAATTATTGCCTAACCCTAACCTGGTACACACCACGTGAGTACCAAAACAGCGATAAATTTCGGCTCAACAACCCTGGACTAAATTGCGAAATGGCTTACCACGGCCCTAAAATACACAAAGCAACAAAATCTTTCACTTTTATATAATTTGAGGTTAAATATAATTACTACCAAGAATTCAAAACATTCTCACATCATCAAGCTTAACCCAGACATAATCCGTGATTAAGCGAGAGATAATGAAACTCCATATTTGTAAACAATCGTGACAAGGTACTGTTAACAAAAACCAGTCGCCTTTACTGTCATTTCAACGTAACTTAATTTCGCGGTTTCGCTTAAAGAGACATTATAATTGGAAATGCACGCTTTAAGATTGGGCCATGTAAAATAGAGAGTTAATTTAGCGTGAATTTACTGATTTATTTGAAATGCGTAAATTAGCGTCAGAAATGCGTCAGAGACGTTTTAATTGCGTGAAGCCTTCCAATTAGTCCCTAAATTGATTACATGTTGCGTGAGAAAATTATTAGAATTAAGATTTTAATAGAAAAGTATTCTTTGTATAAATGTGTGACAAAGGTGTTAGCGCTAACGCGCTAAGTAAAGGGAACTCATCTCTAATCCGAGTTAAGGGCACTCACTCAGAGGTAAAAGAGACTTGTCTCTGGGCAATGCTGTGGGCACTCGCTCAGAAGTAAACGAGACTCATCTTTGAGCTCGGCGTATAGCACGGTTCAATCATCTGACTCTGGGACGGTAACCACTCCATGTCGGGTATGGGATTAGTTATCTAGTTATTTGTTTCAGATACATGGACTTGATGGGGCGTTTTGAGAGGAGAGGAAAGTCGATAGGACGGCTTAACCATATGGCGAACCACGGCCGCTCGTCCGGTTACCATTCCATGTCGGGTATGGGATAAGTTAGGTATTTGTTTTCGGAAGCATGGACTAGATTGTTGGGGGAGCGGTAACCGGCCAGCGGTTACACGATCCACCCTACGGCGGCGAGGAGTCCATCAATTCTCTCGCATATAACCACCCTGCATGGGATTCGAATCTGCGAACCCAAGCAGAGTAATCAGAGGTGCGGTGGCCAGTGTATTCCTAACGCTTAGCAGGATGAGCCACACCGCCGCACCAAATCAGGAAAATCAAAATTGCGATGGCAAGCGTGTCCCTAACGCTTTGAGTCGTGAACTGCCATCGAGGTCAAATTGTCTTTCTGATAATTCCGTGAAAGTTTAGTCCGCGTCAAGGAAGCTATGAACTTCAACTAATAATAAATAGAAGTCTGGAAACAATGTCGATAAATTTAGAACATGCTTTGTCATGGAGTTAGAACTGCCATGACCTTTTCCTGAAATTATCTGCCTACGTATGTTGCTCTAATTTGGTTAATAGGATTCGATTTTTATTAATATTTATTATGGTGAGCGAAACTTCGATAAAACCCTTAAATGCAGTGGATAAACAGCATATTGCAATATAAGTTCGAGTACTCGAGAAATATCTTTCCTTTCTTACATACCTTCCACAAAATTCTGTGTTTTGAAAATTCGGCCCCTATTGTCGTTCATACGCACAAAAGCGAGTTCACGTATTTGACATTGATTAAATGCGCGTGTATCAGAAAAAAATCTTCCTTGTCTAATTCAATGTCAGCAAAATCGAATTCCTTTTTAATGTGCAGCGAGTTTGAAAACAACTGTTTCAGTCATATGGTTACTGGATAACCAGTTAGTTATTCGTTTCATATGTATGCGGTATGCTTCATATCTGTCTATTTGATTTATGTAATGGGATTTTCACATCTATAGCGAAAGGAAATTGTAAAAACAATTTATTAGCGAACTACGGCATCTCGTCCAGGTGTGGGAATAGTAAACCATTTAGTCGCCCCAGATCCGCGTATCGAGATAGTGATGAAAAGCGGAAACATCGCTCGACCGGCGGCTAAGCGGCGATCGGAAAAAATCCAACAATACGAGAATATAAAATGGCGATCCACGGCTTCGTGTGGATTTGCCAGCCCCGTGTCGGGCCAGGGGGTTGACCGCCTTGTGACAGGACAATATGATAACAGAAAGTCCAGCAGTCCTCAATCACAACCCACTTCGCACGGCCTTTTTTTCATTACGGAATAAGGTGCTCCCTTTTTCAAATGCAGTTTCAAGTATTTTGTGGCGTCTAGACTCTAGAGCTGCCATAAAACCATGGCCGCTTTGACCGAACCCACGGCGACTGACTTTTTAGCTGCCACAAACCAATAGCGAGCGGCCGTCCTTACGGCAGCAAATCGGAATATCACCAATTTTCCTTCCGTAACCACGGCAGGTTGGCTGTAATAGCAGGGCTGCCCCTGATGGTGATAAATATTGGGTAAGTTGGAACGCTTTTCTTATGAATACAGTTTTGATGTATTTGGGGTTAGGTTTAAGTAGATATAATTCCGCATGATAAACTAAAATAATGTACACGACTTTGTAAATATACCGGTAATGGCGCAATAAAACCATGGCAAGAGACGCCCCGGTACGTTCGTGGCAGGAGCTGCCATGAAGTGGTAAGAACTGCGCTTCCCCTTTTCGAACAACTCAAAAAATTCTTGGCGACATTAATAAAAGTGTCAGACATCAGTGGTCTTAGTTCGTTAATCACGAAACATAGCGACACGCTTCACGATTGTGCGTGTCATCCTTGCAAATGGGCCATGCTAATCTTCTCTGTATCGTTCCAATTTCTTCATATGTACACTCGAAAGTAGTACACTCCACACACTCCCAGTGGTTGTATGTGTACATGGTATTTAGAAGTCAAATATCTATTATGGTGGCTGTAATAGTAGTAGAAAAATGTTTCCTTCGAAATTACCACTGGTTGAAGGTACTTAATCTAGATACGATATGTCTGTTTAAGAGGAGAAACAAAGCGTTATGTTTTTCACTCATCGATTCATACTTTTTAAACAAATAGTCAAAATTTTTCACTGGTGTAATTTAACAAAGATTGAACTGTTAGTAATATTTCACTTTCGTGAAATTTACTAAAATTAGAGATTTCCAACAAAATAGAGGAACGCTTCACGGTTGTGCATGTCATCCCTGCAGAGGGGCCACGCCAATCTTATCTGTATCGTTCCAATTTTTTCATCTGTACACTCGAAAGTAGCGACACGTTTTTTTTTGCGGATCAGAACTTTCCAAGTTTCGAATCAGTGTTTAAAAGACACGTCATATTCGAGTCTTATCGGTATAACGCTTCGCTAGCATGCCACTGCGTTAGCAGCAGTCATACAATTAAGGAGGCAATGGTATCAGCTGCGCCGTAGCACGGCACAGACTTCCACCCCGGGGTTCGGTACATGCCGTCACAGCACAACGTTTTCCCGGGGCTTCTGTCTATGCAATGCAGGGCACAGCACAACTTCCGCCTCTCCGGCTTCCATATCTGCCATGAGTAGTACGGCAAAAACTTCCGCCCTGGGCCACTGTACATACTATGTGCCAAATAGCATGAGGTTCGCCCAGGGCTTCCCTTAACTCCGCGCGTAGCACAGCTGAACTGGAAAATAGCGACGTTTTTTATTCTTTAGAAGAAAGTAGAGACACCTTGTCGGAAGAGCGAATCATCAACCACGCCTTATATTGATACCTAATAAATCCATACCATTTATGCTACCATTTTAGGGTAATAAACAAACCAAGTAAAACACCTACGGTTTATTATGACGACATATAGGCATGCTACACATGATCTAGCTTTAATAAATTACGCAAATTTAACTAGAAATAACAAGTTACTATAATTAGTAATAAAAAAATGTCAACTTTTTGGAGATGCAGAGCTAGGGAGGGGAGAGGGGGATTCGCATGTTTTTAACCGGTCGTATTTTCAAACTCCCCAATGTCAGAATTCTGAATAAATTCCTTGAGAGTCGAAATTTTAATTGTGATATCACATAACGAAAATTTTGTACCGAGACTCAAAAAAGCATTCATTTCAGGCTCATATGCGCCAAAATTTTTCGATCCGCTCAAAAGTCCTTCATTTGCAAAAATAAATGGGTAACATTGACTTGAATTAATTTTCATGTGGTTGGGAGTTGTGCATAGGGAAAGCACCTTTTTTAGGGAAACATGTTTAAAATTGATTGTTTTTGTATAAAAATGGGTTCCATATGCAAGGGGGTTGTATAAGCAAGTGGGCTGTATGTGCAAACTGGTTGCATATGCAAATTTGGGAGGCCTCAACAACATGATAAGCAGAAATGAGCAAAACTGTAATAACATGAAATTTGAAATATGAAAATATACATGTAGGATTATCAGCGATTCTTTAAAAAAACATGCCAATAAAAATGTTCGAATAATCAGTTTGTGATGACATATGGACCGGTACGTACAGATTAATACATTGCTAGGAAAAAAGTCTAAAGCTTCAGCTTTTACCCCCACTGTGCAGAGAAATTATGAAGTGCGCCGAGAATTGAAGAATAATTATTGACTGAGACTAACAATACCATCCAATATGTAAATCCAATATTTAAAGAGTTAGGGGGGGGGGGGGGGGTGAGCTTCACAAAATATAATATACTTCAAATTATTTCAAATGAAAGTTTTATCTGAAAATTGACTTAAGCACTGATGTGACATCTACTTGCTCAGCTTTCTTCATGAAATCAGAATTTATAAACTACAAAATAAAAATTGATTTCAGAATTGAAATACATGCAGTGATAATATGACCAAAAACCTGGGCTACAAAGTCAGTCTCTTTTGTAATGAAAGGTTCATATAAGAATTAACAGCGCTCCACAAGTGTGTATAACAATACGGAGGTAACTAACTAATATAATTAGACTATTTTACATCAAGTTAGCTAACACAGACAGTCTCTGAACTTGTTATAGAACTAAAATAAGAAAAATCTGAATAAAATAATGGCCTAACCCTAGCCAGGTACACATACTACGAAAGTACCTAAAATTCAATTCAGACAACATGCAAAAATGCGTGCCTTGACGGTATAACCCAAAAGCAGGGCTGTATAGTCCACAAGTGAAAAACTTTGAGTTTAACTTTATGAAATTTGAGGAGAACTGCAAATTTAAAATCAAATTCGAAGACACATACAAAATGCATAAGAGGATAGTTCTATTATTACAACTGCATGTCTATACAAATCTATAACCTCACAACAAATAGCAACAGTATGTCTTGAGTTGTGAGGCTACACTCACTCTCGCATAGATGTAATTAACTCACTCAGACGTAATTACTCTTTCATGAATGAATCCAACTTCAACTGGGTTAAAAAAGCAAACAGAGAGTATTACAACATAAGCAACTACAGTAATAATAGAATATACAGAAAAATTAATCTTTTTGATTCATAAAAGTTGACAATACAAATAAGAGGAGCGACCGCTCAATGGCTATACCAGGGCTACTCAACTATTTTTACCGAAGATCCGCATACAAAACTTTGGGTAAAAAATATTTGGGTCCGGTCTTTCCAGAAATTATATTTCGGCATCCTTGAACGCGCACTTTCTCAGTCGACTAATGATTATTAGCTAATAAAGATTGTTTATTATGGCATTATACCGTAGTTTTTTAAATATATATTTAAATCTATGAAAGTGATTTTATAAACGGAAACTTGAAAGGTGGGGGTAATGATCCAAAATAAATAATTAGGCGCGGTCCGAATCGAATACTCCAAAGGTCCTGACTGCTGAGAGCCCCCGAAAGGGCCATGGGCCATATAAGGTTGAGAACCCCTGACTTAGCAGGTTGGAAGAAAATGCACCATAATTGTGGCATTGTGAATTCACTGCCAATGGATAATTATTTGTTTCTTTCAGCTATCTGGATTTAAGTAGTTTTGGAGCCAGAGCAAGGAATTTATTTTTTCAAATTTTATAAGGAACATAAGCAAGGTTTCAGATATTCATGACAAAACAAAAAAGTAGCCCCTCATTTAAGAGCAAGATTACGACGACCACCATAACAAGTTAAAACAAGATATTGGAAGTATACAATAACAACATAAGCAACTACTGCAAAAATAACAGATTTTACAGAAAAAATTAATCATTTCGATTTGTGAAAAAAGGAACTACATAAAATATGGTTTCAAATTTGCTTCGGAGCTGACGTGTGAGGGTTCGAGCTAATCTGATTTCAAATTACTCCTTACATCTCCCGGTGGTATAAAATAAAATTTACGTAAAAAAAGGATACGCGAGCCGCATGCCAGTGACACCCCGATTTCAAATTTCTTCGAAAATCTCTGAGAGAGAGGAAGCTCCCTATGTCCCCCCAAATTACACTACAATCTGTTGGGATGTGAACTGCGGAAGTAGCCTTGGTGGATGCAGTTTTTAACCAGCAAAACCAAAATTTCTTCGCAAAAATTAGAGAGGAAAATAAAAGAACAACGGTTTGCGCAGGCCACACAAGAAGGTATTTAGGTCGTTTATCAGAGTTTGGGTTTGATGAAAATTTCCTCAAACATCTCAAGAGTAGAGGAAAAAAAAGTTTGTGGGCCGCATAAAAATCAACAAGGGCCGCCCTGATTTTAAATTGCTTCGTACACCTCCCAGGTGTATACGGGGTTTATGTCAATTCAATGATCTGAATAATTTAATTTTCTAGAGCTTGGTATCATCTGGCAATTGGTAGCCCGATAAAGCTCATAGTTAGCCATATTATCCTGTTACTGTTATTTATGAAACTAACAAGACAAGGGTACTAAGATATATGGTCCTCCTGAAGTATGTGCACCAAGATGGACACCGGAACGTAGTATGTGTACAAGTTTAGGGTTAGGCCATAAATTCAGGTACATATACTACGGGAGTCATATGGCTAGTCCCTGGACTCTTAATAAGACTAAAAATTGAAATAAAATTATGGCCCAACCCTAACCTGGTACACATACTACGTTCCAGTGTCCACTATCTTGGTGCACATACTTCTGAAGCGCCAGATATAGTGTGCAAGTTCTTTTACTTGTCAACTTCACATTTATATGTAAACGTTGCCTCAAGGATGCTAATACAAGACAGTAATATATATATACGGGACAGCTCTATATAAAACAAATGACATAGAAATGGCTAATAGGAGTGTCAGTATATTAAAATATCCAAGTCTTATTAAAATATCATTCACTCATAAGAAAGAGAGCAAAAGTATTCTAAGAAGGGTTGTGGGAACGAGGGGTACAACATGTTTTTATTGATAAATTTGACTTATTTGAATGGAACGTTATTTTCACCCTCATAGATATTGTTAATAGGACTTGGAGTGTCAATATATTAAAAAATCCTTTATGAAGCCAAAAGCCTTATTACCGTGTACTCATAAGCAATTCACTATTTCAAATGTATCTAAACAGGGATGTGGAATTGAAGGTTTTGCGTGTTTTTATTGATATTGGAGTCAAGTCATATTTTTTTTTCTCAAAATTGAAATTTTGAATTTTTTAAAATCGGCTTCTGACAGTGATAATGGAGCCGGGATTTAGAAAGGAATTCAAAAAGCGTTGAAATTAACTTAGAATTCCTAATGGGTAGTTGAAGAAGGCTTGTTGAAGCAATTTATTGTTTAATGTTTTAAGTCTATTGGAGACAAATTTTTAGACCCTTTCCAGTAATAAAAAACCCCACGTTTTAAAAAAAATTGGACCTCCCGAAGTATGCGCACCAAGATGGCGCACAACCTGAACTCAGGTTGTGTACCAGGTTAGGGTTCAAGTTGTGCGACATCTTGGTGCGCATACTTCGGGAGTACCAAAAAATTAGCAACAATCCAGTTCTGGCTGAGATTAAAAATGATTAGAATTTTCAGTGCAATCTGTGTTACTAACGCTAACTGGATGAAGTGAGTATTCATATATTAGTGGGGGGGGAATAACTAAAAAATGTCCCTATTTTTTAACCCTCAAGCCCAAGATTTTGAATTACTCGTGGTCAGAGGTTAAGACTGGTGAAAACCGAAGTCAAAATCTCTGAAAGTAACTAAAAAGGAACAAGTTGTCATTCTCAACAGATAATTAAATTAATGAACTTGAAGTCAGACACAAAAATATTCAAAAAGCGACCCCGACAAACACGCTACTGTGTTTCCCCGAAAATATGACTTAGCCTGAATTTTGAAAATGATTTTATTAAAGGCCTTCCTTAAATTGAGACCTAGTCGATAGTTGCTTAGCAGTTTTTTTTTTTAAATAAAACTTGTTATTTATAAGTAAATGGATATTGGTTTTCATATTTTGTATATTTGAAAATTCTCGTAATTCTCTACTTTGTAATTTTGTTTTTGATAAATGAAAATATAAGACTTCCCCCAAAAATAATCTCTAGTGTAATTTTTCTAGAGAAAATTAGAATAATACCCCCATTTTCGGGGAAACAAAGTAACATCTGCCCCCACAGTCACACTTTAAACACTCACTCGACGCTCCACAATTTATAGTCTCTCTAATATTAATATTTAATTCTGATTGCTCGGAACTTCTTGACTTGGGACTCCTTCGTTGGGGGTGAGAGTAGCCTGATCATCGTGATACGGGGTTTCTTTGTAGACAAACCAGACGTTCCCAGCCCATACGAGGACACTCAGAAACGCAAACGCTACCGATGCATTCAGAGGGCCATAATCAGGATCGGATAAATAACTGCATTGGTTTTCCGCACATTCATCTTTCATTGGTGCCTGTGAAATAGCTTTCCCTCCATATGCTTTCACCTGTAAAAGTATGCATTAATAGCAGATTGACACAAATTTGAAATTTCTACAAAAACTAAAAAAAAAAAAAGCTTTTCAAACTAGATGGGTCCATGGCTCTCTAGGGAGACACAAAGCATCATGTCGATATCATTGCCCTTCTCTATGTCCTGCACTCAATAACTACAATAATCAAGAGTAAATTATAAATTGCAAATAAAAAAGTAAGAAATTGCAAAAGAGTAAATTAAGTGATTTGTTTAATTCTGGTATTGTAATGCATTTCATTCCTCTTTCGTTTTATGATATCAAACATGCGGCGCTCCAGAAGTATGTGTACCAATATGGAGGTAACTAATTTTGTTCGCCTATCTTACATCGAGTTGTGTAAAGTAAACCTGCGGCAGGGGGTATATTTACTTGGCTCACACAGACAGTTCCCGAACTCGCAATAGAACTAAAATAAGGAAGATAGGATTAAAATAATGGCCTAATCCTAACCTGGTACACACACTACTAGAGTAGCAGTAATAAACCATTTCTGCAGTGCATCAATATGATTTTCAATACTCTTGGGAGGGAAACCTCGCCGAGTTGACATATGCTGACTGATTGCTCTCTTTCAAATATTGATTTCAACTAACAGACATGAAGAAATGAAAGTTTGATGGCAGAGAATGTTCAGATACAATTTGAATTAATGGCTTAGTGGTTTAAGCGTGAGACATAACAACATTGCGACCCCCAAAAATAGACATAGATAATGAATTGGACTCTTGGTATAGACTTTGTAATGGAAAGAAGTGGAATTACTGGCATATACCATATTAAACTAAATTAAAAGCTCGTTATGCGGGCCCCACACCCTTCAAATTTAGCACTTCGCGGGGCGCACAATCTGTTCTTGTGGGACGCAGGTTACGCAACCATGATATAATGCAGTGTCCCATGCAGCAATTGCGTGTGAAAGGCAATAGACATTGAAAAAAAAAGAGAAAATGGCAAACCGGGAAGCTCCCAGTCTATATTTGGTGATTCATGATTACAATATCATAGTCCAATGTAATGGGAAATCCTGTCCTAAGTTCCCGCTCAATTCATATTATGATGATGCATTTGCTGACTGGGCCAACTATTGCATAGATACAATATTACCTCATAATGCATCCTTATCATTGCTGACTGTGCTATTTGTATTTACTCAGGATGTTTCGAAATGTTGAAATTTTTATTTTAAAAAAACGACAAAGACAAGGTTGCTTTTCATAGCATAAAAAATATCTATTTTTTCCCCCATTTTTTCAAACCAGTTATTTTTTTAAATTTCACCTTTTTAAGTTGAAGCGCTTGGGTATTACTCATATCTACTGACAAAATATAAATTTTCAGAATCGAATCGAATATTTTTTCGAATTGAATCTTAATACTAGGAAGTTAATGAGAAATATGTAATTGTATGCATTTTTTTTTGTAATTGGTCCTGTCAACACATAAATCACTGAAAACATAGTATACATCACTCAGGCAGATTGCTGAGCGTTCACACACAATAAGAAACACATTTTATCAATAACTCACTACAGAGAATAGTCATATTATGTCAGTATTGCGTTGAAAAAATATGGCTCCAATGAAAAAAAAATTGGGGAATTCACCTCGACCTCGAAAGAAAAAAGATGGCAGAGATTCAAAATTTTGCTTCGGGCCGAGTCGAATAATTTTGATATGAAATGCCCAGCCCTACTGACAGTGCTAACTAATGCCTGATTGTCTGTTCTACTACCGCTATATTATATCTAGCTACTGCATAGAACTAAAAATCAGGCAGGCCTTAGATAAATGATGAAACATTCACTCCGGGTATAAATACATAACCAAATTAAATGGAACATCAAAAATACATATTTTGGGGACGATTTCATTAAAAATGAGCTCATAGAGTCGAGCTTAATGCCAGCGGTGGAATTTCATGTATGCATGTGATGTGCGTGCAGTTAGCAGTATATTCAGTATTCATTCGTTTTTGTGTATGACCTTATTATTGATCAGTCGATCGCGAGCTACTTTAAAGATTTCAGTCGATCGGGGTCGAAAGCAGGTTGGTCACCCTTTTGTATGGTATCGCGGTACTGACTATACAACAAATAATACTATAGAACTTCAGTTTAACAAATGCAAGCTCAATGAATATACATTGACACATTCTCTGTCAAACATAACTCAAATTAGGGGCCACAGTGCAGCTCTCGTTCTTCACAACCTGAACACGAATCATAAAATTTGAAAACCTTCTAAGACAGTGGTTCTCAAACTTTTTTTCGCTTGCGGCGCACTAAGCAAATAAAAAAATTTTCGGCACACTTGTAAAAGAGAAAAGATAGCTTTAAATAAGACAATCACCCTCTACATTGACAAGACAAACGCAATAATATTGATCTGATGGATAGCGCATACTCAAGTCTCACAAGTTACCCAATGCATACATGCCTATGTGTAATACGAATAGCTTATTTTCTAAAAGATCCGCGGCACACCTACGAATCTGGCACACAGTTTGAGAAACGCTGGTCTAGGTGGCACCTACCTGATTAACTCCCCAAGCCCATGAGGCAGCAGCTGTCAGCCACAGGAAAGTCCAGAGAACGGTGACTGCCAGATCACCCACTGTCACAAGGTTCTCGTTTTTCTGAATCAACAATAATACAGATTAGTGTCTGGGTTTTGCTGGTTGGGATAGGAGTTTCATGTCTATATTAAGGAAAAGGAAGGTGAAACAGACAAATAATCCTATGCAGTTCGAGAGTCCTGCTGTACACTAACACAAATGTATTTCCATAACGTTTCGTCTGATCAAAATCAGACTTTCTCAGACAAGCAGTTTAAAACAAAATTGTCGTTACAGAAATACATTTGTGTTAGTGTTCAGCAGGACCTTTGAATTGCATAGCATTATTTATTTGTTCGACTTTTCTTCCCCTTGATATAGACATGAAATTCTTATTTATCTTTTCTTATTTCGTATGTACAGTACAACGTGTATTTTCGGCATGTGTAAAAATAAACCACTGACTCTCTTGAATTGCATAGTATGGTCATGTTTATTCCTGCTACAGCATCCTTACATTATACACATACACTGACGCAAAGTCATTGAGAAGGATTAGGAGTTAGTCTTGCGTAACCACTACTGATATATAAATAATCAAACACATTTCAAATTAAACTATCATTAGTGGTTACGCGAGACTAACTCCAATCCTTCCTCATTGCCTTTGCGTATAATGCAAGGATGCTGTAGCAGGAATAAACATGACTATACTATGCAATTCAAGAGTCCAGCTGCACACTAACATAAATGCAAATGTCTCTTGGATTGCCTAACATACTAAATTAGTGACATTTGCTGAATGTACAGATTTTGTTCGGAGACCATAACGTATTTCTCTGCCTGAAATATGCATTTCCAAGACTAAATTCCAATTCCAAAATTAGGAAAATATTACTCACTGCTCGAATGTTAGTTTCAAATGCAACATAGAAAACAACACCAGCCAAACATATCAGGAAAGCCATGACTCCGACAAACATAAACCACTGAGACGTAGGGCTGAAATCTCCTTCTAATGTGGTTTTGACCGGTACATAACTGGTTGTATTGCAGGTCCACACCTTAAAGAAAGAGAATTAAGAAGTTAGGTTGTTCCATTTACAAAGATCTGAGAAGTCAGGATAAGATTTTATCAGATTCGGGGAGCTGAAGATGTTGACTCCAATTTTGATTAAAATAATTATGATTCTCACTTCAATTTGAGAGAATTTTTGAAACTGGACTCAAGGCTGTGAAATAATTTCGATTTTGAAATAAATCCAAATTCTAATACCCAGGGGTAAATTAGAATAGTTTATTTAAAAATTATCATTCTGAACATTAACCAAAAATATCTTCAATTAATTTTGTAAATTAACATGCTCATTTCTAAGTAAAGATACAGGCAAGCACTGAAATGCCAAAAGCGACTAAGACGCAATGTAAAGAAAACGAAAAAATAAGTTGGATTGTGACAATTAACCAGGAGTCTGGGAAAATCTGTAGCGTAATTTGGGTTGAAAATAAATTTTAAAATGAATATTTCGCTGCCGGTTCTTGAGTAAAAAAATGATCTAGACTTTGATTAAAAAAATTCTGAAATGTAACCAGGGGGATGGTTACTGTATTGGTCTGACTTGACAATTATAAATTTTAATACCCCCCCCCCCCCTTGAATATGCCTGGGGCGTGATTGAAACCATGTTGTAGAGATATTTCAACATTGACTCTTAGCTATAGAAAAGTTAAAATGAATGAAAATATGAAACATCGACTATGGCAGAGGTTCCCAAACCAGAGGTCGCGACCCCAAATTGGGTCGGAGTGAAAAGTAGGTAGGGTCGCAAACAGGTCATGGGGTCGCTGAGGTATGGTAGACGTAGAGGATGGATGTACAAAACATGTAAAATTTGACAAACCGTGTTAGATTTAGCAGTTTGTACCATGGCTTACTGTACAACAAGCTCATAAGCATCGCTCTATGCTTAAGCTATAGAAAATGTATGTGCTTATTGTGACATCACTGTTTGGTTTTAGCTTATTTTACTATATACCACCACATGACCAAACTCAAAAGTCCAATGGAAGTAACTCTGAAGTTTCCTGAAAAAATAATATATTGACCTGGGGTCGCACTGCACGCTTGAAAGTTCTTCTTGGGGTCGTCCTGAAAAAAGCTTAGGAACCCCTGGACTAAGGAGACGCTCGAAGAGCTGCTATAACTCAGGGGCCAGGGATTTTCAAAAGGAAAATTCCAATCGCAACAGCTAGCAGGGCCGGTCAAAAAACATGGGTTTTAAAAGTCTCAGGATAGGATAGGATTTACATATTTATCCCGGGGGAGAGGAAAGGCGATGAGACGGCTTAATCATATGGCGAACCATGGCCTCTCGTCCGGTTGCCAGTCCAGGTCGGGTATGGGATTAGTTGGCCAGTTATTTGTTTTCAGAAGCATGGACTTGAAAAGCACTTTAAGCTACGATCCCTAACACCCTGATTACTCCGCTGCTGCAACTATATAGAATTAATGTGGGGCAATACATGCGATCACTCAGAAGTGAGGAAGACTTATATTGAGCAAAGACTGACAAGCATCTCACAGTACGGCACACTATACAAATCGGGTGACATTGTCCAGTTTCAGTGAATCCCATTTCACAGATGATCAGACACCTCTCTTTTGGGAGACGTCTGGACATTGTTGTCCCTCAATATCGGTAATAATACAGTTTAATGAAGTTGCGCAAAATACGAAAAAAAAGCGCAATGTAGTAACTTATCATTGAATTCCTTGGGAAAAAATAATCCGATTTACCAAAAAAAAAAATAATTTACCGTAGCATTCGAGTTTTTAGCAAAAAAAGGGTAATTTTGGTCATGTGAGGGCCGCGATTAATTTAGATTATTATTGAGACAAGCATGGCACGATATGAAGCATCTGAGGTGGTCCCAGACGCCCCTCGTTTGTGAGACACATGGAGACTGGAGTGTTTGTTTTATTGAACCAAATGGAGGGAAATTTTTGGAATTTGGATAGTTTGCTGTACTGTCGCATGCACAGATCAAGAATTAAACTTACAGTTACTTCTTCACTTTCAAAATTGAACGGATAAGAAACCGGGAGGTGGAAAATCTTCACTTCCTCCGCTCCAGTGCACTTTAAAGACAACTCCATTTGACTGTTATATCCTCCCGTTGTTCCAAACGCGACAATCGCTAGAACAAACTCGATAACTTTTATGAACCCACGAGGCTCGAGCATGACTCGGAAACGAATCGATGTTTCAACCATGGCTGATTTAATCTTGATAACGCAGTGAATTTACTTGTCTATGGCTGAGAATATAGCACAGGATATGATTTTGATATTTATCTCAGGAGAAATCAATAGGATAAATCGAGGTATAAATTAGAATAGGTATAAATTGATTCAATAGAATAGAATCAATAGAAAGTACAAATAATAAGCATAGAACAGTAGTATCCATGTTTTTCTTAAACTCAGATAGATGTCAGGATGTAGGTTCAAACTTTTAAATTCTATGACTGTAGGCTATGAGGGTCTAGTATAGTTTAGTACCACAAGTACTTCCAGTGGGCGTAGCATAACGATTTTTGCATATGTTATTCCTAACCCTCACCTGACTATGCCATCCAAAAATTACGTCCCTACGACGTCATCATCACGTCATAGGGATTGCCAAAGTACCGTATAATTACGATCGCCCGAAATGGCATCTGCGCCGCCGATAATAAGATGCTAAAGCCGGCGATCTCTCTCCTATCGTGATCATTGTGACGAGAAAACGAGAGAAATAGCTTGCTCGATTTCAGGTTCGCATACTTCAGTGAGCCTTATTACGCCACTGTGACGTCAGAATGACGTAATTTTTCGGTGACGTAGTCAGGTGGGGGTTAGGATTAACATATGCAAAAATCTTTGAGCCAGGCCAGCTAGAAGTGGATGTGGTACTAAACTATACCAGACCCGGCTATGACCCTTCTATTCCTGTATTCCACTCTATGAGTGATCAATTCTTCATTACTAGACTAAGTCTGTAGGACAACATTTCTAATATTTCTCTGATACCGGTACCATGCCAGTGCAGCAGTAATGAATTTTTCAATAATTGTTTGTATTGGTACCGGTACCGTACACAGTACCGGTACGGCAGTACGGTATCCTGGTATCAGCAGACCAGCGACATGCCTTGCCAATAAAGCTCAATATACAGATATATATATAAAAGACAAAAGTTTTATTATTTAAATCACAATGCCAACATCCTGATTTATATGCTTGTCATCAACTGCTTTACTTATGTACGGTAATTCCGTAATGCAAATATATCTATCTATCATAAATTTTTTTTTAGCATTTCCGCCCACAGAAACAAGGACTCCCAAATTCGAACTTTCCTGCTATGCTGACACTAGGTGGGGTTTGGGTACCAAGCGCTACGGGTTGGTTTTTAGAATTTTTGGACACGAAAAGGACTATTTGATCGTTTTAGATATTATGTCGTTGTTAGAATTCGTGGCGTTGTTGTAAAAAGAATAGAATTTACATATTTATCCCTGGGGGGGGGGGGGGGGGGGAACCGATAATACGGCTCAATCATATGGCGAACTACGACGTCTCGTAAGGTTGCCAGTCCATGTCAGGTATGGGATTAGTTAGCCAATTATTGAACACGTGAGTGAACCTATAGATCGTTTTGATATTATGTTGTTGTTCTTGTTCATATTCTTCTCCATCACCATAAAATCGCTTCGAATACTGGACCAATTGCTTTGAAATTTTCAGTGGTTGAAGATTGATTTTTTTTCAGGAGGCTATTACTTTAATTCATTTCAAATATTCCTGATAGCACTGTGGGATTCGTTTTCTTGACAAGTGACAAGATTTATTTCTGTGCTGGCACTCCTCTATTTTTTTTGTTTGTTCGCGTGCTCATGAAACGTCGGTGATGTGTAACGAATTTCTTGCTCAAGAAAAACTCGGAAGATTTTTGATGTTACCGGTACGCGTAATGTAGTGAACTACTGCTTCGCTTGGTGTGCATATATTCGTAGACGGCGGTATTTACCGTTATGATACTGTGGTAACTCGAATCTGTTGGTATCTCAATCAAGTTGAAACAGAATCGCGAAAAAAACTTGAAAATCCCTGTACCTGCAGACCTGTAACAGTGCCGCTTTGGAAGCCCAAACAGTCTCTTGAAAGTGGGGCTTGCAGTCACAGTTATAATTAATGTATTTTAATATGGAGGCTTTTTTGAAATAGGTAAACTGTGTCGTACTGGGTGCCGATACTAGTGAGTCAGTTATCATAGTCATGTAAGTTAGCTGTTTCACTGTTCAGCTTCGTGCAGAATACGGTATTCTATGGTTTTCGGTGAAGTGATGATAATATATTTTGTTTTATTCTACGTGTCCATGTATTTGAGCATAGCTCTCTTGTTTGTTTTCGGGAGCTTAGACTTGATGGTGGAGGAATCGGTAATCGCTAGTTCATTTTTTCATCATGCTGAAAAGGCAATCACGACATACAAATTACAATAAATTATATAACAAGAAATAGCATTTCATTGACCTTTGACCCCCGGGAATTTCTTCCTATACTTCACCATTGTAAACTTGTCGGTGATTATTTTAACGATAGTTTCGCGAGCTGGCGCCTGTAAAATGTTTCAAATCATCATTCTGATTTATAGCATTCAACAATCTATTTTTTAAAAGAACATCCATTGCGCTCTGGTACATCCAGCGGTCGCATAGTTCAATAAAATTCAAACAACTCCTACTACCGACAGTCAAGATAACCATGGAATAAGTAACTGACTAGCGGTTACGTGAACCACCCTACCGCGGCGAGTAGTCCAGCGTTCTTCTCGCACATGCCTATCCCCACATGGGATTTGCTCCTACAAACCCACGTAAGGTAATCAAAGGTGCGGTGGCGAGCGTATTCTTAACGCTTAGCCCGTTGAGCCACACCGCCGAGCCGAAAAATATCGCCACTATGAAAATCTCGTTAAATATTTGACGAATTGCTTTGAAATTTCCAGTGGTTAAAGACTGTCGTTATCGCTATTACGTCTATTTATATCAAAAAAGTTTTGGCGGTCTAGTACAGTTTAATACCAGAAGCGCTTCTAGTGTAGGGTTACCATATTTGAAAAAGCAAAATTCCGGACAGTGCATGAGTATTTTCGGCGATCCTGAAGTATGTGCACCAAGATGGCACACAACTTATACTATGTTCAGGTTGTGCGCCATCTTGGTGCACATACTTCAGGAGCTCCGTATTTTCATGAAACCATATTTATGTGCTACCAAAATGCTAAGGCTGCAAACGCTATACGATACTCATTCTAAAGCGCCAGCTACCGAAATGAAAAGTATTGTCTTCGGTCACAAGCAGAATCTCACACCAGGCGGATAAGCACTCTCTAAATATAGCTCTAAATCAGGGCTTGGGGTCGGCAAACTGCGGCCCGCGAGCTAATTTATTGCGGCCCTCGAACGACCCAACATTTGATACATATAACAAAAATTGATCCTAAATTTATTATTGTCCACACACAGATTTATGTGATAACAAGTGCTGCTGTACGACGCTTGTTTTGTAATGAGTAGCGTCAGTTCTATGCCCTTCGATTTAATTTTGATATTAAAATTGTCTTGGAAACGGAGGGAAGTTCGCGACGAGGGTCGAACATTCCAAAGTGCTTGGACGCAAACATATTTTTCTTTTTCGCGCATTCCAAAACCAGCTCGATATGTCTGGTCAGCATCGCAAATATTTAAGGTATTTAATGTTAAACTCGTTACGAAACGTCTCATCGAAAATTCGACCCCGATCCCGGGGACTAAGCCATAGCTCATTTGTGCAAGAGTGCAAAACGTGTGATCTGCACGTTCGAAAGCTCATATTGCTGTCAGCAGCTTAATCTATAATGCATTACACTTACAATACATTTTATACTCGTCATTTGGACGACGTACCGCACCGACGTACCGACGTTGCCATAAAAACATCATCCTTCACATTGATAATAGGTAAATAAAAACAATGTATTGTTTGTGCAGATGTGTGTTTAAATCACCATTACCATTGCGCACGACAGATATATAGGTTCCTGATTTGCAACCAAGGTGGCGCACAACCTGAATATAGTATGTGTACCCGGTCAGGGTTGTTCAGGTTGTGCGTCATCTTGATACGAATACTTTCTTAGCGCCATCTGAAATACCTTTGAAGTTCATCGAACTTCTAAACATTATGAAGCAATTTATCCATCTTCCGAGTAATAATGAAGCTATAGGCCATGCTGTCGTAATCAACCAAAAGAGAACTGGCATTAAACAACGTTTTGCGACTCTTAATAGAAGTCTTATATCTTCAGTGGTTTTCAAACCGCGGGCCAATTACGACTCGCGTAACGATTTGATATGACCCGCCGAACTTTTCGACACTATGTTTTTATTTTTTGCGTTCTTAATATCGTCAATTGTTACATCATTATCACAGTTTAATCACGTGCTTATTCGAAACAACTCAATTATATCGGATTCTTAATTATAATCTCTCCAGGCTCGCGAATATGCTTCCACTTCCAATTTTGATCCGAAAATATCGCAACTCTATGTCCGATATCACCGGTCGTACTCTTCTTTCAATGTAAATTTCAGCAGATTCGATCAAGTTCTCAATGCGGACAATAGATTGATGATTTGCGACTCATTTGAAATTGTTCATCTGAAGGACTAAAGAGAACTTACTATAGCCTTCGCGATGTGTTTGTTATCTCACAAAATGCCCTAGGGACTGTAATGTTACGTCATATTAATATTATAAAGTCAAGGGTTGTTACCGCACAGAAGGCAAATAGCATCGAAGATTGTTTATAGAGATAAAGAAAATAACTGTGCGGCGAAGCTACGTTAGAGACAGATGGGTATGAGCTGTTGTAATAGATTTTGCCCGGAAATGTAACTCTTTGCCAATATCGTACTTTAATTTGGAGATAACTGTAGAGATTCATATTCAAGTGCATAAAGGCTGTAGATATGGACCGATACAGTATTGATATTGTTCGCCGATATCGATATCACATTAAACCCAATGGTATGCCGATGTTATATTGAATTAGGAAGGCAAGGCCAAACCCGAATAATTTCGGTCCTTCCGAAAATAGTAGTTGCCTGAAAATCAGTAACTAATTGTTTATATTGCAAATGAGCGAGATTTTTCACGTTGAGGTAAATCTATCACAAATCCTTCTTGGAAATTGGGAGGGGAGGCGCGGGCCAAGTTGCTCTAGCGAGGTGTTAGGCGTTGAGCAATTCCTTCATTCGACGTGTTATACCTCTTCACGCCAAAACAGACTCTATACAAGCAGGGATATGCGGAAGCAAATATGTAACAGCTACTAATTTAAGAAGGAACGAAATATTTCCGAGTCAGAATTGTCAGATTTCGTGAAGCAAGAACTTTAGGTACTCCCGTAATATGTGTACCGGGTTAGGGTTGGGCCATAATTTTATTCCGATTTTCCTTATTTTAGTTCTATCACTAGTTTGGGGTTTGTCTGTGTTAGCCAAGTGAATATACCCCATGTCCATAGGTTTCAGTCTCTTTACACAACTTGATGTAGAATAGGCGAACGTTAGTTACCTCCCTATTGATACACACACTTCTGGGGCACCGAACTTTATATTCGAATGTACAAGTAAAGTGGTTACCAAGGTGAAGTAGCGAAAATAAGTCACAATTGGAGCAGTACAATCGAGTCGTGCTTAAAAGTCTGCGAATCGAACTGTTTACATTTACGATTCCAAAACCGTCGTTACCAAACTTGCAACGAGCCAATTTACCCAATAATTATCACTGGGTTGGGTGTGGCCACTGGATAGCAGTTTAACCTTACTAAAGTGTTTCAAGTGAGGCTTGGCATTTTAAAAAGAGTGCGTTGCTTAGCGACGGCTTGTGACGCAAATTATCGTATTGGATTGCGAGGTCATTCCAGTTCATTCGACTCATTATATGAGTATACCTAACTAACTAACAAACAAACTTGAATGGAACGCAATGGAATCGCGGGCTGTTAGGTGCAGTTTCGATGTTCCAGAAGTGTGTGTACCAATATGGAGGTAACTAATTTTGTTCGCCTACTTTACATCTAGTTGTGTAAAGAGACTGAAACCTATGGAAACGAGGTATATTCACTGGCTAAGACAGACAGTCCCCGAACTCGTAAGTGAACTAAAATAAGGAAAATTTAAATAAAATTATGGCCTAACCTGGTACAAATACTACGGGAGTACCGCAGTTTTGACACGAAACAAGACAAGCAAGCAAGTTTGACACGAACTGAGCTGAACTGTTAAGTTATGGAAATTTAGCTCAGAATCGGATTAGAATAGTTTCGGGGCTGGGTCACCTCAGTTCATTCTGTCGTTGTTGACAATATTAAACAACAAATGCCAAACATAGAATTGAACAGACCAAACGATTTATTTTCAGTTGAGCCCGAGCTAAAATGTCAAATCATGCCTAGGTCGGTTTATGCATGATAATTTTGAACTACGTAGTCTTGCTGAGTGATAGATGTGAAAAGTATATGCGCAGCGGTGGATTTTTCCGCGAAAGTCGGGGATATTTCTATTGTAGATATTTAAGTAATCAAAATTGTGAATCTGATGTGTTTAAAGCCTTCTTCCCAACAAGGCAGTGGTTCTATGTTAGGAGATACTATCATTGAGAGCATAGGAGTTTTTCCGGTTCTTGAATCAAAATTGTCAATCTGATGTGTTTACACCTTCCTTCCCGACAAGGTGATGGTTGATATATGTATAGACCGCGAGTCACAAGTCCTTCGAGTCAATCATTAAGTCAAGTCTCTCTAACAGTTAACGAGTTCGAGTCATTTCATTTAGGTAACTGGAGCCGAGTCACTGACTCGGGCTCGCCGACGCTGCTCATAGTTATACGAACTCTACGATTTTAAAAACAAATACCGGTCCATATAGAAAAGAACCAAATGAAAAGAATTCGTTTCCAGACATTTACCCTTCACGAGTTCGTGAACCGCAAAAGCATATTCGGAAGAGAGAAATCTGTAATCCGACTTGTTAGACTACCGAATTTTCAAGGAATACGGGATGATTTTCTCTTTACTCGTCATGAGTTCTTGAAAACAACTGTTCGTCGTCCTAATCTCGACAACGCATACCTCTTCATTGTTTTTAAATTACTTTATTTTGCAATAATATTTATTCAACGAGTCCTTTTATTACACAACAATAAATCTAATTTGGGAGTATTGTTACAGAATAGTAAATGAACAAATCAAGTCACCGGGTTCGTTCTGTGTCGTTAAAGGTTGTATTGTTTGCTCACAGAACACCTCAATATATTTGATGACATACCGGTTTGGCACGTTGCCAATAGCAACACAATTGAACCAAATCGTTCAATAAAACTAAGAATATTTGTAACATCAACGCGCGTTTCAAATCGAATAGCCGATATACGCGTCACCGTTTTGGCTTAATAAATTGGGCACACAATGGCTTCCAGTAAATATCATTGACCTTAATATTGTAGCTTATTACGTTAAAAGTGGTTGCTTTTATAGAGCATCGTTCGGGCGAAAATTGTATAAAGTTCGTCGTATATAGGAAACTGCATCGGAAGAGTAACTTTGCTGGACCGAATTTAAAAAAAGAATTATTTACCTTTTTACCAGCTAAATATTCCATTGCTGAGAAAGTTATAATCGAATTCAACTAACTTAGCCAATAATTCCTCATAAAATAAACAAGCTTGGCACGAAATCAAAAATACACGAGGGGTGAATATCACAAAATTGGCCAACTAGCAAAATATTTATCATTTCAGGCTCTGCGTTTTTGTGGAACTTATCAATTTTTCAAGACGCCCTTCTCGTGTAAGGGTAGGCGTTATATAAAAATTAGAATTGTAGTTTGTTTCCGCTGTGCGTTCGTTTGTCGTTTCCAGAAGTGAATGTAATAGGTTTACCTATTTGAGGCTCAAAAAGGCTGGGGATTGCTGGTATAGCGAAGACTGGCGGTCGTGACATAACCCAGTTTGGTTTTTCGAGTAGATTGAGAAATAGTGGAATGTCGAATATATTCCATAGAGGCTAAAGATACAAATTAAGTCCTTAACGCTTAGTCATTTCGAGTCATGGGAGTCGTTTGTAAAGAGCAATCGCAAAAAAACACCCCCGCCAATGATCGAAATAAGAAATGGAATATTTGTCCATTTAGAATCAGGGATATGAATGCATATTGCACTGGTAATTCAAATCATTCCTAATTCTAACCCTAACTGAATGCGGTGTTCTGTGCAAAAGATCGGTCATTCATTATTTTGTGGACGAGACAGTCCCACGCTGTCAAGAATGATTGACGATTTTCATTGTTTCGAGCATGTAATGAATGAGGCGTGAGTCATGTAAGAGGATTTTAAAAATCAAGAGTCGATTTCCTGACAAAATGCGTCTCCGGAGTTTTTAGTTGGGTCCCGAGTCCGACCGCGCCCAGAGAACTTACAGCCGAAAGGGGATTGTCAAAACGGTCTCAGTTTAGATCGTCCCCGCCAACGCTTAAAATAGGAAAACCAGTAATTTTCCAATCAGGGCTCGGAATGCGCTGGGAATTCAAAGCCCTAACTAGATAATAACTAATTTTATATTTTAAAACGTGGTGTGGTGTTTTTCCAAAATCTCATATTTTTTCTTTAGTGGCGAGGGCTTTGTACTAAAAAGTTTTTTGATCCAGTAAATAACCCTGGGCTTGTAGTGTTCAATTTTGACGATTGCTTATTTTCAATAAGCGAGAGCTCTATCCCCAGGGTTATTGCATTATATGATTGAATAGCAGCTTAAAAATGACATATATCTTTGTAATATTTTCAAATTAAAAATTTAAATGTTCACGCTTCGAAAATTAGGATTGGGAATCATTACAATATACTGTAGTTGAAGGAAAGGAAAACGTATTTTTTCAACCCCAAATACCGAGATAAAGGTTGTCAATAAATGTTGACTTCCAAGATAATGTAGGTTTGAGTTTCGAATATTATAGTGCAATGTGACCGGCATTTTTCTTTCGCTGAAACGGCGACGCTTGGTATATACCACCTGTTGTTTTTTCAAATAACATATTTAGTTCGACTTTCTTTCTAATTATCATTTTCTGCTAGATTTCCCCCAAAGTGCCGCCGATCGATAAACAGTATTGGTTTTAGGCATCTCCCTTCACCTTGAAATGCCATTTTCTATATTTCTTTCCAACTTGTGTATGTCTAGTGCGCATTTTCAGAAATGAATTACTTGATTTCATCCATTTCGAGGCTGTTTATGTAATCTACTACTTTTAACCTGGGACTCGAAACAGCAGTTACTTGGCTTAATTCGTGAAGGGGCAGTGATTCGACTCGATCTTTAGAGGTTCTCAACAGGCTTGAACTTGTCTGAGAGTGGAATGGGATTTTGAGATTTCTACCAAACACTGTAAAGCTTTACAATATAGCGGTTGGAATCAGAGAAAAACTCATTCTATTTTACGAACTCAAATGACGTCTTTGAGTACAAAAGATCCTTTGTCATCTCAATCATAAAGACCGACGCTAAAAAGAGGATTACGCTTTCTCCTTGCCTTCAGAAATGTCAGTAAATTTAGGATAATTTTCATGGTTATTAAATCACTGTAAATGAATGAGGGAAGCTGACTGATAGCGTTGTAGGTGCTATTCTTGTATAATTTTGATACATACACTAGGCGTCGCAATATAATTAAAGCTACGTGTTTATTTACCATAGAATTCAATTTTTTTTCTTCTTCAATTTTAAAAGTGCGGAATAAACTCTGTAAACAGGGGCCTTTGCGAATAAGGATTGTTTAATATTTATGACCGTCCATGCATGGTTCGCATTTTAATATCGTGTTTCTTCGTCGAGCCACACTTGAGCGTGCTCGATTAAACCTTTTTTCGGTTCTTCTTGCGTCACGTTTAACAATGTTTGTTTTGTCACAATGTTTGAGCGTCGCGAAGCACAATCGCATTTATATTCGAGACGATTGAGGGTTTTTACAGTTGGCGAAGGAAGTAGGGTTGTTACCGAGTTTTACTATTTCGGGGAACCGATAACACCGGGGATAAGGCTTCGATCAGGACCGTAGAGTACGTGTTATTCGTCATGTGGGGATCGTGCATCCTTGGTATTACCGCTCTAATAGGGCAACACAACTATGTTAAGTTGGATTTAGGTATTCCGTTGTGATAGCAGAACTAAAAAGTGTTGAGGAGAGAATCTATCTGAGATGTTGCAGTTTGCTGGCTCAAGGTGAACTGTTTTCTGACCCTACATAAAATTGGTACTATTCAAAGTGGAGGGATGATTATGACTAAGAATTTTTTTCTAGGTCAAATAACGTAGACATTCAATATATTGCCGGCCGCGAAAGTCTAGTAGTATTCACTTTTTTACAAGCAGTGCTATCAGATCTAGACGGATACTATTTGCGCTTTCTGTTTGCACATCCAGGCAGACGCTCTTATAAGTGTTTTGAACGATTAATATTACGATGCCTTAACCTATCCCAGGCTTATAAGTAGAGGTAGTCAGGTTGTTATCAAAGCAGGCACGCCCTGGCCTGGTATTTCTGTAGTGTTATATATCGGCTATTTTGTACTCGAGCTGAGATCCGTCGTGTGTAATTGCTGGGCTGGTTTCTACTATGGCGTATTACATTATATAGTGTTTAGTGTGTTTGAATTGTTACTACAGGATTTCTAGGGCCCTAATGCACATTTACATAAAACTGGTTTTCATTTCGACGGATGTTGCGAACAGTTTTTTTGTACGTAGATGTACCTAGACATTTTTGTGTATTTAGATAGGCAATGCCGAATCGGATAAAACACGTATCTTAAAATATCGGGATCTTGTTCGGAGCGAAAGGTGCGAATTCGCGTCATATATAAAAGACGATTTAGCATTGCTATCTTGTTTCTATTAATCAGTATAAGCATCAATACTTATAAACCCTAAGCTAAAACAATGGCGGGAAATGACGTAGACGTTGAGGATTTGAGAAAAGTGTTCCAAACCTTCTGCGTCCATGGGAAAACAGACAAGTCCAAAAAAAACGAAATGGACAACAAGAATTGGTCAAAATGTTGCAAGGACACGAAAGTCATTGATGGGAAATTGGTCACCTCTACCGACGTTGACATTGTGTTCAGCAAAGTAAAGTAAGTGTACAGTTTACTTTTGGTTGGCGCGATGGCCCATCAGTTGAGCAGGGGTTGGCAAGGTTTTTGGACAAGAGGACAAAAATTTTGCCCACCTACCCTGGCAGGCCATATAAGTGTGACGTAAAGTTACATTTTATGAACAATATTTACAGTCTTACAAAAGCAAAAGTGGAAAACAATAAGCCCCGTGCCCAAACTATATTTAATCGCAAATCAACAAATTCGCTGAGCTTATTTTCAGCTATAACATCAAAATTTGTTTCTAGTTATATTATGGCAGCGTCAGGCGGGCCAGATTGAATTACCCAACGGGTCGTCGTTTGCCCATGTCAGGGTTAATTAAGACGTTAGATTTAACTGTGTTGGCATTGTAAGTTACACAACTCAGTTTTGAATCTCAAGGCCATTCTTCGGAGGACGTAATAAATTGGAAGGGCGATGCCGTATCGGATCCAATCTTTTCATAAGAGCTGATGTTACCTCACTAATGCAAACGAAAGCTCACTAATACACTTTCTATTTTACGGAACATGTTAATGTTATTCTTATTAATTTTGGCTCAACAACCCCCTAACAATGTTTGTGTAATCGCTGGCCGATTAGGGTTTTCTACACCATCAATTCTTTGCATCTGAAACAAATAACTGACTAACTAATACCTAGGGTTACCATATTTTTGTGACTTCAAACCGGGACACCTCGAAAGACAACAACCCCTCAGCTGTGATTTTGCATCTTCACATTTTCCGATTTTATTACGTAGGCCTACATTCCTACATTTAAAGCTGTCTCGGCTGTCTTTATTGACCATATTGTTATCGAAATTTCATGCGCATATTCTCTGTCCAAATATCGGGTTCAGTTCGAAAAATAGGAAGGAATTGACGTTAACGATACCGGTACCAATAATTCGAATTTAGACTAATTAGTATTGGTTTTACATGAGATACGTCTGCCATCAATGGGAATCAGCGGGAAACGAACGCATTCACCTTCAGTAAGTAGGCTAGCGCTGCGATACACAGAAACAACAGTAACGTGAACACGTTTGTGTATTATGCTGGAAAAGCGGGACTTTTGGCTGACTTATCGGGACTGCGGGACAAAACGCTGAAAAGCGGGACTGTCCCGCCTTAAGCGGGACGTATGGTAAGCCTACTAAAACCATACCTGACATAGACTGGTAACCGTACGACATACCGTGGTTGCGCCATATGGTTAGGCCACCTTATATTCGTTTCTCTCCCCGGGAATAGATAGGATCATCTTATCCTAAAATTTGTTCTTTCAGAGCGAAAGCGGCCCGAGTGATCACATTTGACCAATTCCAAGAAGCTTTAAAAGAGCTTTCAGAGAAAAAATTTAAGAAGCTCAAGACCCCGGATGAGAAAGCCCAAGCAATCTATCAGATGATTGTCGCTGGCAATGGGCCAGTCAACATGGGAGTAACGGTGAGAAGCCCAATAAAAGATACCCTCGCCCCTGCGGTAATCCCAATGCCCTTTGAATAAAAGGATTTTTCGAATGCGGCCTTTGCAAGAAAAAACGGATCTTTTGTACAAGACCCCCACCCCCAAGCAAAAATGTCAGATTTGAGAAAACACCCCTTGTGACGTTTTTAAATAAATAAAAAATTAGTAAATATCCAGTTGGGGTTAGAAATGATTTGAAAATAATTTGAATTTTCACCGCCCTGAATGGACAATTACTGATTTTCCTATTTTGCGCGTGGGGGGAGGGGGTAGTTGGGGGGGGGGGGGGCTTTCTACAAAAGATCCGAAAAAACGTTGCTTACCCCTGGTCTAGCCCATCTCAACATTTTCATAGATTTCGGCTATGCCGAAACCGAGTATTCAAATCTTTCCAAACAAGTAGCAACGCCGTGATACGTCTCATCCAGTAGGGGTTCGAATAGCCCAATAAACATGTTCAAAATACCTAAATCCCAACTCACCCATTTACAGCAATACAACCTCTGTCTTTCGGTATTTAATCCATATAACAATAAAACGTGCATATTGGTATCCCACAGATCATTTTGCCCGACTTTGGTGTCTTTTAATAGCAAAGCATGTGCATATGCCGACACTGGTTTCATATAGACTAGTAGCCGCTACCAGGCTTGTGACCCGTGAAGCATGCACAGCTGCTAGGAAGCAAACGGTATATTTAAGCCAACGTTTCGAATACAGGCAAACCTCATCGGCTGGGGTCTCATGTACTTTCTTACCTGAATAACTTCTAGTGGGCGTGGCGTAACAATTTTTGGATATATGATTCCTGACCCCTATCTGATGACGTCATCCAAAAATTACGTCACTGCGACGTAACAATAACGAAATACAGCTTGCCAAAGTATAGCGACGGTCACCCGTAATGGCGCCTACGAGTATGTCAACAAACTCAATACGTCAGCGACCTCTCTCTTATCGGGGTCGTTGTACAGAGCTCAAAATAAACACAAGAATCACAAGCGACTAAATTGTCGCCGAGGAACGTTCACGATATCCCATTCTGACCAATTTCTGTCCATCAATAGCTCATGTATCGTGCTACAATCTAAAATAGAGCGTTATACAATACAACTCTAACCAAGGCTTTAGACAAGCAGAAAATACATGTTATTTTACGCGATGGTTGAAGTTGGGTACCACACACATAAAGACTTATTATTTTATGTCCAGCAATAGCTCATGTATTGTGCTACGATCTATTAATAGGGTGATATACGATACCGCTCTGAGCTAGGCTTTAGACAAACAGAAAGAACATTTAATTCACGCAATGATTGAGGTTAGGTGCCGCAGACATAAAGACTTGTTATTTAATATCCAGAGACTGATCATGTATTGGGCCACATTTTATTAATAGGACGTGGAACGCTTTCACTCTATGCAAGGCTTTAGACAAGCAGAAACCGACATATTAATTTGCCTTAGCGCAATGAATGTAGTTTCTTACCTCGATAACTTATACTTATCTTAGCGTAACAATTTTTGCATATATCATTCCTGACCCTCACCTGACTTCGTCATCCAAAAATTACGTCAATGCGATGTCACAATAACGAAATCGAGCTTGCCCAATAATAGCGACCATAATGCAATCGTGATAAATACGCCTGTGTGTCCGCTATGGATGTAGTTTCTTACCTCAATGACTTATACTTATCTTAGCGTAACAATTATTGCATATAATAGTCCTGACCCTCACCTGACTTCATGTTCCAAAAATTACGTCAATGCGACTTCACAATAACGAAATAGTGCTTGCCTAATAATAGCGACCATAATGCAATCGGGATAAATACGCCTGTGTGTCCGCTATGGATGTAGTTTCTTACCTCAATAACTTCTAGTTAACTTAGCGAAACAATTTTTGCATATATCATTCCTGACCCTCACCTGACTTTGTCATCCAAAAATTACGTCACTGCAACGTCACAATAACGAAATAACGCTTGCCCAATATTAGCGACGATTACGAGCAATGCCACCTATGGATGTAGTTTTTTACCTCAATAACTTATACTTATCTTAGCGTAACAATTTTTGCATATATCATACCTGACCTTGCCCTGACTTCGTCATCTAAAAATTACGTCAATGCGAATTCACAAAAACGAAATAGAGCTTGCCTAATAATAGCGACCATAATGCAATCGTGATAAATACGTCTGTGTGTCCGCTATGGATGTAGTTTCTTACCTCAATAACTTCTAGTTAACTTAGCGTAACAATTTTTGCATATAATATTCATGACCTTCACCTGACTTCGTCATCCAAAAATTACGTCACTGCAACGTCACAATAACGAAATAGAGCTTGCTCAATAATAGCGACGATTACTATTTATGCCACCTATGGATGTAGTTTCTTACCTCAATGACTTATACTTATCTTAGCGTAACAATTATTGCATATAATATTCCTGACCCTCACCTGACTTCATGTTCCAAAAATTACGTCAATGCGACTTCACAATAATGAAATAGAGCTTGCCTAATAATAGCGACCATAATGCAATCGTGATAAATACGTCTGTGCGTCCGCTATGGATGTAGTTTCTTACCTCAATAACTTCTAGTTAACTTAGCGTAACAATTTTTGCATATATCATTCCTGACCCTCACCTGACTTTGTCATCCAAAAATTACGTCACTGCAACGTCACAATAACGAAATAACGCTTGCCCAATATTAGCGACGATTACGAGCAATGCCACCTATGGATGTAGTTTTTTACCTCAATAACTTATACTTATCTTAGCGTAACAATTTTTGCATATATCATACCTGACCTTGCCCTGACTTCGTCATCTAAAAATTACGTCAATGCGAATTCACAAAAACGAAATAGAGCTTGCCTAATAATAGCGACCATAATGCAATCGTGATAAATACGTCTGTGTGTCCGCTATGGATGTAGTTTCTTACCTCAATAACTTCTAGTTAACTTAGCGTAACAATTTTTGCATATAATATTCATGACCTTCACCTGACTTCGTCATCCAAAAATTACGTCACTGCAACGTCACAATAACGAAATAGAGCTTGCTCAATAATAGCGACGATTACTATTAATGCCACCTATGGATGTAGTTTCTTACCTCAATAACTTATATTTATCTTAGCGTAACAATTTTTGCATATAATATTCCTGACCCTGCCCTGACTTCGTCATCCAAAAATTACGTCAATGCGAATTCACAATAACGAAATAGAGCTTGCCCAATAATAGCGACGATATTCGTAATGACACCTATGGATGTAGTTTTGTACCTCAATTACCTATAGTTAACTTAGCGTAACAATTTTTGCATATAATATTCCTGACCCTCACCTGACTTCGTCATCAAAAAATTACGCCAATGCGACGTCACAGTAACAAAATAGAGCTGATCACCCGTAATGGCGTCTGCGACTACGTTAACAAACTCAGTGAGGGCAGCGGCCTCCCTACCACACACACATAAGGAGGGACTTGTTATATTATGTCCAGCCATAGATCATGTATTGGGCTACAATATTAATATGGCGTTACGCGACATCACTCTAAGCAGGGCTTTAGACAAGCAAAAACGGACATATTAATTTACGTGCACATTATATGGGTGTATTTTGTATTGTGCCACCATTTATCAGTGAGGTTTATATTTTAATTTGTTTTTTGTAAACTATACATTTTGGATAAGATAGTCCGGCAGAATCGGGCCTTATTGTTTTGGGACATAAAGTTTTTTTTTATTGTTTAGATATAATGTATATGACATATATAATGATACCCAGGTGGGTGTGGAGTAATGTTGAGCAATTTTTTTTTACAAGTGGATTTAAAGTATTCGGTCCAAGATGACGCACATTCTGAAGGCGGCTGAACCCTAACCTGGTAACCATACAGTGTTCAGGTTGTGCGCCATCTTGGTACAAATACTCCAAGAGCGCCTTTTTGTTAAAAACAATTATTTCATAACTACATGATTTAGGTTTGCATACATAGTAACATTGAATCTCCTTACAATGTCAGAAATTCAATTTTAGTAGAATAAATGGTAGTTTATTTCACTAATACAAGCCAAGATCCATCGACAGCATCTAGCCACTTTCTATTGCGCTCTTCAAACTACATCTGGCATTTCGTTTTCCTAGTTTAAGCTTAGGAACTTGGGAAATATTTTATTAGTTGAATTGGATTGAAATATTTGACCTCGTCTTTCACTCCGAACAAGGCCATGTAATACCATCCACTGGTATCTAAAGATGTGTAACGTGTTTTCTTTTGGAAGAACCGCAACCTTTCAGTGCTGCATTGACTTTGGCAAAATTAATATATCCTTGTGGAGATAGAAGGTATGCGTATGCGAAACCGAGATGTGCACCTGTTATGCCAACATAGTTGAGTCAAACGTTTTGAATACTAGTACATCACACGCATTTTCCTGCGTGCTTCGGTTGTACGTGGTAACGCGCACATTTTTGCGCATATGCATCAAATTCCATTTGATTATTGAGCTATAGGTTTTTGACGAGCTTTTGTGTATGATTTCATTCCATAGAATTTGTATGCTGTTCTAAAGAATACTAGTTTCAGCTTTTTCATTCATTCAAACCGCGTGTTGAAAGTAAGTTTTGTAATATTGCGGGTTGGTTTCCAACATCCTTAAATCGGTGATGCCAGTAAATCTTTAATACAAAAAGATCAGTAACATCTGCAATAAAAACAGCAGTACCCACTCAAATGACAGCTGGGGGATGGATACTCTTAGTATCTGCTCCATCGCGTGCCTCTTACAGTCTTACCAGTTTACATGAGTGCCAATGGGTATCTAAGCTCAGCCAGAGACAAAAAGTTTCGGACTGCAGTTGGCGTGACGAAATGTTTTTAAATATATATTCTACAATAAGATTATTTGATTGCATACTACTGAAAGTTCCGCCTTATATGTCTTTTCCCTTTGCACTATTCCTTTACTGATATTCGATAATATGACGCTCATCTGACATAGTTCTTAAAGTGTGTAGATGGGTACAATCTTTTTCACGCTGTTCAGCTGGGAATGCGCGAATATATATAAGAATTGCTAATATTGGTTTGTAATGCGATGAAATCCCATCTTAGCATTTCTGCCTCTCGCAATTGCTGCGTATACTTATCGGGGAAGTTCTGTGGCGTGGTTATGAAATGAAAAAACAAACATGGGATTATTTTTTCTACTTCTCTACTACTATTAAACCTTGACATTTTGTGAAAACTTGTTTCCATGCAACCTTTTTTAAAACATCCCCAACAACCACAATTACTTCTGGTATTAAACTTCCGAAACAAACACATAAAATCATCAACAGATGAATATCACCAAGTAGATATTGCTGAATTGATCTTTATTTTACCATTTTGCATGTAATTCTTTTTGGTAAACCTGTTATCTATCGTAAATACAGCACATTTGACAATGTTGTAGTGTGACTATTTTAGCCTCACATTTTTGATATTTGTAGTTGGAGCTCTTGGGGCTCTGTCAAACAAAGTTACATACAAAATATTGGTTGTAAATTGCAAAACATGATCATGTTGTTGGAATAACTTGGCATTTTACCACCCGTATATCATTCATTGTTGAGAATATTATTAAAATCATAAAATTTAAAAATCCGTTTTCGTGAAATTTTTGTTGTAGCTGAATTCCAGGGACAGCATGACAACAGGCAAGAGAAGCACGATCGCCTCTTTTAGTTTATGACAGGGTTTCATGAAAGGGGACCCCGTCCTCCTTGGAGGCGCTGATCGGTTATCTGGGAGCACGAACAAACAGATGGAAATGCGAATATATAATAACAATGTATTTTTATAGAAGAGAAGAAGCAAAAGTGTTGAGAGTCTTTGGTAGTTGAAGTAGTAGTTAAAGTGGTAGTAGCCAATGAAAAGCATTGGCATGGAACATAAGAATGAACTACATTCTTTCCCAGGGATATTCTATAAAATGTAGCAATTTTCTCATTCTTGTTCTCGTGATATCATTATCTTTCACTGCGTCGTCGTGATCATCCCGCTGCATAACAATTCTCGCCAACAAATAATTGACTGTTCTCCACCGGGTGTATATCCACTTGAACCACTGGCGACTACTTTAGCAGGCTTGTACTGTTAATTGCAACAAAAAACGGGTATTTTGAAATAGTACTCTTTATTTTACGCGTATGTTTCGACAGTATTTCCATATACTGTATATGGGTCGCGACCCAAAGCTGGGCTCAACAAATACCTAGAAGGTATCGATTTTATTTCCTAGTAAATTTGGTGCTTGCGTAGTTTGTGCACCAAGATTGCGCACAACCTGAACATAGTATTGTAACAGGTTATGGTTCAGGTTGTGCGTCATTATGATGCACAGGTTTGACAAAAAACACTAATACAAATATCGAGCCGTAAAAAAAGTGCTCAAGGCTGCAAACTCCACACCCATGTAGAAATGATGGGCAATGACCCCAAGATGAATACTCACAAATAAAAAAAACTTTATGTCTGAAATCAAACTTGGGCCAAAAAGGTCCCCTTATCTGCCGGACTAAGACTTTGGATGGACTTTGGATAATGAGAAACAGGCATATTAATTTACGGTCCCCCAATGAGTGTAGTGCCACATATACAAAGGCAAATATTTTACGGATCTTGACATTCTATCCCTATAGTCGGATTCGGAAGACTTTTGACACAGGGTACTCAGATTCTCAAAAAGGACAATGAAAATATTTGAGACAGACGTGTGAATAATTATGCACTACTTTAATGTGTGCTGTATTTGTGATTTCCATTTTACTCCCCTTTCTCTGCGCGACTATGACATAGGCATGTTACTTGTTCTGATTAAAATTTGGCTTTGTTTGGTGCCTATTTCAATTTTGAAAAGCGCTATAATTTTATAGAACACCCACGTTCTACCGAAGGACAAACGTTTAGACATATTGGGTTCCTATACATAGCCGTTGCTATCATTGTATTTAAAGTTTTCTTTTTTCGGAAGTTTGTCAGAAGATGCTTCTGTGCTGAGGAAATTGAATAGATCATTTCATAAACATTAAAAACGAAATTGACAATTACTCATATAATTTACCTATTGAGCTCATTGCTCATTACAATCATCCAATATGATTATAAGTTCTATTTAAAACGTAACGACAGATAGATGAGAGATGCATCCTGGAAATTAACTCAGGATTGTGAACGAATGCTTAATTATCGATTGCGCTTGAAGTCGAATCCATTCCAAATTTCAACAGTTAGAAAATTGAAGAGCCTATAAATATGGTCTTCTTTCATCCTTTTTCACATTTCCCCTGAATTACTTGGAGATCAAATACTATACCACTTCCTCCACTATGTCAAATTTCTGTTAACCAATTTTAGCGAGCGAGTGTTCAAAGATCGGTATGAGAACAGAAAACATTTTTCTTAATATTTCGCTGTTAGTGAACCGCAAGATGAAAAAGGTCTGGAAACATTGTAGGGGTATTAACATTTGAAGGATCTTAACATTGTTTAACGTCTTATGAATAAAGGTAGGACGAATACATGACGTACGGAAGGACATCAAATAACAAGGCTTTAGTTGTGTGGTACAAAAATACACTCATAGCGTACTCGCAAGCGCCATTATTACGGCTTTATTATCGTCGCTATTATTAGGCAAGCTCTAGTTCGTGATTGGGAGGATGCAGTGACGTAATTTTTGGATGACGAAGTCAGGTGAGGGTCAGGAATCATATATACAAAAATTGTTACGCTAAGCCTAATAGAAGGTATTGAGGTATGAAACTACACCCATAGCGGACAGACAGGCGTATTTAACACGATTGCATTATGGTCGCTATTATTAGGCAAGCTCTATTTCGTTATTGTGAATTCGCATTGACGTAATTTTTTGATGACGAAGTCAGGGCGGGGTCAGGAATATTATATGCGAAAACTGTTACGCTAAGTTAACTAGAAGTTATTGAGGTAAGAAACTACATCCATAGGTGCCATTACGAATAACGTCGCTATTATTGGGCAAGCTCTATTTCGTTATTGTGACGTTGCAGTGACGTAATTTTTGGATGACGAAGTCAGGTGAAGGTCATGAATATTATATGCAATAATTGTTACGCTAAGATAAGTATAAGTTATTGAGGTAAGAAACTACATCCATAGGTGGCATTAACAGTAATCGTCGCTATTATTGAGCAAGCTCTATTTCGTTATTGTGACGTTGCAGTGACGTAATTTTTGGAAGACGAAGTCAGGTGAAGGTCATGAATATTATATGCAAAAATTGTTACGCTAAGTTAACTAGAAGTTATTGAGGTAAGAAACTACATCCATAGCGGACACACAGACGTATTTATCACGATTGCGTTATGGTCGCTATTATTAGGCAAGCTCTATTTCGTTATTGTGAAGTCGCATTGACGTAATTTTTGGAACATGAAGTCAGGCGAGGGTCAGGAATAATATATGCAATAATTGTTACGCTGAAATAAGTATAAGTTATTGAGGTAAGAAACTACATCCATAGGTGGCATTAATAGTAATCGTCGCTATTATTGAGCAAGCTCTATTTCGTTATTGTGACGTTGCCGTGACGTAATTTTTGGATGACGAAGTCAGGTGAAGGTCATGAATATTATATGCAAAAATTGTTACGCTAAGATAACTAGAAGTTATTGAGGTAAGAAACTACATCCATAGCGGACACACAGACGTATTTATCACGATTGCATTATGGTCGCTATTATTAGGCAAGCTCTATTTCGTTATTGTGAAGTCGCATTGACGTAATTTTTGGAACATGAAGTCAGGCGAGGGTCAGGAATAATATATGCAATAATTGTTACGCTAAGATAAGTATAAGTTATTGAGGTAAGAAACTACATCCATAGGTGGCATTAATAGTAATCGTCGCTATTATTGAGCAAGCTCTATTTCGTTATTGTGACGTTGCAGTGACGTAATTTTTGGATGACGAAGTCAGGTGAAGGTCATGAATATTATATGCAAAAATTGTTACGCTAAGTTAACTAGAAGTTATTGAGGTACGAAACTACACCCATACCGGACACACAGGCGTATTTATCACGATTGCATTATGGTCGCTATTATTGGGCCAGCTCGATTTCGTTATTGTGACATCGCATTGACGTAATTTTTGGATGACGAAGTCAGGTGAGGGTCAGGAATGATATATGCAAAAATTGTTACGCTAAGATAAGTATAAGTTATCGAGGTAAGAAACTACATCCATTGCGCTAAGGCAAATTAATATGTCGGTTTCTGCTTGTCTAAAGCCTTGCATAGAGTGAAAGCGTTCCACGTCCTATTAATAAAATGTGGCCCAATACATGATCAGTCTCTGGATATTAAATAACAAGTCTTTATGTCTGCGGCACGTAACCTCAATCATTGCGTGAATTAAATGTTCTTTCTGTTTGTCTAAAGCCTAGCTCAGAGCGGTATCGTATATCACCCTATTAATAGATCGTAGCACAATACATGAGCTATTGCTGACATAAAATAATAAGTCTTTATGTGTGTGGTACCCAACTTCAACCATGGCGTAAAATAACATGTATTTTCTGCTTGTCTAAAGCCTTGGTTAGAGTTGTATCGTATAACGCTCTATTTTAGATTGTAGCACGATACATGAGCTATTGCTGGACAGAAATTGGTCAGAATGGGATATCGTGAACGTTCCTTGGCGACAATTTAGTCGCTTGTGATTCTTGTTTATTTTGAGCTCTGTACAACGACCCCGATAAGAGAGAGGTCGCTGACGTATTGAGTTTGTTGACATACTCGTAGGCGCCATTACGGGTGACCGTCGCTATACTTTGGCAAGCTGTATTTCGTTATTGTGACGTCGCAGTGACGTAATTTTTGGATGACGTCATCAGGTAGGGGTCAGGAATCATATATCCAAAAATTTTTACGCCACGCCCACTAGAAGTTATTCAGGTAAGAAAGTACATGAGACCCATCGGCTGAACTATATATCGTTTGCTCAATTATCTGAATGTTTAGTTCTTCTTTATGTGGTTACTCCATCTATTCCAACCCAATATATATCACCTAATTTCATTCACTAATTACCTACCCTTCAAATACACGCAAAAGTACTACTCTATAACTCAATATTCTGATCTGACAGCGTTTGGTGGATAACGGCACTCAACAAAGCAGACTATATTTTATTTGTGACGTCTTGGTATGATATTAAAACCCTGTGTCGTCATAATTCAGAAAACTTCGAAGACAGGCGGAGTGGATAAGATGACTGATGCGTCACAATACACCGGATCCCATAAAGAAAGATTCGACGCAAGCGGAAAGGGCAAAGGTAGATTTTCTTGGCGTTAGTTTTTACGTTTTGCATGTCTTTCTTTTCCTCCAATCATGGCCCTGTACAGACAGTCACTGATAAGTAAGGGGCTAATATGATTTTTAAGGACAAGAATCTTTCCAGTTCCGTTTTGCCCACCCATAGCTCGTAGCCAGAAATTTTCAAATGGGGGGAGGGGGGGGTCTGAAATTTCTGGTTGCCATGTTGGACTGTAACAGCTAGCGGGTCCGTGGGTTTTCAAGGTCTAAACAATTGTATGTATGATAGATGCTAGAGAGCTTTTTCTTTACATTGTAAAAGCGCTATCAAGCCAACATAGTAAAGCTGAACGCTTCAACATTAGGTCAAAGCCCTCACCTCGAAAGCTGGCAAGTATAGGCCTACAAAACCCCCTGCTTTCAATAATATACTCACTTTTCCAGGAATCGAAGGCCGCAAGGATCTCGCTGACGGCAGTGGTTACGTCGGCAACTACAAGGGCTCAGGAACATATGACGAAAAAGTTGGAAAATAATTTTACCACAAACGATAGATTATTAGTATATGTATCGTATATATAAGAATGAGTATTTTTGTATTAAGTTCCTAGTTTGCACCTTTTAACGCTGTTTTTACCGTTTTTATTGGGACCACTGGCCCATTTGACTTAATCACTCTCATTCATCTCCTATCTTATCTTTGGATAGAAAACCATTTACGCGAAATCCATTTGCGAGAACCGCTTTTTCATGAGTCGCATTTAATATGCTCATTTAGCAAGGTTGTATTCTCGTTTACCACCTGCTGGCGAATTTTGAAAGAAATCCCCCCCCCCCCCCTTAACTATTTTCTCCAATATGATAAAGGAATGGAATTCTATTTATCCAAGGGTGATTTATATCAGCTGTTCTCGTAAAAGGTTTTCGCGCAAAAAAACTCCCTCAAAACGTATTCGCGCAAACATACTCCTCGTTGTCTTAGCTTTTAGTTCATCGTTTGTCACTGACATTTATTATCATGACTAGGTCTAATTTGACTTCGTGCATTGCAATTTATCAAACGTTAAACCGAAATAATTTTTATTACGAAACATTGAAATATTGCTTGTTCACAACCTTTCACAGAGGGAATATGAAAAAAAAAAATTATTTCAGCATTATGTTTAAATATATATTATTCTAATTTTATCAAAATTCAATATTTTTGTATTTTTTTTTCATCGAAGAGAACTCATTTAATTTACAGTATTAACATAATGGTGCTGAAAAAAAAACAGAAAAACAACCCGAATTTTATAGGAATGTATAACTGGTATTTACTGGCGCATGATGCACCATCATAACTCTACATAGTTTCTGTGGCTTTTGGCGTTTCCATGGTTGCATTTAACGTTGTCCTGGAATTATGTTCCTCTGCTATTGAGTCATAGAAGGCAATGCACCGTCATAATTCTATTTTGTCCCAGTATCTCATCGTATTTCTGTATTCGCTTGTAACTTTGCTCAAACATGAGTTTCTACAATAATTATTGATTAAATTCGTGATCAGCTCTGAAATACAATTTATTTTACTGCTTTTTTGACATTATTTCCGACACATAAATGTGGCTTCAATTTTTTATCAAAATTTTCAGCAAATATTGTTCCATAAAAGCAGGTTAGCATGTTTCTGCGTTTTTCTGAAATCTGGGAGGGTGATCAGACTGTTCGATATTCTAGTCACTAGTGGTAATTTTCTGAAAAATGGTCATTTGGATAAATAGTTAAGGTATGTCGGGTTAAATGCGATACTTCGCTTTGTTGAAATAATTTCGATATATTCGAATATTCAAAAATGGGTGCTTCCGAAGTATTCGTACCAAGATGGCCCACAACCTGAACAGGGTATGTGTACCAGGTTAGGGTTGTTCAGGTTGTGCGTCATATTAGTACTATTACTTCCGGAGCGCTCAAAAATGAATAGAATATGAGTAATATTCGAATAAAAAATGGACAACCAGACACTGATACACAGAGCGACTCTAAAAACAGAACGCAGGTCGTTCGGATCATATGCTATACAGGGAACACAACTATTGCCAAGCGTCCTAGTCTTTTGAAACTTTAGGGTACAACCATACACAAATTCAAGTGTTATATATATTTGGTTATAAGTAATTAAGGACTTTGTGTATTCTTGCTTGTGGGTCCCCCTATGATAGGAATCGGCAACCGGCGGCTCTTTGTTCTCGGCACTCTAGCTCTCATGAATCCAAGTAGCTACAGCATGTTTTCGTTAGAAGCAATGGAGGGGTCATTGTAAGTGGTTTTCGAAGAGTTTCAATAGTCACTGTCATTAGAGTAGATGTTGCGGCTTCGAGTAGGTTTGAATTTGATTGTAAGGATGTCAAATGGCTCTTCCAGTGATAAAGATCGCCGACCCGTGCGCTTTGTAATAGCCAATATCTTGAAACAGGGTCTGGAGTTCTTGACTTTGCTGCAGTCAGATTCGAGTCACGTCTTTTAAAACCTCGATGAAACTCAACTATGAACGGAAATATTTTACTCGACTAAGGTTGGGGTTATGCCATATTTTTATTGCGATTTTTCTTATTTTAGTTCTATTATGAGTTCAGGGTCTATCTGTGTTAGCCAAGTGAATATACCCCTGCCCATAGGTTTCAGTCCCTTTATACAACTTGATGTAAAGTAGGCGAACAAAATTAGTTACCTTCATATTGGTACACATACTTCTGGAGCACCATTTGTTCTGCCAGTTTTCATTCTTGCAAGTTGGCCTACGGATAGATTTGTGATAAAACGTAGACAACTTTACAATTTGCTGGGGCTTAGCCAATCATCCGGTTATACAAGACTTTTAGGTGTTTCTTCCTGATACGCAGTTTTTTTTTCACGGAACGAAAACCCAGGGTAATATAAATATAACCAAATACTCTTTGTCACTATTATTAAACTTGCTACGCTTCAAAGACCATACTGTTCTGTCAGTTTGCTTTTTTGTATATTTTTATTTTAAAGAATTCTTCTTTTATATAAAAGTGCGGATAGATTAGTGATAAAACGTAGACAATGAAACAATTAAAATACTGCACAGGGATTCTTCGAGACGAAAATTTGGCTCGAACCTCAAAATTTGCTGGGGGTCAGCCAAAGACCCGAGACTTGCGACTTTTAAGTGTATTCTGTATTCAAGTGTTTCATTCATTTCATGAAAACAAAGGTGACGTTTTATAAATGAAGATAAATTATAGAGCAGCTATTTTGTGGTAGATTTGTCGTCTGTAAAGTGTTCTAATCACTAAAACGTGACACACACTGTCACGATCGTTGCTGGGAGATTGTGAAAATCTAACTAACAAAGATGGATAACGCACTACTATCGATTACAATTAACAAATTTGGAAATTAGAATAAAATAAATGGTTAATTGGTGTAGTGCCCAAGAGCGTAGCCATCCCAAAATTTTTAAGGGAAAGGGCAATTTTTTTGTATAATGACGTAATACGACGCTCACTAGTGCCTTTTGCTCCGAACTAGACTAGATAAAAGTAGCCAAAGATGTTTAAGAATATCTTAAAGAATCTCTCTACAGACGTTCTTCCCACTCGAAGATTCCCACACACACCTAGCTACGCCTATGTACTGTGTACATAACATCGACTCTATTCTTTCTCTCTTGGTGTAAGTAGACTGCAAAGATACCGTAGTGCAAATCAAAACAGCTATATTGAGATGTTAAAATGTAGGATGGGATTTACATATTTATCCCGGGGAGTGGAAAGAGATAAGACGGATTAATCTTATGACGAACCACGGCCTCTCGTCCGGTTGTCATTTCGGGTATGGAGTTATTTAGAATTGCATCACACTCGCAAATATTCTAATTGTTGTCATCAGATTCTATGAAAGTTATGGCTTCCTCCACCACCAAGTTCATGCTTCCTAAAACAAATAACTAATCAATTATTCCCAAAGAAGACCAGGGGAGAGGCCGTGATCCGCCATATGATTGAGCCGTCTTCTCTCCCCGGTATGAATATGTGAATGTTATCTTATATTCGGACCCAAGTCCATGCGTATGAAACAATAATTTTGTTGACTATTCACATACCCAACATGGTGATCAAACGTTGGTTTTATAAGTTCCAACCGTTTCATAGTTGTCATAAGGCTTTCCTCCGTGATAACCTGTTCCAGGCTGTGGGTTAAATATAGTTCGCCAAAGGCTTTTCTACCTTTGCTTTTGTAACACTGTAAACATTGTTCATAATATGTAACTTTTTACGTCACACTTACATGGCCCGCCAGTTTGAACGGGCAAAATTTTGGCCCATCCTTAATCGATACGGATTGGTATTCAACAGGAGTGATTCGAAATTCATTTAATTTCACTGATTTTTGCTTACAGTGTTTACAGCTAATTCATTCGATCGATACCGGATATGACGTTCATAGGTGAGATATTAAAGTATACGTACGAGAATAAGTGATTAAGGTTTAACTGTTGGGTACTGTTGCTTTATCATAGATCAGGATAAGTTATTCAGTCAGTATAGTTTATTGAGGACTCCCGTAGTATGTGTATCAGGTTAGGGTTAGGGCATCATTTTATTCCGGTTTTCCTTATTTTAGTTCTATTACGAGTTCGGGGACTGTCTGTATTAGCCAAGTAAATATACCACTGCCCATAGGTTTCAGTCTCTTTGCACAACTTGATGTAAAATATGCGAACAAAATCAGTTACTTTCATGTTGGTACACATACGAGGTGCGGCTAAAATGAAACGGGACTGACGTCACAGATTGTGCAAAACGATTAACCATCGGTAATCAACACTTTTGCAGTGTGGCGTAATATGTGTTCTTTGTTTAACAGCTGTTTTGACACAATATCGCAATTATTTTTGCTTTTCAGGATCCATAAGTGAATGTGATAAATTTCTTGTTGAAAAAAATGCTGTGCGAGGTCTGATTGAGTTTTTTGGCGATAGGGGATTCAATTGCAGAATGACGATTGAGCAAAGAATTAACATTAAATTTTGTGTCAAACTCGGAAAAATGCATGTCAACTCGGCATGCATTCAATCGTTGAGCTTTCTTCTCCTTAGTCAACTCAAGAGCCTTTGGCATCATTTTGGCACACGCCTTTCGCATTCCCAAAGTGTCAACCAAAATGGTGCGGACCGTTTCTTTGTCCATCCCAATTTCGTTGGCAATGACGCGAATTGTTATTAAGCGACGGTCACTGCGAACCAACTGCCAAACCTTTTCGATGTTGGTATCAGTTGTGGAAGTGCAAGGCCTCCCTGACCTCGGATCATTCTCCACATCCTCCCTGCCTTCCACAAATCGCTTGTGCCATTCAAAAACTCTTGTTCTGGACATGGAAGAATCTCCATAAACATCACGCAACATCTGCAAAGTCTCAGTCGCCGTTTTTCCAAGTTTGACACATAATTTAATGTTAATTCTTTGCTCAGTCGTCATTCTTTAATTGAACCCCCTATCGCCAAAAAACTCAATCAGACCTCGCACAGCATTTTTTTTTCAACAAGAAATTTATCACATTCACTTATGGATCCTGAAAAGCAAAAATAATTGCGATATTGTGTCAAAACAGCTGTTAAACAAAGAACACATATTACGCCACACTGCAAAAGTGTTGATTACCGATGGTTAATCGTGTTGCGCAATCTGTGACGTCAGTCCCGTTTCTTTTTAGCCTCACCTCGTACTTCTGGAGCGCCGTATTTTTTACCAAAATAAAAACAAACCTGATGCGAACTAAAGCTGAAAAAACATAAAAGTAGCGCCTTCACGGGGAAGGGTGAGGCAAAGAACCAATGTTGGTTATCGAGCAGCGACACCCGTGATCAATGTCTAACTTTGATACAGGTTGAATAGAAAGAAGTCGAACAAAAATATGTAATTAATAAGATAAATGTCCAAAAAACAAATTCGTTACAAAGAAGAGACTCGGTACCGGTGGCCGGAGTCTCTTCAGATATAGTCATTGTCCCATTTTTTCAGTTTTATTCCCTTTATTTGAGGAGTAATAGAGTAATATCCTGCTTTCGCCACTTATCAATTGTTTGGTTTTGGGATTACTGGCATTATTTTTCTGATGTATTTTTTATTCGGTTTAAGATAGGTTAAACGAGAAAGAGGCAAAGACTATAGGGACACCACCCTGATATTGCCCACTGCAGCATTCATATCTTATTTTGTTTATGTAAAGTGATTACTCCAACTTCTAATCAATCCTATAAGTTAGAAGAAGGATCAGAGCCTTGCTGTACAGGACTATTTGCGAGAGAGAGTATGAAATGCCTCATAAAAATGAGTATTCTCAATCAACAATTGTTTTACATATTGAGGTCAAAATCGCGTTTTCAAATTAGTCGGAGTCTAAATTTTAGTCAAAATAAAATGTATACATTTTTTTAAGGACAATTTTGGGGCATTTGAAGCGAGGTAACCCACCCTTTTTCCAACTTCATTTTGCTCTATTCTTGAACGATTTACGGAAAACCTAACGATTCCTGGCTAACTATCAATAATCCCTCCACCAAATGAACCAACCGAGATAAATTAAGATGCACGCTCATATGCCCTGTATATCTTCGACAGAGAAGTACGCTATTAAAGCTATTTTTCAGGATATTGTTAAACATCAGTGGCTTCTCTTATCTATCGCTGTTCGGAGCAAAAGTCACCAGTAAGCGTCGTATTACGTCATAAAACAAAAATAAATTTGCTTGCTGGCTGCCCTCTCAAATTCTGGGATGGCTATGCTCTCGAATCAGAAGTTCGAAAACAATTATTTCCCGGCCAAGTGTAATAATTTAGCTAACTATAATAACCTTCACGAATTAGGGTGCAGAAATAGGAGCAACAAAATATTGGAAACCGTTGTGAATCAATAGACAAGATTACATGGCAAGAATGCGTAATCTATGGACAAACAAGAGAGCTATGCTCAAATACATGGACACGTAGCGCCACTCAATGGCAATAATTTTAATGACGTCATAGTGAGGAAAAAAAGTAATAGCTATCTGGAGAAAAATTTTATCTTTAACCACTGAAAATTTCAAAGCAATTGGTCCAGTATTCAAAGAGAAAAGCGATTTTTTAATGATAATGACGAAAGAAAATAACAATAACAACAAAATTTTGAAACGATCGTTATGGCCACTAAACGTGTCCAATAAACGTGTCCAAAAACAACACTAAGAGAGCGATATGGGGACGCTATCAAAACTTATTAAATTGATCGAATCAAATTACCCAGAGTCCAGGATAAATAATTTCTTTCTTTGTTTAGTCGAATATAACAACATGTCGCTCGAGAACATATATAAATCGTATTGCGGGGCGAGAAGACTTCTGGATTTGTCACAATTTGGAAAGATTTGCAGAGACTTGGTTGTTCTTGATAAGAAAGTTACTGAGGCTGATGTAGACATCGCTTATGAGAGAAACAGGTGAGCAGTTGCGGGGTAAATATCTTGGGGTTTGAACATACCTCGTACAGTGTTGGGCAGGTCAGCGTTTCCAAACTTTTTTTTTCGCCCCAGAACACCTACGCTTTTTATCTCGCCTCGCGGAACACCAAGAAATTATAAGGTCAAATTGATAATGAAAATCCATCGAGAAGGGTGGTTTCTAGGAAATAGGCTACAGCTTATGGTAAAATTCAAAAGTTTGCTGCAAACTGCACAATCAAATTATTAAGCCACGGTAATAACATTGAGCGGCTATTAGAAACGCCTTGCTTCTCAGACAGCCACGAGGTCTGTCAGCCGTTTTAGATAACAATGACTGTCCGCTTGTTTTTCGCCAGTTGGGAGACAAATTTATGACCCAGAGTCGTCGTAGTACCACCAAGATTGCCATGCCAACCGATTCCTGTCCCGCGGAACACACCGAAGAAGCTTGCGGAACAGCAGTTCGAGATACGCTCGGGTATAGGCAATTCGAATTGAAAAGATACCGACTTCCCAAAAATAGATTGTGTTAGATTTAAAAATAAAATCATATATAATTGATATACCGTGCTGTAATTATTTCCATTATGACATATTTTTCTGGGCGGCTTTTCTCGTGAAAAACTGTAATGCATAACAAACGCTAATAATAATTCTGGTCGTCAGCTGTGGTGCACGTCACAGATTTGCTGCGTCGTCTAACCCAAGCCGATCAGGCTCTAGCGTTAAAAGCAATAAGCAAAAACGGGTTCGCTTATATGGCGGTATCCTGAGACCGGGGTCCGCACTGGCTCTAACTCTAACATGGGCGAACTACGGCCCGCGGGCCAAATCCGGCCGCTTGGGTAATTTTATCTGGCCCTCCCGATGCCGCCAAACTAAAACCAAATTTTTATGTTTCAGATAAAAATAGCTCAAGGAATTTGTTGAGATTGCGATTAAATATAGTTTTAGCACGAGGCCTATTGTTTTCCACATTTTTTTTTGTGCCACTGTGAATAATGTTCATAAAATGTAACTTTTCACGTCACACCAAACCTGGCTCACCTACAATGAATAAACAGAGACGGTTTCGCTTATGTGACGGTATTCGAAGACCGGGTTCGCACGCTCTTAGCTCTAATCCCATGCCATATTTGTTCTATTATTGATCAAACAGGGACAAAGCTGAGCGTGGACTCACGTACGAACAATTCGTAGATGCATTGAAATATCTGGCAAGGCTAAAATTCCGTGACCTTGATACTCGTGAACAGATGAAAGTCATGGAAAAACAAATCTTCGATCGCAGTGCAAAATCTATGGAGGTGGTGATATTTTCATTTTTTGTTTTTATTCATTTGATATTTTGGGATTGTGGCAAGCGTTAGGAATACGATTGCCACCGCACCTATAATTACTCTACGTGGGTTAGCAGGTCCGAATTCTATACGGGAATAGTTATGTGCGAGAGGATTACTGGACTCCTCGCCGCCGTAGGATGATTCACGTAACCGATAAGATGGCTTAATCATATGGTGAACCACGGCCTCTCGTCCGGTTACCAGTTCGTGTCGGGTATGGTATTAGTTAGTTAGTTATTTGTTCTCGGAAGCATGGACTTGATGGTAGAGGAAGCCGTAACCGACCAGCGGTTACGTGAACCACTCAATGGCGACGAGGAGTCCAGCAATACTCTCCTACATTAGTAATCCCGCATGGGATTCGAACCTGCGAACCGACTCAGGGTAATAGGAGATGCGGTGGTGAGCGTATTCCTAGCGCTTAGAGCCTCGTTCGGAGCGAAGTGCACGGTCGGTTGATACCATGCCGGTTGTGTCTACGACGCTCGGGCCGCCGCCGCATAAAATATCTTAGCATAAAATTGTCACAACTTCATAAAGTAAATGTAATTTTGTCGCAGGCTTCAACCAACAGAGTATCGGACACCTCAAAATATACAACCGCGGATCCAGTTGATGAGAGCGGGGAGGGAGCAGGTAGGGTATGGATTTTTTTGGAAAAATTTCGGTATCACGGGCGTTTCAAGGTCACTTGCGTTTCCAACTTATTGCCTTTTCAAGGTCATGGACGTTTCAAGGTCACTCGTGTTTAAAGGTTATTGCTTTTTCAAGGTCATGAGCGTTTCAAGGTCACTTGCGTTCATTGCCTTTTCAAGGTCATTAGTGTTCGAAGGTCATGGGCATTTCAAAGTCAGTAGATTTAGGGACTCTACCCAACACCGGGCTCGGCAACTAGTAGGCTAATCAGTAGTTCATAGAAAATTTGAAATACGTTTTATGAATTATTTCCATGACAACCTCAAAAAAATAACATTCATAAACGGGCAATTGGACCTAATTAAAGTCTTCATTATTTCTCTATTAGGTATGGATGGCCGTCTCAGTTACGATCAAAAAGAAGGCTACGTAGGATCTTACGTTCCTTGAAAATGACCGATTGAAAGTTACTACCTCAGTATATTCATTGCAAATCTCTATTTACGTTTAATTATTTAGTAATATTATAATGTAGATCAAATTTTGGGGGGAAACGGCATTTTTATCAACAGGATCTTGAACCAGGGTGGTCGGAGCCTTTTCTTTTTTTGCAAACGGCGCATCGAGTGTGCCGTCACAAAGATTATTCCCATTCGCCATGATAGCGTCAAATTTAACAGTGGCCATAACTGTTGAACCGGAGAAACATTGATATTATTCAGTGATTCAAAGTTTCAAAATATTCAATAAATCTGAATTTTGTATGTAGAAAGAAATTTCTTAGTTATCTCTATGTGGAGGGGGAAGGTGGCGTTAAGATGGCCGTAAAATAAGATGAACAGGAAAGTTAAAAAAAATAGGCTTATCATATGACAAGTTCATGTCGGGGATTGGATCAGTTAGCCAGTTATTTGTTTCGTACGCATGGACTTGATTGTGGAGAAAGTAGTAACTGAACCACATTACGACAGTGAGAAGTCCAGCAATCCCCTCGCACATAATTAACCCCACAGGATTTGAACTCACGAAGGGTAATCAGAGGTGGTATACGTATTCCAACCGCTTAGCACAATGCGCCAACTGTCGACCTATATTGGTCTTCGTACGATGAAAATAATTATCCACATTATATCAACACACTATACTGTGATATTTATTGGAAAATTAAATCTAATGTTGTGATCACTACTATAAATGTAAAAGTGTAAAAAGTAAATAATCGGAAAAAATAAAAATTAAATGGAGAAGATCACAGATTAGTTCCAATTTTGAATTTTATGCCCGGGTGGTACAAACCCTGGCACGTGGGTCAGGTAAAAGAATCACTTTTGGGTTTTCCCAGACTGCGATCCGAAAGGCCTCTAAAAAAATTATTTGCAGCCTTCTGATCTCGCAACCTTGGACCACCCTGTTCTATGCTATCCTGAAAATTTTCAGTCCATGCCGGTTTCGGGTGAAGCCAACTTTCCCAACACTGAAGTAATTTTGCTTTTGTATTCGCTGTAGTATTACCAGAATTCTTGAGTTGATTATACTAATTGCTAGATTACTTATTCAAAATTACATAAAAAACATCGCTCGGAAGTATTCCTATCAAGATGACGCACAACCTGAACAGCCCTGATCCGGTACACATACTATGTTCAGGTTGTGCGCCATCTTGGTGCGAATACTTAGGGAGCACCTAAAAAACTACTTAAATTCTGCAAAAATAGGAATGCAAACATGACAATAGCTAAGAAGCCCTAAGGACCCATTAAAGATGGAATAAATAAAGTAGCTGTTATACTAAGGAAGGGAGGAACAAAGGTTTGCAAATCAGGCAGAGGGTGGAATTTAACAAAACGGTCAAAAAAACGACCAAAATTCATTCCAAGATCTGTGGCAGACATCCGCAATCATCTCTCACAATGATCTGTATGAAATTTGAACCTGAGAATTTGAACTGGGTGACCAAGTAGTAATTGTAACAATCTTATAGAGGCATTCTCTGGATCTTTTCCTGTTATATCAAATTAACAGACATCTCAAATAGAACACGGTAACCTATTAATTCTTTCTGTTTCGGAGTCAGATTAATATCTAGCTAGTTTGATTAGTAGTTAAAACTTAAGACGCTCCATAATATCATATTTTACGGACAATAAAACGCACAGTCAATAAATTGCTTAGACTGGGTTTTGTTTGATACATGAGGTGCATAAAGCACTAACTGATTCATACATCAGGCGCAAAATCAATTTTTAAGAAGAGAAAAAAAATTTTAGTGCGCCTCACGGTTCATAAAAAATTATAGTTTATATACGAGCTACTGAAACCAGACCTCCACACGAGAATTCGATTCTAACCGCACGTTTCATTGATGGTTTTGGAGCATTGGCCCCGATAACTTTTATAAGTAGACTGTGGATGGCTGGGAGTTTTCGGATTATTGTTTTCCAGATGGAATCTTGATATGTATTAGCTGTATTATTACTAGTATTCTTCAATTGAATATTCTGATAATCGCAAACTACTTCAACTGTGCAAAAACAGGAGTGCACTCTGGATGAAGATTTTGGATTGATCGAAGCCGGGTCAAAATATCGTAAAAACTAATTTGAAGAAATACTCTCCTCCCAACTGCGCCTACTTTTTCCACATTTTTCTGTTTGTCGCAAACTTTTTTGCATCGGACACGAGGTCGGACAAATCTTCTTCGTCTGTTGAATCGTTAGAGTCAGATTCTGCATAATTCGGCTGTTTGCGCTTCCGCCGTGGAGTTGATTTCTGAAATGTACAAAACACATTTTTTCCTCCGTATCTTAACAAGGCTCTGTGACAAGTGTTGTTCACTGATACGTAAGGAACTAGTATTCTTTAGAATACGGGAACCTTTCTGATTTGATACAGTTAGCCTGAAATTTTCTGCCTGGGGTTAGCCTGGGGTTCTGAAATTTATAATTGCCAAGTTTGGGTAACAGCTAGTAGGTCAGAGAAAACATTTTAAAAGAGGGGGGGGGGGGGTAGTAACCTGCAAGAGTTACATTCTGGCATGGTGTTTGAACGCTAGTGGACTAGTGCAAATTTGCGGTGCAAATTTTAACGTCAGAGCTTAAAATTGAGTCTTTAAGTGAGTGATCTTACTCGAGGAAATTGTCAACTGTATCTTTATTGTATTTCTGGCAACTAAATATACGTCGCTCCAGAAGTGTGTGTACCAATATGGAGGCAACTAATTTGGTTCGCCCACTCTACATCCAGTTGTGTAAAGGAATTGAAACCTATGGGCAGGGGGGATATTCACTTGGCTTGGCACAGATAGTTCCCGAACTCACTCGTAATAGAACTAAAATATGGAAAATCATGATAAAATTATAGCCTAACCCTAACCTGGTACACATACTACGGGAGTATCAAATATACGTTTATACTGAATTATCGGAAACTCCCTCAAAATACATTAACCAAACCTTCTGTTTTTCCGAGTTTTGCGAAGGATTCCAGTCCGAATCTTCATCAGAAATATCATCATCTGAATCATCGTTAAGGAAGCTGTCGTCAAAGTCATAATCATCGGAGCTACTCTCGTCGTTCCTCGCTGCTTTGCGAGCCGCTCGGCTAAAAAGGGAAAGACTTACTGCTTGACTGAAAGGATTTTTGTCTGGAGAGAGGAAAGTTGAGTAGATGGGGTAACTATATGACGAGGCAAGACTCCTATGTTATCATAATTGTATAAACTGTTACTGTCCTCTCACTGATTTGCCAGTTGCTCGGCTAAAAATAAAAGAATTTTTGTGTTCATACTTCTTGTGTCGCAACTTATAAACTGACTTTCATGCTCCAACCCTTTATTTTTATTAAAAAAAACAACCACGTGCCATTTACAGGTGCTAATAGCTAATTTTTGCAGCTTTTTCAGGACTAATTTTTTATTATTACTAAACTAAAGCTCATTAGAGACATAATGACAATTAAAATACTTCGATTACAAATGCTTCTTGGAAACACAAAACAGCAAACAAGGCACTGAAACACAAACATGCCTAGGCGGGTGCAAAAATTGCAATAGCAACGTCATCGATGACTATTTGCTGATTGGTCATTTTTACGATAATCGATGCTCAGGGAAACATCTATATCAGCGATCAGTAACTTGCGGTTCTTTCAAAGCTCTGGCTTCCATGAATCAAAGTGGTTACAGCAGTTTTATGCTGGAAGCAGTTGGGGGATCTCATGTAGTTTCGCACCTAACGAACTTCTAGTGGGCGTAGCATAACAATTTTTTCACGTGTCAATCCTAACCCCCACCTGACTACGCCATCCAAAAAATTACGTCACTACAACGTCACAGTCACGTCCAAGACGCGCAAACGAGCACCCGAAATCGAACAGATACTTCTCTCGTTTGCTCGTCGCTATGATCCCGATAGGAGAGAGATTGATGACGTTAGTCAGTTCTTTATCGTAGGTGCCGATGCCATTTCGGGCGATTGTACGTATATTTGGCAAGCTCTATGACGAGATTGTGATGTCGTAGTGACGTCATCTTTGGATGGCGTAGTCAGATGGGGGTTAGGATTGACATATCAGAAAATTGTTATGCTACGCCTACTAAAAGTAGGTTAGGTACGAAACTACACGAGACCCTAGTTGGGATTCAATGAAAGTCGGGGGCATGAAGTCTATTACCATTCACTAATCACACATCGCAGCAGGTATAAGTCGAGAGTGGTGAGGATGTCAAATGGCTTTTTCAATGCTAAAGGTTGTCGACCTGTGATCTATTTTATACAATCAGCAAATGAGTGAATTCAACATAACTAAAGTACTTGTTAAAACCTCCATCATAACTTACTCACATCTTAGCCACTCTCTTAGGTGCCACTCTTTTACCGTGTCGGTATTGTTTCTTATGCAAAGGATTCTTCCTGTAACAGCTTGTTCCGTACGGACATTCAGGTCTGTTGCTATCATCTGAGTGAAATAGAGAAAATAATCTCAAAATATGAATGGCCATGGAGAAGTTCAGCGCATTTCCACAACTTAGTAAAATATGGACCAGTTTATTCGATGGCATAACCAGGAATTTTTCAAAGGCGAAGGTTCTGATATTTCTAATTGCCAAGTTGGGTCGTAACAGCTAGCAGGTTCAAGCTACGAAAAATAGCTAGCGTATTTCCTCTTTTAGTAGCCCGAGCCCATATTTTTTTCAACCAACTCACTAACCGGGCCCTAATTCAAACCGGCCCTTATTCAAGGACGGGCGCTTGTTATTTTTGATCGTTACAATAATTAATATATTGTTATTTCCAGTTCTCAAGTATGATTTAAACGAGAATAACCGAAATTTTGACTTTTTCTACGCACCGCAGGTACAACGGGTCAATTCAAACGGGTCCTTAATCAAGATCGGTCAGTGAAACGAGCATATACAGTATGTAAGATACAGAATAATGCCTTTTTTCACAGTTCGAAGGGTTCCCAACCCTCAATACCCCGCTGAGTTTGTCCAACGTTTGGAATGTCCTTGAAGACAAACTTAATATCAATTGAAGTTAAAGCCTATACTGACCACAGGGTTACAGCTAGGATATTCCAAAGGAGGAAAGGGGGGTTCGGAATTCCCAAAACCAAAATTCAGATGCAAGGTTTTGTGAAACAGTCGCCGCCACTTCTTGAGAGAGGCAACCTTTTCAGTGGATAATGATTTCTCGGTTGAGCAAAATAATCGATCCATGAACGATATGAACATTTAAAATGTCTTCTATAATAATTGAATTGTGCAAATGTAACTTGAAAACATAACTCGTGGTTGCCACGACTTTTGACAAAATGAAAAGCAATAAAGCTAACCTTATTAAAAAAATCGTGAAGGAAAGGGATTTCCCGAACCGATGATCTTGAGGGGCCGAAAAAATCAAGAAGAAATAAAATTACCATCACTGGTTCCAGGGTCAATGTAGTCAGCGTCACCCGGGTGGCTGAATTCTCGGAAATGTGTTGGATTCTTACGATAACAAGACGAGCCAAATGCACAGGATGAGCGAAGTAAGTTACTGGTGCTGGCTGGTGACGGTGCTGTTTTAGAAATAAAAAATAAATTGTGGTAGTATTTATTGATTTATTTTCATACAATGTTTTAAACTGCTTTCACTCAGAGAAAGCTCTGTATAAGCTAGAGCTTCGAGTCACATCATGACTCAGAAGCACTGCCGCAAATATTTCCTATATTCGTCTATTTCACACTTTTATATTAATCGACTGTGAGAACGATAGGTCAGTGGTGAAAGCCTTGAAATCGAATCCCAGGTTAAAAATCAAATCCCAAGAGTATGTGTTGCCTCATGGTAATTCTGTATACTTTCCGATCTTATGATTAAGTCAGCTTATTAGCTTTCTTTTTCCCAGAAAAAAATCAAGATCCTATCTCAAGATCAAGCAGTCTTTCGACTTTCACCCCCCGGGATGGATATAAAAGTTATTCACACCCAGTATTGGGATTCAGCCTGTTCGCACCGGTTCTATAGAACAGTCTCACAGAATTTCATGAGATCAGCGAACCTGTTAGCATTACTGTTAATGTTCTGCTTGTAACAGAACCGGCTGAAAAATATGACTTTTGTGAAGAAACCGGCTGACAAAAATTTGAATCCCACCACTGTTCATACCTGTTGTATTTGAAGCTCCTTGCTGAGGAGGGGGTGAAAGGTCATCGCCTGATGGATGAGAAACATTGGATAGTGTTGTCGTGGCAACATCATCAACAAATGCCTTGCTCGGTGACATTTGATTCGAACTAGTGTTCATGGTTTGAGCCGCGATGCTCACATCGACCATTTCTATATTTTCGCTAGTCTGTTCAAGATTGTCTATTTCACTTTTTCGTTGTTGTTGTTTTGTAGGAGTTGAAATTTTTGTGTCATTGGAAGGTGACCTTCTTGGTGATTTTTTAATAGAAACTTCAGTTCTTTTCGCTGAATTTTCAAGGCTTTTTCCTTTTTTGACAGCGGGTTCAGCTTTTTTTGGCGAATCTTCATCTTTTGTTTTTACCTGCGTTCCCCTTTTTGGTATTTCTTTCCCACTAGTTGCAGTATTAATAGTAATATCCTCATCATCACTAGAGTCAAACTTAACCGACGGCATTTTCTGTCTACGTTTCGCTGTCGAAGATTTTGGAGTTTGCTTTGCATTAGATTTCTTATTTTTTGGGGTTTTTGTCAGATTTTTCGAGTCATTTTTTGGTGTTTTAGTCTGATTTAACATCCACGCTGGAAGTTTTCGTTTTTTCTCTGTCGGAAATGCAATTTCTTTTTCTCCATCCATGAAAGAATTCTGTGTTCCCATTTTTTTAATTTTAGATGGGGTTGGGAACTCTTTTTTGCGAGTGGTCTGGGAAACAGTTTCAGATTCTGCCAGATTTACAGTTTCCAATTTCGTATCACTTATTTTCTGTTTTGTATTTGATTTTTTCGTTGACGTATCTATTTCTGGAGTTGGTTTGATTTCAACATTAATTTTTTTTTCGTGCTTATTATTTTTAACAATATCTTTTTTAGGTTCAGAATCGGTCTTATTAGAGGAAATATTTGTACTTTCAATATCTGCTGATTCAGCGTTCCCACTTTCTGATTTCGAATCGTTTATTACCTCATAAATATATTGTTTTGGCAGGAGGGAAAATATATCTCCAACTCGAAGAACCACTGCCTCATCTTTGTCCAGTTTCATCCATTTGTCGAGCTCAGATTTTTTCGCATAAAAACACGGATTCACATGAATTGATGTTATTTCTATTCCGCTCCCGACTTGTTTGATAGTGCCATGGTTCCGTGAAACTCTTTTATCTCTGACTGCCAGAAACGGCCCGCGACCAAAGGTTGTTTTCTTCTCGTTTATTTCCACAATTTTTTTGCTTTCGATATCACGTATAGAACACATTTTCTATTAAAAATGTCTTACATTTTCTGTAAATATTATGCGAAGATGTTATTTTGAGTCTAGATCCCTAAATTCAACTAGGATTTTATAGAGAGGTATTTTACAGAGAGGTAAGCTGAACAGAAGGCTTGACCATGTGGTAAACCATGCCAGGTATGGGAATAACAAACCGAATATTCATTTCAGAAGAGTATAAGTATAATAGGTATATTTTGATTTTCCCGCAAAAAATCATACACAAAACACAAACAATGAACACACAGAAGATTGGGAAAATCGGAGAAACTGGCAAAGTTTACCCACATTCAACGCACAAACATATATTCAAAATAAAAAAAAGACAAAGACAAGAACGGGTATCGTTCGGGCGTCAAACTTATGTAACATAAACACTCGGCTGGCCCCAATTAATAAATACACTTTGATAGTGAACTTTGAAGGACAATACAACCGCATAATCTATTGTTGACTACGAGTCTTCATTACCGGTCCATGTCGGGTATGGGATTAGTTAGCCAGTTATTTCATTATTTGTTTCAGATTATCAGTCTCAATAAAGTGGAAGCCGGGCCGTAACCAACCCAATTAGCGACGAAGAGTACAGAAATCCTAGCGCACATAATTGAGTTCTGCAGGGTCAGCGAACACGCAAAGTATAACCAGATATAGATAACCAAAGTTACCCTAGCAGACATCTCTCAGCAGACATCTCTCTCGTTTTTGAACGCGCCGATCACTGTTGCCAGAACTCAGATTTCAATTGATCGATGCGAGAGTTTACGAAAAAGGCATCGATGCAAAATCAGCTGATGCTTTATGTGTTGCCAGATTAACCATAAAAACTGTGAATAATTGCCGAAAAATTACAGTTCTCCCCCAAATATAAGTGTCTCACAAATATATCCGCTTAGTATAAGAAATATAAGTATAAGTGCTTATAATGGGAAGTAAACACAACGAGTTTGACAAAGATTGGATAGGTGGAAGAGTTACTTATTATCGTTTAAACCTGTCCCAGTCGTCAATTTTTGATAAAATTGGTAAAAAGACCTACTTTGCCCCAAAAAGATGTGTCTTACAATCATGACCCTTTCCATTTATACATAAACAGTAGTAGTACATTTAATAAAGTGTTTATACAACGAGTTTCAAAAAGTTTGTATGGGGGGAAGATATTTTTATTCTCGTTTAAACATGACCCGCTTGACAATTTATGATAGAAATGGCAAAAAGTCCTCTTTTGCTCCAAAAAATGAGTGTCTTGCAATTACGGGCCCCACATTTACAAAAGACCAGTAGTAGTACATATAATATAATGTTAATACAGCGAGTTTGAAAAAGTTTGTATGGGGGGAAAATATTTTTATAATGGCTTAAACATGGCCCGATAATCACTTTTTGATAGAAATGGCAAAATGACCTATTTTGCCCCAAAAAATGAGTGTCTTGCAGTTATGGGCCCCTCATTTACACAAGACCAGTAGTAGTACATATAATAAAGTGTTAATACAGCGAGTTTGAAAAAGTTTGTATGGGGGGATAATATTTTTATAATCGTATAAACATGGCCCGATAGTAAATTTTTGATAAAAAAAATGGCAAAAAGACCTACTTTGCCCCAAAGAATGAGTGTCTTGCAGTTATGGGCCCCACATTTACAAAACACCAGTAGTAGTACATATATTAAAGTGTTAATACAGCGAGTTTGAAAAAGTTTGTATGGGGGGAAGATATTTTTATTATCGCATAAATATGGTCCGATAGTCAATTTATAAGAAAAATGGCAAAAAGACCTCTTTTGCCCCAAAAAATGAGTGCCTTGCAGTTATAGGCCCCACATTTACAAAACACCAGTAGTAGTACATATAATAAAGTGTTAATACAGCGAGTTTGAAAAAGTTTGTATGGGGGGAAGATATTTTTATAATCGCTTAAACATGGCCCGATAGTCAATTTTTGATAAAAAATGGCAAAAAGACCTAGTTTCCCCATAAAATGAGTGTCTTGCAATTACGGGCCCCTCATTTACACAAGACCAGTAGTAGTACATATAATAAAGTGCTAATACAGCGAGTTTGAAAAAGTTTGTATGGGGGGATAATATTTTTATAATGGCCCAAACATGGCCCGATAGTTAATTTTTTATAGAAATGGCAAAAAGACCTCTTTTGCCCCAAAAAATGAGTGTCTTGCAGTTATGGGCCCCTCATTTACACAAGACCAGTAGTAGTACATATAATAAAGTGCTAATACAGCGAGTTTGAAAAAGTTTGTATGGGGGGGAAGATATTTTTATAATCGCTTAAACATGGCCCGATAGTCAATTTTTGATAAAAAATGGCAAAAAGACCTAGTTTCCCCATAAAATGAGTGTCTTGAAATTACGGGCCCCTCATTTACACAAGACCAGTAGTAGTACATATAATAAAGTGCTAATACAGCGAGTTTGAAAAAGTTTGTATGGGGGGATAATATTTTTATAATGGCCCAAACATGGCCCGATAATCAATTTTTGATAGAAATGGCAAAAAGACCTACTTTGCCCCAAAAAATGAGTGTCTTGCAATTACGGGCCCCTCATTTACACAAGACCAGTAGTAGTACATATAATAAAGTGTTAATACAGCGAGTTTGAAAAAGTTTGTATGGGGGGAAGATATTTTTATAATCGCTTAAACATGGCCCGATAGTCAATTTTTGATAGAAATGGCAAAAAGACCTATTTTGCCCCAAAAAATGAGTGTCTTGCAGTTATGGGCCCCTCATTTACACAAGACCAGTAGTAGTACATATAATAAAGTGCTAATACAGCGAGTTTGAAAAAGTTTGTATGGGGGGAAGATATTTTTATAATCGCTTAAACATGGCCCGATAGTCAATTTTTGATAAAAAATGGCAAGAAGACCTAGTTTCCCCATAAAATGAGTGTCTTGCAATTACGGGTCCCTCATTTACACAAGACCAGTAGTAGTACATATAATAAAGTGCTAATACAGCGAGTTTTAAAAAGTTTGTATGGGGGGAAGATATTTTTATAATCGCTTAAACATGGCCCGATAGTCAATTTTTGATAAAAAATGGCAAAAAGACCTAGTTTCCCCATAAAATGAGTGTCTTGAAATTACGGGCCCCTCATTTACACAAGACCAGTAGTGGTACATATAAAAAAGTGCTAATACAGCGAGTTTGAAAAAGTTTGTATGGGGGGATAATATTTTTATAATGGCCCAAACATGGCCCGATAATCAATTTTTGATAGAAATGGCAAAAAGACCTACTTTGCCCCAAAAAATGAGTGTCTTGCAATTACGGGCCCCTCATTTACACAAGACCAGTAGTAGTACATATAATAAAGTGTTAATACAGCGAGTTTGAAAAAGTTTGTATGGGGGGAAGATATTTTTATAATCGCTTAAACATGGCCCGATAGTCAATTTTTGATAGAAATGGCAAAAAGACCTATTTTGCCCCAAAAAATGAGTTTCTTGCAGTTATGGGCCCCTCATTTACACAAGACCAGTAGTAGTACATATAATAAAGTGCTAATACAGCGAGTTTGAAAAAGTTTGTATGGGGGGAAGATATTTTTATAATCGCTTAAACATGGCCCGATAGTCAATTTTTGATAAAAAATGGCAAAAAGACCTAGTTTCCCCATAAAATGAGTGTCTTGCAATTACGGGCCCCTCATTTACACAAGACCAGTAGTAGTACATATAATAAAGTGCTAATACAGCGAGTTTGAAAAAGTTTGTATGGGGGGAAGATATTTTTATAATCGCTTAAACATGGCCCGATAGTCAATTTTTAATAGAAATGGCAAAAAGACCTATTTTGCCCCAAAAAATGAGTGTCTTGTATTACGGGCCCCACATTTACAAAACACCAGTAGTAGTACATATAATAAAGTGTTAATTCAGCGAGTTTGAAAAAGTTTGTATGGGGGGAAGATATTTTTATAATCGTATAAACATGGCCCGATAGTCAATTTTTGATAAAAAATGGCAAAAAGACCTACTTTGCCCCAAAAAATGAGTGTCTTGCAATTACGGGCCCCTAATTTACACAAGACCGGTAGTAGTACATATAATAAAGTGTTAATACAGTGAGTTTGAAAAAGTTTGTATGGGGGGAAGATACTTTAATTATCGTTTAAACATGGCCCGGTAGTCAATTAATGATAGAAATATACTGCTATCAGATACAAATATACGCAAAAATTGTTCGAATGGCCGCACGGAATGTATCAGCATGACGGCTTTGGACCACCCTGGTCTACCTCATTGAAAAACTCCCGACTTCGCTGACCACTGGATCGTTGAAATGCGATCGCGGAATTGTTCATTAGTCCAATACTTGAAAAGGGGCAAAAAGCGATAGAAAAAGGGTTTGAATCTCGGGATCCCAACCCCATTTGTAATAGCTAAAAAAAACTCAAGAAAGTTCCTCCATTAGATACAAATATACGCTAAAATTGTTGTGTGAGCCGCACAGAATGTATCAGCATGACAGAGTTTGGACCACTCTGGTGTATCTTATTAAAAAACTCCCGACTTCACTGACCACTTGATCGCCGCGTCACATAGTGTAAATAGTTCATTGGTCCAATTGTTGAAGGGCAAAATTTTTTTTTAAAACAAATATGCAGCAACAAGGAGAATACTAGAAAGAAAAAACAACAACAATTTAAGAAAACGACTCATTGGCCCATTTCGTGTCCAGTAAATAAGTTTCAGTGTTTCTGTTTAATTTAGAAGGTTAATATGATACTTGAAGAGAAGACGAAAAATAAGCAAACATTTTGAAGTTTGAATCGTCTGGTGAACTCGTAATATTTTAATAAACACCGATAAACTATATTAAATACTGTTTCCCCTCTTTGCTTAGTGCCCTAAGCACGTGCTTATATTGTTTATATTGTTTACCCTAACTCAGTTAGTCCACTTTAGGCCGACGGTGACGCGATTTTGGGCAACAACTTAATGAACGCGGAACACAGTTTGGGAAACGCTGTTATATTAGGAGCATTAATCATGCTGAGTTAAGTGACTTGCGTGCCGCACTAACAATAAACTTTATTACCAAGTCGGGGGCTACAAACTATCCTCCCGCGGGCCGCAATTGGCCCGCGAGTTTGAGACCCCTGATTTAATGGGTAATCCAGCGCTGAGGTGTGTGAGGCCATGCCATCTTTCCTAATGGTTATTTGAGTCACATGGTGGCCACGTCATATTTTTTGGAGTTATCATATGTTCCACTTATCAGGCCACGTCATCTTTCTGATTCGGTTACGTAATAAATAATGCATTGCCATAAGAAACCCATGACATTTTACCACATGGTGTTGTAATGTGCCACGTACACGCCACGTCATCTTTCTTGAAGGTATTGTTGCGTAATAATCCATATTACCAGGGTGTTGCATGTGTGAACGTGAGCTCGACCACTTCCAGACAAAGTGACTATCCAGACGGGTGAGTATCGTTTATTCGTTTTACATTTACCGTAACTCCTTGATCTATCATTTCAGTCAACATGCGAGGTTATAGGACAAGACCAGTGGCCTATCCAAAAGGTGCTGCGACTGCAAGCGGCAAACAAACCGCATACCTCCATGGTAGCAAACAACTCGGCCGCCCTCATCTTCTCGTGGTGTCCGACAGTAATGCCCGCAATTATACATACCCTAAGGTAAGTTTATTGATTATAGCAATTTACCAACCTATATCATTCACTTTAAAAATTCCAAGAAATAGAATTTGAAATTTTTCGCGTCATTCACAAATAAATAGCCTATGTCTACTCAATGAAGAAAATATACCGTAATCTAATTCTTTATAGGACTGGATTACGAGCTTTGGGAGGCGACCTAAACACATGATATGAATATTTTGTCTCACATTGCATATTTGTTACAAGTACTGCAATTAAATAGTTTGTGTTATTTGTTTACATTACAGATTGTCTCCCCATCGCGATCATCTCCGTTTTCTCTTTCTTCTATATGCCTACCTGGCGGCCAGTTTCGTCATGGCGTGAAGGAGATTTCGGAGACTGATCCATTCGCCAATGTGGACTACGTTTTGTTAGCACTTGGCACCAATGACATCGCAAGATTCAATGGCTGGAGCAAGGATTCCCGTGTATATGCCGAGCAACTCATTCGAGTGACTCAGCAGGCATATCCGGGAGCGAAGGTTTGTTTCTTTGAACTAACTAAAAATATTTCCAAGTGAAGTAAATTGTTTTTCTGTGTTGTCAAATTTTCCATTCGAACAATGGGAATTGCTTTAGCATAATTTGAACTCTCACATTAATAAAATATGTGTTACGCTCTTTTCGCTACATAGTTAATGATCTTCAAAATTATCGAACCCACATTTTTGTTTTTTATAGAGATAGAAGTAAGTTTATTTTTATCGTTGGTGTGATTACAGTTAAAGTTTAAAAGCAAGTCTTTTTTAGCCCTTGTCGTTCCTAAGAATGGGCCATGAATGCTGCTATTCTCATGAACTATTGTTCTCGTTTAGATAATATTATCCCAGATCCTTCCTCAACAAAACTGCTGCGTTGCTGAAGCTAACAAAGATATGGAAAGGATCACCAAGTCTTTTGGCGTTCGTCTCGTGGACTTGGATGTCGGCAGGATACCTCGTTTATGGAGTGATGGGCTTCACTTATCCGACAGAGGATTGCATCGCTACATGGAGATCCTTGAATCAGTTATGTCAAAGATTGTAGTAGAAGGTAATTGCATTATTTTCACGCTAAAAATTCCAAACTATATTGCATAAGTTCAAGTGTCACTTTTTATGCTACGTTGTATATGCCCTGCATAGCGTAAATGTACTATACTGTACAAGTAAGTACAAGCAAAGCAAAGTGCTGTAGCATAGTTGTTTCCATGATGTTAGAAATATTAGTGTTTTCAAACAGTTTTTCTCGAGAACCATACATTTATTATTTTTATCACAAACGACTCTCACTACCGTTTTAATATTCTCAATCTCGGAATGTTTCAGATGCGCCGCCCAAGTCCTCAAGACCAGCAACTACATCATATAACCGTAAGGACGATTTTCATACTTTTATAGCTCCCATCGCTCATCGTCCATCTTATGCTGATGTGCTTTCGCATGGACGTAAAGCGCGTGCACCAGGACCAGATACAGTTGTCAGGTCTCTATCGAATGTCCCTTCCCCCACCTCCATCCTTCAGAATTCTTGCCTTATATCTCTAAAGACTTCACCCCCATCCGCACAGACTTTTAGTCCATCTTATGCTGATGTGCTTCTGCGTGGACTGAAAGGGCGTGCTACAGACACGATTGCGAGATCATTGTCGTCTGTTTCTATTCCCATTCTCCAGAGCCCTTGCCTTACTGCTAATCCTTCGCCTCCACCCGCACATACTTTAAGTCCATCTTATGCTGATGTGCTTCTGCGTGGACTAAAAGGGCGTGCTACAGACACGATTGCGAGATCATTGTCGTCTGTTTCTATTCCCATTCTCCAGAGCCCTTGCCTTACTGCTAATCCTTCGCCTCCACCCGCACATACTTTAAGTCCATCTTATGCTGATGTGCTTCTGCGTGGACTAAAAGGGCGTGCTACAGACACGATTGCGAGATCATTGTCTCCTGTTTCTTTACCCGCACATACTTTGAGTCCATGCAATGGTGATGTGCCTTCGCGTGGGCTTGAAGACAGTGTGCCACATAAAGTCTTGGTACCTGTGCAGTCTCACAAAGTGTGTCACATGCAACTCGTACCGACGCTAACTCTTCACAGAACATTGCAATGTCATCCTTTCGCCGTCGATCTTTTCGACAAAATACTGAATTTCCGACTTCTGCCCTCTCTAGTTACCCGATTTGCACTGTTCTTCCCAAATCTATTTCTGACAAAGTATCATTGCATAGTGATCAACCAACCAATATTGAATGTCTTAATTTTAATCGGCCAAGTCAGGCCATTACAGATTTTAGCCGTCTTGAATACTCACTCTTAGAATGCAAGCAGTCGGGAGGTGTGTTCTGTTGCTTTGAAATTTCGATCGAGTCATTTATTTCGGGAATTGACGGACTGGGTTCATTCAATCCAGATTGTGGCAACGACTGGGTCAGATTAGCCAATGTAATTTGGAACAAGAAGTTTGCAAAAAGTGCTTTGAAAAATGCCATCCGAAAATTAAAAAAATTTTGGAACAAAAATGCAGAAAAAATTAAAAGTCAAAGTTTAGTATTTTCGGTTCAACCCTCAGAGGTAGTAAAAACGCTTCCGTCAACCGACGGAACAATTGATATTTTCGACCATCCTGAAGTACCGGCATTCAGCGACACCATGTCGGATGACAATTTGCCCGATTTATACTCTCATTTTAAAAACGAAAAAGACAGTGAAATTTACGAAAAAGAACGTAAACAATTTGGCGATTCACCAAAACAATCTAAGCGTAAAAATTTGATTTTAAAAAGTAACACACCGACTGACTGCAGCAGGTCATCTAAATTATCTAACGCAATAACCACTGAAGAAGATTTAAAAGAGGTTAGTCGAAATTTAAATATATTTTCCAATTCGAACAAAACTGATCAACCTCCAAGTCCAGTGCAAGCGTCTGTCGTGATGGAATGCGGAAATCCGCAAAATAAAGCTAAATTTCGAATGGATAAAAAAATTTGGAGTAATCTTTTTAAATGCATTATTGGGAGGCGAATAAAAAATCCGAACTGGGTCGATGTCATTAGAAGTGCTATTAAAAAAAGTGACCCATACTGTTCGTATGCATTTAGATGGCATACTGTAAATTCGGGAGACTTTTCTGAACGCGTTTTCGCTTGCAGTGGACATTGTGGCTTCTCGGGCTGCAGTCGTAAAATATCTGTAATATCCTATAGAGAGGACCCTCGCATGTTCCATGTTAGGTATACGGGAAATAGGTATCACGTTGGTATTAAATCAATCCAACTTAAGGGTAAACGGCGGGAGGAATTGAAAGAAAAATTGGTTCATTCTCTTCCTCGCAATATGTATTTAAAAAAAATTGGTGCCCTCTCCTCCGATGTTTTTCATTCTGGTAATAGGGACGATGCTCCGTCACAGGCGGTGTTAAAAAAGGCGCGATATGAGGCTAGATTGGTAAATGTCCCAGATTTCGATAATCAATGGAATTCGCTTGACTGTTTGAGAAAATTTCAGGCCAGAAAATTCAACAATAAATTAATTCGTGGAACCTTGCAGCAAATTTCACAAGTTCCTCCAGGTATTATGTTGTGGTCGGAACAGTCTGTAAGAATATTCATCCAAAATGCTCAAAATGACATAATTTATATTGACGCTACTGGTGGGGTACTGCCTTCTGGTGCCCAAAGCCCATATTACATTTACGAAATAGTTACTCGCCATCCCCAAAAGGGCAAATCCCCATTTGCTGTTGCAACGTTTGTTACGAATCGGCACAACATTGCAAATATTTCGAACTTTTTGTCACAATTCCGTTCTGATGTTTCCAAATTGACCAAACGATTTCCCGCAAAAGTTTTTATATGTGATGGTAGTATGGCCCTCATTAAGTCGATAATTCAGGTAAACATGCGCGAAAGTTTAGAGGCCTACATATCACGCTGTTATTCGGTCATTCAAGGCAGTGCAAATTTGGATATGCTTTCCCGACCCTTTCTTCACCTATGCACCAGCCATACCATGAAAAATTTCAAGCAATTGGCGTGTAGGGTTCCAAAAGTAAAGCGGGAATTCATGCATATATTTGGGTTGCTTGTTTGCTGCAAGGAAATTAAAAAACTTCGTAAAATTATTTATCATTTGACAATATTATTGATATCCCTGAATTCGAATCTTGTTGATAATAGCTGGTCGTACTTGAAAAAGCGTATCGAAAAACAAAATATTCCACCCCCACCCGAATGTGTTTTCGATCATGAAGCATCGGGTGAACTTTTACCAGATGCAGACTGGAGTGAGAGTAATCCTTTTACCGAATTACTATATCTGGATATTGCTAGAGCTACAAAAATTGCTACTGATGCGGGTTTTTGTGGTTCCAACTCTTTTTATTGTCCGGAAGTAATGACTAAATTTAAAACGTTTTATGTACCCAAAATTTGTCTATGGGGCGCTTTGCTAGTAGGTGATTTGGGCAGGTTTGGTACAACAATAGGCTATGAAAAGTATAAGCATTTTTACGCAAAATCATCGGTCTCTAACAAACAGAACTTAGCAAAAGATAATCGAACACAGGGAATCATGGAGAAAAGTCAACAGGAGCTAAAGCGTACTCGTTTCAACAACAGGCGGTTTAAACGTCTTGACGAGATCGCTGTAGTGTATGATCAACTTCATGATTCCCTAATTAGGGAATATCAGGATAATTTGATTGTTCGTCCCAAAAAAAGGAAAGTCGATAACAGAGACCAAATTGACCAAGAAATTGAGAAATGGGGTAAAAGATGTAGAAATATGGGTAATGATAAATCGAAAGGTATATATTTACAGCCACCGTCTAGACCTCTGAAAGCTTCTTGCCCAATAGAATTGCTTGATAATGATGTATTGGAAACGGAAATAATATGTGAGGGGTCTTCTCAGTCAATGGCATTGCGATTTAGGTCACCCAAAATTGATTTTCGAAACTTGGTACATATGTCCAACGTTGACTTTGAAATATTGAGCTCCAATACAAATTTCCGAAGGGATTGGTTCACATCGGACATTATAAATACCGCATCGCTGATTTTGTCATCGCAGTACCCGAATGCTGACGGCCTTCAAAGCACGACACTTTATACCACAATATCTGGCCCAAAGGTCTACGCTCCTTTCAAAAAGTTTATTCAAATTTTGTTCGTGCATGATAATCACTGGGTAGCTGCGTCAAACATATTTTCTTTCAATCAGAATACCATTCAAATCTATGATAGTTCGTACTTGAAATACACAGAAAATGACAAATATGCTATTTCGCTTCTCATGCGGCCAACATTAGGAACAAACAAACTACAGATTGAATTTCCTCCCGTCCAGCAACAAACGTTAGGTGCATCTTGCGGACCATTTGCAATAAGTTTTTGCATAGCTTTATGCGAAAGAATTAGACCAGAGGATATAGTTTTCGATGAGATAAATCTGCGAAAAAATATTTATGATGGCATAAGTTCTAAACGATTCTCACCAAATTTTAATATCGGCCGAAACCACAATAAAACCAATACGAAATTTATGGATATTCAGATATTTTGTAACTGCCGACTGCCCTACATACAAAATCAGACTATGATAGAATGCACTTCATGTTTGGAATGGTACCACCCGGAATGTTGCAATACTCCTGTGCCAACTGAGGCACTGGAAGATTGCAAAATTGAATGGCATTGCGAGAAGTGCAATCGATGCTAAATTTTTTCGTTATATATTCACCATATGCCTAACTCCAATTATTTTTCAGATCCATCGGCTTCATGGACACACAAATGATCAGTCTATTTTACCTTTTGCAATATATGCCAAAGTTAAGGGTTTTCTCTCTCGATCGTCGCCAGTTTTGAGATGAAAACCATCACGATAGTTGGCACCTTGACGTGGTGTGGTGGCTTACTACTAAGACCAACTAATTATCCAATGCAATAAGTGTGTCTACTACCCAAAGTGTAAATGGGGGACCCTGATTATAAGACATTTTTTTTAAGGGCGAACTATGTCATTTTGCCATTTCTATCGTAAATTGACTAGCGGGCCATGTTTAAGCGATTATAAAAATATTTTCCCCCCATACAAATTTTTCAAACTAGCTGTATTAACACTTTATTATATGTACTACTGCTGGTCTTGTGTAAATGAGGGGCTCGTAATTGTAAGATACTCATTTTTTGAGACAAATTAGTTTTTTTTACCATTTCTATCATTAATTGACTAGCGGGCCATGTTTAAGCGATTATAAAAATATCTTCCCCCCATACAAACTTTTTCAAACTCGCTGTATTAACACTTTATTATATGTACTACTACTGGTGTTTTGTAAATGTGGGGCCCATAACTGCAAGACACTCATTTTTTGGGGCAAAAGAGGTCTTTTTGCCATTTTTCTCATAAATTGACTGTCGGGCCATGTTTATGCGATAATAAAAATATCTTCCCCCCATACAAACTTTTTCAAACTCGCTGTATAAACACTTTGTTATATGTACTACTGCTGGTCCTGTGTAAATGTGGGGCCCATAACTGCAAGACACTCATTCTTTAGGGAAAACTAGGTCTTTTTGCCATTTTTTATCAAAAATTGACTACCGGGCCATGTTTGGGCGATTATAAAAATATCTTCCCCCCATACAAACTTTTTCAAACTTGCTGTATTAACACTTTATTATATGTACTACTACTGGTGTTTTGTAAATGTGGGGCCCATAACTGCAAGACACTCATTTTTTGGGGCAAAAGAGGTCTTTTTGCCATTTTTATCATAAATTGACTATCGGGCCATGTTTATGCGATAATAAAAATATCTTCCCCCCATACAAACTTTTTCAAACTCGCTGTATTAACACTTTATTATATGTACTACTACTTGTGTTTTGTAAATGTGGGGCCCATAACTGCAAGACACTCATTTTTTGGGGCAAAAGGGGTCTTTTTGCCATTTTTCTCATAAATTGACTATCGGGCCATGTTTATGCGATAATAAAAATATCTTCCCCCCATACAAACTTTTTCAAACTCGCTGTATTAACACTTTATAATATGTACTACTACTGGTCTTGTGTAAATGAGGGGCCCGTAATTGCAAGACACTCATTTTTTGGGGAAAACTAGTTCTTTTTGCCATTTTTTATCAAAAATTGACTACCGGGCCATGTTTGGGCGATTATAAAAATATCTTCCCCCCATACAAACTTTTTCAAACTTGCTGTATTAACACTTTATTATATGTACTACTACTGGTGTTTTGTAAATGTGGGGCCCATAACTGCAAGACACTCATTTTTTGGGGCAAAAGAGGTCTTTTTGCCATTTTTCTCATAAATTGACTGTCGGGCCATGTTTATGCGATAATAAAAATATCTTCCCCCCATACAAACTTTTTCAAACTCGCTGTATAAACACTTTGTTATATGTACTACTGCTGGTCCTGTGTAAATGTGGGGCCCATAACTGCAAGACACTCATTCTTTAGGGAAAACTAGGTCTTTTTGCCATTTTTTATCAAAAATTGACTACCGGGCCATGTTTGGGCGATTATAAAAATATCTTCCCCCCATACAAACTTTTTCAAACTTGCTGTATTAACACTTTATTATATGTACTACTACTGGTGTTTTGTAAATGTGGGGCCCATAACTGCAAGACACTCATTTTTTGGGGCAAAAGAGGTCTTTTTGCCATTTTTCTCATAAATTGACTATCGGGCCATGTTTATGCGATAATAAAAATATCTTCCCCCCATACAAACTTTTTCAAACTCGCTGTATTAACACTTTATTATATGTACTACTACTGGTGTTTTGTAAATGTGGGGCCCATAACTGCAAGACACTCATTTTTTGGGGCAAAAGAGGTCTTTTTGCCATTTTTCTCATAAATTGACTGTCGGGCCATGTTTATGCGATAATAAAAATATCTTCCCCCCATACAAACTTTTTCAAACTCGCTGTATAAACACTTTGTTATATGTACTACTGCTGGTCCTGTGTAAATGTGGGGCCCATAACTGCAAGACACTCATTCTTTAGGGAAAACTAGGTCTTTTTGCCATTTTTTATCAAAAATTGACTACCGGGCCATGTTTGGGCGATTATAAAAATATCTTCCCCCCATACAAACTTTTTCAAACTTGCTGTATTAACACTTTATTATATGTACTACTACTGGTGTTTTGTAAATGTGGGGCCCATAACTGCAAGACACTCATTTTTTGGGGCAAAAGAGGTCTTTTTGCCATTTCTATCATAAATTGACTATCGGGCCATGTTTATGCGATAATAAAAATATCTTCCCCCCATACAAACTTTTTCAAACTCGCTGTATTAACACTTTATTATATGTACTACTACTTGTGTTTTGTAAATGTGGGGCCCATAACTGCAAGACACTCATTTTTTGGGGCAAAAGGGGTCTTTTTGCCATTTTTCTCATAAATTGACTATCGGGCCATGTTTATGCGATAATAAAAATATCTTCCCCCCATACAAACTTTTTCAAACTCGCTGTATTAACACTTTATAATATGTACTACTACTGGTCTTGTGTAAATGAGGGGCCCGTAATTGCAAGACACTCATTTTTTGGGGAAAACTAGTTCTTTTTGCCATTTTTTTTCAAAAATTGACTATCGGACCATGTTTAAGCGATAATAAAAATATCTTCCCCCCATACAAACTTTTTCAAACTCGCAGTATTAACACTTTATTATATGTACTACTACTGGTCTTTTGTAAATGCGGGGACCGTAATTACAAGACACTCTTTTTTTGGAGCAAAGAGGTCTTTTTGCCATTTCTATCATAAATTGACAAGCGGGTCATGTTTAAACGAGAATAGAAATATCTTCCCCCCCATACAAATTTTTTGAAACTCGTTGTATAAACACTTTATTAAATGTACTACTGTTGTTTATGTATAAATGGAGAGTTATGATTGTAAGACACATCTTTTTGGAGGCAAAGTAGGTCTTTTTACCAATTTTATTAAAAATTGACGACTGGGACAGGTTTAAACGATAGTAAGTATCTCTTCCACCTATCCAATATTTGTCAAACTCGTTGTGTTTACTTTACATTATAAACACTTATACTTGTCTTTCTTATACTAAGCGGATATATTTGTGAGACACTTATATTTTGGGGAGAACTGTGATTTTTTGGCAATTATTCACAGTTTTTATGATTAATCTGGCAACGCATAAAGCATCAGCTGATTTTGCATCGATGCCTTTTTCGTAAACTCTCGCATCGCTCAATTGAAATCTGAGTTCTGGCAACAGTGATCGGGGCGTTCAAAAACGAGAGAGATGTCTGCTGAGAGATGTCTGCTAGGGTAACTTTGGTATATAGATAGGGTCGGTGGGGTCTCATGTACTTTCGTTCCTAACATACCTACTTCTAGTGGGCGTGGCATAACAATTTCTCATGTGTCAATCCTAACCCTCACCTGACTACGCCATTCAAATATTACGTAACTAGGACGTCACAGTGACGTAACAGAGCCCTTCGAAACTCTACGAACTGTCATCCAAGACGCGCAATGGACCTTTCCCCGACCTTTGACCCCCGGATAATTCTTCCTATACTTTACCATTGCAACATTTTCGGGGCTATTTTAAGGGTGCTTTCGCGAGTTGGCGCCTGTAAAATGGGGTGTGTGTTACAAACCATCATTATGAATCATCGCATACAGCAATCTTTTTTTTGAAAGTACCGGTAAAGAATTTCAGGCTAGTCTATCACAGCTATTTCTACACTAATTTTTATTACTGCAATCAAATTAAAACTCCTAGGAAGACAGAGTGATCATTGAATTATCTGATTTATATTTAAGTTTCTGAAACACAACTGAAAACTAACGAATAGAGTTCAAAAACGCGAAAACGAGGTAATGTTTACAACCACACTTGAAAATCTGTCTGAGTGAGAAAAGTGTCTGAGCGGATGCGAAAAGGGGGCATTGTTACGGCACTTTTTGCATCTTGCTGATTGGCCAATGTCACGAAGTAAACAAGGAAAACGATGCTCGGGGAAAGGTCCATCGAGCAAGCTTTTTCTCTCGTTTTCTGGTCGCAACCATTGAGGTGTAATGGTCGCAACGATCCCAATATGAGAGAGATCGATGACGTTAGTCAGTTATCGTATATTTGGCAAGCTCTATGACGTATTGTGATGTCATGGTGACTTGGTTTTTGGATGGCGTAGTCAGGTGGGGGTTAGGATTGACATATCAAAAAACTGTTATGTTATGCACGAAACTACACGAGACTTCTTTCCATTATTGTGACTCAGCACTAAATCGAACAATATTAACCCTTTCATCATCACATGATACCATATTTTATTATTATTTCAATTCAATTTGAAAAATCCATGACATGGCAAAATGATACTCTTTATAATTTATTGTTTTCTATTTCAATATACTCTTATACCTTCAAATTGTCTGGCTGAAATGCGATCATGAGAGGTTTTATGGAAATACAACCTGAATATCTTTTTTTTTTGAATCCTGATCTTTTTTAGCGGTATTCAGAACTATAAAATACAAAGTACTTTGAAAAAGCGAATAACTTGACAGAAATTATAGATAATAAAAAATAAAAGAGATGTTATTCAAGTAACGTATCTCTTACTTTTAGCCTACTGCAATCTTGTAGTTGTCAATTTTGAAAACCCGATCTCACATAAATGTAAAAATGCCTGTAAAGCTTTTTTTGCAATGTCGGGGTATTCAGATAGCAGCATTGCCCAAAAGCTTGCCAACGTAGCTTCCTTATAAATCGCAAAGACTCTTTTCAACTCATTATTGTTTGAGTTGTTAATCAACTAAACATGTTATTAGGACATTGTCCGTCTTTTGCGTCTCGTTGTTGCGGACCGGTAGTAACCTTTCCGAGGACCGGCGATGGGTCGCGGCCCGGTGGTTGCCCACCACTGCTTTAGTCATTCAGACAGATTTCATGGTTGTGAATATTACCTCGTTTTGTTGGTTTTCGCGTGTTATTTGTTGGATTTTAGCGGCCTATCCCTCTCAACCTTCATATTCTCGACCCACTGCCCTATCTCCTACAACTTAACTATCTTCGGACTGCGGTGCTATACTACTCGGTACCTGACCTAACGGCGCTTTATTCACGACCCGATCGCCACACTGAAGTTTACTATCTCGGGACCAACTTCCATGGGTTATACTGGTCGTGTATGCCAATGAGATGATTCAATCGTATGTCGACAAAACATGATTGACATCATTTGTATATGTAGACTGAAATCTCAAATGGTAAACAATAACCATAATTGGTAGTTTAAAAATTTGCTACTAATTAGGCTACTGATGGCATCGGGTTTGGAGTCACTGGTTTTAAAATTTTAACAGACCATTCGATATCGACTTATCTGAAGTATTTTTCTTCAACATTTTATAGTAAGAGCGATGCCAAAGATTGAGTGGGAACTGCGTCCTTTGCAACTTCATGAAGTTGCGGATAAGATAAGCTCAATTGTGGGACTGTGCTTTGAAGTACAGTTGGCAACGCTAGCTACGACAAAACATTTCATGGCTTAAAAATAGTTTGGAAGGGATTACACTCACTGAGCGACTATATTTTTGACTTTTCAGCCTTCTCAGTCACGTGAAAGAAATTTGTATATACACCTATCTGATTAAAAAATGCAGGACATGGCAGAACATACGTTGAAAAAGACCAAGCGTGCAAATACTTGCTTATTTTCTCATCGTTTTGCCTTGCACGGAAACATAGGCGACAATGAATGAATTTCCGAAAGGAACTCAGATACGTCGATATTGAAAGGCCTGTTAAAATTTTAAAACCAGTGATTCCAGACCCGATGCCATCAGTAGCCTAATTAGTAGCACATTTTTAAACTACTAATTATGGTTATTGGTTATCAATTGAGATTCCAGCCTACATTTACAAATGCCGTCAATCATGTTTTGTCGACGTACAATTGAATTATCTCATTGGCATACTCGACCAGTATAACACATGGAAGTTGGACCCAAGATAGTAAAGTTCAGTGTGGCGATCGGGTCGTGAGTGAAGCGCCGTTGGGTCAGGTACTGAGTAGTAAAGCACCGTGGTTCAAAGATAGGTAAGTTGTGGGAGATAGGGCAATGGGTTAGGGAGGTAGGAAGGTTGAGGGAGATAGAGCGGTGGGTCGTAGATAGGTAGGTTGAGAGAGGTAGAGCAGTGGATCGAGGATAGGGAAGATAGGGCAGTGGGTTAGGGAGGTAGGAAGGTTGAGGCAGATAGAGCAGTGGGTCGTGGATAGGTAGGTTGAGAGAGGTAGAGCAGTGGATCGAGGATAGGAAAGGTGGGACAGTGGGTAGAGAGGATAGGAAGGTTGAGGCAGTGGGTCAAGGGAGGTAGGGCAGTGGGTCGAGGATAGGTAGGTTGAGGGAAATAGAGCAGTGGGTCGTGGATAGGTAGGTTGATGGAGGTAGAGCAGTGGATCGAGGATAGGAAAGGTGGGTAGAGAGGGTAGGAAGGTTGAGGCAGTGGGTCAAGGGAGGTAGGGCAGTGGGTCGAGGATAGGTAGGTTGATGGAGGTAGAGCAGTGGATCGAGGATAGGAAAGGTAGGGCAGTGGGTAGAGGATAGGAAGGTTGAGGGAGGTAGGGCAGTGGGTCGAGGATAGGTAGGTTAAGGGAGATAGAGCAGTGGATCGAGGATAGGAAAGTTAGGGAGATAGGGCAGTGGGTCGGAGATAGGAAGGTAGCGCAGTGGGTCAAGGATAGAAAGGTTGAGGGAGGAGATAGGGCAGTGGGTCGAGGACAGTTTTTAAGTGAACGAGTAGCTCGCGGAGGCCCTAAGTGTCCTGAGGCTCCGTAATTTTAGAACCTGTAGTGTACGTAGTAGGATATAACAATGTGAACAACTAAGTAACGAATGTTTTCCCGACTTTTGATCTTGGTAAAATTCTTCCTCTTTACACTCTACCATTGCAAAATTATTGGTACTTATTTCAAGAATGGTTTTGCGAGGTTAGGACTTATATTTATCAAAAAACAATTAAAATCTAACAAATAACAAGCGAAAACCGACAAAACGAGGTAATATTCACAAACATGAAATCTGTCTGAATGACTAAAGCAGTGGTGGGCAACCACCGGCCGCGACCCATCGCCGGTCCGCGGAAAGGTTACTACCGGTCCGCAGAAACGTGACGCAAAAGACGGACAATGTCCTAATAACATCTTCAGTTGATTGAAATTCCAATCAATAATAAGTTGAAAAGAGTCTTTGCGATTGATATGGAAGCTACTTTGGCAATCTTTTGGGCAATGCTGCTATCTGAATACCCCGACATTGCAAAAAAAAAGCTTTACAGACATTTTTCCATTTATGTGAGATCGGGTTTTCAAAATTGACAACTACAAGATCGCAGTAGGCTAAAAAGAAGAGATACGTTACTTGAATAACATTCCTTTTATTTTTAAATTTAATATTAACCCAATTTTAAAACGTTTATTGTTACGCCAAATTCTGCACTTATGCTGATTGGCCAATGTTACGGCGGTAAATAAGGAAGTCTAAACTCGGGGAAAAATCCATAATTATAATCAGAGTTTTATATGTTGTTATAGCTAAATTCGGTACACAGACTCGATGCTTATATTTATGGTAAATTTAAATTGTTTTGCAACCCAGCGTGGAGAGCTCTGCGACCCAAAATTTGGTCGCGACCCCGTATTTGCGGACCCCTGGCCTAGAGCAGTAGTTCCCAACCTGTCTACCCTGGCGGACCGGTAAAATTAAATGTATTCGCGAACCGCCAAAAAATTGAAATGACTGGGACAGAAAAGGAGAACATATATTTGCGTAATATGATGCAATGTCGGGCACTCAATATGCTTCTAGACGAAAAAGGCACACCTAAAAACATTTCACACGAAAAAAAACTATTAAATAATGTGCCGGCCAAAAATTGAAATGGGTTAAGTAAGAAAAAAAAACACATAAAACATTCCACATGAAAAACATGTACATGCCAAATCGTACAAACACAATTAAAAAATTTGCTGCCGTTTTGTTTCCAATATAGGATTGCAAACGAGGCCTCAAAGAAGTTTATGCAACACGTAGCTCTGCAGTGGCAGCCGACAAGGGAAACGACTTTTGTTGTAATGACTAATTAAATTAGTTAGGTATTAATCTGACTCCAAACAAAATAGATAAATAGGTTACGTGTTCAGCTTGAGATGTCTGCTAATTTGATATAACAGCAAGGATCCAGACAATTGCCTGTATAGATTTTATTTCCTTCGATAAATATATTACAATAAACTTAAGTCAAATAAATCAACTCACAATTCTAAGCCAGGTTGTTGATAGATTAGATTAAGTAAAAGGTTATCAGATTAATTGTACTTAATGATCTCTTTGTGGCAGCCGACTTCTTTGCTTCGTTTTAATTGAAGCTAGCGATGAAAATGTTTTTTCGTATAAAGCATAAAAGTAACTGGTTGAAAACATGGACAAACAGACTGCTCGATTACATAAAGATGTGCATTTGTTATCACAACTTTCATCAAGCTTTCTCAATTTCATCGGGTTTATCATATTAACCCTCTGCAGTTGACCGACGCCTCAAGCGAGATCAACTTACATTACAATGACAAAGTCGTCGGTAACTTGGCACCAAGCTCAAAATCCTACTGTGCCTGCTCAAAATACTGGAAAAGATCTCTGTGGCCCGTGTTATTTTTTTGCGCGTCTCGTGACCACCTGCAGGGTCGCAACAAGTTCATATCTTACTGGAATAATATACCGTTCTCGACTGTTATAAGTATAAGTTTATTTCGACTTCATAATCAGCATAACAATAAAATGATTTATAAAAACAAATAAATAAAAACTGATTATGAAATTAGGAGAGAGCAAACAAAACCTTAGATAAGTTTTAAAACGCACGGAATGTATATAAGATGAAAGGTTTTGCCAAGAAGAAGCGGTACGTGTTCACTCCCCTAAAATAAATGAAATATTTCACACACGCTCACACGCACCCACACACACAACCATAGAGAAGTTGTAGAGTGAAAAGAACGTGAAAAATTACATACTGGTAGTGAAAAAATGAAAATTACTTGCCACACCACATTAATGACGCGGCGGTGTGGCTCAACGGGCTAAGCGTTAGGAGTACGCTCGCCACCGCACCTCTAATTACTCTGCGTGGGTTCGCAGGTTCGAATCCTATGCAGGGATGGTTATGTGAGAGAGTGCAACTCCGTGCAACTCCTCGCCGTCGTTGGGTGGTTCACGTAACCGCTGGTCGGTTACGGCTTCCTCCACCACCAAGTCAATGCTTCCGAAAACAAACAATACAGTAAAAACTAATCCCATACCCGAATTGGAATGGTAACCGGACGAGAGGCCGTGGTTCGCCATATGGATAAGCCGTCTTATCGGTTTTCCTTCTCCTCAGGGATAAATATGTAAATCCTATCCTAATAAATTTGTAATGTTTGCCACTGATAAATTTTATAAATGGGAGTGAACAGTATACATAAACTTTTATGAAAAATATATTACCAAGCTGATAATAGTTGGAGTCAAATGCCAAAAATGCCCAACCAAAGTTTTCTAGTATAAACAAAGAAATATACATAACGTTTTATATGGATGGTCATATTAATCAGGAAAAGCACGCAGAACAAAAAAGCACGCGTGCCGATTTTTAGGTTTCTGAATCTTGCGAGAAGTGTGATTACTCGGCGCCTAGTTCTCGCGAAAGACGTTGCGTGAGAATTGCGTAAAAAAACAACGCAACCTCGTCTTCGGTAGAGCGATTGAGAGGACATAAAAACAACGAAATTTCTCGCGGATTGACGAAAAAGCTTCGCGAACCAGCACCGGCGGTTGGGAACCTCTGGCCCCAACCCAGGGGTCGGCAACCTTTTGTCGCTCGCGGGCCAAAATTAACGGTAGCAGATCTTGGCGGGCCGCACTTATTTCTAAAAAGTTAATTAAAAGCCGAACAGATGGTCGATGAATCACAACTTTTTTCACACAGATCAGAAGAAGTTGAAATTAAGAAGAATGAGACAACTCGTGAACTCAACTTTTCGACATGCTGGATTTTGGACAATTTGACATTCTCAGAGCATTACATTCTTCGGCGCGCCAGAAGTGTTTGTACCAATATGGAGGTAGCTAATTTTGTTTGCCTACTTTACATTAGGTTGTGTATAAGGGGACGGAAGTCTATGGGCAGGTGGTATATTCACTTGGCTAACACAGACAGTCCCCGAACTCGTAATAGAACTAAAATAAGGAAAATCGGAATAAAATTGTGCCCTTACCCTAACCTGGTACACACACTACGGAAGTACCCATTTTTCTATAGGATACTGTTAAAAATGTTGTCCAAATAACTAATATACCCTTGTACCTCCGATTATCCTACGTGGGTTACTTGGTTCGAATCCCATGGGGGATAATTATGTGGCAAAGGATTGGCGGCTTTCTCACCACTGTAGTTTGGTTCACGTAACCCCTGGTCCGTTACGGCTTCCTACACCATCAAGACCGAGCGTCTGGAAACGAATAACTAACTGGCTTACCGTAATTTCTTACCCGATATGAACTGGCAAGCGGACGAGGACCATGGTTCGCCAAATGATTAATGAGTTTCGGGATAAATATAGAAGTCCTAACCTATTGTGTGGATTTGCAGCCACAGAATCTTCGGAGGGTTCTGATAACTTGGCGAGAATACTTATTCGTGAAACAAAGAATTCAGACACCGCATCAAAATCCCTGCCTCGAATTCGCGAAAAAAAAAACGAATTAATATGACGTGCCTATGTTTATTATGTGATGGATTAAATGTGAATATGAGGTAATAATGAAGCACACGAGACAGTTGTATATATACATTGATAATGAATGTTTCCCTAAGCATCAACTTCCTTGTTTATTTCCGTAACAGTGGCCACTCAGTATTCTAGAAACAGCGAAAATGTTAACCAGACTTAAATGCAGTTGGAAAAAATTAAATCTCCAATCTCTACGATATATGATCGAGAAAGGGTATGAAAAAACAACAATTTTCCGCCAATGTTTTTTCCAATCCACTGGTATTCCATTCAAGAAATTTTCACATTTGAAGCTTCCCGTCCCTTTTGGCCTTGTTTTAAATCGAAGCTCACACTATCGCCTTCACGGAGTGACTTGAATCCTTCACCTATTATATCCGAGTGATGCACAAAAATATCATCACTTCCATCGTCAGGTGTGATAAAGCCGTACCCCTTATCATCACTGAAAAACTTCACTGTTCCAGATTGGGGCATCTTGATGGCTAAGTATAAATATACAGGCAGAGAGCAGACCTGGAAAACGTAACATGGAGTATTTCAGACGATTCAGACCCTTTTCTAAAATTTGGAATACCCTAACTAATTTTGAGGTTTGAAACCACATTTCTAATTCCAACTTAAAAAAAATTGTATTTAAATATCCAAAAAAGGCGTATATAGCAGTACAGATAGCAAGTCACATATGTAACACATTTCTGTAAGCTTCAATTAGTTTTATCGCTAATAACAAAATATATACCACCTCCTGAATTTAGAAACACCAAAAAAATGAAAAACACTGTTGCTACTGGATATAATACAAGAGTGAAAATGACTATTTATTTAATCCAAGAGTCTTGCGGCACACCAACAAAAAAGTATGTCTGTAGCGTTTCTCTGACCAAAATCAAACTTCCTCAGACAAGCAGTTTACAACAATGACAAGAAAAGAACAATAATGCGGTTTCTTGAATTGCATAGTATAGCAGTACAGATAGCAATATATAACACATTTCTGTAATCTCCAATAAGTTTTATCACTAATAGCAAAATATATACCACCTCCCAAATTTAGAAACACTAAAAAAATGAAAAGAGCTGTTACTACTGGATTAAATCACTGCAAAATGCGCAAAACTGTTTTGCACCCGAGAAAAGAATTCCCAGCGAATAACCTCGAGGCAAGACGGCGAGTTCATTAATACGTTCTCGTAAATGCTGACCCGGATGTAGACCACAACCTTTTTCTTTATTCTCTCAAATTGCCAAAGCAAGCGACGAGTTCATTTGACCTTCTGTTTACTTTACAAACCATTGGTCAATCTGTAAACGAAGCATTTTAACAGCGACGTCGTAAAATTGAAGATCTGTTCTGTGGCGTCATAATGTACACAGATGACCCCTGGCCTATATATATAATAACACGGAAAAACAACGTGGAAACTAAAACAGATGAAAAATGTTTACTAAAACTAGTAAATTCAAATAATATGAGCCTTGCTGTCCCTTCCCCTATTATAAACATGAAAGCGTTGATCCAAATCTGAAGTAAATAGCTTATTAGTGGCTCAGTATCGATATATCATGTCTCATACTGGTGTAAAGCTTGACTGCTGTAATTCACATTCTTGTGATATTCGCACTTGGAAGCTAATTTGTCCTGGTAACGAGGGATTGTTAATTGGTCCCGGTAACGAGAGTGGTGAATTTCATTTCACTAATAACAATCAAATATCTTGAGAAGTCAAACGAGTTCAAATATCGGGAAACGACGAAACGCACCAGAACTACCGTATTCCCCCGATAATAAGAAAGGGTGTTATTTCAATTTTCTTTCGAAAAATAACACTAGAGCTTATTTTCGGGGTATGTCTTATATTTTTATTTATCAAAAACAAAATTACAAAGTAGAGAATTACGAGAATTTTCAAATATACAAAATATGAAAACCGATATCCATTTACTTATAAATCACACTTTTTTATTTAAAATAACTGTATATTATTATGCAGATTACATTTTGATGCCAACGATCATTCATTAGACTGGGAGTGGGCTCAAATCCTGTTGATGCCACCTTTGGCACCCATGCCGGTTGCGCGTAGAGATTAGTGCTGGACACTCATTAGGAAGAACAGAGTCTGTCAGAATTGCATTAAGAAATATAGCTTCAATGAAAATAAATCCACGAATTCACCTCGACCTTTGGTGGACAGAAAACAAGATGGCGACGATTCGAATAATTAATTGTTCGATTCGAATTGGCATCCCTAGTCGTCAGCGTTAGGATAGCTATAGAATATAGATTGTAGTCAGATTATTATTTTCAATCATGCGGGAGTAGAATATTAAAATTCGGTGAAGTAGAAATTTCGAAGAAGTTTCACTTCTGATAGCGGTTTAAGAATGCTTTATGATTTTACCAAATTTAGTAATAAGTAGTGCTGGGCATTTCGAATCGAAAAGTAAATTATTTGAATCTGTTCAGAGCAAAATTTCGAAACGCCGCCTCCTTGTTTTTTTTTTCTTTCCGCCAATGGTCGAGGTAAATTTCTCGTTTTTTTTTATTGAAGCCATATTTTTTCAACGCAATTCTGACATAGGACTCTTTTCTGTGATGAGTTATTGATGAAAAAGTGTTTTTTATTGCGCGTGAACACTCAGCAATCTGTCTGGGTGATGTATTGTACGTTTCTAGTAATTTATGTGTCTGGAGGACCAAATACAAGAAGAAAGTTTTATATCTCCCAAGTATTCGAGATTCGATTCGAAAAAAATATCCGATTTGATTCTGAAATCATTCAATTTGAAAATGCCCAGCCCTATTATTAGTATGAGTAAAAAGGCTTAAAAACCCGTTAAAATTCGTCTAAATTGAAAAAGGCAATTATGGATTTTTCCGATGAAAATATTTAATTATCCCGGTCGTAACAATCGCACCTGTCAAAATAACCTAACTTCCCCTCAGGCAATATTAGTTTTAATTGAATCATGTCCCATTAATCTTAGTTGATGGAAGAGTCATTGCACTTAGATGACCCAGCAATACAGTAATAAATGAAACAATATCTGTATTATGAATGTAAAGATGACAAAAAGAAAACAAGGCCCGAAACACGTGTGCCCGAGTGTAATAGCAGTTCATGGCTGATGCGTAATGATGCAAGAACCTACATGAATGAATTTGTAAGTATAAACTTAGGCCTAATACACAACAACAATATGTACAATGCCGCATGATGGTCACCATGTATATTCATATCGATGATAAATAAAGCACAACCGGCGTTAGCAAAACGATTTAATTTGCAACCTAAATCGTTTTGTCAACACCGATTGTGCTTTATTCATCATCGATATGTACAATAGTCAGTCGATGTCCACAATAGTTGGTCTCGTTCGGCATTGCCGCACAATTTATTACAGCGTGGATGAGATGGTGGCGTGATTTTTCACTGTTTTTGCGCGTTTGCGTTTGGTTTTTGGTAGTTTTCACTGTTTTGGCAAGATTTTTTTACTCTTTTTGCAAGATTTTTGACGTTTTTATTCTGTTTTCACAGGGCAGTGATTCTATGAGAGATGCCATCATAAGCCTGAGGCCTCAACCACCGCGCTCAAATTCTGTTACATTTTAAATAAACAAACAAACATGTCCAGGGTTAAGATTCCTTCACTGCGGATTAAATTGTTTTTCTCTATTCAATAAAACGAATCAAATTCGTGAAGTAGGCTATGAAGCATCGACGCCCGATAACGATGAGTTGTTTGTAATTCTAAACTAGGTCAGACATTCGCGGCGCCGTAATTTATTCGTTTGTTTATCCCAAATAGTAAAATGGAACAAGAGGATGACGGGAGAGACGGAGTAGGGCAATCGGATACGGCAAAAGTACTTTACGATAATCGGTGGATGTGTTTGTATGTATATCAGCTTATATAAATGAGGGGGAAGTGGGCAGGAATAAATTGCGAAAACATATTGTAGACTGTATATACAATTATTGTTCCATATATGACATGAACTTGTATAAATTATTAGATGGCCACTGGTCCCCGACCATGACGTCCATACATCTAAAACAAATGAAAAATAATTGGACGAGAGGCCGTGGTTCGCCATGTAATTGATCCGCCTTATCAGCTTTCCTCAGCTTTAAAACCCAGGATTGGGAAGAATTTTTAAGAGACAAAATCAAGTATATTTTTTTCAATCAGTAAAAAATACTTTCATGCAAAATACAAAAATAAAATTCAATCACAGGATCTTACTGGGATGGAAGCCGCAAAGAATCAAAGATGGTTATCGAGCAGCGACACCCAAGGTTCCAAATATCTAATTACAAGATTGTGAAATTTAGTATAGTAACTACTGTTTTTTGTCGCGAGTATAGTTTTGAACTGTATAGAAAAGTAAACAACTGAAGCATTCTGAGACAGATAAATGTCTATGTCAAACATACATGTCGAGAAAGGCAACCTGGCAAGTCAATTTCCATGAAAAAATTAAAAATATTTGACGTTATACCATAAAACATCTATGTGCAACATACATGGCGAGAAAGGCAATCTGGCAAGTCAATTTTCATAAAAGAAAATCGAAAATATTTGAGGTTATAACATAAAACATCTATGTCCAACATAAATGTCGAGAAAGGCAATCTGGCAAGTCAATTTTCATAAAAGAAAATCGAAAATATTTGACGTTATTCCATAAAACATTTGTGTGCAACATACATGGCGAGAAAGGCAATCTGGCAAGTCAATTTTCATAAAAGAAAATCGAAAATATTTGAGGGTATAACATAAAACATCCATGTCCAACATAAATGTCGAGAAAGGCAATCTGGCAAGTCAATTTTCATAAAAGAAAATCGAAAATATTTGACGTTATACCATAAAACATCTGTGTGCAACATACATGGCGAGAAAGGCAATCTGGCAAGTCAATTTTCATAAAAGAAAATCGAAAATATTTGAGGTTAGACATAAAACATCTATGTCCAACATACATGTCAAAAGTGGCAAAGTCGCAAGTCAATTTCCGTAAGAAAAAAAATCAAAATTCATGCGTAAAATGACAGAATATTTCTACCTAAACCACGATGTTTTAATTCTGCATTCAGCAATAGTTAGAATGCAATAATTTTGAATGTGATGTCACTATGCTGTACATCACCGTAAAAGTGAGAAAAACTAAATTAGTTTATTTTAAGACACGATCGCGAAGAGATTGTAAAAATCTCCCATTACAAGACAACACATTGGAATTTCGAAACTATGGCTGTTGAAAAATCGGTCTTCCGAAGTATGTGCGCCAAGATGGCGCACAACCTGAACCTTAACCTGTTACACATACTATGTTCAGGTTGTGCGCCATCTTGGTGAACATACTACGGAAATACCAAAAAAGATAAGTAAATCCTCAATCACTGCAGGAAACCCAAATCAATTTGCGTCACATTTCAAGAATTTCAGAGTATTGCATTTTTGTAATTTCCAGATCTGCAGAGCAAGACCTAAAATGGACATAAGGCAATTACTGAACTAAAGCATGCAATGAGCGAAGACAAAAGATCAGGAAAATGCAATTCCTGAAATATGTGGCATAAACCAACGGCCGGCAACCAACTTGCCTAATGTTGAACAAGTTCATGAACACCATCTTGTGCCATATTTGGGAAACACGAAACAATGGAGTCTTATGGGAAATTTTCGTCGTGTTGTTGTACCGAATCGAATAAGTCCGCTTTTATAAGGGCTAGAATGAAACCGAAAGGTGGATTTTGAACTTTAAGATATATGCTATCCAAATATATAACGCAATTAGGAATGAAAAACTATCTAATGCGTTAAATTTGACTACAAACACAGCGTAGAACCATTTTTGGTCATTTTTTCAAAGATTTTATAGTGATACGCCAATTTGAGGCTGTAAAATGTCTCCGCAACAATCCTACAATGTTATTTATTCTTCTAGCGCAGCTTGGAGCTCAGCAGTAGGCCATTATGGAGCTTGACAGACGAAAAATGTTAACCAGAAAATAGAAACGGCCATTGAAGCAAAGTCGGGTCGGCCGGTAATTTCGACGAATAAATACAACTTTTGATCTGTGACGTCATCTCTGCCGAGAACAATAGCCACAAGATGGCGTCCATTGTCTGAGCGTTGCCTCGCTTATATTATATATACGCTTTGGCATAAACTACTTTGGTTTCACAATAGCGATCCGGGTTATAGCCAGGCATTTTCAAAAGGGGTTCTGAAATTTCTAATTGCCAAGTTGAACCGAAACAGCTAGCGGGTCCGGGTTTCCAATAGTCTTGAATGTGTTTGAAGCCCGGAAAATTGTATGTATGGCCCCACCCTGGTAACGATAAATACGATTGGCAAAAAGTAAAACGAGGATATCGGTCAGAGACCGAAGACTTATCGATCGAAAGTTGGGGGATCCCCAAAACAGCGCTCTTACTCCATTGTGACACCTTGTGATCCATCACTAATTAATTAATAACTCGCTAATTATACGACATAATTCATTCAAAATCAATAGGCTTCTGGTCCGACATATGATGAATGCACATGCAAAATCTGGAGCAGATTCAATCTCGCTTTCGTGAGATATCGCGAGCATCTAACAGACAGACAGACAGACAAATACCTATCAACATAGGTATCATAGACATCAAAAAGTTTGTTTGCTACACAAGTTGGACGACCGAACGATAACACGTTCGTGTTTTTATCTTTTTTATAATATGTTTGTGAGTGTAAATTGGGTAAACAGGCACAATGTATTTCTCCGTGTTTCAAACCTTACTAGAGGTTTTGCCAGTTTTCCCGATTTTTCCATTATTCTGTGTGTTTATGTTTTGTATGTTCATGATTTGTGCTGTGTAAGTATTTAGAGAAATTAAAATGAATTTATTATATTATAAAAAAAAAAAATGTTTATAATGTTCTTTCAATCCATTGGTTTTCATTTAAAGAAGTTTCACATTTGAAGCCAGTGATCCCTTCTGGCCTTGCTCTACGTTGAAGCTCACTTTCTCGCCTTCAGCCAGTGTCTTGAATCCTTCCCTTGCTATTTCCCTGAAATGCACAAAAACATCAGAACCTTTCTCTCGTTTGATAAATCCGAACCCTTTCTCATCGCTGAACCACTTGACGGTTCCAGTTTCGGACATCTTGATAGTTAAGTATATTAACCTGCAAAACACAAGGCAGAGTATTTTAGAGGAGCTTACGACAACGACTTAGTATTACCATATTTTACGGACCATAAGGCTGAGTTACACCGGTGTCAACAAGTTGCTTAGATTGTGTTTGATTCATACATAAAGCGCATCGTACTATAAGACGCAACAGGTAAGGTCTTGACTGTGAGTCTGTAGGCAATAAATCTTGAAGCACTTACTACGTTTCTATTTCTACAATACATATAATCCGTCTGTACTGCTTTGCACTGTCGTTTCCATGGTTACTTATATAGCTTGGAGTCGTTTCGTTGGAAATCCGGGTCACCGCGCTGTACTACTACTTTCCCGTAAACTTCTTTTTGGCTCTCCAGAAGTGTGTGTACCAGTATGGAGGTACCAATTTTGTTCGCCTACTTTACATCGAGTTGTGTAAAGGGTAGTGTAATAGGTAGCCTATTGGTAGTGCGTATATTCACTTGGCTAACACAGACACTTCCCGAACTCGTAATGAAACTAAAATAAGGAAAATCGAAATAAACTTATGACCTAACAATAACCTGGTACACATACTACGAGAGTACCAATTTTTTATGCTATTGTCTATTAGCCTACTGTAAGGCCAACTAAGCTGACCGACACCTAAAGGACCATTCGCAGTCTTGCTATTATAAACATGAAAGCGTCGATCCGAATCTAAACTAATTAGCTCTATGTCAGTGGCTCAGTATCAATATATCACGTCCCATACTGGTGCAAGGCTTGACTGTAGTATTTCACAGTCTTGTGATATCCCAGCCACCCAGAGTGTGATGAATTGAGTAAGCAATGCAGAGCAGAAAGAGAAGCCGGTCTTTCCAAATAATAATAGTCTCTTGCATATTGTTAGATATCAATGTTTGCTCGCACAAGACCTTGTTCGGGGCAAAAGACGTCATAAAAAAACTACACAGTGACGCACTATTGCTTGCACGATGCCGCCCACAGATGTGTCTGCAGCCCCCACCCACAGATTTGCGTGCTTGCGTTGAAGTTATAGGGCATGGGAACTGCAAAAATGTTGTTTAGAGAGAATCACTTCTTTTCACATTAGTCCAGTAGAGTAATATTTTTTACTTTGACTTATTTTCACAAATTTTCTTCGCGTCCTACGGCTGGCAAATATAATTCATGGAAACAGATTTACATGACATTCGGTAAAATTCCATTGACATGTGTCTGGAATTTTTGTGACACTGCGACACCGGTAACCAAATTTGTCCAGTGGTTAAGCTAAGATATAGGATAGGATTCACATATTTATTCCAGGGGAGAGGAAAGCCGATAAGTCGTCTTATCCATATGGCGAACCACGGCCTCTCGTCCGGTTACCAGTCCAGGTCGGGGGTATGGGATAAGTTAGTTATTTGTTTTCGGAAGCGTGGACATGATGGTAGAGGCAGCCGTAACCTAGATATGGACCACCAGACATCATGAATGCGACAATGATTCATGAATGACGAAATAAAATATATGAATCTGACGCTTGGACCTGATGTAGGAGGAAGCTGTAACCGATCAACGGCTACGTGAACGGTCACTCTACGGCGGTGAGGAGTCTTCTTGCATATAATTATTATCCCTCGGGATTCGAACCTACGAATCCGCGCAGGGTAATCAGAGGTGCAATGGCAAGCGTATGGATGTTTCGATTTCCTTGTTTATTTCCAAAACAATGGCTAATCAGCAATAAGTCAGTGATGATGTAACAATGGCAACCGTACAGTGTGTCAGACAATTCTTTCGCTAAGCAGGATTGTGAATATTGGCCTGTTTTAGCAGTTTTTCGTGTTAGGTTTTATTTGTGTTTCAAAAAATTAGTTGTAAATCAAATAATTTAAATTTAATTATGTTTTCCAAGGAGCTTTAATTTAGTTGCAATAATAAAAAATGAGTTCTGAAAAAGCTGTGAGATTTTGGGCTAAAGTTAGCTATGAGTACCTGCAAGTGGCACATGGCGTGGGTAATTATTTTTATATATAAGAATTGTGTTTTGAACACGTAAACTAGTTGATAAGCGCCTGCTCCCTCCTAACACTTTTAAAATAGATATCAAAAATTACTTTGAAGAATATCCTGGGGTAGGAAAAACGTTCATTCCTGAAGCTTAGCACGATGCGCCGCGATTTACATGACATTCGGTAAAATTCAATTGACATGTGTCTGTAATTTTGCTGACTTCGTAATCGCTAAATTAGTCCAGTGGCCCTTTGCGATCAAGCAGTCAAGTGTTCAATTAATCATCAATCGAGTATTGCTCTTCAACTATTGCGAAAATATTCTTCGAGTCAGAAATGTGATCCTGACAAAATGACTGACCACGAAGAAGAACAGAACACTGAGATAGAAGCTTTAGAATCGATTTATTACGATTCGTTCCAAGTAATATCGGAGAAGCCTCGCAGCTTTGAACTAACGGTCACTGTTGAAGACGCCGAGGAAGGTGGGTGTGTTTGATTAGTAAGGATAGGAATTTATATATTTTTTCAAGAAAGTTAAAAAACCGAACGGGTGGCTGATAAATCACATTGCTATTTGAAATAAATAAAAGTAATAGCCAAAAGAATACAATCTTCAACCACTGCTGTGGCGGTGTGGCTCATCATGCCAATATACTCGACACTGCATATCTGATTACCCTGTGTGGGTTCGCAGGTTTGGATCCCATGCGGGGAAGGTCATGTGGGAGAGGATTGCTGGACTCCTTGCCGCCATAGGGTGGTACACGTAACAGCTTGTCGGTTACAGCCTTCAGTACGGCACACTATACAGATCAGGTGGCATTGTCTCGTTTCAAAGAAACCCATTTTACCAATGATCAGACAGCCCTCCTTTGGGGGACGTCTGGACATTGTTGTCCCTCAATATCGGTAAAAATACAGTATAACGCATCTGATGTGGTGCCAGACGCCCCTCGTTTGAGTGTTTGTTTTATTGAACCAAATGGAAGGAAATTTTTTGGAATTTGGATAGTGTGCCGAACTGGCCTTCTCGACCATCAAGTCCGTGCTCCCGAAAACAAATACCTAACTAATCCCATACCCGACCTGGACTGGTAACCGGACGGGAGGCCGTGGTTCAGCATATGGTAGAGCTGTCCCATCGGCTTTCCCCCGAGATGATTATGTAAATCATATCCTATCCCATTGTGCCAATTAATGTATTAATGTTTGAGACTTCATTTTTTCATCCTTGTTTTTATATTAATTATCTCAGATGAGAACATTTTCGCAAAAATCCAATTCACATACACACCGACGTATCCTGACGAAGCCCCAATTTACGAGCTGATAGAATGCGAAAACTTATCAGCTGAAGATGAAGAAAAAATTAAAACAATCATCGAAAAAGAAATTGAAGATAATTTAGGAATGGTGATGATTTTTACTGTCGTTACTGCAATTCAAGAATTTTTAAACGACGTCAAAGATGGCATAAAAAGGAGAGAACAAGATGAAAAAGAGAGACATGAGAGAGAATTAGAAGCAGAAGAAAATAAAAAATTTCACGGTACACCAGTTACTGTCGAAACTTTTCTCGTCTGGAAATTAAAATTTGATGAAGAAATGAAAGAATTGCAGAAACTTGAAATGAAAATGACTGAAAAGAGGAAAATGACTGGAAAGGAGCTGTTCCTCTCAGACGCTAAATTATTAGAAAATGAGTTCCTTGAGGGGGAAACTGAGGGAGTAACGATTGACGAGAGCTTGTTTGAGGATCTCGATGATTTGGACTTTGAAGATAGTGATGACCCAGACTTTGATCCTGCTCTGTGCTCATGACACAGTTGTGAATTTTTTTTCCATATTTATCTGGGGGGAGGAGAGGTTGATAATGGGTGATTTTCATGTTAATCACAGCCTCTAAGTTGGATCCAATGTCTTTTGGTTTTTGTGGGGAATGTTGGCCAGTTGACTGTTCCATGTGCACGGACTAGAATGAGCTGTGAACACCCAGTTTGATGCAGTGATTAGAAGGCGCTCCAAAAGTGTGTGTACTAACATAGAGGTAACTAATTTTGTTCGCCTACTTCACATCAAGATATGTAAAGCGACTGAAACCTATGGGTAGCGGTATATTCACTTGGCTAACACAGACAGTCCCCGAACTCGTAATAGAACTAAAATAAGGAAAATCCGAATAAAATTATGGCCTAACCCTTTTTTCATACTCATTCTGGGGGAGGGAGTCGATAATGGGTAATTTAATCGCAGCCTCTAAGTTCGATGCAATGTCTTCTGGCCCAGGTTTCGTATGAGAATTAATGGCCAGTCGACTGTAACATGTTCTTAGACTTGGATAGAGAAAGAGCCGCGACACTGGTATGCTCCCCAGCTTTTCAATTCAAGGGTGGGGGGGGGGGGGGTTACAAATTTTAAAGGCGGCAGGTATTTGCTTTTAAAGATTAAACTATTTCCAACCTATACAAATAAATTATGTATGACCATACAGCTCTCCATGTAATTGCCTTCTTTGTATAACATGCTTAGGTTATCAATTTGTGTCACAAAATAAGTCAGTTTTCCTTTAGGTTTTTGTGTAAATTTCTGCAAATTATATTTAAAAATGAAGTTTATTTGAAGTTAAACTTATTTTAAGTTTATTTGTTGATATGATTCAAACAGTGGCATGATAATGTAAGATTTTCTCAGTAGAAAACCATGCACAGGTGTTCACAAGTATATGATATGGTTTCGTAAATGTTTGGGACTCGAGTCACAATTTATTCATAGTTTTGAGTCCTCTTAAATTGGGGGGTGCAACATTTTTTGTCGCTGGGCCATATAATCAATTTCAGACATCTATCTTGTTGGGCGACACAAAAATATTAGATTTCACATGTACACAATGTATGGCAAAAGCAACTAATATGAGGGATTGTTATGTCACTATATAATTTTGTAGATAAGCGCTATGAAAACCTGCATCAACGAAATACATCAGCGACAACCAGAGCGTCTCAGGAAAGGGTTCACTAACCTTACAGCAATCAAGGCAAGCGCAAAAAACATGCATTTTCACCCGAGTGCCTTTTAAACTATCGAATTAAGATTTTATGCTTAATGGGGAGAAATCCGAGTGTTGACAAAGGCCACACTAAATAACTTGCCCGGACCACCTGTTGCACACCCCTGCTCTAAATCAACCACTAGTGTAGCTCTACTCAGTGATTGGCTCGACTTTTTGACCTGGATGACACGTTACTTTGGGTTTAGGGGCTTCTGCACCAGGGTTGGTTGAAACCAGTGGTGGGATATAAATTTTTTGTCAGCCGGTTTCATCACAAAAGTCATATTTTTTGGTCGGTTCTGTTACATGATTTTTTAGTAATGCTAACTGCTTAGTAGGGCTGGGCGTTTTCGAATACCTGATGATTTCAGAATCGAATATTTTTTTCGAATCTAATCTCGAATACTTGGGAGATATATAATTGTATGTAACTTTCTTGTTTTATTGGGTCCTCCAGACACATAAATTACTGGAAACGTAATATACATCACTCAGACAGATTGCTGAGCTTTCACGCACAACAAGAAACACATTTTATCAATAACTCACTACAGAGAATAGTCATATGTCAGAATTGCGTTGAAAAAGTATGGCTTCAATAAAAAAAATTGAGAAACTTAACTCGATAATTGGCGGAAAGAAAAAAAAACGGCCTTTCGAAATTTCGCTCTGAACCGATTCGAATAATTTACTATTCGAATCGAAATGCCCAGTCCTACTGGTTAGCTGATCTCATAAAATTCCGTAAGACGGTCCTATAGAACTGGCTGAATCCCACAACTGGTTGGAACCCCCCTTTTTTAAATGTAAAAAAAAATAAAAAATTTCGGACCTCCTGAAGTATGCGCACCAAGATGGCGTACAACCTAAACATAGTATGTGTGTACCGGTTCGGATTCAGGTTGTGCGACATTTTGGTGCGCATACTTCTGGAGCACCAAAATTTCTCTACCATACAAAGCAATTTTTCGTAGTGAGATCTTCAAGGCTCATAAAAACCCAGCCAGATGAGCTATCTGTTTCAGTCTAACTTGGCAACTGGAAATTTGATCACCCCCCCCCCATTTTCAAAATCTCAAGTTACGCCCCTGTTCTACACATTACAGACTCATTCTATTAAAGCAGTGGTTCTCAACCTTTTACTGACTACGTGCCACTTTTGTGTTTTTACTCTGGCCACGTACCACCAACAAAATCCACTTTTGGGGTGGAAACAGTGTCACAAGAAATGCGTTATGGGAGATTTTATAATATGGCACTATATCCATTTTTTGAGCTGTCGTGCAGAGTTTAAAGATATTGATCATATGCAGTAACAATGTATTAATTGTGTGTGAAGTCACGAGAGACCGTCAACTGAGAAGCTTTGATACACCCACCACTTAACCACAGGTTGAGAACCACTGAATTCGTGTAATGCATAGATATAGTCCATATATTTGTCTATCATAGCTAGTAAATGCACAACTGGCAATTCATTATAAACCAGATCATATAAATATATGACTTGAGCTGTCATCAGCAAAACTGCCAGTGAGGTTTGACCCAACAGCGATCCAGTTCAATTACGAGTTCTGGGACTGATTGTGTTAGCCGAGTGAATATACCCCCTGCCCATAGGTTTCAGTCCCGTTACACAACTTGATGTAAAGTACCGGTAGATGAACAAAATTAGTTACCTCCATATTGGGACACACGCTTCTGGGGCTCACATTTAATTAGAGCAATGTATGTCAAAGCACAGCTTGTGGGAAGCTGAATATATGATTGCTGCCAATGTTTCGAGCCAATCTTTATAGTTTTGGCGTGCCAATGATTGCGATAGGATTTACATATTTATTCTGGCGAAAAGGAAAGATGATAAGATAACCCTAATCATATGGTAAACCACAGTCTCTCGTTCGGTTACTAGTCCAAGTCTGGTATTGGATTAGTTATTCATTTTCAGATACATGGACTTGGTGGTGGAGGGATCTGTAACCCACCAGCGGTGAGGTGACGAGTATTTCTAGCGCTTAGCACGATGCGCCACATCACCAAGCCAATTGCGTACAACTAGACCTCTTGCCAGTTGTGCACATACTTTACTATAAGCCCAGCAGCATTATCTGCATAAACAAATCCAAAAATTACAATTTCAACCAGTGTTAACTCTAAGGAAATTATGAGTGCGAAAGTGCTTCGCAGTCGAAAAAAAAAGTGCGAAAGTGCTTTTTCTGATTTTAACTAGTTAGGTGCCCTAGCTTTCGTTTAAACTCATTTCAAACAGCATAGATACCCGAAAAAGCGCTCGTTCCGTGAATTGAAGTCTTTCCGTTAACGAAGTTTCGTTTAAACTCTTGTTAAAAACAAGCGAATTCATCAAGGGACACCTGATAAGCACACTTGTCGGGAATAAAAGTTTCGTGCAATCAACCACCAGTGTCAGTAACGAAGCGCACTCCCGCCTGAACAGACAAGCCTTGCAAACTTGTTTCTTCCATCTAACAGACACCGATTGATACATGCAGATATTAGTTACTACCGGCCATAGCAAGGGAGGGAGATCATTTGTACAAAACCCGGGCAAAATGACATCCCCATGACCCATCACCAATATCGCTTTAGTATAACACGCTTCCTCGTCCGAAAGAATATGCTTGAAAGTAGTCCGCCCTCTTCCATTTTAAGAGATTGGTTAACGTCATGTTTCTCCGGCCAGTTTTTCTTTGGGAAATAACGCAAGATCACCATGAAAGTACCGCTGTTTTTATAGATAGAGTGACCAACTTTCTATCGAAGATTATTTTTCCGAAATATTATGCAAGATCACTTCGAAATCCCTTTCATGAGCTAGCTTGGCCTAATTTATATTATACTGTCTCACGGATTACGCTAAGACGTGTAATTTTCAAATATCGACTTGCATTGGTTTGCGTGCCAGTTAGTTCAAATCGGGTAGAAAACATCATATATTTGCAATTTTTTTAGAAATGCCATGTACTTCCAGCATTTATAAATAACGCTCTCTCTAATGCTGCAGACAAAATAAAGAGTCAAAATAAATAGACTATTCGAAATAAATATCCCAGATTTCAAACTCCGTATATTGGCAGCATGAATTAGCCGTTTCATGTAGGAGCCGCACATACAATTGATTGTCGAAAATTAAAAGTTAAATTGACGTTCCGAGAGCCCACACATGGTATAACATGTACAGGCTATAACCATAAAAAAATTAAGGGTCATAATCCTTTTAATGTGCTTTCAATTAGCTCGTTAGTGATCCCTCCCATCCTTGGCCAAGTAATGTTTCGAAAATGTGAACCTCCCACTCATCCATGCATGGCGGGTGGAGTGTTGAAATCGTGAACAAGAGTATAACGTAAAATCAATCGTGAATTTCGATGTAACAACGCACACTGTCGCCGTCATGAATTGCGCCTAGTAACATCGGAAATGATTAAATTCGTGATATTTTGAGTATTTTTGCACCAATAATTAGGGCGTGATTATCAAAATGGTGAATTTGCAAATTCCGTAAATAAAATTGTAACATTTTAGCTAGAATTATCACCGGGCAGGGGCGCAGCCAGGATTTTTTCAACGGGAGATTAGGGGGAAGTTAAAACATTACACCAAAACTGCAATTTGCGACGACGTAATGCGTTTATAACTAAAATGTAAGGTCGTTCACGGCGAAATTTCGCAGTTACGTGTAGCCCGCCTTTCTTTGCCCAACGGTCCGAAGTCCTATTTTTAAACATCGACCATTTATCCGTAGTCAGCGGGCATCCGCATCTAGAAATGAAACATTAAAAATCGCGAAAATTAAATTTGGAGAGATCTATAACTCGCAGATGTCAGTAGTGTCATCATGGTTTATATGTACAAAAACACGCTCGCATGTAGCGACGATCAAAATCATGAAAATGTGAAACTATTACTTGAGAATTATTGTTAATGAAGTTAAATTTTTATTGCCATTCAATGATTATTTCATAATTTTGTCATAATCGAAGGCTGCAGTAAATTTTTTGTCGCCGCGATCGTGTTGTTAAACTATATTAAAGCATGTTTTTATTCACTAGCAAATATTAATTCTCACGTAACGGCGGACATCGTAGTTTGGTTTTTATGTTTCGGATAGAATTGTGAATTCACATCGGCGAAGATTTTAAAGACAACTATTAATGAGCGCATTCACAACGAAAATTGATTTTGTTCTGATTTTTATCTTCTGTGTAGGATTTGTATCAGTTCGTAAATTACCGTCCCGAGTTTAAGCGAACAATAATATTATTACTGACCCCGGGATGCGATATTTGTGAAGCAGATAGTTGACATTTCTATGCTTTTAATTTTAGATCGTGTCTGTGTTACTTTCGTATTAAATAATAATTGAAAAACTCCGCAAATTATCTCTTGAGTACTCAGTGTTAAGTATTTACGTAACTCAGCTTTGGGTTAAAACACTGATAGTAACTAAACACGTGAATAAATCGGCAATAATGGCATTTCGACATGGTCAAAATAATATTTCTCACCAATATCTCATAAAAGTTCCATAAAATACATTATTTATTTGTCTTACTTATCGACGTTTCTAAATTTACAAAAACGATGTTGACGCGCTTTATACAAAATCGTTTCAAATTTATTGTTTCTACATGTTAGCGATAGCCGTCTGGTTAATTCTTACCCGTAACTCATTGTAAAGTAATGTTAATAAATTGTGTTTTGCATTCCAATGCGCGGTTAACCGCGGTTAAATTCGTTCGTTTTCCGGAATTGCAATCAACAATTACACATTTTTTATTTATCATTATCAGTAACGAATAAAAAAAGATAACATATCGTGAAGATGAAAAAAGTCGTTGAAACTTGAGTTGAATTAGTTGCAATTAGCGCCTGATTAGACACCAGAGCACTCGAGCCCAATGTTTTTAGCATTAGTCGCATATGTAAAATATCCTTAAAGAAGTGCTGTTTATTAAAGTCATCTCGTCTTATGGCCACGCAGAAATGCCTTTATTGCCGAATTATTTAATCACAATTTTAAATCAACATTCAGGATTGGCACAATCTCAGATTTGCGAGATTTGTCTGTAAATTAATACAGACACCATAAAAAAATTATAAAAGTTAATTATCGTATTAAATATTTGCATGCCGGCATCGATAATAATATTACCATTCGCTTAAAATTGGGACAGTAAATTTACAAACGTTGATAGGTAATATCAAGTCAACGCAAATGTTTATTTTGGTTTTGAAATTTGTCGTTGATGCCCTTAACAGCTGTTGCCGATGTGAACGCACGCGTAAGCCTGGATTGCCAAACCCAGGATATAGTCGCCAAAACGATTGCGGTGACAAAAACAATTAGCTATTATAACGAAATTAACCAGTAGAAAAGGCTTCCTTGCTAATTTTTCGACCGACGTTCTAGACTCCTGCTGTGCATAAAAAATATTCCTTATTCGTTAAAAATTTTCAATTCGAAAAAATATTCGATTTTGCCCACCCCTACTCGCATATTAATGAGGAAATAGTTTAGATTGATTTTTGACCCTGGTCTGAGTTTGATTTATCGTGAATGACTAGACTAGCTAATACTGAATATCGCAAAATTCCGCGAAACGCCATTTGCTTTTAACATTCGTGGTTACAATAAAATGGCTGTTAAATGTTAATACGACATATGTATTTTGTCAATTTGGCGATTTTGCAAATCTGTGAGATGCTGCTAAAAGTTTCTTCTAATTTAATAAACAATGGCCCAAGTTTACATTCCATTACTAAACAATGTCTTGTCGAGTATCAGAAATTTCTGAATGGCTCCAGTAAATTCACTAAGAAGAGAACACAGACCTGTCAAACCAGTACTAGAAAATCGTGTACTTTGGTCACAATTCATCGATGTCATTGACAGTCACATGACCACTCTCGTTTAGAGAAACGCACTGCCTTGCATTCGGACGTCTGGTTTCAAAGACGCCGCCGAGCGTTTTCGCGGTCGAAGCGGAATCGGTGTGCTTGTATAATAATCATATTATAAACAAGAATTTTGCCATCAATGCAAAAGCTTCATCTTCCATGTCTTCACCACATAGGTTAGAATTCCGGTAAATATCGTTATGATATGCAGAATTGAGTTACAAAAGTACTAGTATGTTACTTATTTGTCAACTTAATACGTACACAAAAACATTTGTTAACTTTGAATTTTTATTCCATTCAAAATCGAAAAAAAGTGCTATTTCTCTTCAAAATCGGAAAAAAGTGCTATTTCGCAGTCCCTAAAAAAAGTTGCGAAAGTGCTTCGCAATTTTCGCAAAAAAGTGCGCTAATAGTGAACACTGATTTCAACTCCCTAAAAGTTGGGAGGCAGCAGATAAAGTTGAAAGAAAGCAATATTTCTTGGATGGAGGCCAGTTTCATGGACGCTGGCTAATTGTTCGTGTCACGCCACAGTGAATTGTGTCCTTCCTAACTGTACAACAGGTTATTCATTTAAACCAGGTGTGGACAACCCGTGGCTCGTGAGGCGCATGCGACTCTTTTTGCCCTGATTATTTCAAGAAAAAAATAATTGATGTTCATTTATGTTCTTGTTTATAATGTGGCATCAGAGTACGAAATGCGACTTCTCGTCCCTGACTGGTTGACCACCCCTAATTTAAACATTTGTGAGCCATAATATCATGGTGTGATCTATAACGCCAACCCACTCCAGCAAATCCCATATTCTTCAACACATCAGCTTCTCAGAATGAAACTATTTATTACGAAAATCAAGAACGGAAAATATTGAATACATTATTTTGAACTCAATATACCAATCCTATATTTTAGACCCGGCCTACAACTTGAATTTAAGACCTTGAACCCGACACTAGCAAATCAAATAATAATTTTCAACACCACAAGGTTTTGAACAGGCGATTTAAAAGTAATAATGGCTGTGTGATATTCTCTAAATGAGCTTGTGAGATCAGATCCCACAGAAATTGTATAGCTTGGCATCAAGTGCAATTAGCTATTTAGTTCATGATAAAAGACAAAAAAATGCGAAATCGTTTGCTCTGTTTTGATAACTATAATATGTCTGGTGTTGGGGGAGCAGCGTGGTGCTATGGGAACTTCCTATGCTCGCTAGCATTGCATGACTTCGACATCCGCCGCTTGTAGTCCCTTTGATCCTTTTTCTATTCTGAAGGTCACTCTATCCCCGTCATTTAATTTCTTGTATCCTGAGCCTGTTATCGCCTTATAGTGGACAAAAATTTCATCTCCACTACTATCCACTGTGATAAATCCGTACCCTTTATCTCCGTTGAACCATTTTACTGTTCCTTGAGACATCTTGACTTTCCGTTTAGCAAGAAATATAGAATAATGTAAGATAGTTTGCACCTTGAAGTAAAAAAATAATTTTTAGAAGACATACTTTTAGAATTCACATATTTATCCCCAAGAGAGAAGAAAGCTTATAAGACGACTCAATCATATAGCGAACCACCTCTTGTTTGGTTACCATTCCATGTCGGGTGTGGGATTGGTTAGCCAGTTATTAGTTTTCAGAATCATGGACTTGATGGTGGAGGAAGCCGTAACTGACCAGCGGATACGTGAACCACAATAATCTAGCGATTTCCTCGCATATAAATTTCTTCACAGGATTCAAACTTGTGAACTCCATAGGGTAGTAAGATGTGCGATGGCGAGCCTATTTCTAGCGCTTAACAATGATGCGCCGATTACGTGCAACTAGACCTCTCGCTCGTTGTGCACATACTTTACTATAAGCCTGGCAGCATGCATAGACCAATTACAACTCCCTAATGCTCGGCAGCTGCAGATAAAGTTGAAGAAAGTTAGGCTAAGCTTTGAAGCAATATTTCTTGAATTGAGGCCGGTTTGAAGGACGCTGGCTAATTGTTCATGTTACAGCGGTTACGCCACAGTGAATTTTGTCTTTCCTAACTCTAACGGGTTATTCATTTAAACATTTGTGAATTGTGAGCCATAATATCATGGTATGATCTATATTTTACACAATAGGAAAGATAACGGCAACCCACTCCAGCAAATTCCTTATTCTTCAACACATCAGTTGCTCAGAGTTACCAGAATGAAACTATTTATTCCAAAAATCAAGAATGTAAAATATTGATTTTCAACTCTATCAAAACATTCAAATAAGCACCTCCGAAGTATGTGAACCAAGATGGCGGACACCAGAGCGTAGTATGTGTACCAAGTTAGGGTTAGGCAATGATTCTATTCTAATTTTCCTCCCTCCTTATTTTCAGAGTTTGGGGACTAGCCAAGCGACTCCCGTAGTATTTGTACCTGAAATTATGGCCTAACCTGGTACACATATTACGTTCCGGCATTCACCATCTTGGTTAACATCCCTCTGGAGCATCTCCATTTATTCCGAATAATCCCATATTTTAGATCAAGTCTCAAACTTGAAAATAAGAACTTGAATCTGACACAATCAAAACATATAATGAATTCCAACACCACAATTGTAGTTGGATTTTAAACAAGCGATTTATAAGTAATACATGGGCAAATTCCACCTTAGGACATTATGACGGTGTGATAATAATTGAGCTTGTGCGATCCAATCCCACAGATAAGATACTCCCGAAGTATGTGAACCAAGATGGCGGACACCGTACCAGGTTAGGCCATAATTTTATTCCAATTTTCCTCATTTTAGTTCAATTACGAGTTAGGGGAATAGAGAAGCGACTCCCGTAGTATTTGTACCTGAAATTATGGCCTAATCTGGTATACATACTACGTTCCGGTGTCCCTCATCTTGGTTCACATACTTCAGGAGTACCCAGATATAAATAGACTTGAATTAGCTTGGCATCAAGTGCAATTAGCTAATTAGTTCATGATGAAAGACAAAAAAATGCGAAATAGTTCGCTCTGTTGTGATAACTATAATATGTCTGGTGTTGAAGGGGCAACATTGCCACGGAAACTTCCTGCGTTCGCTAGTAGCCATCTACGACTTTGACATCTGACGCTTGCGGGCCCTTTTGACCTGATTCCTTTCTGAAGGTCACTTTATCCCCTTCAGTCAATTTTCTGAATCCTTGGCCCTGTATCGCCCTGTAGTGGACAAAAATATCTTCTCCACTATTCTCCTCTGTGATAAATCCGTACCCCTTGTCTTCGTTGAACCATTTCACTGTTCCTTGTTGAGACATCCTTGATTTTCCGTTTAGCAAGAATTATTGAATAATGTAAGGTAGTTTGCACTTTGAAGTAAAAAAAAACTTTTTATAAGACATACTTCCTTGTCTTTCGCCTGGAACAAGGCTCTATGCCAGGGATGGCGAACCTTTTCCAATGAATGGGTCAAAAATTATATTTCTATCGCGGAACAGAAGAGAGTGGGTCACAGATATTTAATCAAGGTTTGTATCTATAAGAAACTTCTGAAACAAATCTTATAAGCTTCTGTTGCTGTTGTTGTAGTTTTGGGTTTCACTTATGCATCACTTTAATCGGGGACTTTTTATTTCACTCGATTTTATGAAATCAGAGTACGAAAACATGCATATGAATCGGCAAAAAAGCTTAGAACGATGCGGCAAATTCCTTTCCGGATCCAAAGAGTTTGGAGGGAATTCCACTCTGATAGTTTTATATTTTTAGATCAGCTTTCAACCACATTAAGGAACTTTCAAACTGCCCCATTGTTGTTTCAGATTTCTCAGTTTTTATTTCAAGTCTGGAATATTTCGATTTCTCAACGGCATTGTAGGCGAGAAACTAATAAAATGCAAAGTAGCATTGCATTGTTATGTCAGAGCCAATAGCTGAATAACGAACGGTGCATACATGCGCCCAAGATTAGAGGTTTAGGAAATTACCATACCGGCCCGGATATTAACAACTTAAATATGAGCGATCGCAGTCATGACCAACTGACGGTACATTATAATAATTCATTTATTGTTAGATTAATTTAAGACCGGTTTTACCACTTCTTATCAGTGATATGTTAGCATTTTTATTTTATTAGTGCCTTGGCGGGTCAGTGGTTCGCCATCCCTGCTCTATGCTCTACACAGTTAATCAATATTAGGTGGATTGCGCTTACTTTTAGTTTATTGCGCAATGCCAATTTGTGCCCATATATGGAATCCCAGACTGTCTCGTAAAGGAGGGGTTTGCAGTCACTGTTATAATTGATGTCTTTCAATGTGGGGTCTCTATTCTTAGAATCGGGGAACTGTGGAATACTGTGAAGACTATCTATATTTAGTATACTTTGATACACTGCTGCATTTCAACTACCCTGTGTGCCTTTGCTGTTCGAATCTCGTAGGGGATAACCATGTGCGAAAGGATTGCTGGACTCCTGCCGTGGTAGGGTGGTTTGAGTAACTGCTGGCGGTTACATCGGGTCTCGTGCAGTTTCGTACCTAACATACTTCTAGTGGGCGTAGCATAACAATTTTTTGATATGTCAATCCTAACCCCCATCTGACTACGCCATCCAAAAATTACGTCACTAGGATATCACAATTACGTCATAGAGCTTGCCAAATATACGTACGATCATCCGAAATGGCATTGGCACCTACTATAAAGAACTGACTGACGTTATCGACCTCTCTCCTATTGGAATCGTTGCGACGAGAAAACGAGAGAAATAACTGTTGGATTTTGGGTGCTTGTTTGCGCGTCTCGGATGGCAGTTCGTATAGTTTGAAGGGCTCTATTATGTCACTGTGACGCCGTAATGACGTAATTTTTGGATGGTGTAGTCAGGTGGGAATTAGGATTGATACGTGAAAAAATTGTCATGCTACGCCCACTAGAAGTATGTTAGGTACGAAACTACATGAGACCCGGTTACAGCTTCCTCCACCATTCAAGTCCATGCATTTAAAACAAATGACTGTCTATCTCAGTTATTCCCAAACTTATTTTTAAAAAAATCCATGACTGACCACTTGCAATTTTTTCAATGATTTGCAGCCTTGAATACCGTACACGATTATGGGCGCCATTACCAAAGCATGAGAACAGGGGCGATATCATGAATCTAGAAGCAGTTCAGAGGAAGTTTACAGCACAAATAAGCTGCTGTAGAGCACAGCGTTATGAGAAGCGACTGACAACAATGTTAGAAAGATGAATGAGAGGTGACTTAATAGAAGCCTTCAAAATACTAAATGGTTTTTGTACATATAGGAAACAATTTTTCAACAAGTCTCCTAGAACTGGTAACCTTGTCATAAGGCAAAATCAGCGTTCAAAGTTGAACTTTTTTGGGAACAGGGTCGTAAACTACTGGAACAGCTTACCATCAAATGTGAGGTCAAATGCATCTGTGAATATTTTCAAACACAATTTGGATAAATACAGAGATTCTCAGGTGTCCAACCAAAGGACACTTGGACAATACTGGGAATTGTCAAATATGATATTGGAGAGAATTAGATATTCTAGTTTTCGACATTTGTGTATTGAATGGGTTAGCAATACTATTTGGGTAATTGTCTAATGTACTTTCCAATGCTTTCACTAGTCATAATTTGTCCAGTCTTAATTGTAGTAATTTTTGTGATACTGTGATACATTGTTTTTATACAGGTGTTATAGATGTTTACACCGTGGTATATTTATATTGTAGATTTGGAAGTTGTACTAGGTGTGATACCCAAAGAGGTATTATTTCTGTATTTATTTACTTATATTTGTGCACTAAAATAAAACATTGAAAGATCACAACAACAAAATAAATGCACCGTACAGTATAGTGAAAAACATCTCTTCACCTGCGTTTATCCCCATAAACCCTAACTTTACATACAATTTGTAATACAGTAATATCACAATTTTAGTTTTAGAAGTCATCTTAAAATTAATATTACGCAGCTGAAAACATAAAACACTGAAACAGCCAAATTTTTAACTGCGTGAACATGGTTATCAAGCTCTTTTGCTTTCATTAAAAATATAAATAACTCACTCCCGACGGCTCGCCATGTGATTGAGCCGCGATTGACTTTCCTCTCCTCCTGAAAATTAAACTTAGAAACCATCCAAATCTAAAGTGGCCTCCATTAAGGCGTTTCTGCCAGGAACACGAGGATCTGTGATGTCGACATCGACACATGGCGGCGTAATTGCGTAATTGCGTAATCTTGAAACTTTTCCCCACCATGAAAAAGGTATTAGGTCACAGAGTTTTTGTATTACGATAATGGGCCACGAGAGAAAAAAGGTTGGGAACCCCCGTTCTAGTGCGACAACAACCTGTTATCCGTAGTCCAGCGTTTATCAGACTTTTTGTTCGTGTGGCACCAAATTATTTCGGAAAAACTGACGGCGCCCTTACATGAAAAAAAAATGCCGCATTCGGATAATACTCAGTTTTCTGATCGTTAATGTGAAGTTTATAATTTTTGAAAAGTTTGTAAACATATAGGCCTGAAGAATAAAGACAATGTCAACTCTTTTTTCCCATCTCTGCCTGATTTTTCTTCGAAATCCAAAAAAAAACCACTCATATTCACGTGCGTGAATACATACGTGACAATACAGGCAGACACTGCCTAACAGAAAGTGAGCGGCATAGAAAGGTGATACGAATTTATTGGTTTATATAGAAAAAAAATATTAAATTGAGATTTGCACATTATTGCACGCTTAGTTTACAGCACGCTACGAGGATCGTAACCAGGGTGAAAAGCGAGTAAAAATATTTCGATATTTCGCGGGTGAGGGACACGTGCCAACGGCAACGAAACAAAAAAAAACTGATCAAGTATCGCAGTTTTCGCCCAAAAGTACCACTGTGTCCCAGCAACATCAGCTGAATCAGAAAAAGCATTAATCTTGGCGGGGCTTACAGTCTCCAAATTACGATCCACTCACAGGAAGACATGTGAACGAATTGAACCTTTTAAATTGCAATAAATTTTTGCTATGACAGTAAATATTTTAACTTAAAAGTGGACATATAGATCGATTTGTTATTATGTTGCTTTGTTAGAATTCATTTTCTTATTCTTGGTATGAAAAATTATATTTTCTGATTACCTACTGGACCAATCGCTTTGAATTTTTCAGTGGTCGAAAATTGTATTTTACACTAGAGGGCTATTGCGTTTATGTATTTCAAAAAATTATGTGGTCTATAAGGGATCATTTTATGTGTGTGTGATTTAGTCTGATGTGACAGATTGAATTACCATGCTACTTAGTTTAGGCTTTCACGTGTATATATTTTTTACACTGCTCTGGTGTTTGATTTCATACGGTATTGTTTAAGTGGGTATTTTTTCTCGGTTAGCTATGTCGAGGAATTGAGATTCGGAATCGAAATCGACAATTTAGGAATCGGATAAGAATCGAATACTTATAAGTAATCACAGTTAGCATCTTTGCTGACAAATTGTGCGACAAGGGCCAGCGGGCCCAAACTACGGTGGATCATCACCTAGCAGTGGCATCTGGACATCGACTGACTACTGCAGGGGTCGGCCCGCGTCGGCACTATAATCCGGCCCGTGACGCTTCACTAAATTATAGTAACAAAACATCCGTTTTGACGAATATATATTTTAGACAGAATTATATTATAACCTAACAATTATATAATTCACAATTACTCGTTTAATGAGCATATAATTTAATTATATTTAAGCAAATGGCAACAAAACGCAGAAAAGTTGATGCTAAATGCAAAAGGTTCAATGGCGCTGAAAATATTCAAATGGAATTTTATGAGATGCAATGAGGAAATAAAACTATATTCTATTCGAGAGATGTATCACTGCTCGATTTTTATTATAAAAAGTACCATCCGTTCGGTTTTAAACTTTTTAAAAGTATGTGCGTCCCGCCAATGACTTACAACCTTAATTTTGGCCCGCGAGCGACAAAAGGCTGCCGACCCCTGGACTACTTTATATATTGTTGTTGTGTATTATGCCTAAGTTTATACTTACAAATTCTTTCATGTACGTTTTTACATCATTGCGCATCAGCCATGAACTGCTATTACACTCGGGCACACGTGTTTCGGGCCTTGTTTTCTTTTTGTCATATTTACATTCATAATACAGATATTGTTTCATTTATTACGATTATTGTTTTGCCGAGTCACCTGTGTGAAATGATGACTCATCATCAACGAACGTTAGTGAGACTTAAAACTAAATCTTACCGGGATGTGAACGAAATGCTCATTCATAGATAATTCTAATTTGAATGAGTTAATAAAAGTTCATATATCATATGTATGTGTCTTACCGTTACCGTTAACGACTCCGGTCAACGCAAACAATAAAACGCGTTGGCATGGTCAGAAACTGTTCGAAGTAAAAAAAAGGTCGATTTGAAAATGTTAAATTATTTGCCTGAAAAAAAATATAGGGCCTCCTGAAGTATGCGCACAAAGATGGCGCGCAACCTGAACTCAGGTTGTGTACCAGGTTGTGGTTCAGGTTGTGCGACATCTTGGTGCTCATACTTCGGGAGCACCAATATATATATATATATATAAGAATGACAGCCGATAACTTCCCTTTAATGACCTTGTATCAGCGTGACATTTGTTTTTAGACATTTCGTCCTTGGCACCGTAATTCTTTTTAAAATGTGATATTTCCCTTTACCATGTATGGTGGTGGGCTGGTAAAATTGTAAATAAGAAGAGAACGTAAAAGCATTCGTCAATGTGGCCATACCAGTACACATTGGGTTGTTACTTATGGATCTTGATCGTTATGCCGTATAATTAGCGAGTTATTAAGTAATTAGTGATAGGACACGCGGTGTAGCTATTGAGTCACAGCGAAGGATACACGCCGCTAGATCGATAAGTCGGCGGTCTCTAATCGCTATCTCGTTTACGTCTTGCTGCGATAATTATTACATTCGCTGTTTTTCAAGAAATAAATACTGTAGCCCATGACGTCATAAAATCAATTTGCGAATTCCGTAAATAAAATTGTGAATTCAACGGTAACAATGATAATGTTTTCTTCAAACTTGGTTCAAGATAACTTCTGGGTGTCGCTGCTCGATAACCAGTCTTGTTATCTCGCGCCTCCCTTCATCGGCGTCGGCGGCATCGGCGTCAAGAGAGGCCTAAACGAAAAGAGTTAAGGGACGGCACGTGAAAGCATACTAACCTAACCCTAGGTCAGGCCTGTAAGAGAGAAAGACAGTAAACTGAAGTACCATATTACTTCTTTTTTGTATTGTATATTCACAATGTGTACTTCAGTATGGTAGTAAAAATAAATAAATTAGTAAAATAAATTACTGATCACTGACTGACTTCCCAATATGTTCTTTCAGATCTTTAATTTTACGAAACTGGCGACATCTCTGTTTATTATAAAGGGTCATCTGTGTACATTATGACGCCACAGGACAGATCTTCAATTTTACGAAACTGGCAACATCGCTGTTAAAGTGCTTCGTTTACAGATTGACCAGCGAATTGTAACGGACGGACGGACCATTTTTTCTTCAATTATCACGATACCCGTTCGTGTTTTTTTATTTTGAATATATGTTTGTGTGTTGAATGTGGGTAAACTGGCGCATGTATATTAACATGTATTAAACCTTTATAAGTTTTGCCAGCTTCCCCGATTTTTCCAATCTTCTGTGTGTTCATTGTTTGTGTTTAGTGTATGATTTTTTTTGTGGGAAAACCAAAATATACCTATGTTCGAAGCCCTGAGCATTCCACTGATTTGTCTTACTGCACTTGCTGGATAGTATTCTAAGTGAAAAACTAAAAAAAAATAGTAGCTTAGTCATGGTTAAATGAAGGACCTGCTTGTACTTAGGGCTAGGCTCACTCGACCATGACGTTATAATGAAAAAGTGAATACTTTAGACATTTTTTTTACTATTTGTCTCGCGCAATATTGAATTTATTTTTTGGCAACGATAGATTACCGTATCTGGAAGCATATACAGTACTTAATATTTTCATTATTGTGCATGCGTTATACAAATCGATTTTTGTAGTGTGGCTTATTCCAACTATTGAATTAATGTTTCTCTTGTCGAATTTGAATTTTTGATTTTCTGTAACTGCAATCACATAAAACGATTTTCCTGTTTTGTGGTTGCTAACTACGCTTCATCATGTCATGTTAATAAGCAATTTCTTTGTTGTATCTACGCCCACCTGACCATGATGTTACAAAGCAAAAGTGACTACCTTAGTCATTTTTTCCTATTTGACGCGCGCAATATTTAAAATGTATACTTTTAAAATTGGATGTATTCAGCAAGTCAAGATGATATAATTTTTTTTAATTTAATAACGTTTGTTTGATTTCACCTGCTTTTCAACTCAGCAAACAAGTTGTCGCTGACACGATGACTTACTCAAAGTGACTAGTCGCTTTGGGTCTTTGGACTTACTTTAGTCTTTCGCGGCCCCGCGTCAGTTGCGGAAATATTGTATGTTTGTTTATGTTATATTTTAATTATCATGTTTGTTTAATATTGTGTGTACAATATGCACGACGAAATAAATATCTGAATCCTTTCAAGCAGTAGCGTTTTCTATAAATTGTTTAAATACCTTAATTAGAGAGAGAGTGAAAGAGAGTTTATTTCGTCAAAATTAACTGTAAAACTTGAATAGCGAACATGGAGGGAGCTGACTCTGATGACCGTATTGTCGTATCGCTCTCTTCAGTCTATACCAAATTACTTTGTGTATATTGTATATATTTATTTATCGATTCAATGCTTGTATTCTATTCTGGTTGGCGAAATAAATATCTCTCTCTTTCTCTCTTGTAGAATAATCAGAAGGTGAAATGAACACGCCGCTTGCTTTGGCGATTTGACAGAGAAAAGAAAAAAGGTTGTGGTCTTGCCACGTGGTTATGCGCTGTAACGCCGTTCGGATATCGAAGGTTTTGTGAGTGCGTTTTAATAAGCATATTAGATAGGATAGATAGAGACGATTTACATATTTATCCCGGGGAGAGGAAAGACGGCTTAACCGTGTGGCGAACCACGGCCTCTCGCCCAGTCACCGGTACCATTCCATGTCGCGTATGGGATTAGTCAGTTACTTGTTTTTGAAAGCATGGACTTGACATGCGTCGGACCACATTACCGGTACAGAGTGCAGTACGGCACACTATACAAATAGGGTGACATTGTCCCGTTTCAGAGAAACCCATTTCACAGATGATCAGACATCCCTCCTTTGGGAGACGTCTGGACATTGTTGTTCCTCAATATCGGTAATAATACAGTATATTGAAGTTGTGAAAATACTACAAAAAACAGCAATCTAGTAACGTCATCATTGAATTCCTCGGGGGGGGGGGGGGAAATAATCCGATTAACCCAAGAAATTTTTTTTTTCATTTTACCTCAGCATTCAAGAGCAAGAAGCAAAAAAACAGCAATTTTGGTCATGTGACGGCCGTGATTAAATTAGATTATTATTGAGACAAGCATGGCGCGATATGAAGCATCTGACGTGGTCCCAGACGCCCCTCGTTTGTGAAAATTTTTGAAATTTGGATAGTGTGCTGTACTGGAGTGTGGTTGGATACAGTCAGTGGGCCTGTCAAAATCTCGTTTGTATGTTGTCCCCCCCTGGTATAAGTAGTCTATATTTTGATTTTCCCGCAAAAAAGTTGATATGTCTGAGGAAGTCTGACGAAACGGTACAGAAAGATATTTGTGTTAGTGTGCAGTAGGTAGGGATGTCCAAAAAAGAATAATTTTTTGATTCGAACCGAATATTATTGCGCAATCCTAAATTTATCTCTACTGTACCAAAATTAAATGGAGTATGGGAATCACATGCCTCCTTAAAAACTGCGTGTTGAAAATTGCAGATACTCTCAATACCTTATTTACTCAATTCTAATAGATTCAGTTTTAATAGGTCATGTGTAGCCTGTATATACTATTTTAATCCTATTATCATTAATTAGTCTTAACTTATTGAGGTTCTTTTATGTAATTTTAAGCAAAATGATAAATAACCATTAATATAAATAAAAGTGTTGCCCAAAAATTTCAAAATTGTAGCTAGCTTGATGATGACATTATTATTTGATGAACTTATTGTTACTGTACACAGCCATCAAAATGCAAGAGTGCAATTATTTGCCTTGTTGATAGATGGTAAATACATCTACATCCACAATCATGCTTCAGCTGCGGGCCAGCAGTACCATGTTGCTATGATTACTGACTTGACATATGCAAATTGATTCTGTTTATAGAATTATCGTTTTCTGTGGATACAAAATTGCCTTTTCCTCCTGTGTACTTTCTTAAAACAAATATTGCCGATGATAACTTTTCAGTTATGACCATGCATGATATAGCTATTCACATGACATCGGCATTAGCAGAGACACCTTTTTATCGCAAAATGAAGGCAAGAGAAATATCGGGAAACTTTAGGTGCCGTCGCTTGCACGATAAAAAAACGCTGTCGTCGCTTGCACGATAAAAAACGCTGTGCAAAACAAAGGGTGCGCCCTGTAAGGTACTACAGTACTAAGTAGTTGTCATAAACACTCTGCCTTGTGTTTTCAGATCTGTTTTCTTCCGATATATTTATACTTAACTATCAAGATGGCCGAAACTGGAAAAGTGAAGTGGTTCAACGTGACTAAAGGATTCGGATTTATCGAGAGAGAGAATGGTGATGATGTATTTGTGCATCACTCAGCAATAGCAGGTTCTGGATACACGACACTCAGTGAAGGCGATTCAGTGTGCTTCGACGTAGCACCAAGCCCTAAAGGACCACAGGCTAAAAATGTGAAATATCAATCTTGAAGAGTAAAATCAGTGGATTGGAAAAAACATTGTGGGAACAGAACATTTTTTTTATTTTTGCTCTTTCCCGTATTGTAGGGTTCGAGAGTTTAGTTCGTCTTAGATTTAATTTTCAAGCTTTGAAAAATTCTTAACTCATTTTAACATGTAGAATTAAAACATCGTGGTTTAGAAATGAGTTTTTTTTTACAACTTGGTTGTCCCTTTCAAAACTGTTCATGTAACTGCAATTTTTAATAGTCTGTACAGCGTGTTGTTGATTGGCTATTGCTACGGAAATAAATAAATAAAAGAGAAAACTTCATTATCAATTTACAGATACAACTGTCCTGTTTGCTTTATTATTAGCTCATATTCGTTTAACCACCACATAATAAACATATGCACGTCATATCAATGTGTTTTTATTAGGAATGGTTAAGTTTGTGTAGGGGCGAGGGAGAGGGGTTAGTAGCATAAAAATCTTATGGGGATGGCGAAATGCGGTCGATTTGTAGCTTGCAAAGGATGGTCTCGTAATACCGCTGTACTGTCCATATAAGTTTGATAAGATTCACATATTTATCCCGGAGCAGAGGAAAGACAATAAGACAGCTTAAGCATATGGCAATTCACGACCTCCCGTCTGGTTACCAGTTTATGTCGAGTATGGGGTTGGTTAGCTTGGCGGTGTGGCGCATCGTGCTAAGCGTTAGGAATACAGCCACCGCATCTCTGATTACCCTTCCTGGGATCGCAGGTTCGAATCCCATGCGGAGATGATCATGTGCGAGAGGATTGCTGGACTCCTCGCCGCCGTAAGGTGGTTCACGTAACCGCTGGTCGGTTACGGCTTCCTCCACCATAAAGTCCATGCTTCCGAAAACAAATATCTGGCTAACTAATCCCATACCCGATTTGGACTGATAACCGGACGAGAGACCGTGGTTCGCCATATGATTAAGCCGTCTTATGGCTTTCCTCTCCCCCGGGATAAATATGTAAATCCTATCCTAGCCAGTTATTAGTTCCTGATGCACGGACTTGATGGTAGACTGGTTGAGGTAATTCGAAATGCGGTGAATTATCTGTGAAAAAACAAATCTGATCGTAATCGTCGACGCAATAAGTCAAAGCCAACATGAAAGAATATCAATCAGCACCGACAAAAGGAAGGCCTAGCTATAACCGTCGAGGATGTTTTTTCACTGGGTCTTACTACTTACTGAATACAGCGCGAAACACCGCAAAGAGCGCGAAACAGCGCAAAAGAGAGGAAAACAGCGCGAAACAGAAGGAAACCAGCGCAAAACAGAGGGAAACAGCGCGAAACAGGAGACGCAGTCATTACCACCTCCTGCCAGGAAAGAACCACGGCGCCTCTCGCCTTGGTTTTATGGCGCTATTTCCGGCATATTTACAAGGTTATGTACCGGATTATAGGTCATCATGCGAAATTTTATCTATCTTTTTGGTGCTCCAGAAGTATGTGCAGCAATATGTCGCACAACCTGAATCCGCTACACACACACACATACTATTTTCAGGTTGTGCGCCATCTTGGTGCACATACTTCTGGAGGTCCCTTTTTACCTAACCCTAACCCTAAAGCCAACCATATCCATATGGAAAATGTTCTAAATTATGGTACCCAAAATGTGTCACCAGCAGGGGCAGACCTGCCATTACAGCATTACTGGCTACATACGTTGGTTTGTGTTTTTAATTTGCTGCCGTGGTACTCCAACTCAAAACAAGGTGCCCCGAACTCATTGCAAAAATTTTTTCTGCTTCACACTGTTTTGCGCTCTTTCCACACTGTTTTGCGCTGTTTCCCTCTGTTTTGCGCTGTTTTGCGCTCTTTGCGGTGTTTCGCGCTGTATTCAGTAAGTAGTAAGACCGTGTCAATATATCTATAAAGAAATTGTGTAGTTAAACAAAATTAATACCTGCGTATGGGATAATTGTGTCGGAAATTAGTTTATCGATGTCGACGGACTGAATGACACTCGTACTTGGCGACTAACAGTCAGAATTTATACCCGTGCCAAAAGTCCATGTGCCGTTAGGACACCAATTCCACTGTATGATTCGAAACTGAGCGCCTAGTTGCCTTTTGTTATGTGCTGTGTTGATATATTTATTCATAATTACTATGTAATATTAAAAATTTGACAGCGAAAATAGCCAAATTAGTTGAGCTAGTTTGGCTGATAAATAGCTAAAAACATGTGAATCCTATTTTCTCGCGGGGATGGGGAGATGTATGGCTCATAGTTCACGATCTCTCCAGACAAAAAATAAATTAAAAAGTAGTATTCCAACTTAGCTTTTAAAACATTCTGGGCCATATCGAAGAGGTAAATATATCGGCCTTAATCTAACCGATACCGAAAAAATGGCCGATACATCTCTACTCTGTGCAAGCGTCACGACGAATAAATAATTGTATACCTGTACAACGAGGCTGCGATATGTATCATTTGCGCCGTACTGTACCTACTACGCCCGAACAAAATTATTTTAAATCCAGTGAGGTAAATACGTACCTGGCATATTGATATATTTCTGTACATGTATTTGCGTTTTTTTAATTTTCTTAGCAGGTTTTGTGAATATTTATTTTGGCTTAGATTGTAGACTACAGTTGTACCGGTAACAGTATTGGGGTATCGTGTATTGTTGGGTTCTTGTCATAAACAGACATAGGGCCCAGTACTTTAGTATAGTTTCGTTGGTAAGCAGTTGCGCAGTGGTACCGTCGAACAGATACTCCTAATACAGAATAAAAAACTTCAAAATGTTTTAACAAAAATGATTTATTTTCAGATATTTAGATCTACCACTGCACAAAAGATTCCCTTTGGTTATATTTTGTGTATAAGCAGAACTGAGATTTTCACTGCTGCACTGTGTTCCGGTGTATGTTTCTTGTCATCGGCTAATGCACAAGTTCCTGAAGTTGGATCAAAAAAATAGGCAAGAAGCGAATAGATAGCAGAAGGTTGGCTGGATATTTTGATATACACCAATGTAAAATCATATTGCATGTTATTGGTATGCTGTATGTACAGATGTACGATATTTATGGTATCAATGATTCTGACTCGTGCTACATAAAATGAAACTAGAATATTGTAGTACCATGCCCATGAATTTCACCAAATGCTAGAATGAGTATATTGATAACTATAAATTGCCAATAACTTATCATGAATGCCAGTGGCGGCGCGTCAATAGGGCCAACCGGGGCAATGCCCCGGTTGTTTTTTCGGTATAATAAAAAATATTCGAAAAATACCTCAATATCGGTTGCACAGACTGTCTACACTAGCCATATTCTCCCGACATGGTTCATTTTTCGCTCGCAAAGCCTTCGCCGAACGTCGACGGGGCGACGCCGATTTTGCCCCGGTTGCTCATTGTATATCGTATTCTCTCTTTTATCTTCCACTCGCCGCGTTTGTTTTCTGTTTCTTTTACTAAATCATCGGGGCTAGCCCCGAAATTATGACGACACAATGCCGACGTTTCTTACAACAACGTGTTGACATATTCACGCATTCCTTCTCGTTCGTTGGTTGCTTGAAGAGTTGATAGTTTCCTCGCCTTCGTTTTTGTCGCTTGTTTCGCTATTTGAATCAGTTAGAGACCTTTAGTGGATTTGCTTTCGATTTTCCACATTCCTTTTGAGCTCCTCACTTCTTTCCGGCTTCGCATTTCTTAGCCTTAGACCTCATAATGAATAAGGTTGATGCACTACTTCGCACCCCGTTTTCGCAGCTGCCGCTGGAACAAAAATTAGAGGTACAACGTCTTGGGCCTTATCAACCAAAAAATTGTTCACTGGAACTGGAACAATCCCATGACGGAGGAAAGCGTCGGCGTACATTCTGCGCAGAAACTTGGTATAAAAAACACGAATGGTTGTGTTACAGCGATGACAAAAATGCACTTTTTTGTTTTTATTGCCTACTTTTTGCTACCGCCCGTGACTCACGTTGGTGTAATTTTGGTTTTAGAGATCTCAAACAGCTTTCCGAGCGTGCCAGGGATCATCAATCTTCTATGGAGCATCTGGACAATGCAGTAAAATACCGAACATTCGGAAATGTTAATATTGCAGCACAGTTGGATGAAGGACGCGCGGTTTCTATTCGTCGGCACAACCAAAACGTCGAGAAAAACCGCCATGTTCTTGATAGATGTTTTGAAGTTCATTGGTTGTCAAGAGCTGTCCCTCCGTGGGCACGATGAACGGGCTGGCTCTTCTAATAGAGGGGTATTTTTGGATATGGTGGAATACACCGCATCCCTAGATACAGTAATGAGAGATCATCTTGATGCCGCAACTGTTTCGAAAGGGACATCTAAGGATATCCAAAATGATTTGCTCGACTCAATGTATAAAATTTATTTACAACATTTGGTTCTGGAAATTGAGAATTGCCAGTTCCTTTCGATTCAGTCTGACGAGACAACTGACATCACGTGCGTTTCCCAACTGGCTGTGATTTTTCGGTTTGTGAAAGATGGTAAACCTACCGAGAGATTTCACAGCTTTGTGCCATTCGTTGATCGCACGGCTTGCGGGATATCGGCTGTACTGAAAGAAGTGTTACAGCCTTACAACGCGAAGTCAAAATTGATAGCTCAAACTTATGACGGCGCGGCAGTCATGAGTGGGTCTAAACATGGTGTTCAAGTTTATATAAAAGAAGATTTTCCTCATGCGCATTTTTTACATTGTTATGCACACCAATTTAACCTCGTTATTAAAAATATGTGCCTTGATACCCCTCTCGTCCGTATATTTTTTGCAAATGTTTCGGGGTTTTCTTCATTTTTTTCCGTTTCGCCGAAGCGCTCTGACCTCTTTTGCCAGATATGTAGCCGCCGTCTCCCAGCTTGTGCACCAACACGTTGGAACTTCCAATCACGCGTGGTGCAGGGCGTGTCCGAAATTAGGTCTGAGCGCATTGAGTGTTTCAATGGCATTCAGAGCTCTCCGGTTTGGGACGAACGCTCTGTGAGGGAGGCGGCAGGTCTAAAGCGTCTGCTAGAAGATGGTGAGTTTTCATTTTTTCTCGCTTTTTTCTCCACAATATTCTATCACGTGGATGTATTATACGGCGCATTGCAGTCAAGGCTAATGGATGGAGCGTCTATGCAGTCGTGTATTTCAGACTTCTGCGATGCTGTATCTCGTATCCGGGAAACAATAAAATACGACGACACATGGAGTGCTTCTTTACGCCGCGGGCAAACAACGCAGCGTTTGATTTTGTCTGCAAAGGAATGCTGTGACATTCTGGTGAATCAAATAGGCGATCGTCTGCGCACTGAACACCTTGCCGCGTTCTCTTTGATAAACCCCAAAATTTTTTCAAAATTTGCACGTCAATTTCCCATCCATTTGTTGGCTACTGTCTCCAAATTTTACCCCATGATAAACGTGGGTAAATTGGAAAATGAATTGCGATGTATATACATTATACACCAATCAAACTTTTTTGAACATCACATCAACTTGCGCACTCTATGGATTCCTCATAGATAACACTCTAGTAACTACTTTTGCGGCGTCTGCAAAATTTCTGGACATCATTTTGACGACGCCTATTTCTTCCGCCGACGCAGAGCGAACATTCAGCACGGTGAAGCGTATTAAAACGTATCTCAGAAAAACAATGAAGCAAGATAGATTAAATTCCTTGGCTGTTTTATCCATTCCCCAAGACGTTATTTCTGGAATGCATGACTTTAATCAGCGAGTTATTGAGCATTTTGCTTCCAAGAAACCGCGGCGTGTTGCATATATGTTCAAGCAGTAGAAGTCTAGCAGCATATATATCTATGAGTGAGCGACGCATGTCCTTATCTTTGCATTAACTTTCCTTTCTTCATAGTAACGTTTTAAACCTTATTTTAGGTTTTGTCTGCTTTCCCGAAGTTTCTGTTAATATGTCATTGTATTTATCTGGGTAAATATTGCCTTTCCTTTTGAAAGAGGTTTCAAAATAAACTATGTCTATATTTATTAATCCCTTGACTTGAACCGGTTTTAAAGACACTTTCTTATCGTTAAAAATTGTCGCTTTTGCCGATTGGTTGTTACCGATGGAATGGTTTTTATACTCATAAAATGATGGGAGAACTTACAGCGCTCATCCTGTCCCCGTAGATGGAGGTGACTTGGCCCGCAGTAGCTTGCCCCGGTTGTCAAAATGACCACGCGCAGCCACTGATGAATGCAAAGGTTCATGCAGTGATGAGCTGGAAAAATCGTAACAACCGGAACGCACCAAATTCCTGAAAATGTAATATATATATATTTACAACACGACGCTACCAGTAATTTTGTCTGTCGTAAGATAGAGCCGAAGAACCATAATGAAATATGGAAAAATTATCTGAAATTAAAACTGAAAGAATATTCATACTAAGTCAATACAAATGTTATTATTAGAAAGGTATTGGATGAATTTTACACAGGGATCAAACGTCGGCGAAACATCCATTACACGTTACTGCTGTGCACTAATTATTTGTCAGTTGTAATGTAAAAAGAATTATGATGCAACAAAACATCAATTAATAACTAAGTTTCCCGCAGAAACTAGTTTTTGAACCATAATTTTATTTTAACAACAGGACCGCAAACGTAATAAAATGTCCAACACCCGGAACGCCGTTCCAGTGCATTCCGGCTATCATAACTATTTCTTTAATGTAATATTGTTTTCTGATTTTTCATTTATTTCTACAGCTGTTTCAAGTCAAGTAAACTGTCTGAGGGAGTGCCATGATGATGATCAATTTCATCAGCTATATTAGAAGAGCAAATTTGTGAGTTTGTCACTATTTGAATGCCATACTATTTGTATGTAAACTGTCCTAACTTTATGTCTGCAGTTTTCAGTAAAAAAAGGAATATCAGCCTCTTTAGTATCAGCTGTTGAATGAAAGTTATTTTTAGTTTGTGTGTATAATCTGTATTATTCGTATAATGTGAGGATACTTTTATCAACCAAATGTTAGGGTAAATTTCTTATTGGTATTGTCACAGATCTGTTCAAGTAACCGAGATGTGACAAGCTTTTCAAAATCATTCTCATTGGTCATTTCTTGTTACATGCAGGCAAAACTAGTGTCACATGATTTTAAAGTAAAGCAAAGTTGTTAGACATGCAATCACAATCGAAGTTTTGCAGTATAATCAAGAGCCTTCATTAAATATCTGAAAACTAAAAATACTCTACTGTTTTACTTCTCCAAATTCGAATAAATAAATATACATTGGATTTCATGTAATTCAAAAATATCATTTTACAATTCAGAAAAATCTGTACAAATTCGAATACAAATTATTCTGTTTTAGTCATTGCCTAGGTCGAATTTGCTTCAATATCTAGCGCACTTCATCAATATACTATCTTTAACCCTGTATTTTTATTTATATTGTTCAGGTCATGAAGACAAACAACTGGATATGGATATGATTATGGTAAGAGTGTTGTCGAGTCAAGGTTGCCACAATGCATCATTCTACGCCTTCGTGTCCAACAAATATGTGGAACCCGTTAACTTAAGCTTAACAAACAAATAATTCTTGCATGCTGAAACATTTGAAGGTAACGTAGTAATGTCAATTTTTCGTCACTTGGCGAGTCTTCCGCAGAAGAAATAAATAAAACTTCCAAATAGCAATGAAAGCAACAACTATGATTGCACATGTGTCTGTGTGCATTACGTTGACACATTCCTGTCACAAAGCTGTAAGGCCAGGATAAAATTTAGCACCTCTTCCGAATTGATTCTATATCTTTTTCCATTTGTTAAATGTCAATACATTTTAGCAGTCATTTGAACAAATGAATATTAGTTATTTTTGCAAAACAAATTTCAAAATAATAAAATGTTAAATATGTGGAAGCCTGTGGCCCAGAACTTGCCAGGGATAGGTTTTCAACTGAAGTGTGTTTATTTTGTCTGTTTCATTCGAAGTAGGATGTGGGTTCTATAATTTAAGTGTTCGTTGTTACGTTGAGGTTTTAGGAGAAAAATATTAGATTCAATTGGTCTTGTAGACCAGGGTCGTCCAACCCGTGGCCCACGAGCCATATGTGGAAGCATTTCAAGTGGCCCGTGCTGATTTTCAGAATTGAATGAAACAATTGAGTAAAACTTTTTTCGAGTGGTGTAGTAGGCCTATACAAAGATGTGGTACAAACGATTTGTTTATTTCCCTGAAATGCGCTCTGTCAGCCTTTCCAAACAAGCCATGAGTGCCATTTGGAATTAAAACCAACTGAGAGGAGATATCGATACATAAAGATGCCATAGTCGCTTACACACTTGGTCTTTTAGTACTCATATGATTTTTATTTGTATTGTTCGGATTGCCAATGATTTACGTCCGAAAATAAAAGAGGTGTTTGCAAAAATAGCCTGTCAAGACAGACCATAACTCGTGTTGAAGAGCTCGGGAATTCTATTGCGGAAATTTCAATTGCAAAAGCGGGAAATTTTTTATTGTATTCTTTGGCGCTTGACGAAGCTCTGACATCAAGTTTACTACTCAGTTGGCGACTTGCTATCTTCTTGCGGGTAGTTAATGATGATATAAAATTACCGTAGAGTCCGCAACCATTGCCCCTGTTAAAGGTACGACTATCGGCATTGATTTTTCGAAAGCTGTGATAAAAATGATCAAGCGTCTTGGGTTGTTATTGGCTAAACTTTCGGGCGCTCCACCAATGGTTGGAAAACAACAGTTTTATTGTTCTAATAATTGTGGAAGTTTGTTGTGAGGGTATTTTTTCTTATTATTAACCTGTAGTCAATGTAGCAAAACTAGGTCATAACTACCATGTCAAGTGGCCTGCGCAATTATTAATGAATCACATGTGGCCCTTCGGCCAAAAAGATTGGCCGACCCTGTTGTAGACTGTACCAGTAGTGGGAAGGATTCTATTTATGATAAATTGTTATTATTTTGGTATTTTGGGTGATGCGCGTCAGCTTTTCGTAGTTCTGCCCCCAGCTTGTTTTGATTCGGCAAAATCAACGAAATACATCAAAAACCGAATTTGCAAAGACAGCAAATTACAACAAAATTGGGTTCGCGTTGTCATCGCCATGGGAATACGGGGTCAAAGAGCAGCATGCCACGACGTTTTGATGGAATGCATCGTGGCGTCGGACTTAAACCCGGATTAGTTACGCAACCGCTAAACTAGGTTTTTGATCCCCGGTTAACTAAGTTATTCGAGATTATATATATTATTATAATAATATATTAGGTAGATAGATAGATAGGTAGATAGTTTATTTCGAAAACTCCATAACAAACCTAAATTAAAAATGGAGAATTCTGGAGGGCAAGCAAAACCTACAAAAAAGTTTAAAACATGAAGTATCTCATGTGCCTGCCCACCAGCACGCACACAAAAGCACAAGCCCAATTAAATGAGGCTTGGGCCAAACTTAAACAAAATACATGATAGTAATAAACTTTCGGGCTGTTGTACTCTCTTTCAACAATTACGTTGATAATGACCAATACCTACAACCTCATGCAAAGATAATGTGGGGAGTGGAATGTAATAAGTTTGCGACGATAGTCATACTCATGAAAGCTTCAAGAAAAACCAAGCCATAAAAAACTACACTGATTGCTAGATTGGGCATTGCGGAAAAGGTGATAAGTGGTTTAATATACAAACAAACGCATTATAAATTCGAGATTAGTCTTAATCGAGGTTTAGGTTAAGTGAGGTTTTTGATTTCCACCCTAAATCTAGTACGGTGGCAACACATCTTAATGATAGATAGGTACGGTACCTGGACATAGTCTTTCTGTTATATTGGCTAATAAGTAAAAAGCCCACAGTGGCGCAACAAAAAATCAGCTCGTACTACCGGTACCTCGTTCTCGTAGTTTTATGTTGTGAGGTAGAAGATCAAGATAAAACTAGTTGTTCATTTTACAGTCTCACATTTTAAATTTGATTTAAACGATTTTATATCGTGTTTTTGTTTTATTGCGTTTTGACTGTTTTCGGTGGACGGGCACGTAGACTTGTACGTTTTTAACTTTTCTATTAAGTTATGCCCGTCCTCTGTGTTTTGTTTGTTCGTTTGTTGTTTTTTTGTGTTTTGTTTCTATCAGAGTGACCAAATAAAATTGATTGAATCCATAATCACAGGTTAAAGATCTCGTATGTGATTGAGAAGACCCTTGTTGCCACTCACACAAATTTGTTTCTGTAACGTTTCGTTCGACCAATATAGTTTAACTATGCATGTCTGATAAAGTCAGCCGTCCCGACCAGTCAGCCAAAAGTCCCGATTTTGCGTTCAGCCAATCAACATAAAACAAGAACGATAGCAATTGTCATGTTCTCGATTCTGTTGTTGCTGTGTAGCGTACCGTTAGTCTATCTTCTAGGGCTGGGCATTTTCGAATACCTGATGATTTCAGAATCGAATCGATTTTTTTTTTCGAATTGGATTGAATCTCGAATACTTTGGAGATAAATAATTGTATGCGATTTTTTTATTGTAATTGGTCATTTCAACATATGAATTACTGAAAACGTAGAATACATCACTCAGACAGATTGCTGAGCGCTCACACACAATTAGAAACATGTTTTATCAATAAATTATTACAAAAAATAGTCAAATGTCTGAAATGCGTTGAAAAAATATGGCTTCAATAAAAAAAAGGAGGAATTCACGTCGACCATTGGCGGTAAGAAAATAAACAAGATGGCGGCGATTCGAAATATTGCTCTGAACCGATTCGGATAATTTACTATTCGATTCGAAATGCCCAGCCCTACTATCTTCTGAAGGTGGATACGTGGTTTTGTTTATTTCGATGTTTTCCACTAACAATGTTAGCGGATAATTGCTACAATTTGTTATGTGTAAACCCTGTACGACAAAGCGTGCCTAACATTAACGTAAATTCCTTTCTATTTTTCAAACTGAAACCGATATTTAGACAGACAGCACATGAACTCTCGATGACAATGTGGTAAAGGAAGACATCAGGGATGGTTTTGAATGTAGGCCCCTAATGTCAGTACGGCACACTATCCAAATTCCAAGAATTTCCCTCAATTCGGCTCAATAAAACAAACACTCTATTTGTCTCACAAACGAGGGGCGTCTGGCACCACACCAGATGCTTCATATCGCGCCATGCTTGTCTTAATAATAATCTAAATTATTCGTGGCCATCACGTGACCAAAATCGCTGTTTTTTCCAAAAAACTCTCGAATGCCACGGTAAAAATTTTTTTCCTTTGGTAAATAGGATTATTTTTTCTCAAGGAATTCAATGATGACGTTTTTAGATTGCGCCTTTTCGTATTATTTTGCGCTACCGTATTTTTACCGTTATTGAGGGACAACAATGTCCAGACGTCTCCCAAAGGAGGGGGTTTCTCTGAAACGAGACAATGTCGCTCGATCTGTATAGTGTGCTGATGTATGTCTGAGGGAGTCTGATGAAACGGTACAGAAGTAGGCTATATTTGTGTTGTGTGCAGCAGGACGCTTAAATCACTTAGGATAGTTCTTTATACTCTTGTTACAGCAACAAGAGGGATAAGTAGTTAGTCCCAATGGTGAGCTGTAGCCGGAACAGCGTTCTGTTTGTTGGACATTTTATTTGCATTTGCGTTCCTCTTGTTGAAATAAAGTTATGCCACAGAAAGTCTAGTTTCTCTGGTAAACTTAGTTATTAATTTATGTTTTGTTACATCACATCACGCAAATAATTAGTACAGCAGTACTGTGTAATAGATGTTTCCCCGACATTTGACCCCATGGAAATTCATCTTATAGCTTTCTAATAATAACATTTGTATTGAATTGCTATGAATATTCTTGTGATTTTACACAGACATAGTTCAGAAAATTTAGCTCTGCGGCTCTATTTTAGGACAGATAAGACTTTCTGTAAAAGTCCCCGTCGTGTTGTAAATATATTACATGCGGTCTGGTTGTTATGATTTTTCCAGCTCATCACTGGTTAGTCCCGCAGAAACTTGGTATTGTTGGTGGTATTTAGAGAAACATTCACTGAGCAATATGAATGAAACTGGGGTGTTGTAGAGAACCACTGAAGCATAACTAGACAGAATATTCTTATGCTAACATAGATGTCCCGGTGGTGCTGCTGCTTTTCCACGTCCTAATTTTTCGGTTGTCGTAACGGGTACTCCCGTAGTATGTGTACCAGGTTAGGATTAGGCCAGAATTTCAGGTACAAAAACTACGGAAGTCACTTGGCTAGTCCCCGAACTCGTAATAGAACTAAAATAAGGGAAATTGGAATAAAATGATGGCCTAACCCTTACCTGGTACACATACTACGTTCCGGTGTCCGCCACCTTGGTTAACATACTACGGGGGCGCCCTGTAACGTACTACAGTACTAAGTAGTTGTCATAAACACTCTGCCTTGTGTTTCCAGATCTGTTATCTTCCGATATATTTATACTTAACTATCAAGATGGCCGAAACTGAAACCAAAATAACTGGAACAGTGAAGTGGTTCAACGAGACCAAAGGTTTCGGATTTATCACACCTGACGATGGAGGTTCTGATGTTTTTGCGCATTTCTCGTCAATAGCAGGTGACGGATTCAGGACACTCGTTGAAGGCCAGAAAGTGAGCTTCGTCGTAGAAGCGGGCAAAAAGGGACCGCAGGCTGCGGATATTATAATTGTTTCCAATTAAAATCAGTGGGTTTGGGAGAAACATAGGCGAAACAGAACATTGTATTTTTTCACTCTTTCCTTCATCTTACAATTTTGAATTCTGACTTATTCTAACATGCAGAATTAGAACAGCGTGGTCTAAGTAAAAATATTCTATCATTATACGCATAAATTGTTTTTTTACAACTTGGTTGTCCTTTTCAAAACTGTTCATGCAACTGCAATTTTTAATAGTCTGTACAGCGTGTTGCTGATTGGCCATTGCTACGGAAATAAACAAGGAAGTTGATTCTCGAGAAATCTTCATTATCAATTTACAACTGTCTAGTCTAGTATGCTATATTATTAGCTCATATTCGTTTAACCACCACTAATAAACATATGCACGTCATATCAATGTGTTTTTAATAGGAATGGTTAGGTTTGTGCAAAGCTGTGGGAGAGGAGTTGGTAGCATAAAAGTCATATTAGGGAAGTCAAAATGGGGGGTGGCGATAAGTGGTCATTGAGTCAAAATAGGGATGGCGAGGTCGATGCATGTCGAAATGGGAGTGGCAAAATAGGGTCGATCCGTGCCGAAATGCGGATGAAGAAATACGATCTATGCGTGTCAAAATGGGGATGGCAAGGTTGATACATGCCAAAATGACGATGGCGAAATAGGGTCGATGCGTGTCAAAATGAGGATGGCAAAATGCGGTTGCGGGGTCAATATGGGGATGGCGAGGTCGATAAATGCTGAAATGGGGATGGCGAAATAGGGTCGATGCGTGTCAAAATGGGGTCGATTTGTGTAGCTGGCAGATGATAGTTTTGTAATAATGCTGTACTATGTATATAAATTTTAACGGTGCCCCCGAAGTATGTGCACTAAGATGGCGCACAACCCGAACCCGTGTTCAGGATGTGCGCCATCTTGGTGCATATACTTCTGGGAGGTCCGTCTAACTGTATGCCAAACTTGTGCATTTTCAAATTTATAAACGGCGATTTAACACTGGCACTGCCATGCCCTTCTGTTTCGTCAACCCGGAACTGACACCCATCAACTATAATTTAACAGGCATCGATCGCATTTTATTTCTCGCAAATCAATACCTCAATTAATTTTTATTAAGTTCATAACTCACCTTAAATGTTGCTGTGGGCCATGACCCACTGGTTGAGAACCGTCGCCAATTTACCAAAGTTACCCTAGCAGACATCTCTCTCGTTTTTGAACGCGCCGATCACAGTTGCCAGAACTCAGATTTCAATTGAGCGATGCGAGAGGTTACGAAAAGGGGGCATCGATGCAAAATCAGCTGATGCTTTATGAGTTGCCAGATTAATCATAAAAACTGTGAATAATTGCCAAAAAATCACAGTTCTCCCCCAAATATAAGCGTCTCACAAATAAATCTACTTAGTATAAGAAAGATAAGTATAAATGCTTATAACGGGAAGTAAACACAACGAGTTTGACAAAGATTGTATAGGTGGAAGAGATACCCATTATCGTTTAAACCTGTCCCAGTCGTCAATGTTTAATAAAATTGGTAAAAAGACCTATTTTGCCCCTAAAAAGATGTGTCTTACATTCATGGTTCTCTCCATTTATACATAAACAGCAGTGGTACATTTAATAAAGTGTTTATACAACGAGTTTCAAAAAGGTTGTATGGGGGGGAAGATATTTTTATTCTCGTTTAAACATGACCCGATAGTCAATTTAGGAGAAAAATGGCAAAAAGACCTTTTGGCCCCAAAAAATGAGTGTCTTGCAATTACGGTCCCCACATTTACAAAAGACCAGTAGTAGTGCATATAATAAAGTGTTAATACAGCGAGTTTGAAAAAGTTTGTAGGGGGGGAAGATATTTTTATAATGGCCCAAACATGGCCCGATAATCAATTTTTGATAGAAATGGCAAAAAGACCTATTTTGCTCCAAAAAGATGAGTGTCTTGCAGTTATGGGCCCCACATTTACACAAGACAAGTAGTAGTACATAGAACAAAGTGTTTATACAGCGAGTTTGAAAAAGTTTGTATGGGGGGAAGATATTTTTATAATCGCTTAAACATGGCCCGATAGTCAATTTTTGATAAAAAATGGCAAAAATACCTAGTTTTCCCCAAAAAATGAGTATTTTACAATTACGGGCCCCTCATTTACGCAACACCAGCAGTAGTACATATAATAAAGTGTTTATACAGCGAGTCTGAAAAAGTTTGTATGGGAGGAAATGGCCCGATAGTCAATTTTTGAATAGAAATGGCAAAAAGACCTGTTTTGCTCTAACAAATGAGTGTCTTGCAGTTACGGGCCCCTCATTTACACAAGACAAGTAGTAGTACATATCATAAAGTGTTTATACAGCAAGTTTGAAAAAGTTTGTAAGGGGAGAAGATACTTTAAATATCGTTTAAACATGGCCCGGTAGTCAATTAATGATAGAAGTATACTGCTATCAGATACAAATATACGCTAAAATTGTTCTGTGGGCCGCACGGAATGTATCAGCATAACGGCTTTGGACCACCCTGGTCTACCTCATTGAAAAACTCCCGACTTCGCTGACCACTGGATCATTGAAATGCGATCGCGGAATTGTTCATTGGTCCAATAGTTGAAAAAGGGCAAAAAGCGATATAAAAAGGGTTTGAATCTCGGGATCCCAACCCTATTTAGAATAGCTAAAAATAACTCAAGAAAGTTCCTCCATTAGATACGAATATACGCTAAAATTGTTGTGTGAGCCACACTGAATGTTTCAGCATGACAGGGTTTGGACCACTTATTGAAAAACTCCCGACTTCACTGACCACTAGATCGCCGAAATGCGATCGTGGAACCGCCACATAGTGTAATAAATAGTTTATTGGTCCAATTGTTCAAGAGGAAAGATTTTTTTTTATAACAAAAATGCAGCAACAAGGAGAATACTAGAAAGAAAAAACAACAACGATTTAAGAAAACGACTCATAGGCCCATTCGTGTCCAGTAAATAAGTTTCAGTGTTTTTTTTTCAATAAAGAAGGTTGATATGATACTTGAAGAGAAGACGAAAAATAAGCAAACATTTTGAAGTTGAATCGTCTGCTGAACTCGCAATATTTTAATAAACACCGATAAACTATATTAAATACTGTTGCCCCTCTTTGCTTAGTGCCCTAAGCACGTGCTTATATTGTTCAATGAATAATTCGGCGCTGGAAACATGATTACAATGTATCAAGATAAATCTAAGCGTTAGTGATTGTGAGGTCAAAAATCACGGAACACTGTTTTTAAATTATTTCAGGCGGTCCCGCGATCGAATATCAGGCCTACAGGTATGGTACTGGTAGGTTACCGCACTGCATATTTCTTTCAGGGGATAGATGATAAAATATTTTGTTTTTCCCTACGTGAGAGTTTCCTATTTTCGGCCACGGAACACTTGCACTTTTATATCTCCTCGCGAAACACCAAAAAATGAAAGGGTTAAATTGATAAAGAAACAGTCTGTAAGAATATTCATTCAAAATTACATAATTTATATTGACGCTACTGGTGGGGTACTGCTTTCTGGTGCCCAAAGCCCATATTACATTTACGAAATAGTTACTCGCCATCCCCAAAAGGGCAAATCCTCATTTGCTGTTGCAACGTTTGTTACGAATCGGCACAACATTGCAAATATTTCAAACTTTTTGTCACAATTCCGTTCTGATGTTTCCAAATTGACCAAACAATTTCCCGCAAAAGTTTTTATATGTGATGGTAGTATGGCCCTCATTAAGTCGATAATTCAGGTAAACATGCGCGAAAGTTTAGAGGCCTACATATCACGCTGTTATTCGGTCATTCAAGGCATTGCAAATTTGGATATGCTTTCCCGACCCTTTCTCCACCTATGCACCAGCCATACCATGAAAAATTTCAAGCAATTGGCGTGTAGGTTTCCAAAAGTAAAACGGGAATTCATGCAGATATTTGGGTTGCTTGTTTTCTGCAAGGAAATTAAAAAACTTCGTAAAATTATTCATCATTTGACAATATTATTGATATCCCTGAATTCGAATCTTGTTGATAATAGCTGGTCGTACTTGAAAAAGCGTATCGAAAAACAAAATATTCCACCCCCACCAGAATGTGTTTTCGATCATGAAGCATCGGGTGAACTTTAACAAATACAGACTGGAGTGAGAGTAATCCTTTTACCGAATTACTATATCTGGATATTGCCAAAGCTACAAAAATTGCTACTGACGCGGGTTTTTGTGGTTCTAACTCTTTTTATTGTCCGGAAGTAATGACTAAATTTAAAACGTTTTATGTACTCAAAATTTGTCCATGGGGCGCTTTGCTAGTAGGCGATTTAGGCAGGTTTGGTACAACAATAGGCTATGAAAAGTAATATCATCGGTCTCTAACAAACAGAACTTAGCAAAAGATAATCGAACACAGGGAATCATGGAGAAAAGTCAACAGGAGCTAAAGCGTACTCGTTTCAACAACAGGCGGTTTAAACGTCTTGACGAGATCGCTGTAGTGTATGATCAACTTCATGATTCCCTAATATCAGGATAATTTGATTGTTCGTCCCAAAAAAAGGAAAGTCGAAAACAGAGACCAAATTGACCAAGAAATTGAGAAATGGGGTAAAAAATGTAGAAATATGGGTAATGATAAATCGAAAGGTATATATATACAGCCACCGTCTAGACCTCTGAAAACTTCTTGCCCAATAGGATTGCTTGATAATGATGTATTGGAAACGGAAATAATATGTCAGTGGTCTTCTCAGTCAATGGCATTGCGATTTAGGTCACCCAAAATTGATTTTCGAAACTTGGTACATATGTCCAACGTTGACTTTGAAATATTGAGCTCCAATACTAATTTCCGAAGGGATTGGTTCACATCGGACATTATAAAGACCGCATCGCTAATTTTGTCATCGCAGTACCCAAATGCTGACGGCCTTCAAAGCACGACACTTTATACCACAATATCTGTTCCAAAAAATTTATTCAAATTTTGTTCGTGCATGATAATCACTGGGTAGCTGCGTCAAACATATTTTCGTTCAATCAGAATACCATTCAAATCTATGATAGTTAGGCTTCCCGCTGCTTGTCAGCAGGGAACCTATTGTATTCCTGTGTTTTATTAGGCTTCCCGCTGCTTGTCAGCAGGGAACCTATTGTATTCCTGTGTTTTATTATTATTATTTATTATTATTATTATTATTATTATTATTATTTTTTTTTCAAATTGGTCCTACAAACTTTAAATTCACCTCAAATGTGCAGAAGTTCTCAGCTAGCAATAAAATGCAAATTTTATGCATGACTGACCACGCTTTCACGCTCCAGTGAGCAAAACGCGTTTTCAGTTTTTTTGCGATTTCTCAAAATTGATACATGCTATTGGGTTGAAATTCATACCAATGATTAATGGACATGTTCCGGATACAATATGTCAAGGATACGCATGAGTGACCTCGGCGATACGCTCCAGTGAGCAATAAAGGATTTTACATTTTCATCTTCTTCTCGAGAACGACACTACTTAGAGACTTGAAATTTACATCACATGCAGATAATAAGTCCCCCATCATAAATTGCAAATTTTATGCATGACTGACCACGCTTTCACGCTCCAGTGGGCAAAACGCGTTTTCAGTTTTTTTGCGATTTCTCAAAATTGATACATGCTATTGGGTTGAAATTTCTAACAATGATTAATGGACATGTTCCGGATACGATATGTCAAGGATACGCATGAGTGACCTCGGCGATACGCTCCAGTGAGCAATATAGGATTTTACATTTTCATCTTTTTCTCGAGAACGACACTACTTAGAGACTTGAAATTTACATCACATGCAGATAATAAGTCCCCCATCATAAACTGCAAATTTTATGCATGACTGACCACGCTTTCACGCTCCAGTGAGCAAAAAGCGTCTTCAGTTTTTTTTTACGCGGGAAGCCTGTTAAAGCTGCACGCAGCTCTAGTTATTATTTATTTTTATTATTTTTTTTTCAAATTGGTCCTACAAACTTGAAATTCACCTCAAATGTGCAGAAGTTCTCAGCTAGCAATAAAATGCAAATTTTATGCATGACTGACCACGCTTTCACGCTCCAGTGAGCAAAACGCGTTTTCAGTTTTTTTGCGATTTCTCAAAATTGATACATGCTATTGGGTTGAAATTCATAACAATGATTAATAGACATTTTTCGGATACACTATGTCAAGGATACGCATGAGTGACCTCAGCGATACGCTCCAGTGAGCAATATAGGATTTTACATTTTCATCTTCTTCTCGAGAACGACACTACTTAGAGTCTTGAAATTTACATCACATGCAGATAATAAGTTCCCCATCATAAATTGCAAATTTTATGTATGACTGACCACGCTTTCACGCTCCAGTGAGCAAAACGCGTTTTCAGTTTTTTTGCGATTTCTCAAAATTGATATATGCTATTGGGTTGAAATTCATACCAATGATTAATGGACATGTTCCGGATACGATATGTCAAGGAGACGCATGATTGACCTCGGCGATACGCTCCAGTGAGCAATATGGGATTTTACATTTTCATCTTCTCCTCGAGAACGACACTACTTAGTGACTTGAAATTTACATCACATGTAGATAATAAGTCCCCCATCATAAATTACAAATTTTATGCATGACTGACAACGCTTTCACGCTCCAGTGAGCAAAACGCGTCTTCAGTTTTTTAGCGATTTCTCAAAATTGATACATGCTATTGGGTTGAAATTCATAACAATGATTAATGGACATGTTCCGGATACGATATGTCAAGGATACGCATGAGTGACCTCGGCGATACGCTCCAGTGAGCAATATAGGATTTTACATTTTCATCTACTTCTCGAGAACGACACTACTTAGAGACTTCAAATTTACATCACATGCAGATAATAAGTCCCCCATCATAAATTGCAAATTTTATGCATGACTGACCACGCTTTCACGCTCCAGTGAGCAAAACGCGTCTTCAGTTTTTTTGCGATTTCTCAAAATTGATACATGCTATTGGGTTGAAATTCATAACATTGATTAATGGACATGTTCCGGATACAATATGTTAAGGATACGCATGAGTGATCTCGGCGATACGCTCCAGTGAGCAATATAGGATTTCACATTTTCATCTTCTTCTCGAGAACGACACTACTTAGAGACTTGAAATTTACATCACATGCAGATAATAAGTCCTCCATCATAAATTGCAAATTTTATGCATGACTGACCACGTTTTCACGCTCCAGTGAGCAAAACGCGTCTTCAGTTTTTTTGCGATTTCTCAAAATTGATACATGCTATTGGGTTGAAATTTATAACAATGATTAATGGACATGTTCCGGATACGATATGTCAAGGATACGCATGAGTGACCTCGGCGATACGCTCCAGTGAGCGATATAGGATTTTACATTTTCATCTTCTTCTCGAGAACGACACTACTTAAAGACTTGAAATTTACATCACATGCAGATAATAAGTCCCCCATCATAAATTGCAAATTTTATGCATGACTGACCACGCTTTTACGCTCCAGTGAGCCAAACGCGTCTTCAGTTTTTTTTACGCGGGAAGCCTGTTAAAGCTGCACGCAGCTCTAGTTCGTACTTGAAATACACAGAAAATGACAAATATGCTATTTCGCTTCTCATGCGGCCAACATTAGGAACAAACAAACTACAGATTGAATTTCCTCCCGTCCAGCAACAAACGTTAGGTGCATCATGCGGACCATTTGCAATAAGTTTTTGCATAGCTTTATGCGAAAGAATTAGACCAGAGGATATAGTTTTCGATGAGATAAATCTGCGAAAAAAGATTTATGATGGCATAAGTTCTAAACGATTCTCACCAAATTTTAATATCGACCGAAACCACAATAAAACCAATACTAAATTCATGGATATTCAGATATTTTGTAACTGCCGACTGCCCTACATACAAAATCAGACTATGATAGAATGCACTTCATGTTTGGAATGGTACCGCCCGGAATGTTGCAATACTCCTGTGCCAACTGAGGCACTGGAAGATTGCAAAATTGAATGGCATTGCGAGAAGTGCAATCGATGCTAAATTTTTTCGTTATATATTCACCATATGCCTAACTCCAATTATTTTTCAGATCCATCGGCTTCATGGACACACAAATGATCAGTCTATTTTACCTTTTGCAATATATGCCAAAGTTAGGGGTTTTCTCTCTCGATCGTCGCCAGTTTTGAGATGAAAACCACCACGATAGTTGGCACCTTGACGTGGTGTGGTGGCTTACTACTAAGACCAACTAATTATCCAATGCAATAAGTGTGTCTTCTACCCCAAGTGTAAATGGGGGACCCTGATTATAAGACATTTTTTTAGGGGCGAACTATGCCATTTTGCCATTTCTATCATAAATTGACTATCGGGCCATGTTTATGCGATAATAAAAATATCTTCCTCCATACAAACTTTTTCAAACTCGCTGTATTAACACCTTATTTTATGTACTACTACTGGTTAAGTTTGACGCTGTAACCACTTGACAATCACTCGGTAGAAATTCAACTTTGACAAACTACAGCTAAAATTCCCAAACAATATTCCAACACCAGTAACACACAGCCATGCACAAACTTAACCAGTCCTAATAAAAACATATTGATATAACATACGTATGTTTATTATGTGATGGTTAAATTCGAATATGAGCTAATAATAAAGCACACAAGATAGTTGTATATGTAGTTAATAATGAAGTTTTCTCGAGAATCAACTTCATTGTTTATTTCCGTAGCAATGTCCAATCAGCAACACGCTGCACAGACTATATTAAAAATTGCAGTTGCATAAACACTTTTGAAAGGGACAACTAGACATTCAAAAAAAAAATTCATGCGTAAAATGACAGAATATTTATACCCAAACTATGATGTTATAATTCTGCATGTACTAATTGTTAGAATGAGTTAAAATTTTCCAAAGCTTAATAATTGAATCTAAGATGAATTAAATTCTCGAACCCTATAAAATGAAATGGGGAAAGATCAAAAAATACAATATTCTGTTTCGCAAATGTCTTCCAATTCACTGATTTTATTACTCAAGAAGTTTCACATTTGTGGCCGGCCTGTGGTCCTTTACTGCTTTGCTCTACGCTGAAGCTCACTTTCTGGTCTACAACGAGTGTCGTTAATCCAGCATCTGATATTGCCCGGAAATGCACAAAAATATCGGTATCACCATTGTCTCGTTGAATAAATCCGAACCCCTTTTCTTCGTTGAACCACTTCACTGTTCCAGTTTCGGACATCTTGAAGGTTATGTTTAAAGCTGAAAAACACAAGGCAGAGTAAAGTAGGAGAGTAAGTGGAGGACACTCATCTCAAAGCAAAGTTACATGAACTTACTAATGAGTAAAGGAATCTCATCTCTGAGGTTAAGAAATAAAAGTTACGTGAACTTACTCATAAGTAAAGGAAACTCATCTTTGAACAAAGTTACAAGCACTTACTCAGAAATAAACTCACCTCAGAGCAAAGGTATGGGCACTCACTCATAAGTAAGGGGAGCCCAATCTCTGAGCAAAGTTACAGGCACTCACTCTGAAATAAAGGAGACGCATCTCTGAGCAATGTCACGTGTATTCACTCAGAAGTAAGAGAGATTCATTTGTAAGATAAGTTACAGGCACTCACTCAGAAGTGAAGGAGACGCATCTCTGAGCAATGTTACGGGCACTCACTCAGAAGTAAAGAAACCACATTTCTGAGCAAAGTTACGGGCACTTCTCTGAAATAAAAGAGACGCATCTCTGAGCAATGTCACGTGTATTCACTCAGAAGTAAGAGAGTTTCATTTGTAAGATAAGTTACAGGCACTCACTCAGAAGTGAAGGAGACGCATCTCTGAGCAATGATGTTACTGACAACTGTTGAAATGCCACGAGATTTATTAGAATTAATGAAGCGGTGTGTTACACCCATTTGCTCAGAAGTAAAGAAGACTCATCTCTGAGAAAAATTAAGCGCGACCTCTAAATGCCTACAGCTACTGAAACTACAAAGATTTATTAATTGCGCATGACGCGCTGACAAATATCCCCCCTGTTACCCTGTATGTACCATGATCATGTTTTTCGTTTAACCAATTTCTCTCTCGTACTCAGTGAGACTGATTATATCGAAACCGCAACTGATTTAAAATAACAAAGTAAAGTTAGTAATTAAGGATAGTAAGGAAGAATAAATTAGAAGTATTAAACAGGACCAAAAATAAATCACGATGTAAAATTCTAGAATACCCACCTATCATTCCATGAACATACTCTTACATGGCCTATGCGTCTGGGCGGATATAAAAATAATAACTGGAGATTTCGGGATATTGAATAAATTCCTATTTACATTTTTTAATAGCTTTGTTGCTGTTATTAATATGTTTTATGGCCTGATAACGTCAGTGGCCTTTTGCGCCATTAATAAATTCGAATTAAAAATTATATACTAACATATTATACAATGTTTACAACTAAATTAATTATATAAGTTTTAACTATTTCTGCCCGTGGACAAAACATATCCACTCACAGTTTCAATAATACCTTTTAACTAAGTTCTCAGTCACAGATCAAAGTAACTTTACTTTATGAACTCTGCACAGAATAAACACTCTGTCCTACACACGATTATAATAGCTAAACCTAACAATTTACATCTACAAGCTATAGCGCAGGTCTCAATATGGCCAATATTGGGTGGGAATGCCTAAGATCTCACCTGAACAACAATAATTTGCCTAAAATTTCGAACAACAACATAATAACAAAACGATCTTCGGGTCCACTCCGTGTCAAATAACAAATTCTGAAACACAAAACGAGAAAACTACCCGACAGATCCTCGAGTCAGTAAAAATCGAAAAATCAGTGTTAAACAAAGAATAACATTTCTAGCAAGATCATGTAAGACCCGAACATAATTTACCCAAACTATGTTCCCTCCATGCATGGTGAGTATTTTAAAAAAAACTGGCAATGACCATGAGCCTAATCAATATTTTTTTTTCTGAAATGACACATCCACGTAACAGACTTCCGCTCATCGATCACTTGTGATGGAATACAGGAGTTAGTAACAACTTTACACTCATCAATCACTTATGATATAATACAGGAGTTAGTAACAATCTTCCGCTCATCAGTCACTTAAAATGTAATACAGAAGTTAGTTGCAGCGGACTCCAACGAACTGCAGTGGATGGAATATATAAATGCACTGTATATATGTGAAGTTGGATATTTCGTACACATCCCCTGCTAAAAAAAACGCCAACACTCAAAATAAGAAAACAGGTAATTATACAGTTAGGGTTGGTCATGCAGATTGTGTTGGATATTCAAATCATCACTCGCCCCAACCCTAACTGGGAAATACTAATTTGTTATATTAAAACAGGGGTCGGTAACTACGAATCCGGCCCGCGACGCTACACTGAATTATATTACCAAAACAGCTGTATTGACGATTATATTCTTTACGTGACATAATTTGTTTTGAGAAACTAAATTATATTACAACCTAACAAGTATATAATTCACAATCACTCGTTTAATGAGCCTCTAATTGATTATATTTAGACAAATGGCAACAGAACGTAAAAAAGTTGATGCGGAGTGCAAGTGGTTTAATGACGCAGAAAATATTCAAATCATCAGTTTTTACGCACTGCTTGAAATTTAACTGAAATCTGTGTGAAAAAATGTGATTCATTGGCCTTTTTTTCGGTTTTTACCTTTCTAAAAATATGAGCGGCACGCAAATGACTTGTAACCTTTAATTTTGGCCCGCGAACGACAAAAGTTTGCCAACCCCTGTTTTAAAACGTGGCGGGGATGTTTTTCTCAAATTTCGCGTTAGTGGCGCGGGCTTTGTACAAAAGATACGTAAAGTGAAACAAAGTCACGGTCAAACACAGATATCAGTTACAGATACTCGTAATCGATGCAAAATTAATTTTTTTTTCTTTTGGGCTAGTTCGGGTATCTGTATTTTTACCATCCGGGTAACCGAAACACCCCGTCATTTGACTCATTTCCTCGACTATGAACCTAAATTGCAAAAAAAGCGACAGCAGAAATATAGTGATCAGCTAAACCGCCATCATCCAGATTATTCTATCCTCACACCCACTCTTTCAACTGCATCCGTATGATTTAAACAATTTTACATGAACATAGTCTAAATCGGATACTTGAATCGTATTATTTAAATAAATCTTGAAGGAATATTGAAACATTTACTCTGGGTTTTATCATAACATAATCAAATTAACAAACTGAGTGAAACATAAAAACTACAAATTTTTGTGGCGATTTCTAAGAATGCGCTCATAGAGACAAGCTTATTAGAAGCGGTAAACTTTTCTGTATGCGTGTGTACAGTTATTCGCATATTCAGTACTCATTCGTATTTGTATTCGGTATTTTGACGATTTTAGTCGATCGCCATCTAAAGAAGGTTGCCCACCTCTGCGCTATAGTATCTTTCATTATATCATGCCCTGATGAAGTTTTACTGCACATAAATTCGAAACGTCGGCAAATTACGTTTTGCTAAAACCTGTTGTGCTTTATTTAACCATGACATGGATACACCTGGTGGCAATCATGCACCGTTTAAGGTCGCCTCCTTGCCATGGCGCGGCGCGGCTCATCGTGCTTAGCGTTAGGAATACGCTCGCACCTCTAATTACTCTGCGTGGGTTCGCACGCTCGAATCTCATGCTGGGATGGTTATGTTCGAGAGCCGCTGGTTTTTTTTACACTTTAAGTTAACAAATATTGAAAGAATACGTTGCGGTTTAAATCGATATATATATATAAAAACTCTTACTCCGCCTTGTGTTTTTCAGGTCTTTAATTAAGCCTAACCTTCAAGATGTCCGAAACTGGAACAGTGAAGTGGTTCAACAGCGACAAGGGATTCGGATTTATTCAACGAGACATCGATGATTCTGATATTTTTGTGCAGTTCATTTTTTACTCTTTCCCGATTACATATTGCAGGGTTCGAGAATTCAATTCAACTTAGATTCAATTTTCAAGCTTTTAACAATTCTAACTCATTGTAATATGCAGAATTTTAATATCGTGGTTTAAGTAGAAATATTCTGACATTGCACGCATGAGCTGTATTTTTACAACTTGTCTGGTTGTCCCTTTCAAACTGTTCATGCAACTGTAATTTTAAACAGTCCCGACAGCGTGTTGCTGATTGTGCATCGCTACGGAAATAAACAAGGAAGTTGATTCTCGAGAAAACTCCATTATCAATCTACATATACAACTCATATTCGAGTTTTATCACCACATAATAAACATATGTACGATATTACTAAAGTGTTTTTATTAGGACTGGTTAAGTTTGTGCAGGGCTGTGTGTCTCTTGTGTTAAAATTTTATTTGAGAATTTTGTCTGTGGTTTGGGTTTTCGTCAAAGTTGAATTTCTACCGAGTGATTGCAGCGTTAGACTTAGCTACCATGTCTCTCCGAAAACAAGACCGAGTTTTATTTCAATTTTCTTCGGAAAAATAAGAATAACAATAGGGCTTATTTTGAGGAATGTCTTTTATTTTCAGTAGAAAATTTTTATTCAAGTAGAAAATGACGAGATTTTCAAATATACAAAATATGACCAGTATCCGTTTACTTATAAATAACACGTTTTTATTTAAAAAAAAATCGACTAGGTCTTATTTTTAAAGGACTCAAATTAAAATCATTCTTTAAAATTCAGGCTAGGTCTTATTTTCGGGGAAACACGGTATGTTAGCGTTGCAGGCCTCAGATTGAAGCCGCCTCACCCAGCGTGCAAAAATTAGGTAGAAAAAGGTAAGCTAATTATTTCACCATCGGAGTGTTTAGGGTTAGCTACGGGAAACCCACTGCATAACTGGTAGCATTCATTCACTTACAATGCAGTACACCAAACTTTAGATTCTAAATCTGTTTTAAGTTGACTAAAAACCTCATATTAAGGTTTCTGTTTATAATTCTCCTCATCGACTTTCTTGTCATTTTCCAGATTACTTTTTATAAAAAATCTCTTCAGCGTGAGGTTGATTTCTTATGACTCAATTCTATTATTTTAACGTCGGTATCTCTTGTGCTAGCGCGATCCACTACATGCTCTTCTCCCTTACTTTAGTTAGTAGTCTTCACTTGCGCTATATTTCCGTGATTTTCAAGCAACCTAAATTATATAAAAAAAAATGATATTTGTAAAATCTTGCGACTCAAGGATATACTCAAATACTGAGCGGCATGTATTACTTTTATGATCGCAAAACTGAATGACTAATATGAAACAATAATTTTTACATAATATTTATTTCCCCAGAAATTACTTCAAAGTAAGAAAGCGGCACTTGTTTGCCATCAGCGAGTTTATGAAACAATGGCGTGGCCTTACTCGTGCATACTAAACAGTGCCAAGTTTTTACGCCGTGATACTTCCCACATATGAGCAATACTTCAATATCAACTATAAAATGAGCAATAAAGCTTAGTAGAAATAAAATTAGGCAATTTTCAGGATTTTAGGAGAAAAGGGCCCCAAGAAAATACTTAGGCAACTCATAGGTTGGGAATCACTGCTATACTGTATGGCAAATTTTTTTCGGGGGGGGAGGAACTAATGCTGATTAAATATATTCATTAGATTTGATCTTACCCTCCTTGTTTTAGATATTTACGTTCCATCCACATATTTTCAACATGTTTTTTGAATAAAACATACTTTCGCTTCACTGTCTGTTATTTGACTTCTAAAAAGAGGGCGCGGCGCGGCTTGAAAAGTTTGAGAACCGCTGCTATGGATATTTAAGTTGAGCGAAACCTGGTATTAAAGTACCTAGTACTTATTTTATAATTAATCACAGTAATCTTTTTTGTTATTTTCATGGCTATTTTTGATACTAGCTAGCAAATATCCCTCTATCTATCCCAGGGGTCACCAACCTTTTCGAAGTCGAGGGCTACTTTCTGGGTACAGATTAAGCTGCGGGCTACCAGTTCAATGTTCACTTCTAGAAAAATCAGTTGCTCGATTAAGCTTCAATTATTGATATAATTACTGGTATTTAGTGAAGTATAGACACTAATAAACTTTAGGATTCTTCAGGAAATCAAACGATTATCACAACGTTGCAAATAAATTTCTATCAATAACACTTTTATTTCAAAACTGAGTGTTTTTAAATTGATTTTCAACACTCTGCACAAGTCTAAGATAAAATGGACTTAACAGTTGTACTATCAAATGTCGTAGAGTATTATACTCCGACGTGTAACTTGACACTGTAACTCTGAGCGAGTCTTGCAGATTTTTATCAGTGAGGCGTGTTCCATGTTTGTTCCTGGTGGAGTGAGTCGCAGCGCTATGGCCCATCGTGTTAAGCGTTAGGTTCGCAGGTTAGAATCCCATGCGGGGATTGTTATGTGCAAATGGATAGCTGGACTCCTCGCCGCCGTAGGGTGGTTCACGCAACCGCTGGTCGGTTAAGGCTTCCTTCGCCATCAAGTCCAGGCTTCCGGAAACAAATAACTAACTAATTCCATACCCGACATCGAATGGTAACCGGCGAGAAGCCGTGGTTCATCATATGATTAAGCCGTCCTATCGGCTATCTTCTCCCCCGGGATAAATATGTAAATCTCCTCCTATCCTGAATTTATGTCAAAAATGTTGTTTCGAAAGGATAGGTTGAAACAAACGATGGTCTCGTAAAATAGGATTGCTGTATGATTTGAATCGCTAGCTTTTTCTGTCCGTTCTGTGCTGACCAGTGGGTAGTTAGCGCGGAAGATTACGTGACAAGATGTGAAATATCTCTCCGCTTTGCCGTCGCTAAAATCGCCCCACTAATGAGACACACGTAGGCTGTTTTCATGGTGGTATAAATATATCCACCTCCCATTCATCGTGAAAATGATGGGGTTTGCTTTGGAATCAATATTTGTATTATTAGTGCTCCGCTAACCAACGGACAAGAAAAAGCGCGGGTTCGTGGAAAGTGATCTCAGTGTGATGTCATAATTGGAAGAGTGTTAATTGACCCGTCACATTACTGAGGTCAAATAAAAATAAGGTTGATGTTTACAATAATTAATATAGTGTCATTTCTAGTTCCCATATAAGTGTGATTTATACTTAAATAGCAGGACAAAATATAATTGATGTAGCTTACTTATAAGAGCCATTATTAGGCTTAGTTTGGGACAGACCTGCGGGCGACTTGGTGCCCGCGGGCAACGCGTTGGTGACCCCTGATCTATCCGTTACAAATAATTGAAACAGATTAATATGCACAAGCTAATTTATACACCAAACCACGACGTCACAACTGCAAGTAGTTCGCAAATGTAATTGTTTTCGCATCATAATTGGCGACTCACGTTGACTCTCCTGACCACCGGTTCTCAACCAGTGAGCCATGGCCCACAGCAACATTTTCAGGTGAGTCACAAACTTATTAAAAATTAATTGAGTTATTGGAATATTCGTTAATCTTGATTGTTATGGCAATGAATTATGATAGCGTTTTTACGACTGATCAAAAACTTTTAGTATGCTTTCTGAAATAGATTTTTTTCTTGCATGAAAAGTTGATTGTCCGCAGAATTTATGTTTAACAAAAATGAGCCACAAGAACAAAATGGTTGAGACCTGCTCCAGACCTATCAAGACTGCTGTGCCCTGACTGGGCACTATCCTGCCATTGCCCCTCCATAGATTTTCTGATCCATTTTCTGTTTATCTTGGGTTGAGTTATCACTTTCTCTGTTCATCCCGATCATTGCCCACATCAACTACTCTTTAACTGGTATCAAGTTAATTTTCCGGCATGATCTCATCCTAATCTGTTGGCCAGGTCAATATGCCGTTGCCAGATTTATTGTACCATTTTATTGACCAACGTTTCAATACCAGTAGAAACAGATACAAATGAAATTAAAATGAATATTGTTAGGCTAAGGAGTTGACAAAATGTTTGATCTAACCCTGTTTCTTTTTTGGGAAAAATAATGGTGACACTGGTAACTCATTTGAATATTTCCACGGATAGTTTTCTGGTGACAAGATTGGCAACGGTATTTACGAAGCTTGTCACTATTTGCCATTGTGACGCTTGAATGATGTAAAACGTTGCTAAGATAGGGATGCCAGGTGTCGTTATAAATGTAAGTTGCTACAGATAGTGTGGCTTTTGCAATCTCATTTAGATTTGGTTCAAAATTTGATTGTAGATTCCATCTGCATTACCTGAAAAAGAACCGAACTTATCGGCGAGAGTGGACACCAGTACGTATGGCTTTTACAGACTAGTGAATTGTTTGCATGGTCTTACTAGAACTAGAGTTTTGACATACTTTGTCGATGGATTCTTGAATATGCCCTTGGATTTCAGATGCTGAGCCAAATAAAACGATACAATTCCTGTCGATACCTGTAGGTCAAATCATGAAGTGCGATTTATAGCAGCAATACAGTCTTAGTTACTAGATAAAGTAAGGTATCATTTTGAACATCAAGGTTCATTTTTAACATTAATGTTCTGTAACTATATATAAAGGATTAATTAGGTCTAGCATGTGGAGATTATTGAATGTATTCGTGTAAATGCAAATCGGAGGTGCGCGATATTCGTTTTCGAATATTTCAAAAATATTTTCTACTACTGTCAGTTTCGTTCTATATTCCTCTCTTACGTGTCTGGCAACGCCAGTCAAGCAGCATACCAGTTTGAAGTCCAGCATCGTTTTTCGATGGTGTGTGTATTGGCTGATTGCTGTTCGAGTTGGGACTGGTCGACTTTCATTGGTAAGTTTTCTTGATTCATTATTTCTGGTGGCGTTAACTTAAATTTGTGTTGGTTAATTGAGTTCATCGGGTTCAGGTATGAGTTTCTTGTTGAGAAATACTGTATTTTATTATTTTTTTGCGAACGAATTCTTTTTAACAGTTTAGTGATTTTTTGTGTCATAGATGTCAGTAGATAGCTATAGACGAGGAAACTGCGCGTATAGAAATATAACGCTTAACGGAGCCCTCAGCTCTTCGGTAGTTACGGCACATTAATCCATGCATTCTCAGTTCAGTGTATGGAACAGTGAGAATTGGACAAACCTTGGTTCGTTTCCGAGGATTTATATATTTATCCCGGCGAGAGGAAATCTGCTGAGACGGCATAATCATATGGTGAACCACGGCCTCTCGTGCGGTGCCAATCCATGTTGGGTATGAGCATGACTGGGACTTTTAAGAATACCGAGCGAGACGCCTGGACAGCTTGTCAAAATACGTCCCTGCTAAACCGTGACGTATTACGGAGTGATTCTCGCGGACACGAACAGACCCCTCCATTAGTTACCATTCGTCATGATGTAATGCAATTTATTCATTTGCTAACATTTGATGGCTTTTTGTTATTAAAAGTAGCTCATAGAATACCTGGCGGAATCGGGCTGGTAATGAACACGCACCTTTTTGCGCACCGGCTTGCGACAAGTGTATTCAGTCATTCTTCCAATTTTTGTTGGGTGCATCGAACAAACTATTACAGAAATACCAAGCAGCGCTCGCCGCAGATTAAGTAGCTGACAAATGGAACAGGAATTTACTTAGCGTCGTGTCCGTAGTTAGATCTTTGTTTTTTACACTAGAGTGTATTTCACTATTTTTGGCAAACTCAGGACTGCTCTGTTGAGCGAAACCCCTCCAGGATTGCACTATCGCTTTTTCAACAGCTGTTTTTGGCGCCATAATTGACGGTACAAACTCCTTTTCCGACTGACTCTCTCGTTTTAACTTATTTTCCTTTTAAACAATTCTCTCCTAAGTGACGTTTTATCTTCGATCCACATTTTCCAAATATATTCTAAATACTAGTTATTTGATGTCATCTGCTGCTGACCACGGCAATTTTGGTGTCGCTGACACGACGACTTTATAGTTTATTCGGGGCTCCTCGTCAATTGCAATCGAAATATTGTGTTATTTTTTTTTCCAATAGATTTATTTTTGTGTTCTTTGTTTTAATAGTGTAATATTTCATGCATGACGGAAATAAATATATCTGAATCTATACATATTACATACCATTGAGTATTATTGACATTCTAAATTTCCCGTACGCTACCTCGTCGCCAAGCAAATTTGTTTCAAATGCTATTCCCCGACAAATCTCTACTACCTTGTTTTCCCAAAAATGAGACTGGGCCCTTTTTCAATTTTCTTTCGAAAAATAACACTAGGGCTAACAAGTTACAAAGTGGGAAGTTACGAGATTTTTTCCTATCGACTAGGTCAAATCAAATTTCGCGCTATCGACTAGGTCTTATTTTAGGGGGAGGACTTATATTACGATAATTTTTAAAATTCGGGCTAAGTCTTATTTTCAGGGAAACACGGTAAATGTGTTTATATCACGCGTCGTTGACTCAATACACGGGTCACTGCTAATCGTAAATGCTGAATGAGAAGATTTTTCGCCACCGTTGGACTTCATCCATTTACAAATAGTCCATCACGTTTATTTCCAGCCAGAATTCCATTTGGGTTGTACAGTACAAGCAAATTCTACATATGTTATTTTATGTAAATGAAGTCGCTAATAAACTTGAAAGTCAAAGCAACTAATATTGAAAATGAGTTAGAAATTGTTAGTTAAGAAAAATAATTTATGCAGTTATTCTCCGCGTGAAGTTTAGTTTCGAACATATTCTTAATTCGAAAATATGTTTCTAGGCTATATTCGAAACAGCGAGTTATCGCATAACCTGATATATAAGAGACCAATGCCCTTCTTCGGTCTCCCGAAAACCTGTTCTCGAGAAAGTGCTCGCAGAAGTTAATAAAGCAAAACTAGTTAGGTGTAGGGGTGTTGATACGGTGCAGACTGCCATTTGAATGATCGCCCATATAGAAATCATATTGTACTTCCATATCAGGGATGGATATATGGTCCCAATCTTTATTTGAATGTTTTCTTCGGGCTATTATATAGATTATAGACAGTAGGTTGGGAATAGGGGTGGATATATGGTCACAATCGCTGTTTGAATGGCCTTTTTCATAGAGTGCTGTTGGGCTGTCATATATACAATATAGGTTAGAAGTAGGGTTGGATATATGGTCCCAAGCGCCATTTGAATAGCCTCCCCTGTAGAAAGGATATTGGAATGCCATATGACATCAGGTTAGGAATAGGGTGGATATATGGTCCCAATCGCCATTTAAATGGCTTTCTCCATTGAGGGCATATTGTGATGCAATATTCCTACACATTTTATCAATAACGACCCGTAAAACATTTCCTGCAAGAGAAAAAAAATTAATTTTGCATCGGTTACGAGTAATTGTAACCGATATCTGTGTTTGACCTGTGACTTTGTTTCACTTTACGTATATTTTGTACAAAGCCCGCGCCACTAATGAGAGATTGAGAAATAACAAATTGGTATTTCCCAGTTAGGGTTGGGGCGAGGAACGATTTAAATATCCAACACAATCTGCATGACTAACCCTAACTGGATAATTACCTGTTTTCTTATTTTGAGCGTTGGCGGGTGTTTTTTAGCAGGGGCTGTGTACGAAAGATCCATATTTACATATATACAGGGCATTTATATTCCAGCCACTGCAGTTCGTAGTAGTCCGCCACCACTAATTTTTTGTATTACATCATAAATGATTGATGAGCGGAAGTTTGTTACGTAAGAATGCATTCCTATCAGTACGTGAAAGTTCGACGTGACGCCCTGTTCACGTAAAACCTTCCGCTTTCATAGAAATTGATGCAATATGACTTTATACGTCATTTCAGAAAAAAATATTGATTAGTCTGTACCAGTTCCAGTTTTTTTTTATATACTCACCATGCATGGATGGAACATAGTTTTAGTGAATGCTGTTCGGCTCTTACATGATCTTTCTGGGAATGTTATTTTTTTAAACACTCGATCTTTACTGACTTGCGGATCTGTCGAGCAATTTTACTCGTTTTGTGTTTCAGAATTGGTTATTTGACACGGAGTGGACCTATGAATTTTTTTCTATCATGTTGTTGTACTTGTTGGTGTTATCTTTGTTGTTACCGTAACCGTATAAAAAAAAATATCTATTCTCATTAACTACTACAACAATTGCTTTGAAATTTTCAGTGGGTGTAGATTTTATTTTTCGCTAGAAGGCTATTATGATTTATTTCTTCTTTGTTAGGAAGTTCGTTTTAGAATATGGATTCTACACCATTATTAATTTCGATTAGATATAGTCTTTCCGACGGTTCATTCGTGCTTGCTGTGTTCAATCTTTATCTTTAGTTTTTCAAATATATTTGCTCAATTATATCTCAGTAGAATTGGTGGGCATGCAGGATAATATGCAGTTCTTTTTCGATTTTTACCGACTTGTGGGACCTGCATTTTTTTCAGTTCCATATTGGTTGAAAAACAGTCGGTATTCTGGAAATCTTCGCTGTTAGGAATAAAATTCCTATAAAAAGTTCATTCTAAAAAGGTTTAGTATTTATTAGTTTGCAGTTTTTGATTTTGTCTCGTCTTTTACGATTTTAACGAAATCTGAAATTTTACGTGGAAAGTCTTGTTGTTCGGATGCGATCCTTGGCCACTGCAACCTGTATTGGCCATAATGGGACCTGCGTTATAGCCTGTAGATGTAAATTATTAGGTTTAGCTATTATAATCGTGTATAGGACAGAGTGTTTATTCTGTGCAGAGTTCGTAAAGTAAAGTTACTTCGATCTGTGATTGAGAACTTAGTTAAAATGTATTATTGAAACTTATAGAATTGTCCGCGACCAGAAATGTTTAGGTTTAAAACTTATTTAATTAACTCATTTGTATATTTATTTATTTGTAAATATTGCATAATATGTTAGCATAGAATTTGTAATTATAATTGATTAATGGGGCCAAAGATGTTGTGCCTGTAATTTTGTATATAGTTGATTCTCCCTCTACTTCTGTACGATTCCGTCTAATGCACCAGCGTATTTCTATATATATTCAAAGTTTCTCGATATTTCAGTGTTTTCCGTAACTTTGCATATAAAGATGAGGAATTCATGATTCTGCGTCAAAATTTTCTTAAAATACGATCTAATAAATCTGTTGTCTGTCAAAATATGACGTAATAATTACCATTATGACATTGATAAACGGCGATATCAATCGTGTCTTCTGCTAATATGAATCATGCTGCTGCGTAAACGTTTTAGCTTTTATATGTCGTTTTTCACACATTTCGCAAGGCCTGGTAACAGCTGATACCGTTATGTAAGGCGGTGCTGGTTTTCAACCTTTTTTAATTAGCGGACCGATCAAATTTCAAAACTAATTTTGGGGACCGGTAAACCTTCAAAATGTCCAAAACATAAATAAAGATTGTAATTACGACAGAAGTATGCAATTCGAAATCAGACAATTTATTGAGAAATTTGCTGCTGTCTAGCTGTTCTATAGAAGTTTCTGCAAGGTGAAGGGGAGCGTTGACTTCCACACGATTTCTCTGTTTGGTCTCGATGAGAGATATCGATGGCAAGGCATATGTGCTACTTCATTATGATTGATGTTCGCCGTTATTAATTAAACATAAATTTAACGAAACATCCAGTCCTTCAGGGTTTGAAATGGACGTAGGACCTCAACCCAATTTTGGTTTACGCATAAATAGGAGTTAAAACTATAAAATAAATGGGCAGACATGCAATTAAGATGCAATATTGTAATGTATGTGGCGGACCGGCATTAATGCTGTTGAGAACTCTTGATTCAAGGAGCTACCTTACACCTTTTTGTAAGATCAAAATCGTTCCCGTTCGGAATTGCCTTTTACCCATACGCTAGGAGCAACTATTTTTGGAAAGATCGGAATATTTTCGCTTCGGCATCAAGTACCAAAATCATTTCTCTAAGTATTAGGTCCGAAATCTTTGACCCGCTATGCCCACATTTTTACGTTCAACTCTCCAACTACTAAACTATGACGCCCAGTTTTGCGAATATTCGACGTGCTATTCACGAGGAGTGCCGACACTTGTTCCTAAATTGAGTGTAAAAACACTCCCATAATAAACCAAAAAAATGTGAAATAATCGCTGCTTCATAGAAGACACTTCCAATTTCAACTACTAAAAATTTAAAATCGAATATTCAGTTTTTTTTTTATATAATTTGTTAAATATGAATGTGATGCTCGATAGTGATATACAAGTCGTTTCATTTTTCGGCAAAACGATCCATTGGTTCTCTTCGTGTTCAATTTATCCGGTAACCTTCTATTTTCGTGTCATGAGTTTGACGGTTTTGACAGAATCGGATGAGTCAAGTCCATACTCGTCAGCATCGGATGTTTCTCTTCATTTATCTTTATTTCATCAGCATTTATGAGGCTTGATTTGGGTGTTTTTGTGGTAAATTTCATTTGAAATTCTTCGGGGACAGGTAATAGGCTATTTTAATCCCATAATCGCGTCGATTATCAAATTTTCAAATGATTGGTGTATTGTTAAGGTTTAAGATAATGTTACTAATCTACCAAATAAAACGTACCGAAACTCGATCTCTCGTCTGGTTACCAGGTCAGGTATGGGAATAGCTAACCGGCGCGTATGGGATCCAATCTCCAAAAGAAAGAAAGGCCGGTATTATTTATTCGAATGATAAACAATGCTATTTTCGATGACTGCCATACAATTTGGGGGTTGTGGGTTTTTATGTGTCATTTTAGGTTGTATGTGTTATTTGGTTTTATGTGCAATTTGGGTTTTTTATGTGATGGAATTTTGCAAAAATCTGAAAGTTCGCTGTACAGAAGCAAACGTTTGAAAAGCACGGAACTGAAGAATTCTATGTCGTTTAACGAGTTCTCGCTTTCCATCATTAAACGCAAATTCTTGTGTCAACATTTCATATTGTTTAAAAGAGAAAGATCGGCATTTCGTAATGTTGTTTGTGTATTCAAAAAACAAGATCGGCCAAACGAAATTCTGGCCTAATATGAGACTTTTTAGTACGGGCCAAACTTGATCAAGTTATAGTTTCTGATTCAGGGCCCCGATTTGACTACCAACAACTTCCTGCCTGTGATGTAATAATGCTTTGTGGTTACATCGACAACATTTGTTGCCACATTTGCAGAATTGAAATTTCGTGGTAGCCAGCTAGATATAGGAATAGTTATGAAAAAAGTAGGTTCTTGCGTATCAGTGGAGTTTGTAAAGAGCATTGATTTGTGGATAATGGCGTTTTGAATTTGTAATTTAGTTAATAAATGCTACATTAGCCAGTGAGTAAGTCCTCGTAAGTTGAAGACTGACCACTCATCCTTCTTCTTGCCACTGTGCTGGTGGATGCGTATGCATATGGTGCAATGACGCTAAAGCACAGTGGTTCCCAACATATTTTTTAATTACCCACTTCGATTAAGACCGAGTATTCATTCCCCACTTAATGAAGCCTCCAATAAAATCTGGTAAGACTTTGTTTACTTTTTATTTAGTTACTCGGGTTGTTCCGGCTTGTGTATCCACTCTGGATGTCTCTCCGGTAAAGCTTCAGGCCTATAGTTCAAAATGTCTATGTTTAAAGCTAATTACATCGTCTTGAAATATCATTAATATACTATATTTTTAGAGCTGTTATATATTTAGTTCAGTTTTTATAAAATTTCCTGCTCTGTATATCATGCTAAGATTATTAATATATTCTATTTTAAGAAGCTCTTAATATGGTTCATCTGATGCCGGTACTTCGGCATCTCCAAATACGTAAAGCCAATGAGATAGGCATGAGCCTAAATTGGAAACTTATGCAAATCTTTACGCAAACGTTACGTAAAGTCGTTAATATAGATTTAATTCAGGTCATGTACGCAGTCCCGTTTTCAATAATACGTGCGTAAAAGAATAGAAATTTACACGTTATGCTTTCGGTGCTTAGATTAGCCTGTCTAGTAGTTGAATTATCGCAGTTTCTGGTGTTTTAACAAGATATTGCAGTGTCTTGGCTGATTAGTGATCGCGGACTGTTTGTGTTAGCCAAGTGAATATACCACCAATATTTAATATTTTACAACTCATCCTAACCTAAGATAAAATGAAAACAGATCAAAAGGTCAGTAGTTCGACAATAACATGGTTATAAGTACGGCCATTTCTGTATGATATTTCGGGTTATATGAAATAAAAGTGTTCATTCACAGAGACCGAATGGTGGAACACTGAATGCGATTTAGCTGGATTATTCATCAGGAAAAGCCTCGTGAAAATGTTCCTCGAGCAGTGAATCATATTTTAACAAATTTTCTCATCAAAATGTCTCGCTGCGTTGTTTGTTATTCTAGGATCCATTCTATCTAGTCAGGTTCTATCTAGTGGGCCTCAGCGCTCAATCGTAGCCAGTGATCCATGGGCCCTTCTTGAACCAAACGAACATTGGATTAGTTCGACAGCGAAGTACGTCTGTGGAGCGATTCTTTTATCTGGCTTTGTTCGGAGCAAAAGCGTCATATTACGTCATTATACAAAAAACTGCCCCCATCCCCCAATTTGGGACTGGCTACGCTCTTGAATCATATTTATCATCCCGAGCAAACTTTCCTGCAAAGAATTGCCATTGTCTCGTTGTGTTGTTTGTTATCCATTACACCTAGTGGTGGGCTTCAGCCGTGATAATCAGCGAACGAACCCGTTCTTGGAATATCGTTGAATTAGCAAATCTTTTTTTGTTTGTTTGGACGTTATAAGACCGCATCAAATGATTAACGTGCACCACTTTGACGTCTAGCGCTATATTCAACGTTTCGAAAGTTATGTGAACTATTAGATTTATATAAAGCGCGTGTTGAATACATTTTCTGAAATGAGGGACCTGTTGTTAGTGAAGTCGATACAATAGAGAACCAGTTCTAGAAATTTTGATTCCCCACCTATTTCTTCATCCATTCGAATTTAGGTAAAATTACAACCTAATCCATTTTTTATTAATTCGTTGTTGCGCTCCGCCACAAAATAAACAAACGTTTTATAATCTAGTGAACGTGACTTACCAGAAGTGAATCATATTGAGTACTTGGGCCTTTAGAATGATGACAACCAATGCTGAATCATCAAAGTTGGACGCGGGCTGTTATGTCGAGTTACCAGAGCTGCGAGCGGACTTATTTTTACAAGGCTAAAGCTCGGCCCTAACTCGATCGAAACTAATCCGAAGGGGATATTTTTATGTCGATTTGGTTGAAGTTGAGTTGTGAGAATAATCTCAGGACTTTGAATACACGATATGCAGTATTGCTTAATTGAAAGTGAACCTCCTTCTTTATATGGAAAAGCCAAGACATACAACTGGTTTATTGTTGTGGCAGATAAAGCAGTAAATATTAGACATCGAGACTTTTTCAAATAAGCGAAAGCGAATTTCTAAATCTCGAGTTCCCGACAAACGTTTCACGTAGACATTCTATACACGGAACTGTGAATGGATAAAAACCAGCTTATTTAGTAGATCAATTGAACATTTTTTGTGAGAATGTGAACGATTTATAGATCTGTGCCGTCTAGAAATTATTCAGTTATTTGTATATTTTCACCTTTCTCCACTATAATATCTAGCGTATGTGGCCTACAAGTCTCGACATTTGCAGGCACGTAATGCGCTACCTTAATTCTAGCTTTTGTCATTTTAATGGTCGGCCATCGCTTTAGTCAAGATGAGTTTCCTCACTCCAGAGTGAGCGCTTCAGGCAAATTCTCTTTAAAAACTTTGATTGTGATTTTTGGGAGATTTGAATCTAATTCTAGTCATATCCGAGTCGAAGTAATTCAAAAAGAAAGAGAATACTCGTGTCGTCTGCATTCATTTATCATATTACTGTGATGTAATAGAAGGTACGATTTTGATCGAATAATATGTCGCACTTCGCTCGCCTTCTGCCGTCATAATAAGGAGAAAATCACTTCTAGACGGAGTCGTCGTTCCAGTGTCGTTTTCTGGGGGATCGAGGGTGATTCATTTTCATGGTAATTAAGCATGCTTGGCCATGCTTGATAGGTATGTAAAGTTTGAATGTATGGCTAGTTTATCCTTGTCCCATGATTGATAGATTGAGGTGTTTTTTGTTGACAAATTGGTTTTGGATTTATCGTATTAGTTAGTAACATAAAACAGTACTGGTAGCGAAATGATGAAAATATTAGCAATAGTTTGTTGCGTATAGGCTTCGTTGGATAGCAGAGATTGGGAACGATTATGTCTGGGTGTTGTTGTAGATAGTGGTGAAATTTAGTCGAGCATATGGTTATTCTTAACATACGAAGTAGGTATAGTGATATGTTATGGTAGACAAAAGAGTTTACTTTTAACCTAATTTTTGAGTTATGCTCGCCTTCCAGGTATTTCTGCAATCAGTTGGTTTGTTTCCTAATTGTGTTGTTTTGATATATATCGCGACCCTCAGTTTGGGGAGCCCTAATTTAGTGCATTGACTCAATAATGAATGCGCATAGCTGAGTGGGATCAACAGAATCCTGAGTTTTGTCGGGTTGGATTGGAATATTACTTTGGAAGCAGCGAAATCCTTCATTACAGTAATTAATCTAAAAGTATCGCTTACAACGTCTCAAATAAGTATCTTGTTACGCTCAGCACTTATATCTCACAAATCGATACTCTATTTTGGGCGAGAGGGAAACTTTCAATTTCATTTATAAAATACCGTTACTATATAAAACTGGAAGCCGACGAGTCTTGAGGTTTTATTATTATTGTTATAGCACTTGCGAAATAGTCGTGTGTTCGTCGGTAAATAAAACTCATGTTTATTTCATGTTTTAAGAAATTTTACTCCCAAAATATCGTAAATCACGGTAAATATTTCTGTAAATTTAGTCGATATAGAATTCGTTTTGGGGGTTAGGAAAAAGACTTCATTGATTGCATTGGTATAGTCACGAATCCACCTAACTGAGTTGGATCCACATAATCTTAGAGTTGTCCAGTTTCAAATATTGCTGCGAGAATAATCGACAGGGAAGCGAAATTCTTCACACTAACAAGCAGTTAAATACACTTCCACGTTCAACACGTCTGAAACAAGAATACCGTTAGACTCAGTTCTGAAATCTCAAACATCGATACTCTCTTTTGGGCGAGAATGGAAACTTTCAATTCCATTTATAAAGTACGGTCACAATTTAAAACTGGAAGTCTAGAAGTTGGTTTACGACGGGATTTCGTGGTTTCATCTTTATCGTCAGAAAGTAATCGTATTTTCTCGTCTGCGTCTGGTCAACCATGACCTTCAATCGCGACTAAAAACTGTGATTTAAGGAACGTTGGTCATATATGGGCCGAATCTGATCGACGCGCTTCATGTACGGGCATCTTCGGGCAACCATTGATAATAGGCTAGTAATGAAAATTTTAAAGCCGCTAAAATTATATTGACTTGAACTACTTTAAGAGCCGCGCTGGTCGGCCTTTATTATCTCCATGGTTTCAGTAGGTCTTGATATTTCCGTGGCCGCCCGTCACTTTGCTCAGAGATGAGTAAATTTACTTTTGGGTAAATGCGCGTGAACTTGCTTTCAGCAAATTCCCTGTGCAACTGCAATTTTCAATTTGATTTTCGAAACTGTATTTCGGCTCATCTGGTATGGTATTGTGCTCTAGAAAAATACGTTATTTCTTTAATTTTAAAATGCACTTCCCGTGGTGGGGGAGGACGTTGTAACAGATGATCATGCATCGTTCCAACCTACGAAAAATTGCCTATTTTCAATTCAAAAGGGTGAGGGCCGACTCCCGTGTTTCGCTATTTGTTTACCTTAAAGCGCTTCGATTATCCACATAAATAGTACTTCATAAAGCGACTTTCATGGAGCATTTCCCTTGGCTCGATTACTTACAAAGTGTTTACTTTGAAGCGCTTTGATTATGCAATGAAATAGCACTTTATATAGCGCCGTTCATGGACCATTCTCGTCTGCTCGATTTCCTGCAGAGAGAGAGAGTAATCCAATTCCTACCAAGCTAATTTTTAACCAAGACGATAACGCACCTGCGACGACAGGTGGCCGACTTATCAACATCTCAGGCTATTTATCTAAATCGACCCAATTCATTTATCCGACGTTAGATATTGCTTATAAAAAAATAGCATAAAGTTATCGGAAATTCAAACCGAGCTATCTTTCTGAATCAACCTTATTCATTTTGGAAAAAAAATGGTAAAGTTATCAGATCTTGTAGGACAGTTCGCCGACCTTTGGACAACTAGGACATCTTTCTGAATTGACCATTTAAAAAAAAAGTTGCTGGAATTTGTGTGTTCGTCGTACAGGTGGTCGACGCATAAACAACTATCCAGACCGTTAGAAATTAATGCAATTCATTTATGCAAGATTGGAATTGTTTGCGCAGAAGAAATAGTAAATTTATCGGGAATTCGCATATTGGTCGTAAATTTTATCATCATTTTCTGCTTATCTGATCTGAAGCCCTGTCCGTAGTGGTTCTACGTTATCAGTTATCCTTGTTTGAAACTTTCCAGAGCAATAAATTCATTATTATTAATTATTTCATATGAAATTTGGATATTGACTGTAGATTCGACCGTATTCCGTACTAACTTAAATTCATCCTTACTTTTGAGTTGCCGCTTGTTTAAGGCCTTCTTCGGAATAATGGATGGGAAACATTTATTATTTATCAAGAGCCTGATTTTTACGTGAATAGGTTGAAATAGCTCGCACTATAAGTCCTATGGTGAAGACACCTTAATATTTTATTGAAATCGAAAACACAAACCAAAAACTTTTCCACATCCACAGCTCAATTTGATAATAGCCAAGTTTGGTTCCCGTACATTTGAACCCACGACAATTGCACCTGCATACTATTGCACCTATGGGAATTTTTTTTGTTTTGCTGATATTTGAACCCATACTAACCCTAACCCATGGCTTTTAGCACCCGCATATAGATTGAACCCGCGAATATACACATGGGTTCAAATGTACGGTCACCGCCAAGTTTACATCGTTGCTTTTCAAGTAACGTCAATTAAAACGGATTGTGAATTTTCATATTTATCCCAGGAAAATAGAAGAGAAATAAGACGGCTTAATGTTCGCAGTGTATAATTCTTCTGGCATACTTTTTCATTACATGATTTCCAAGTGCTTATAGTCAGGTCAGAATCTTCTCAAAATGTTGGGGTCTTCCTTGTTGCTTGCTTCCTTCCTTGTCGCACATGTGTAGTTGAATAATTTCGTGTTTTCGCAATGATCGATTTTTTGCAAATTTGCTCCTTTTCTCGGTGATAATTCAAAAACTTCGTCTCATTTATATTCATAAAGTATAATTTACTTAGTTTGTAGTTACAGTGAATTTCAGTTAACTCCGCTGCGCGTTTTTAACACCATGCCGTTCTCGCGGAAGGGTTAGGAAATTACATAACGGAAATGACGACGCTTCATTATTAGTACGATACCTTCGGATTATCTCCGATCGAATACGGCCGTGTATAATAGTAGAGTATGTATACTGTTCCCATAGATGGTCGGTTTTAATTTTATTATCGCTGGAATAATAGTTGTGAGAAGAGGTATTATATTACTATTAAAAATAGTATGATGATTAAATAGATGATGCGTTTAACCTAGATTTTTAGGTTATAAATTTATCTGTTGACCATTGTATATAGCTTTAGATAAGCCACGCTGTATATGCTTTTACGACAGGGGCAGCTTTAAAAATTTCATTTCGAAATTGCTGTAAAATTTTAGTTTTTTTTATTGTATTTTTTACTGTTCTAGGATATCGCTGTATCGTGTCACGTCGGTGTTAGTTAGGTTTTTCGGGTTCAAAACGACACAAATTAGGTTGTTTAGAAAAGCTTCATTTTACTGGCACTTGCTATGGTAGTGTGAATTAATACGATATGACAAATTTGTTAAAGAGGAGATGGTGGGAGTAATAAGGCAATTTTGTTACTCAGGTCAGGGCCGAAAGGTTAGGTCACCGCTATTTTTAATCAGACCCGAAGTAGTTCGAGTATGCAATGTGGCACAGTATACCAGGGGCGTATCCAGAAATTTTCAAAGGGTGGGGGGGGGTTGAATTTTTTTTTTGCCAAGTAAGATCTAGTAGCGGGTACGATCGAACGCTGAAATACGCAGGTTTTTCAAGAGTCTTGGGGGTCTAAAAAGCATTTCAAGCTACGGAAAATTGCTATATATGATACAGTACAGGGGAGGTGTCGACCCGCAAAACCACCCCCCTGGCTACGCCACTGCAGTATATTACCGGTACAGCGGTCTTCACGATTTCAACTGACCAACAGATCGCCAACGCAATTTTGATGACGTCATCACACACAAAAACGAATAGAGCCTACAGAAATTTTTAAAATAAATGGAAGTAATAGTCTTCTAACGACGAATACAATCCTAAACCACTGAAAATTTCAAATGAATTGGGAGAGAAATTCAAATAATTGAATAATTCCTCATTGTCACTGGAATTCAATTTGGCAAAAAAATGAAAGGCATTCTTTTCTTTTAACTAAAATCTGAAAGAAAGGCCAAAGCATTAACAAATATCACAGGGGGATTTAAGCTACGTTTAACATCTGCACTTGAATAATTCGTTTCGTCTTCGGGTCTCTCCCGGGAATAAACCGATAATGTATTCATGATAATTATTCCCTCTGGGACAGGAACATTGTTCGTCTTTAGCGTGTTGTTCAGTGATATGCTGTTTTGTATTTGCCGTTTAGAACGTTTTGTTTGACAATTAGGCAGAAAACGCTGGTTGTTAGAGTACAAGTTTATTGCGACTTTATGAGCAGCGATAAAGTATTGATAAAACAAACAATTAAAATCATATTATAGAATCAGGAGAGCGAACAAAACCTTAGGTAAGGTTTGAATGTTCAATTGTAAGTTGTTTTGTAGTTGAGAACTGGGATGTCAAGATCAAATCGAATATTCGAATAATATTTGGTATTCTATATATTCAGTTTCTTGAATTTGTTGGTTTCTACATGTTCTTCGCTGAAAATCACCCAATTACGAATGGTATATACAGGGTGTCCATGAAGTCCTTTTACAGTTTCGATTATATTCTGAAGTCTGTTCTGAATATATGTTGACCAGGTTCGTTGTTTATTAATCAGTAATTGTATGTAATAATACTGTACTGTATTAATCAGTATTTTTACTTCATTTAGTACTGTGATGGCCAAAACAATATAATATGGTATCGATAAATTCCCTTTACAATTTTTAAAAATTTCACGACATTATGGACACCCTATATATCCATATTTGGAAGTAATATTTCAGAATGTAGTTTTTAATAACAGTTCGTTCGGTTTTGGCCATCTATGGATCTTACTTGTAGTCATTGTCAGCCTAAATAGAACTTGCGTCACGCTTGCGTCGTTGAGTGTTTCAGTGTTTTTAATCAATTTTTAAAGGCCAAAGCGTTATGTTATTGTCAGTTAGGGTATTCTTCGCTTTCGTGAGGCACCGGTCATGAAGCCAGTTTTATGAGGGAAGCTAATGTGTTTGAAAGGGCCAAAATAAGAGCTTAACTTTTCACTCGCATTTTTTGTAAGCTTGTGAATACGTTTCAATCAGGATCGTACAGTTATGAAAAGACTTATGACATTCTAACATTCAGCCTGTTTCAGTATTTTTCTTAATTTATCTTTGAAAAGGCTTCAGACTGTCGCGTAACGAATACTGTTTTGGGAAGGTTACAATATGACCCTGTGTACAGGTTTTTTATAACCCTACGGAAGCATTTCAATCTTACTGATTAATTATATACGATCATGTCTATGAAGTCGAGAAAAGTCCTATTCCACCATGACCTGATTTCAAACGTTGTTTCCTGGAAACCTACAATAGCGATTCACTTAACTCCCATCTATTTTGAAGCTATTATTAGGTATAGATTGAAATGATTGATATTATACGACTATGACTATGAAGACGAGAAAAGCCTTATTCCACCCTGACCTAGTTTGGAAGTTTTCTTCATGGAAACTGCATTCCATGCACCTACCTGCCTATATGGGCACCTGTATGTTTGTATCTCCAGACTTTATACGCACGCTTTACCGGGTTTGAATATTATATACTACAAATTATTATACTATCTTGGAAATTCTTGGTACCACTTAGCGTTTGAATGACATTACCGACTTGCCAATTATGGTTTGGAGTGCGCCCTTGACTTCTAGAAATAATAAATTGCGGGCTCACATTTGGCCTCGAACCCGGTGAGCTTATTTCATCTCAGCCTCATCACCGAGTGGAATAAACTATAATTCATTCATTGCTGCAAATCAATCAACAATACTGCAATATGTGGCGACTGCGAGGTATAGTTCCTGTCGCGACCACAGAATATTAATTATAGTTGACGGGGCTGTGGGAGACTAAGTACTTTTGTTTTACTGCAAACGTCTAACGTTTCTGGCAACGATCATAATGCTAATTCAAGGCCTATTTCCCAGACGCATGTTCATGAGACGAATGACTGCCTAACTAATCCCATACCCGACACAGACACTAACCGGACACAACATGATTAATCTGTCTTATCGACTTTCCTCTCCGCCAAGATAATATAACCTTCTATAATAAAACCGTCTTATCGGCCTTCTTCTGTCTACAGGAAGAACATGTTTCTATTACCGCAGGCAACGATCATAATATCAATCCAAGTCCATGTGACTGGAACAAATTATTGGGTGGCTATCTCATACACGGACTGGCAACGAGAGGCCAGTCTTATCCGCTTTCCTATCCCCACAATGAGTATGAAAACTATTAATTGATAATAATCGCATGCGAGACCGTGGTTCGCCATATGATCATGCCGTCTTATCGGCTTCTCTCCACCCGAAATAAATATGAAAAATATTATCTTGCTTGATTTGTCAATTAATATTAATCCCATATGAATAGGAAATATCTTATCTGATATGGATATGAATGATAACAATAGAAATTTCTCAGTCAGCATAGCCACAACTCATTAATTCTCCATCTTACCAATGTCTTTGAATATTCCCCGCGGGTCAAGACTGAACAAACAATTTGGCAACGGTTGTTCGTCGCTGAAAACCGTGTTTGGAACCAATTCAAGGATGCCAGACAATATCAGCTGAATAATTCAACCATGCTTGGTAATGAACTGAGTGGGTAGTAGCAGCGATCTCTTCGAGTTTAGTTTGGACGATGAGGGATTTTGTTTTGATGACGTGATGAGAATATTTAGAAATTATATTAGATGAGAATTCGATTAGAACTCCACATTAGTATAAAATATTACAACACACAAGTCAAACTCACTGAACGGAGATTTAGAAAAATTGCCGAAAGCCTCTAGGGCAGGGGTGTGCAACATTTTTGGTCGTTAAAGTGATTAACCAACTCCAGACATTTAGCCGAGCCACAAAAAAAAAATAGTTTTCTCCAGGCGGGAAAGTGAAGAGAATGCAAAACCTTAGAAATAATGAAACCGGGCATATTGGCGCAAGATGTAACGCAGCGACATGAGCGAAAAAACATGTATTTTTATCCATTTGAGCGTTTTTAAATATAAACTGTCGAATTTTATGCTTGATGGCGAAAAATCTGAGTGCTGCCAAGTGCCACATTAATTGGCTTGGTGGCCCGCGGGCCGCCTGTTGCACACCCCTTCTTTAAGGCAAGGAAATTTTGTCATTCTTGAGTAAAATTTTGCTTAGTATTTGCTGTTGTACAGCTACTAATATTCTTTATTATTATTACTATAATGGTAATTCATGCACACATAAACTACTTTCATTGCACAAAAGCGTGAGTGCGATTTTCACTTTCAACTAGCGATTTAACCATCCACCAAATGACGTAATGGTTAATATTGATATTGACAAGTTCGAGCTCACCCGACCTTGTTGTGATGACGTAAAGTTATTGTCTGGCCTTATTCCCGCGTTCAACTAGTTTCTAGTAGAGTTATATCACAAGGCAAACTTAAATGACATAGTTTTAATTTAAACCTTTGAAAATTTGTACTGAAATTTTGATTTTTTTGCGTTCAAATAGCAATTCACTTAACTCACATCTACTTTGAAGCTAGATTTATATTATCAGGTATGGATTGCGATGATTAATTACTATTGAATTTGTCAATTGCCACCGTTTATAGTTGGAAATGTACCTTAATTTTTACGATTTTGTTCACAGTTTAATAATTAGCGTCATATATATAAATTTAAACCACGATTGGATTCGTGATGGATGAAAAGCCGACTCGTACAATGTTGTAATTCCCAAGAACTCAACGCAACGTGGAATTCATTGCCAAAAATATCGGATATTGATTATAGTTTTGCGAACCACAGTCTCGGATTTAAGTCTACATGGGCTGGTATGCTAAAGTTTGGGAGGGAATATCGGAAAATAAAGATCTTTCAAGGTGAATTTGGTGAGTGTGTTGACCAGGTGTTAGAGCAGGGGTGGGCAAGGTTTTTAGACCAAGGGCCAAGTATTTGCCCACCTAGACTGGCAGGCCATGTAAGTGTGAAATAAAAGTTACATTTTAGAAACGATATTTACAGTGTTACAAAAGCAAAAGTGGAAAACAATAGGTCTTGTGACGAAATACATTTAATCGCAATCTCAACGAATTTTTGAGCTGTTTGGTACTAGTTTTGTTGTGGCAGCATCGGGCGGCCGAGATCGAATTACCCATCGGGCCGGATTGGGACTGCCAGCCGTAGTTTGCCCATGTCAGTGTTAGAGTATAAGTTTTTTTTGACTCCATAGCCAGCATAACAGGCGTTAAATAATAATTGATGAAATACTAGTTATGGAACTAGCAAGTAAGATTTTATTTTAATTGAGATTAGCGATATTATATTTGGTATTTTAGATTTAATTTTGTTGCTTTTTACATGTAATTCTTCTATACGGTGTCTAGCGCTCAAAGCAATGCCCTAGATATGGGTGTGTATTTCATTAATCAAGTTATTAATGTTTGTTTAAGATGTTCCGCGCTCATATACAAAGCAAGACCCAGACTAGAAGGGAGATTTTTCACACTTTTGCTTATAGCAAAGCTTCAGACAAGGTATATTTGAGGATACTGGTAAATTTTGAAGAATCAATGGCGACTTATGACGGTTTTAACTTCTTCCCTTTTTGTCGAGGGATCGCTACCTTTAAGAAAGATTGTAGGAAGGGGTATACACGGTCTTCAGTTTTTAACTCGACAGGAGTGCCTCAATACTCTATTATTAGCGACCGACTATCAGCTGAGTGCATGCGGCGTTCCTTTAGCAAACTTGATACATGTTCAATGATGTGTTATTGGTTCGAATGTCTAGTCTAAGATTTCCTCATTTCATTATTTTTTCTTTGTTAGGTTCGGGTCTTACGGCTGGACACAAAGGTTTGGAATTTCGCCAAAAATATTGGATTCTGAAAAGTTAAAGCTTATATCTTTCAAGCTCACAGTGTTTTACCCCACATAAAAACATTTTGTCAGCGTGCTGCTAGACTCCTGAATCAATTAGTTATTTTTACTCTTGCAATATCATCCTCGCCATATACGGATACACCATCGCTAAAGAGGAGAAATACATTTGTGTTAGTGTGCAGCGAACCTTTCGCATCTCTTAGAAGAGTGGTTCCCAAATCGCGACCCGCGGGCCAATTACGGCCAGCGTAACGATTTGATATGCCCCGCCAAACTTAATTAAATTAGTTTAACACTTTTGCGTTCCAGATACCGCCGATTGTTACATCGTTATCACAGCTTAGACACGTGCTTATTCGTAAAAAATTTATTATACCGGTATCTTGATTCTACGTACCGGTATACCCTGCGGACGGTCATCTCTCTTGGCTCGCGAATATCCTTCCGCTTCTAATTTTGGCCCCTTGTCAACCGACTTTGGGAACTACTGTCTTAGAATAATTGTTGTAATGTTTTGTGACACCTTAATGACATGACGTATTAGAACGATTTATTTTTTGCCATTCTGACAGAACATGATATATGGCAGACAGTTTTTATCGAAAGCAAAAGATTTATTTTCATTTTTGAGAATCAATCAGCTTCGCCAGGTCAGTGAAGGCTGAGAAACGTTTAATTATCCTTGTGGTTCACTTAAAATCAAGCATGTGGGTTCTAACAGTGAGGAATAAGGCCTAAAATGTTCTCTGTTCGGCAGTTTTACTATCTAATTTTATTACACTCTAGACAAGATAGGGAACATTCGTTTGAATATTTTCATTCTGATGCAACAACATAAGTTCTAAGTGATTTATGGATCTTACCGCACACTTGCGCGGATGTATTTCTGTAACGTTCCATCCCTGGGCTGTATGTATCAAAAATGAGACCCACAGTGTAGCAATTCATTTTCCACACTGCAAAATTATGATTATCTGATTCACTATTCTTGCTTCACAATGGTATATTTCCATAACGTTTACCGAGGTCAGACTTTTTCAGACAGGTCCAATGAGAGCTTAATTCTTTCTGCCTAATGGTGGTAAGTTTGGAGCGCTTTGAAGCATCCTTGCAATATACCCCCATTTTTGTGATTCATAAACTTGTTTGACTTCGGTCAGACGGAATCTTACAGAAGTGTTGCTTAACCTGTGGCCACAGAGCAGTCGAAGGCCACAATGTTGAGTGCAGAAATGCTTTTCCCTTTACAAGATCGTTTTTCCAAGTTCTCGATAAGGTTATTTGACAGGGTATTGTTCAAATTGTTGAGCATGAATTGTTTGAACAAACTGAAAATTGGGATCTGCCAATCAAAATAACACTAGAATTACCACTGGAATGATGAGCACAGGGCACAGGAACTAAAATCCTATGGAAGGGGGCCACGAGCCATAAGAGGTTGGGAACAACTGCCTTACATTTCAGTAAGACTTCGCAATATTTTATAATAATTAGTCTAATAGCCAATTCGTTCAATCCTCTGTGACACCTTAATGATATGACGAATTGGAACGATTTATTTTCGACCATTCTGACAGAACATGATATACGACAGACAGTTTTTATCGAAAGCAGAAGATTTATTTTCATTTTTGAGGATCGATCAGTTTTACCAGGTCAGTGAAGAAACGTTTCGTTCGCGTAAGAATGTCATTTCGTGCGCGTCCGCCTATTGATTATTTCTGATATTTTTTGAAACCTTTCAATACTGCTTCCTTGCCAATCGTCGGATTTCGGGAATAGTGAGAAGAATAGTAGACGTGCTGGTGTAGACTTTATGGGTGTTTAGTTACTGTTTTCGTTCAATGGTGGAATACCTACTCTCATGTTGGGATGGCCAAAAATTTCGTACTATCTTGTTAGGGGTGTAGCCAGGGAATTTCAAAGGAGGGTTCTGACATTTCTTATCGTTTCAAGCTACGATAAATTGCTATTTATGATTCAGAAAACGCTTTTTTTTTACATTTCAAAGGGAGGGGTGTTTCTGACCCGCCAAACCACCCCCTGTTCCGTTTGGTAAATCTTAAGATAAGTTGAGTTAAATTATTTTCATACCGCTAATCTTGGGTTATCTTTTGTATCACTGTGACATTGTGTGAAAATAGGCGCGCGTATTATCGTTACGTTACTATACACCGGGCCCAAGCCTAGCCATGCTTAGTAAGAATTCAAGGATCTTTTGCAGATAGCTTGTATTTTAGGAACCATGGTTTCTACTTTGTTCAGTCAGTTTTCCATATTATTTATTCAAAAAACTTTTTGTGACCAGGATCATTTTCATTCGATGGTTTCCAATACTGAAGTATGTCTTGCAACCTTTAAATGTTTTTTTTTTACTGATTCGGTACTTATTGTGGAATTTTATATCGTTAAGAATAGTAGATATGTAACTTCGTGACGAGCGAATGTTATTGATCCGTAGTGAATGCCATAGTTTCGTTTTAAGTTTTGCCATGTATTTTATTTTCTCTATTGTGTTCAACAATTGTATTTTATTTCGACGCATTCATTCAAAAAATCAATTCAATGCGTGCGTTGAATTCAACCAAGTATTGATCACTATTTTTTGTTCAGTCGAGGATTTGCTCAAACACTCACTCAGTAAGCAAAGGAGTTTCTGAGCAAAATTATTGACACTCACTCAGAGAACAGGAGACTCATATCTCTGCAAAGTTGCACACACTCACTCAGAAGTGAAGAAAATTCATCTCTGAATGAGGTTACCGGCGATCATTAAAATTCAAAGAGTTACCAAAAATGTTTATAATGAATTCATACATAACATTCGGAAAGAAATTGTGAAACAACTGAAACTGTTTTTCCCTACAGATTGCAGAGTTTCCAGAATGAGTTATAAACAGTAAGCCGTTTCTAGTCTGTGTGGGCGACTCACGTAAGACGACTAAATCACCTTTATTTTGTTGCGATGGTCTCATTTCGAGAGTGTATTGTGATTCATAATATCCTTTCACAGTCTTATTGTTATATCACAAAATATCGACGCATTGTTTGATTAATGCGTCATAAATGATGCGGCGCATTTATCATCTTCTGTTTCGCTCGGTTTCATGGACTCGTTTTAGGATTGGATATTCAGGTTGTTGTAAAATGGGATTTAATATTATTTTTAAGGAGAGTGGAAAGCAGTTATTTTTCGTCATACAGTAATCTAGAATAACGTCGGCGATGTCTTTTTTGATAAAATTTAATCGTAGAGTGATTTGATCGATGATAGGCGTGATAGCTTGTGGCGTCCAAAAATTTAACTGATATAGATTGAAATGCTAGAACCCCTAAATGTAAGACTTCATCTTCATTTTCACGTTTTCTCGCAGCAAGTTAATGGTCTTTCACGATAAGTGGAACGAGTACTGATAGGATAGCAGCAAGCTACCACCGAGGTTTATAATTGTGGTAGATATGCCAGCAAATAGCGGTTGACACGATGCTTTCAACAATTTAACTAAAACTTGAGATTGAAAATATTGCTAGACTAAGTTTGGGGGGGGGGGGGGGTCTTGTAGCTAACAATGGGTTAGTGCAATTTTCAATCTGTGGTAGAATATTTTAAAATTTGATTTCATACAACTATAAGAAAGAGGAAAGCTGGTAAGCATCATGTTTGTCGTACAGTGTCTCTTTTTTACGACTTTATTTTAAGGATAATTTTTGAGAGGGTCATCTAACATGATGGACGCCACTGTTTTTCTTGATAATTGATTGTAAAGTGATAAATGGTGGTTCATGGCGTCCAAAAATTTGAAACATATTTTTAAATATATCGATCTGTCATAACTCTTGAATGAGCGATTATAACATAAAAAGATTTCGCACAAAGACACTCATATACGTGTAGCTGATAGAGTGTTGTGCTTATGTTTAAAATTAAAACTATTTTGCCAAGTATTTTCGTATGATTTTGCTGAAGTAGTTTGCTCAGAGAAGGTTGTCGTCCCAACTCGAAGTCGAAAGAGCACCGATAGAAGCGTTGCAATTATCAGTAAGAGCTATATATAGACAGGGATACCTTTTCAGGTTCTGTGGACAGGTTGCTTACTGAAGCCAAATTATACCCGCAAGCAGTCCGTCGCTAACTCATGAGATTTACCGTGACTCTCACCGTGAATTAGCTATGCCAGATATCCCTACATTCCAAGAAGAGGTTCGCCGATATCGCGACATTCCAAGAACGGGTTCGCGTAACCCTTATGGTTTTCCGATATTCAGAGTCTTGTCGGAGGGAGAAACCCACTATAACAGCAAGGAGTTCTTCATGGTATTTAAGTTATTACGTGTAAATATCTATATTTATTAGAGTAAATAGAATTGTTCGTTTGCTTATGGGAAGTCAGCACGGTCCCATTTGAGTTGCAGCTGCATCTTATTGGAGGCCAGTTTTTCAAACGTTTTAAAAACCAGCGCTAACTCATGAACTTTAGCGCGATTGTATTAAAATTTAGCGATGCCAGATATAAACGAACTTTATGGTGAGCGGCCATTAATACATTGCGTTGTTCTGTATTTTAAAATAATGTCATCATCCACCCGCACTCATTAAGGTCCTACATTATTCATTAGTTAAAAGAAATATTAAGCCGGTTTTGTTATAGGTTAACAGACTAATTACGTTGGCGGCGTCACCGCACGCGTGGGTGCTTATGCTTATTGCGTGATGAATTGTCTGTTATTATTTATTGTCAGTTTGCGTTGTGTATTCTGTACATAGTGCATGGCTTCATAAACAGACGTCTGGTGTTAAAAGTCAGCAAGAAGGTTGCTTTCAGTACTAAGCAAGCCCAGGTGCGTTGCTATAACGTGCTGTGTGTAGAATGGGATTTTAATATTTATCCCGATGGAGAGGAAAAACGATAAGACGATAAGACTTAGTTTCAATCTCGAATCACGGCCTCTTGTCGAGGGAGTAGCTGACCAATTAATTGTCCTATACGTATGAACTTATAAAAAATTGAGTGGTAATCTTCATTTTTTTGTTATAAAATATTGGATTTGTTATTTTCTAGCAAAAAACACTCATCATGGTTATTCGACATCGGCACCATTATCTCTTACTTCTTTACTTCTGTTATGGTGCATCAATCTAACCAAACCCAATTATACCGCCTGGGACCTTATTTAATGATGAAACGTATGTTATTATTTATCGCCGGTTTGTGTAGTGTATTTTGTCTATAGTGCATAGCCTCATAAGAAGTCTCGTATTTAAGTCAGCAAATGTGTTAATTAGCTGGCATTAAACTAGCTTAGAATTGCTGTTAGGTGGAGATGGTAAGCAGAGAATTTTCATATTTATTTCTAGAGAAAATTCGGTAGTGCATAACCTTATCATTATAACAAGTCTTGTGGTAAGATTAAATTTCTTTCTTACTGCTTTACTTAGCATTAAACGAGTAAGGATAGAATTACGGTACGTACGGATCTCCTGAAGTATGCGCACCAAGATGGCGCAAAACTGAACTCAGGTTGTGTACCAGGTTAGGGTTCAGGTTATGCGACATCTTGGTACCTCGGGAGCACCGTACGTTTTTTATGTCTGTTTCCGAGCTGATTAGATAAGTTAATCGAATGGCGATCCACTGTCTTTCGTTTGGTTACGGGTCCATCTGTTGCTTCTAGCTGTCAAGGGTATCAGGACAATTTGCCAGTTATTTTTACCATATGCTTGAATTTATTGGTGGTGGAAGCCGTAACATGGCGAGGCGAGCAGTCTTCCTGCGCATAATTATCCACCCCGACATCCAAACCTGCAGAGCGGCGCCAGGTGGAGGTATTCGCATGTGGAGTTGCAAAGCATTTTGTCAACTTTTGAAGCAAATTGCTAATCAATGAAAAGAAGTGCTACCGCAACAGCAACTCTCTCACCCAAACCTTTTCCCAATTTTATCGTAATTGAATATTCTCCAACGCAAGTAGAATAACACACGGACACGTGAACCGGTGTTCCCGAAATATTCGTACCAAGATGGCGCACAACCTGAACATAGTATGTACCAGGTTAGGGGTGTTCAGGTTGTGCGTCATCTTGGTACGAATACTGCCGGAGCGACCGTGAACCACCTTGTGACAAATAGTAATTCAAAAAACATGTAATACCCAATTATCCACCTTCTCACAAACCGACGGACGCTTAGCGGATGTGCATTGAAAAGCGTATTGCTAACTCTCACAAAGCCCAAGACACCGAAAAGAAGTGCCACCGCAAATCACACAAATTCACCCGATGTATCTGCCGATATACCGTATTCGGATGTTTTCTAACAGGTGTATGCAAACACATGGATATCCGGTATATGGTCTCTAACTCGTGTTCAAAAGGTTAAAACTCGTGTAAGTTTAGGAAATATGATTTGTGAATATGATCATCAAACATGCGTAGACTTTATTTATTTGAAAAGAAAAGCGTGCGATAAGTAATGCAGATAGAGTCAAAAGTCAGTAGCATTAAAGATATTTTGGATTTATTTAGTACTATTGCAATGTGTATTTATAAACTATTCGATTTGTGCGATTTTTTGTGTACCACAGCTGATTAATGATCTGGGGGTAACAAATGGAAGCAAGAGTTTATATGCGGAGTGAGGAGGGGTATTATAAGGCAGGAAATGGGGCAAGGGACTGAAGGGAGGTATGTACAGAAAATTGTTGGGAACCACTGAGTCAAATATTTATCGATGTTTTAAAGATATGGAGTTATATAGGCTGTAGGTAGATAGTTGTAGTTAGTTTTTAGACATTAATCTTCAAATACAAGATCTATAAATTGGGTAGACGTTACCGAAGGGAAACTTCCAGTTTTTCTGAGAATTGAAGCAAATTGCAAAACAAATAGAATAGAATGAAATAAAATAAATAAAAGTACGCCGAGTTAGAAATATTTTAGTATTTTGTGCCCTTTAATTATCACTGGATAATTAAAATTGCAATAACTTTGACATAGGGTCTCTGGTCTGACTGGATATACGAATTGTTATCAAGAACATACTTTGCAATTCGGAAAATATCAGAGTTATTGCTTTTCATGTCTGTCCCGGAGATGGGAAGTTGATAAGACGACTCAATCACATGTCAAATCACCGCCACTGGCCGCGCGGTTACCAGTCCCCATGCCAGGTATATGAATACTTATCCGTTTCTTTGGTCTGTCTTACATTTTAGCAATAACCAATGTGGTTATGTGGGCTTTTCTCAATCATGTTCACATATTGTTGTCTGTTTGAACAGTCGGTGAGTCATCCTATGGATTTAACATCTTCGGCTTATACGGTTAGAAAAACGCATCAAATTGAATTATAATTTATAGTAACTCAATTTGTATTTATATGTGAATATTCGCTCAAAGCATGCTCACGATAGGGGATGATGGGTCTGACTCACGAGTAAAGTCGCATGCTGCCACCGATTACAAAAGATTCAGCTAGCTTACCAATTTTTGATGTAAAATATCAGCTGACAAGACAAAAGAAGCAATTTAAGTCGACTCGATAAGAAAAACAGCTCAAGATCGGCAAATTACAAATGTAAGTTCTTAAAAGTGAGTCCATGGCGTGGAAATTGGTTTGGTTTAAGACTATGAAGTTTTCAATGGTATTGTTCCACAGAAGAACGGTTCCGATGCTTGCAACAGTATCTTTGCAATCCGTGAATATGGATCCGCTGACACAAAGCAGAGAGAAAGTTAGACATCACAGGTCCCAGTCAGTCATATAATTAATTCAATGTAATTATTTTGATTCTTGCTATACCAGGTTATCAATTTTATGATAACGAGTCTTCAGATAACAGCTGACGAGACAATTGAACCAATTCAAATCAATTAGATAAGAAAAAACAGCTCAGAGAATGCAAATGTAGGTTCTCAGATGTGAGCTTCTAGCTTGGATATTGGTTTAGTTTGAGGCTTCTAATTTTTCAATATATAATGTTAATGTTGCACAGAATAATAAATATATCAATTCTGATTCTGGTTGTATCATATTTTAATTCTTGCTACACTATACAGTAAACACTATCAGGAAGATTGAGAGAAAAGGAGCAATATTTGGAACAGCAGAGTACTCTATAGTCCAGTGTTCTTCAGACTTTTCCCATCACAACCCACGTGGCACCGCCACATAAAAATGATTAACATTGATTAATGCAGAAATATTGAAAAAAAAACTGACAATACTTCAATACTGGGGTCTCGCTCTATCCAATCATATATATAAATAGTAATCTTACTTATGAGTTTTGAAGATTTATTCGAGAGAGCAAGATATGGACAGGAATGTTACGCAACGGTAAAGCACCGGGTTTGCTGAATAAAAAAACGGCTGGCAAGTGTGACTGAGAGCGGCGGCATATGAAGAGTTAATTACAATTATGCCCTTTAATTATGATAGCAAGCAAAATTGTTGGTGAAATATCTAGTACAGTGCTCTTCAACCGGGTATACGGTATACCCAAGTGCATACCAGAACATAAGTTGGATATACAACTGATAAAGGGTGTACAGCCTAAGTCAAGAATTTTAAACTCTGATATATTAAATTATAAAATATTAAAGCGGGGACAACAATGCAGACGCGGCGCAATGAAATATAAAATGTCGCAAAGAACCGACGTGAGCACATTATTACTTCACAAACTATATAGAATATAGATAATGCAGTCACGTGTCTGGGTTGGTGATTTCGGTTGCCATGCACTCCATTTGATTTACGTTGAACATTATTCCCGTTGACGTTAAGGCCTCAGTCAAATTTATAACTTGCGTACACTAGCCTTATTAAATTGCATGATGTAAGGTATTTGTAAGGTATACAAAGTTCTTGGAAAATTGTAAAAGGTAAACCACGATAAAAAGGGTTGAAGAACACTGGTCTAGTACCATAGAACTCAGAAGAAATAAAGACTTCTTTCGTCTTTCAAGCAGTGAAAATATGAAATCGATTACTCTATTTATTGCAGAAAAACGATTTTTAATGACAAGAATCAAGTAAAACCATGCATGTATATTCCGTGTCTGATAAGTTTTCTATGAAGTTCACAACAAACAAAGGATCTTCTGTACATCGCAAAAAACACACACCCGCCAAAGCGAAAAATAAGAAAATTAGTATAACAATCTAGTTAAGGTTAGAAATGCAGATTGCGCGGGAAATTTGAATCTTTCTCAACTTGATAATTACTAATATTTAAACGTGGCAGAGGTGTTTTTCTGAATCTCACATTTTCGATTTAATGGCGGGGGTACTGTACTTGTTGATATGTAATTTTGTATTAACATAGAATAGCCAGTAATGTCACTGAATAGTTTTAACAGTATCCAATTTGTATTCAAATACGTTTTCCATACGTTCATGTATCACGCATCCGTTTGAACGTGAGTCATATTTGTGCGAACAACCGTGCAAGTCACCTTCATGCTCGGGATAGGAAAGCCGACATGGCTTAACAATAGGATTGAATTTCCATATTTATGCCAGGAGAGAGGGAACATTTTTTCCGACCGGGCAAAGATTGAGGTCTGTGTCGCCTGACTAACTCCAATTATGGCGTTAAACACTGAAGCATAATTGAAAATTCGGTTACAAAAATTTCCGCGGTGCCTTCTCTTCCCTTGGTGCCCTAAACACGTGCTTTTGCTGTATCGACGCTAAATTTAAGCTAAAACAATTCAACTCAATATAATAGGAAAACCACTAGCCTGCGAGGTAACGGATGTAACACTCATGCTGTTCATCCTAGCCGACTTCCTGGTTGCCAATGTCAGTTGTTCTACACGCTGTATTGTTCAAGGTTAGATGGAGACTGCGTGGAGGTACTGACCAGGTTTGTGGAGTCGGTGTTTTCGCTGAAGCTTAAACCACGTCGGAGACAAAATTTAAATTTGTCGAAATCCTAATTTCAGACTTTGAGATAGAATCGAATATTTTAACTATAAGGAGCGTAGCCCTGAGTTTTCAAAGAGGTTCTGAAATTTCTAATTGCCAAGTTAGAACGTAACAACCAGCGGGTCCGTCCGGAAAACCTGGGTTTTGGATAGTCTTGAGGGTCTAAAAATCATTTCAAGCTACGAAAAATCGCTATGTATGATACAGAATAGTGATATTTTTACACTTCAAAAGGGTTCTCAAGTAATTTAAGTTAGAGAGAATAGATTAAAGAGATTTTTTGGTTTCAATAGACGAAGAAAAACGCATTGCTGCATTTTGCACTGTGATTTTGACATTTCTCATTATCAAAATCGTCGTACTATGAGGAACGATGGCCGTGTGAAGCGTTTCCCAGCCGGGGAAGAAATTTTTTTTTGGTTCCAAGTGATAGATATTTTTGAGCATATTATTAACTATTCAGTTTGTACTAAAGCCAAGGAGTGAGTCAGTTGCGTGTATCAGGTGTTGCGGATTTTTTGAAAATTGAACAAATAACGAAAGTTGAGGAGATTTTATGTCAAGTGAGAGAGGATTGAGGAATTACCGGTACTTGAAGGGGAAGGAAAGAATGAAAAAAGGTTGGGAACCAATGTGCAGGATGTGCAAAAGGCGGCCCGCGGGCCACAACCCGGCCTACCAAGTCTTTTAGTTGTGGCCCCAACTTTCAGATGTTTCCCCATCAAGCATAAAATCTTAATCCGACAGTATATGTTTATAAAGGCGCTCACATTGGTTAAAATGCGTAATGTTTTTACATTGCATACACATACATAATAGGATTTTTGAGTTTTATCGGACTTTGTGTCATTACTACATTCAATCTAGCAATTGTTTTTCGAATCGAATCATATCTTGAAATAAATATTTAGACCCGTTAGTACAATGAGGCACGGTGACCGAAGGCGCTTCGGACTTATTTCGGTCCGTGGCGTGAGTTAGAAATTTCATATAAAAAAATTTTAATATTAGGATCATTTCACTTATTTTTGGGCAAGCTAATTAAATATTCGCCGGGGGTTTAATAAACTTTGTAGGAAACGCAAGAATTCTGTTTACATACGTAAAAGCTTTCATATCGTCACTTTCTTCATGCGCGAAGCCAAAAAACATAAAAATAAATACTCCAATCTTAAATATGAACCTGAAAACTACAATGCATTATCACTTGCTCTATAGCTGACCATAATTCCCAAGAACCCTGTGACGCGGTCACACATTAACGCGAACTTCAAAGCCATGTTAAGAACTTCAAAGACGATGGCATGCTGAGCATGTCAAACGATAGTTATAAGAGGTCAGTTGAATAGTCAGAGACAAGGTTGTTTGCTATGAGATGCTACAAATTATGAGGAATGGATGTGTAAATTTTTGAAAATTATTTGACGTTTAACCGAGCTTGGACAAGATAAACGCAATTGCCCTATGAAAGCCTTGTTTCAGTAAATACATATACCATTGTTTAGAATCAAATTGTACCAGTTTTTTATATGTCGTTTGTCCGTATCTCTCGCTCCGAGCAAGGCCCTTTGTGCAATAAAATATTATGCTACTTTTTATTTGGAAACACCAATTTTCGCCACATTTTGATCGCATGTCTACACATACAACTAATGTACTGTTATTTATTTGTTTTGGTTGCTGTTTTCCATTATCGCGTCTTAATGGGTCAGCATTATAACAATATAATGAGAAAGCGATTACGATTTGATGAGTCACAATCGAACACCAACCGCTCATTCGTCATTGTCGTCAGCGGACAGCTGTTTGAAGTTCGCTATGATGTTTGAATTCTAGCAATTAGTTAAATAGGAAGGAATGAATTCATTGTAACAAAATTTAACACTCATATTTTAACTTACATTTCTACAATTCAAATTTTATTGAAATCAATGTAATTTTCCAAGTAAAATTTGTTCTTTTTAGGTACAGTATTATCTAGGTCTCGCATTTGGTGTTATTAGAATGTTAGCAATCGGAATTGATTGCAATAACTATCATTAGAATCTCAAATTTTTCAGATATGAAGATTGGTAGCGTTGAATTACTGAATGAGGCAACCCCACTTATAAAACAACGTTGCTTTGAAGCTTTCAAGGCATAGATTAACTTAAGTGGTTGATAATTCATTGTTTACGTTACTCAACTGGGCATTTTATGTGTCGGCTCTGTTGTTTTCATCGAAAAAAAAAAACGGTGAAGAAACATGTGCTGATGTAAAATCACTATTTTGATACGAAAATGGGCACCGTGTTATGAGTAAGTTTTTTTTATCTCAAAGTCCCCCCCCCCCCCCCCTTCAATAATTGAAATTTTAAATACAATGGTAATAAGGAATACCTAACGATATTTCAATCACAAGCAAATTTTTCAAAATCACTTTCTTACGTAATAATGTCTGAAGCAGACGACTGACTTGAGCAAACACTCGATAACGATGAAGAGGTTTTAATAAAGCAGTCTTCGAAGGGCAGGCGTCACTTTCTAGACTTCTGGGTCACGGCGAGGACTGTGATTAAGACATTTTGTTTTGTACAGTCGAGATTTTTCAAGGCTTTTAAAGCACTGGTTAAAATTTCGGGAGCAATTTCCATGCTCAAGTTGAAAGATAAAAAAAATAGTAATGCTCCGCGACCTGTATTACAGAAAGTAAATGCTTAGAGCGACTAGTAAATAGGGCTGGACGTTTTCGAATACCTGATAAATTCAGAATCGAAGCAAATATTTTTTTCCAATCGAATCTCGGATACTTGGAAAATATGTGGTTGTATTTGATTTTTTATATTAATGGCATGGGTCCTCCAGAAACAATGAATTACCAAAAAAACATAGAATCCATCAGTTACGACAGTTTGTTGAGAGATCACACAAATGTTGGTGGTATGTTAGAATTGCATTGTAGAAGAATAACAAGATGGCAGCAATTTACTATTCGATTCGAAATGCTCAGCCCTACTTATAGCTGAGAGTAAGGTATTTGCAACCAGTAAGCCTTCGCACCCTGTCTATATTCTAGTATTTTTGTTCAGTCTAGTGCCCATCATCTCACTCAGAATGTAATAAATTAGGTAACAAAGTCGGAAATATTTGAGCTTTACAAAAATACTAGCACAGCGGTTCTCAATCTTTTTCGTTAAATTCCTCCCGTCGCCTATTTTGAAACCCTTCATTCCCTCCTCAATATCCATAAAAGTACCTTGTTTATTCAATATCTAATGGAATCATAGCTAGTGTATGTGCGAGTCACTCTAACTGTTTTACATAGTTCAAGGAGTTTATAATGCGCGCAAAAATAAGTATTACAGTAATAATAAAGAAAACTAATGAATATTAGTAATACTCGAACAAAAATAGACAAAAATCCTTTCCGGTTGGGAAACGTTGTATTAGCTCTTTACGCAGCAGTGACCGCATGTGCAGAGCCTTGTTCGAACCGAGGTCGTGAAAATTGTCTTATCAATTTGGTTTCTGTGGAAATAATTAGCTTTACTTCTTTAATACTTTCGTGCTGGTGGATCCGTACGTGTATAATACAAGGGTGCTATAGCAAGTATGAAGATGAATATCTCACGAATTTTGGGGCACACTAACACAAATATATTTCTGTAACCTTCGTCTGACCAACGTCAGACTTCCTTAGACAACCATTTATCAAACTACCAGTTTGATCAAGGTATCAGTTCGATAAATGTTTAGCTGAGGAAGTCTGACCTTGGTCAGACGAAACGTTACAGAAATAGTGTGCCGCAAGACTTTTGAATCGCTCAGGATAAAATTAAAATGTCAACTTTTTGTGTTAAAAGTGATTTTACAACAAAGTTGGTTACTTTGTTTACCTCACATTTACCATAATTTAGATTCTCGGATTCACGCTCAACATTTCCTTGAATTTTGTTTGCAGACGACAATTGTCGTCCGCTTTCGAATAATCTTGTATGACGTCATAAGGGAAAACCCATGTTTTGGTTTCCGTAGACTGGCGTAAAATGATATCGAAAGTTTTATTGCCTTTTTTAAAAATACATCCTCAATTGCTATTAAAGCTGTATGAAATTGAATATACTTTGATAACAGCATTGAATGTGTCCCAAATTAAATCGGAAATCGATTATTTCGTGCACATTTTCAACAAACGGACATTTTATTTTCAAGACAACAAACCAGTGCAATTGCACTTACCGCAGATGGCGAGAATCGAATAATTTTTTTTATTTCGAATACCTTATGATAAACCACATTTAGAAAGTAATCTTGCACTACGGTACTTTTATTTATTTCGATTCAATTTGGGCACCGTAGAATTTCTGCCTTAACTTTCAGCGCGAACAGCTTATTAGCTAAATATTGTATAGCTAAATAGGTCTGTGTTGAAATAGATAAAAAGTTTAGGAAAATGGTTATAGTAAGCTTAGGACGGTAGTTTTATGGTAAAATAGGTAATTCACGCTCATGGCACTCTGACAAAATGCACTAATGCATTACAGTGAGTTGTTGTTCTCGTATATTACGCTCCTTTCTTGTGTTTTATCTTCAGCTCCGTTGCAATTGAGTCTCATATTCATCGGAAATGATGACTTCTTGACTAGGGGCAATAATTCACCGACAATATGTTGAACACTGGTGCTTATCTTCTCATAAAGAGGTCGAAATTAGGGCACTTCATGTAAAATTTCGCAGGTGTTATAAGTGCTGCCATGGTCTTGAATACATACGACTTTCCGAAATATGATTCTGCAATGTTTCGCCTGAACAAAGTCAGTCCTCAGACAAGCAAAATTTGTGAAAGCAATATTCCACGATATAGCGTTTTCATTTTTGCTATAGCAACCTTACAAAAAGGTCTGTAGGGTCGGAAAAATTGTGATTTACGATCGACTCTCGGGGTAGAAACAATATTGGATTCGACTTCGACTAACTCAGCGCTGGGGCTACAATCGAAACAAGGCTTTACACATCAAGCCAAATTTTTGCAATTTCTTTTGTTTGGTCAAATTTGCTTTTCCGAAAGATATTTTGTAAGGCGAAACCGCTATTCAGCAATACTGTCAAACAACCAAAAGTTGTCGAATGGCGCAAAATTTTCCTCGTTTGCAAATTTGAAGACAAATGGGAATTATGCAGCAAAGGCTTGCGACAAGAGTATTCGTTGTTGAATAATACTTCTTTTATTACGCCCAGCAATTTAAAATATGCGTTTTTGAAAGCATGACTTGAACAAACATATAAGTGCGCCAATTGTTCAAGTAATGCAAAGAGGTTTGTGTTGTTATGAATTTTTATTGCTAATTCATGTTTTTATATTTCTTCTGGACTCATACGATTGTTGCTTTACCCTAAATTTTACTAGATTTAAAAAAAAGGTTGCATATCCATGTATTTTATAGATTTGTTGATATATCGCATTGCTTCTTTATAGAAATACCTGGGGACTGACTTTTATATGGCAATGTTGAAATCTTTATTATACCTCATTCCACCGTTTTTCAATGTCGTCTGCCAGACGATCAGGGTCCGATTGTTTGCACAATGTTGTAGATTAGACGGAGATGTTTGCATTATGATGTCACCGTATTGTATTAATTTTGGCGGGAAATTCAAATCTTTCAAACATAACATATTTGAAGTGTTATATATTCAATAGAGCGCAGACAATGTTTGCATTTGAATGATGATAAAGTGCCGCAGTATACTCAATTTATTTGATGTATAGTGTGATATGACATAATTAGATAATATCCATGACCGAACAGAGCTTTGTTTAAATCATACGATTTTCGGGATAGGGAATATTATTGTCTTACATTTAATATATTAACTATTACATTAAACGGCTGTTGCAAATTTGGACCTACGGTACATCGTTATCCTAAATAAGTGATCGTCATGGCATACTTTGAAGAGCGCGTCTTTTGAAAATATATTATTGTCTTATATATATTATATCAACTATTACATTAGATGGCTGTTGCAAATTGGACCCGCATCGTTGTCCCAAATAGGTTATCGTCAAGGTTTACCCTGTACAGAGCTTATTTTAAAATATAATGTCCTATATATATTATATTAACCTCTAGATTAAGCGGATGTTGCCAATTTGGACCCGCATCGGTGCTTCAAAAGGTATCGCCAAGTTTAGTCTCAAAGACGCTGACAGTAAATCCGATTGACGTGAGATTTGACCTTACAGCTACAGCTATTCTGGGAATATTTCATGTTAGATTTTACTTCAAATTATGAGGTGTGATTTTAACCGTCAACCAACATCCGTGTGATTGTTTTGTGAACTTTTCTATCCTTGGTTCTTGACAAGTTAGCGGTACTGAAGTTGAAATAAAACTTGGATTCCAAATCAATTGGAAATGAATGTCAATTAAATGTACAGGAAATGTACCGGCTTAAGCATACCTCTTATCCTAAGAGTGAAGTGAATAGGTGTTTCACGACGTTCACTTCGTTTGTATAAAGTTCTCACAATAAAGCGCTTGTAGTTGACATAAAGGATTCAATAACATTACTGTATTCAACGACACCAAGTACATTTTGCTGATTCAAAATGCCGTTACAAAAATATTCGAGGTGCTTTACACATTCGCTTCTAAAAAGGCTCTGGAAACGCAGCTGCTAATACAGAAGCAGCAAAATTGTGACGTCTGTATAATCCGTTGAGGTAACTCCGTGATTCCCAGCATTTTCCGTTATATTCCTCATTTCGCCTATTTTTGAACTCTTCTATCCTCCCTTCCCGCGCATACAAATCCCTTTATTTATTCAATTAATAATGGATCCCTGGCTGGTGTTATGCGCAAGTCGTACACCCGCCTGCACGGTTGACACAATATTAGTAATAAACTTACTACAGTTAATACAAAACGTGCTGTTGAGCAAACCAAAACGTGGAGACAATCAAATCCCTCCAAAGTGGGAAAATGACTAAAATTATGAGATAAATTGTATCTGAAATTTCGCAGAAGACTGCAGTCGTCTGCTGTTAAATATTTCCCATTGTTCGGATAAAATGTACCGGTGTCACATCATAATGGTTACTTAGAAACGTCGTTTTTAATATGACATCATAAACTAGTTTCTTCCAACTCGAGTTGCGTTTTCAAACACGTACTATTTATCAATAATTTTATGGCGAGCAGTTGTACGCGCTGTCGGAATCGATAACTGGATTTTTAAGTTTTTTTTAAGCTTTTTGTTTGGTCGGTTTTTGTCACTGGTATATTTTCGGAAATCCAATTTTCTAGTGACTATATTGAATATCGCCAAGTTTCAGCAAAAATTAAAGTCAGCGCAACTTTCCTTTTTCGGGAATCTGAAAATTTAAGATGGCCGGACTTGTTATTTCTAAATATCTTTCTGATTAGAGCCGTGGATCTGTCAGTAAACGAGGAGAAGAAAGTAGTCAAGTTTATCATAATTTAGGTCGAGATACTGTATTTATTGTCAGCATTTCTTTGAGAGTCTTAGCTTATCAACTTGCAATTCTTCTATCATTGTCTTTCAATCTTCATAAATTCATATTAGCGCCGGCAAATTGGCTTTGGGAGAATTGTAAAGTAAAAGGTAAATTGTGTATTTACTCGAGGTAAAAGTTAAAATACCGTCGATCCATGTGCTTTTATACATGTAATATGATTCGTCATTAGTATTAGTGTTCTGTGAGACGCGCCAATGCTAATAGAATTAATGAAGAGGCATATGCAGAATTCAGAACCTTTGTCTTAGAGCGAGATTATTCTGGCAGATCATGCTTCATTAGTTCCAAGTATGGAATAGATTTTCTCATAAAGTTGTTTAGGAACAGATGGGATTGCAATTTTAGTGTTTTGTCAATGCAAGCGTGACTGACAGCATTAGAAACCCAGGTACCATGGAGATCGCAATTTTAGTTCAGAGTTATGTAAATATAAAATAGACTTATGTTCATCCATCGTCGGTGTGAAACAAGGTCTTTCGCGGTATATTGAGTTCGGATATTTCGGCAAATTTAGCGGGTTTCCGATGGGTTTGGAAAATAAGGCTGCTATCAAACCTGTCCACGAACTAAGGTCATATACAAAATATATAGTTGAGAGATGGTATAATAAACGAAGTCATAGTGTCTAGAACGGTGGTTCTCAACATTTTTCTTTCGTGACCCCCTTTTGATTGCAAAAAAAATTTTTGTGACATATTAACTTATTCGTGCAAGAGAAAAACTACAGAAAAACAAAATAGAATTTTTTCCACGAAGACACTCTCTCTCTCTTTAATAAATACATTCATTGCTACGACAATCAACGTTTAAATAAGTTACCAGGCAATAACTACTCTAGTAAATTTCAGATGATTTGCTATGGTGCTTTTGAATTTTGTTGTTGGGGGATTTCGGAAAATGTCACTGTCATAATGGAACTTGTATTGATGTATTGTTTTGCATTTACAGATATTATATAATTATTGTCTAATGTTAATAAACTGTGATATTGGATATAACAAATGATTCTATCGACTTATAAGTGATTACGTCATCAACTACTGACGTCATACCTACAACATGACGGATATGGAAATAATTAAACAGGTATGTTCGTGGGTTTATGTGACTGTAGACAATTTTTCTTTTCAAATTGACCTGGTTACCGGGAGATTATAATCTCTTTCCTTTCTGGTAGCGCATATTTGTCTCGAAAGAAGACAGCTTAGTCACATGGGGAACCACGCCCTCTCGCCCAGTCACAAATCCACTAAATGGATGTCCACTAAATGCCGACGAGGAGTCTAGTATGACTCTCGCACATAATTACTCATACTGGATTTAAACTTGATAACTAACCCACGAAGTTATCAAGGTTCGTGTTCCTAAGGTTTAGTGCGACACCCCTAACCTAAATAAAGATATTACTGACTTGCCAATCGCTACAGTAATATGTCTGCTATTTTTAGGCAGACAAACTCATAAGTTCAATGATTTTCGCGCCAATTTTATAAATAAGATTATTGTTGCTATCATTCATTGTTGTCTAGTGAAATTATTATGAGAAAGGCGCTCAACTTTCGCGCGCCATTTATCATTTTTTTTTTAAGATATTCGATTTGGATTATCAGCCCACCAGTTCCAAGCATAGCCCCCCCCCCCTCTTTTGATCTACTTTTCAGTTACATATCCAACGCCACCAAGACTACTATACCACCGACCCACAGTTACATGCTCAGATTGATTTCTTGGCCTCAGATTGACTGAATCTCATAGCATAGTTTGTTGAATACAACCAGCGTTATATTTATCGTTTCGTATTTATCGAGTGGTATGTTAATGTAGCTTACGTAGTGAAAACCCGAGAAAAAAAGAGAACCCGGTTTCACAATTTTAATTCCCATTACTGGCCATGGAATATATTTCGAATCTCTTACAACAGGGTGGGCAATTACTTTGTGTAGTGGGACAAGTACGGATAATAGACTTGGTTACTGGGCCCTTGAAATTCAATGTAAATAAAGAACAGTTTATTTAAAAATAACAGCTACTGGCACAAAGATAAATGGGACTGATGTAGCCGACGATTTGGTATTTTCATCGATATTTCAACGGAAATTTATACTCATACAATACAAATATATTTCAGCAGACACAAGTGGGCCGGATGAAACACTAGACCGGATCGCGAATAATTTGCATTAGGCATTTTTGAAGGGCCTAAATCATGGGTGGGCAACATACGGCCCGCGACAAGATTTTGACCGGCCCGCTGACTGTATCCAACCGCACTCTGTAATGTGGTTCGACGCATCATTCTTGAAAGTTGCCGATAGCTCTGTATTCTCACCACACAGTCAGTGCGAGCTGGTGAAATAAACAATTGCGTTAGTGACCAAACAATAGATTTTAGAAATCAGATTTTATATTAAGTTTTATTAACCATGGAATATCCCAAGAAAGGTAAAGTTGAACTATGTATGTCTGAAGAAGTCTGACCTTGGTCAAAACGAAACGTTACAGAAATATATTTGTGTTAGTGTGCAGCAAGACTCTTGAATCACTTTTGACAGAGAGTGTCGAGCATTTAACAAAGATTTGATACCGATATATTTTTTGTAATATTCCGGCCCGCCGTGGACTTCATTTTCCCACATCTGGCCCGCCGACTACAAAAGTTGCCCGCCCCTGGCCCAGATAGTTATGTCTAAAGTTGGTTATATACCGCACCAATTATAATGTCGCACACTCTGTCTTATATTTACTGAAAAGATTTGTTTTCCAGGGTTCCCGAGTATGGCTGGTGACCGGGGAAACCCCTGATGATTGGATTCCTGCCACGGTCGAACAAAATGATTCCGTGGAAGTTCTTATCAAGACTGATTATGGAGAGGTACGTATTGTGCTCAGAGCTTATTCATAATCTTTTGTACGAAATTCCCGCAAAAAAACACCCCCGCGACCGCTTATAATAAAGAAAACTAGTAATTATCCAATTAGGGTTAGAATGCAGATTGCGCTGGAAATTAAAATTTTCAAATTATTCCTAACCCGATTGGAAAATTACTCATTTCTCATTTTAAAACGTGACGGGCCTGCTTATCTCAATTGTCATATTTTTTGCATTAGTGGCGGGGGCATTGCACAAAAGAAATCTTCTTATTTGGCTTTAGTAGTATGACATGTCGATGGCTTTAACCCAAACCCGGAAAAACTGTTTAGAGAAAATGTGGAGAACTTATCTTTTTAAATCTTAAAATCTATCAAACTATGATTAAGAGCCAGCTTGTAGATCTCCCATTTCCTTCGTGATAATTTTAGATAAATTTTTAATTTTGGGGAAGGGAAGCGGTTGGGAAACGTTAGCCAAGCTAGTTATTTCGGTCCCGGTTGGTAATGGAAAGAGATATCATATATTTTTATATTATTAAGTATTAACGTCTTCCCTCTCCCCGGGATAAATATGATAAATATATACAATTCTGAAGATAAATAAACCGTCTATCGTAAGTTCCGACCTTGGTTAATAAGTAAATTAGAAGCCAGAGGTTTCCGAAATGATTAAACCGACTCAACGGCGTATCTCGGCGTATTAATACGAAAAATGGTGATATTCAATATGACGAAACAAACCACAAATATGCTAATCCAAGTATTGTTTTGTAATAAACATTTTAGGCATCGATTTCACGGTATTGTGTGATAATAATTGACAGTGGCGCCGCGTTAATGGCAGTATGTGTATCGGCGATATGTATGATATATGAACTAAATTATAAAAGCATTCGGCTTCTCTCACAAGTGATACAAAACTTTGCGAGACGTCCTATTGTGTAGTCTGTAGTGGTTCTTTTAAACTTCACGATCTACGACCTCCATTCAATGACTCTCAAAACTTGTACCCCTGCTATTCGATCATAATAAAAAAAATGTGTCTGATGCTTTTTCAGTTCAATACTTAATACAGTGCTCGGCAAAGTCTTTTAAGAAAGGCCCGAATAGTAAGATGGAAAACATTCCAACCAGGGCCTAATAATTTCGTTGGAAATTTTAAATTCAACCACGTAATAAACAGGTTAAGAGACATTTGATTTGTTGTAATGTAAACGTAATGTATGATCGTTTGATATGAACAAAAACCACTTGGCAAAAAATTATAAGTGATTTTGGATTTATAGCACTTTTTTTGTATATCACTGCCATATTTAAATTTTCTTTGTGGCCCGCCAGAAGATGCTCGGCGATCCACGATTCCGCCACCGTCTTATTAATACAAAAGGTAGCACGCCCCAAGCGCGCCTATATCATGCACGTATGGCTAGTCATAGCTATCACATATCTTCTGAACTTCTTACATATCCGTGACTGCTTATACATAGCCATAGCAAGGTGTGAAACTACATAGCAATGAAGTTTAACGCTCTGAACTGGCGTTTTTCTCCAAATTATGCTCGTCTAAAAAACCAAGCAATCACATATTTTCGACTTAATATTACAGCAAATATGTTTGACCGGCCCTTCCAAAATCATAGATATTTACGCACGAAGCTTGTCTAAACCTTGTTTAAAGAAGTGAATGCACATTTTGAAAGAAGTTCGAACGAACTTTCAACACATAAAGTGCGCAATATTTTCGGCTTAAAGTTTTAGCAAATGGTTTTGACCGCAAATATGTTAATGCTGATTCAGCCATAACACATCGTTGTAATACGATACGATAAGTAGTGAGGATCACATTACACGGAGTATCGGTTTACTAGAACCGATTTGCGATCACGAATCAAGACTTTGAAGAATCCAAATGGCGGTGGTATTCTGTTATTGCCCCACAACTAATTTCTGGTACGTTCGCTGTAGGCTCGGCGGTGTGGCGCATCGCGCTAAGCGTTAAGAATACGCTTGCCACGGCATCTATGATTGCCCTGCGTGGATTCGGAGGTTCGAGTCCCATGCGGGCATAATTATGTGCAATGGGATTAATAAACTCCTCGACACCGTAGGATGGTTCACCTGACCGCTGGTCGGTTACTGCTTCTTCCGCCATCAAGTTCATGCATCTGAAAACAAATGACTGGATAAATAATTCTGTACCCGACAAGGGCTGGTAATAGGACGAGGGGCCGTGGTTTACCATATGGTTAAGCCGCATTGTCGGCTTTCCTTTCCCCGGAATAACTATATATATCCTATCCTATCCCTACGATAAGTTAGTCGAACTTAAACAGGGAAAGGTACTTACATAATCTATAAAAGCCGGGGCAATAACCTAACTTATATTAAAGCTAAATATCAACGGAATCAAAGAAAACGAATGGCAGAAACAGTCTGGGAATCATGATTTGAAGATTTTGGGTTCAAACCCTTTATATCTGACTCGAACATGTAGGTTTACTATGGTTGGTATCTTTCTCAGGACCAGCAGAAAAACTTCAGTAAACTCCTACCCTTGCTTCACTGATTATTATTCAATTTTTTCTCCAGACTCATCGCATGTGGTGCTCAGAAGTTGACTCAACGATGGTTCGACCAATGAATGGTTTATCAGCCGAGGGACTGGACGACATGGCTAAATTGTCTGAACTAAACCAGGCCTCCATCTTGTGCAACTTGAACGTCAGATATCAGAAGAATACTATATATGTGAGTATATGTTTCTTTTTCACGATAAGAACGGCCTCAAAAACCTGACAGCCGACATTTGCTCCGAGCTTGGCGCTTCGTTCTGGGGTGTTGAAAACACCCCAGCCATTGTACTGAGAATACCCTCACGAGTTTACAGTTTTGAATGAGATGGAGATGGATCAAGTGAGAGCGGATTGTTTGGGGTTTGCTGTTTCCCACCTTCGGCAAGTCCACCATACAAGTCCGTTCACCTTGAACGTTTCACCAGTGACCTAATTCTGGACTAGTAACATGTCAAAAGGATTGGTTCGCCATATTGTTTGAGCCACCTACCCCTCAAACCCATCCATATGGGAATGGGAGTCGATGGGACTTTCAACTGGTTCGCTATTTCCATTCTGTATATATAACCTCACAGATGAGAGAATATGGTTCGCCACATGAATAAGTCGTCTCCTCCGCCGTCCACTCCAGGAACACTGCGTGAGGAACATTTAATATACCCGCTGGTCGAGATATCGTGATTCACCATATAATTAAATCGCCTTGTTCACATTTACCAGGTTACTGAACCCCATACCCCAAAACTAAGGTTCGTCATATGTTTATCAGCCTTTTAAACCACCTTCTAGCCTAGATAAACAGAATAATTCCACTGAAAACCTCGTTTTAACATTACTAGACATACATCGGTTCCATCCTCATCTCAGTGAACCCCTACAAGAAGATCGAAGGCCTCTACGATTCAGATAAATTAGCGTTGTACCGAGACAAGGACCTTGGGGAACACCCTCCCCATGTCTATGCTATTGCTAATGAAACTTACTCCTGCATGTGGAAAAGAGAGGAAAACCAATGCGTGCTAATCAGGTAGGTGAATTCAAACTTCTGGGAATTCGCTTTTCATGCTAAGCCTTTGATTACCCGTTGTGGGTTTGTAAGTTTGAATCATGTGAGAATAATTATGTGAAGAGGATTGCTCGACTCCTTGCCATTGCAGAGTGGTTCATGTATAGTAATTCTTGGTCAGCTTCTTCCATTCTCCAAGTGCATGTATTTGTAATGAATAAGGGGTTAGCAATTTCTATACTCGACATGGAGCCCATGGGTTGCTTAAAATACAAAAATTTTCCCAGTTTGGCATAGTCCACCCATACCTTGGTTGAGGTGGGGGTTATAAGATGAAAGAACCCAAGATTGGGTACTCCTGAAGTATGCGCACCAAGATGTCGCATAACCTGAACCCTAACCTGGTACACAACCTGAGTGCAGGTTGTGCGCCATCTTGGTGCGCATACTTCAGGAGGTCCCAAGATTGTTTTTATTTTGTCATGCAAACATATTCCAGTTCAATAATCTTTTAAACATTGGCACACAGGATTGGAATGTTAACATTTTTAATACTCAAATACCGTTTATATTTCCAGTGGGGAAAGTGGTGCCGGGAAGACTGAAGCAACAAAGCTGATGCTGAGATTTCTGTCGGATGCGAGTCGAATAAAAGCCCATAAAACAGAGTAAGTTGTCTGATTTCAAATCAAAATAAGGAACAAAATGGTTTTGAAGATTGAGATGAGTCTCTGTTGCCTCTGATTGAGTGTGCACAACTTTGTCATAAAATGAGTGCTTTTTGACCTTTGAGTGAGTGTGCATGATCCTGCTCAGCGATGAGTCTCTTTTCTATGATTGAGACTGCGTCAGTCTGCATGGCCTTGCTTTGTGCAAATTCTTTTCAGCAGCGCTAGGCATTTCAGTGGTAAGGTGACTCTTTTTTACTTCTCAATAAGTACACATAATGCAACGGCATAAGTCTGTATAGTTGTAAGCAGCTCTTGCCATTCCATTGGTCTCAATGATTTTTATTTACTTCTGAATGAGTGCACACAACTCTTGGCATTTCAGTGGTATCTCATAACTAACTTCACCAAGGGATGAGTCTATTTTACTTCTGAGTGAGTGTTTTGAGAAAAGTCTGAAATGCTGTGGGATTGTGCTGTAGCCTGTAGTAGGAAAATTCTGGTTCTAATAGCCCTTGAAGTGCAGCTCGACTAAAGCCATGTTCAGAGGAATTAAACATCACCTAAATCTAACAATATTTCCTTTCTCCAGATCACAAGACAATGGTCGAAACACATCGATCGAGAAGTCAATTTTAGAGAGCGGACCATTATTGGAAGCATTTGGGAATGCAAAAACTGTCTACAACAATAATTCGAGTCGATTTGGAAAGTTTATTCAACTTTTATTCGCTCAAAATGGAGGAATCCAAGGAGGAAGAATCACTGACTGTATCCTTTGTATTAAACATATATTATAGTTTAGTTGGTTGGAACATTGTACTTAGCTGTGCTGGTATCTCAAGTTAAATACCTTGGATTGTAACCCTCGGTTCATGTAATTGTTTCTAGAGTCAGGTCATCATGTTCTTGCTCTTGGAGCAATGAACCTATTATCTATTAGCCTCTCATCTGGTATATTGACCAGGGCGGACATATCCTATACCAGTGGTTCGCCATATGGATAAGCCGTCTTATCGGCTTTCCTCTGCCCGGGATAAATATGTAAATCCTATCCTATCCAGTGGTGGGCAAATTACGGCCCACGTCCCAGACCCGGTCCATTGAAGTGTTTAATCTGGTTCACTTGTGTTTGCTGAATATATGACTATAGTTTTTATGGATATAAATCGCCGTTGAAAATAAGGTCATAACAACCCCGATTGTTACATTGTGCTTCTTAATATTAATATATAAACGTTAGCATAGCCGTGTGACTAGCTATTGTGATTAAACTTTTTTATTCATAGTTTTCCATATTGAGTTTAGGGTCTCATGCCCAGTAACCAGTAAGTCTATTATCTGTAACTGGCCCACTCAGGAAAGTAATTGCCCACCCCCTTTAGTTTTAGGGGGGAACATTATCAACAAATTTTTGGAACTGCCATGAGCTCCCCTGTTTTGGTCGTTGTTGCCAATATGGTTATGGAAGACGTAGAAGAAAGGGCATTGACATCCTTTCCTAACAGCCGAAGAATTCGGGAAAGATATGTTGACGATACCTTCAACATCATCAAAGAGGAATTCTGAGACGCGGTTCATACGTGGAGGCAACCATGCACTATTTAATCTGAGATATGTTATCACATACATTCCAAGCCTAACTATTGCTGGTGCCTCTTATTATATCATTTTTGTAATTATAATATATTTACAATACTAATTATATAATTAAATTTGAATCAATCGTTTTCCTTAATTAACTTCAATTTCTACTGGAATATAAAGATCTTCTTGAAAAGGTGAGTTTCTTACTTTGCTTGAACACTGAGATGGCACTGCCTAGGTTGGGAAATCAAATCACTATTTATCAAAGACTCGACTCAGCTATCCTCTATTGAGACTTAGCTCATGATTGACTCACTCCACACTTGGACTAGAATCTCATGATGTGTGATACGCTTTGTACGGCTTTCTATGTTTTAAGCTTGATGTATGTTGGGAGCAAACCCATATTCACCACCACCAACCCAAGTGGTCACTGGTCTAGGGTCTTATTTAGAGAAAGTCGCCAAGCACCCCCCTCCCCCCCTCAAAAAAAACTATAATAAAATAGTAATGATATAGATGTTGGCGCTTACCTAGAGTCTTATTCCTGGAAAGTATACCCCCAGAGTGTTTTCAGAAAGCTTTCAATACTTCTGGGTATAGTCGCTTCTTGAATAATTAATAGATGCTTGCATGTAGCCTTGTTCAAGCTCAAAAGAAACTAACAATTCATTTTATTATCTTTCTAGCATCGCGTTGTTCGACAGAATCCTGGTGAAAGGAATTATCATATTTTCTATCAACTTTTATCTGGGCTGGAGCAAGAAACTAAAGGTGAGAGATTGACTTTCTCTGTTTTCAATAGTTAACTAATGAATGGATTTTGGCCTAAAGATTGAGCCATCTATATCAACTACCTTTTCCAACATACCTACATACAAACATAATCAAACAATGACTCTTAAATTCTCAGATTCTTTATTCCTGACGAACCCCAAAGACTTTTGCTACTTGAACACAACCGGCTGCATCTCTGATCCTACATTGAACGATGCCGGTGATTGGGAATCACTTGTGGTGAGTGTTAGGAACATGCCTGCCATTGTGCCTCTGATGATGATTCTAATTCCTTTTTAATCTGTCATATAACCATATATTGCGTACTAAATATGCTAGTACTACGCCCCTCAGCTTACTTAAAAGTACCTTTCCATTTCTAACGAAGAATGTACAACCTTGGTTTGTGCTGAATTATTGTTGCTAGTTACCTAGGATTATCTCCCCTGAGGAAGAGACTTGTAATTTATATCAAACTCATGAAATAGCTCAACAATTGGAATAATGTGTGTAATTAGAAACATACCTTATTGTCTTCGTTTTGAATCATTAGTATATCAGTAGAGTGTGGTTACCATGAGACTTGAAACAGTTTTACTTTAACTTGTCAGGGAAACTTAACTGTAAAGCATTTTTATTTTTATTTTCGTATGAATTAACCTTATTTGCATTTTCCACAGAATGCTCTCAAAGTGATTGGTTTCAAGCAAGGGCAATGCATAGACATGCAGAATGTGTTGGCTGGCATCCTTAACCTGGGAAATGTTAAATTCATGAATGCTGGAGGAGCTCAAGTCACTGATCTAGATGGTGAGTATACGTTTTGTTTTTATAATTTTTTATAGAATTTGCTGAAAGTAAGGTCTTATGCACTCACTCGCAGTTAAGGAGACTTGTCTCTGAGAAAAGGCGAGATTCAGTGAGCGACCACCATAATACTGTAATGCCGATATCTATTAAAACTATACATATTTAATGGTAGTGCATTAAGTGAACTTACTCAAAAGTGAAGAGTTGAAGCCAACCGGGTGAAATACTGTCAACACCACAGACCTGTTTGTGGGAGATGTCAGGTTAAGGTTTGGGGGCTGCTATGGCCTGGTAGTTGAAGCAATGGATATAACTATGTTGGCATCCCAGGTTAAAAAGATTTCCCATGCGCACTGCCTTACCCAAGCTTCAATAAATTAAGTAGGCAACGGCGGATGTAAATCGGTTTTCACAAATATAATAGTTCATGACATAACAATGACTGGCTGAGTGCTATTTGTTTTAGCATTGAGTTCAAGCCCATCACATAATTGCTTGAACGAAAATTGATAGGTAAACATCCTCTATTTATTTATATTATTGATAAACTTAACTGTTTACTATCTCAATTACTCAGACTTAACTGTACGAGAGTGGGAGCCCATATTTAGCAATTTGTTTGAGACCAAGATCTTTAACTTGCCAACAAAATTCTTACTTTTATTTGTTTTTCTTCATTCCCTATACAGCTGTCGATAAGGCATCCCAGTTACTCGGGCTCGAAAGTGAGCGTTTGGAATCGGTTTTGAAAGAAAGAACAATGAAACTGAGAGGAGAAAACATCACATCACCACAGAGTGTTGACCAGGTATGTTTCCTTGCGTAGTAGATTCGGACTTTGCAAGTCTAATCTCAGTTTGCTAGTTTTAATCAAATGTTTAAATACTTCTCTCCATATTGAAGTTGCATTCTAATGAGAAGAAATTTATTTAACAAAATTGATGGAGTTACGGTACCTTTATTAACAAAATTAGGTATTTAGAAATGCTATAATAGGAATTTCATTTATCCCGGGGAGAGGAATGAGGTAAGCTGATCTAATTACCCAGCCTCAAATATGGGGAAAGGTTACCAATACTCACTTGTCGTTCATGGCTTGCTCTGCAAACAAATACAAGTAGTGAATGAATACTGGTTACCTACTCCACATCTGATATGCACTGGCCATATTATGGTTGTGCCATTTTGTCAGCTTTCATTTTTATCGGGATCAATATGAAACTCCTATTCTAAACATGTCAGTATATTTGCTTCAATTAACATTGTTTTCTAATTTATCTCTCCAGGCCTGCGACTCTCGGGATTCCATCTCCATGGCTTTGTATTCCCAACTCTTTCGTTGGATGATTTCAAAGATCAACCACAAAATAAAAGGACCGGATGATTTTCATTTCATCGGGATTCTGGATATTTTCGGATTCGAGAATTTTGAGGTGAATTCTGCAAAATTTAAATCCAATCTGTAATGGGGGAAAGTACTGTTAGAAGAGTGTATTATTTTTTTAGATTTAAAAATTTAGAGTTTGTTGTATGCTTGGTCATATTATTAACTTTCTTTTTTTTTGGGATAAATTTTTTTTATTAACATTAAGATTTCTATTCTATGCCATCCACAATGGAATTAGGTGTAATATGTGAGAGAAAACAATTTTTTAGACATTTAAGCAAGAGTTAGGGGACTTGTCTTTTTCATGATAAAACACTTGGAACTTCTTTGCTCGAAAATTTAAAAAATTGAATTTTGAATGGTGTATTGTAAAATTTAGAGCGAAGCTCTAATGGGAGAAAAAGCACTGTTAGAAAAGTCACCAACGACTATTGAGCTGTATTGATTTTTAGATTTAAAAATTTAGAGTTGAGTAATGAAAAATAAATAAATAAAAGTTTTTTAATTAGGGTTCCGGACCCTCAAATAAAGTGTTTAATATGGCATTTCATATGAACAAAGTACATACTGTACGGTTAGCCACTGCTAAGTAAAAATCCCTATACTACCTACTCCAGTGGTTCCCAAACTTTTATAAACTGCAGCCCATTTTTAGAATTTGTCAACTCTTGCGCGCCATCCCAAAAATAACTAGTTAACAATAAGCTACATATAACAGAAGTTATGTTTTATCTAAAGAACTCATTGAAAGAAAATATGTAGATGGAACGTAAATATTCAAAAATAAAGAAATGTAAATATCCAAAATAAGGCGGGCAGATCAAATCTAACAAATATTTTTTATTTTCAATTGACTTCACGCCCCCTCAAAAAATTGTTGACGCCCCCCCCTATGAGGCACCCCACTGCTTGGGAACCACTGGTCTAGTCGATATATTATACCCTGGATGAGGTGCTGGGCATGGGATTCAAGCTCGAAATGTGTAACTTTCAATGCCGACATAGTCACGCTCCTTTTTTCATATGGTATGTCATATTTGACTTGACTGCTTTTATTACAGACAAACAGATTTGAACAATTTTGCATAAATTTTGCAAATGAAAAACTTCAGGAATTTTTCAATCGACATATTTTCAGTCTGGAGCAATTAGAATACAGAAGGTAATGTTCCTTTTCAATAAATCTTGAAATTGAAAAGTTTGGATGGGAATATTTCCATCATGCCACTGATTACCGGTACAAAGTTACCAGTTGTGGTATTTATATGAGATGTCCATAAAGTCTTGAATTATTTTAAAAATTGTATAGGTAATTTATCGATACCATATATTGTTTTGACCCTCACAGATGTATTAAATGAAGTAAAAAATTTTAAACAATTACTGAATAAAAAACAACAAACCTGGTTAAGATTTATTGAGAACTTACTTCATAACAAAATTTAAATTGTAAAGTGACTTTATGGACACCCTATATTTATATAACCCAGCTGCCTCTTCGTGTTAGACAAGGGAATAGTCAACCAGTCAATTGTTTCAAATATATGGACTTGGAAAACAAATTGAGTTCGCTAAGTGGTCTAAGAATCTATTAAAGAAGGCTAAAACCCAAGTTTTACTTTCAAAATTTGATTTTCTTAAAATCAGAGTTGAATTTTCTACAAAGGGAGGCCGTCGTCGGAGTTGAAATTGATTGTAACTTTGCCCTACTTCACAACCCTAGTTTTGTGTTCCCATGTTAGACATGGAAAGATACCCCTTTTAACAGCTTTCCGCAAGAAAAAAATCTTAACTTCCATTTTTATCACAGAGAGGAGGTCGAGTGGTGTGATATAGAATGGACTGATAACAGCGAATGTCTAGATCTGATTGAAAAGAACATGGGAGTCTTATCACTGATAAATGAGGAAAGCAGATTTCCCAAAGGAACTGATAATTCATTGCTGAATAAAATGCATGGACAACATCAGGTGAGAGGGAACACTGAATTTAAGCGGGTTGTAAATTGGAATTTCTATGATATGTTTCATGCATTTAAGATTAATTCCAATCCAATTTCTCTTAACAATAAGGTAAAGAGCTATTTACAAAATGAAAATCATAGTTTACTATATTCGCGGTCAACGGTGTGGCGCACGCGTTAGGAATACGCTCACCACCGCACTTCTAATTGCCTTGTGTGACTGTGTTATCGACTTTTGTCTCCCCGGGATAAATATGTAAATATATAGTATTCCCTTGTGACATCAACTTTCTATCCACTAGGCCCCATTCATCTAAACTCTTTTTGCTTTCATTCACTCCATTCCCTAATTTATCGCATTTGCCATTTGTAATATTAAAAAAATCAATGGAAGAAGTCAAAAAATAAATAGATTGCAGTCAATTTATTTTATATTAATGCAGTCATTACAAATGATGCCTAATGAATGCATTTGCTTGTGGCAACCATAGCTCCCGCAGAATCTCTGTTACTCGCTGAGGTGACTGCGGGCCCAGTTTGAGAAACCTGATCTAAACAATGCTTTTCTTCATTCCAGAACAATTCCTACTACCTGAAACCTAAAGTATCTGGTCAGCAGTATGGAATCAAACATTATGCAGGAGAGGTGAAAAAGCTATTATTATTATTTTTTTGACCAGTTTTCATTTAAATCAGTATTGCTGTATCAGTAATATATCGTAGTATTAGCAGTATATTATTCGAATAATAAGTAATTAATCAGTAATCTGTAGTTTTGAAGAGCCCCCATTGAAGGTTCAAATACTGTGGGAGCCACTTGCCTTGGTCATTAATTGCCTTCTTATCCCTGTATCTGAGCTGTAATTAGCATCTGCTAATTGCTCAGAAGGCAGTGTCGGGACACAGTACTCAGTTATGGGTTTTGTTTTACAGTTCGGTTAATCTCTTCCCAGGATAAGTATGAAAAACCTTTTTTTTTCTTTTTGGTAGAATTATGCTACTGGGTAGCGCTCAGTTAAATCTTATGTTCACTATGTATTCAGGTATATTACACAATCACTGGATTCCTTGAGAAGAACAGAGACACATTCAGAGATGATCTTCTGACCTTACTGAAAGATTCTAGGTACGAAAAGAAAGTTTGAGACCCTCTGAGTTATGATCATTAAATTTATTACAGGAAATGGCATTCAAGCAAGGTGATATCGACTTCATGATAAAAAAATTTAGTAACTTCTCTATAAATTTTTGACTCAAGTAAAATTTGAATGCTTTGAATTATTTCCTATTGTATTTTTGTCGACTTGTCAACCACCAAAAACCTTGGAAAACCAGCATCAACCTTGAAAGTTACTTTCAAATCTAAGAATTAGATCTAATTTTTTCTTTACTTTTCTCAGCAACGATCTCATTTATGACTTGTTTGAGAAAGTTAGAGGAAACAATGAAGCAGCTGGAAAAGGGAGAAACAAAAAAGCAACAACTATGAGTGGACAATTTAAGGTGAGAATGAAATTATTGTTGCATATTATGCACTTGCAATCGGTCCTAATTGTCAAATTAAGTCCAGTAATCAATCCCTTTTATGGGATGGGTATGTTTACGTACTTGCGAACACCTTTATTATAACTGAATGAGTTTTTTACTCACTTTTTAAACAAAACTATCTGAAATCAGAATAGTGATACGAACATTTATACAAGAAGGCATCAAAGCCTTAAAATCATTTGTCAAGAACCATCTATCTCATTACTTCTAAAGTCAGTGCGTGACCTTACTTCAGAGACATTCTCTCTAAACAACTCAAATCTCTTTTTTTATTTCAGCAATCTCTTCACTCCTTGATGGAAAGACTTTCATCTGCGAATCCATTCTTTGTCCGATGTATTAAACCAAACATGGAGAAGGTGGGTGAAAAATATAAAGTATTAACAATCGATGTTTTCATAAGCCAGTGGTTTTTAAACCTTTATAATATGTGGCCCATTCCAAAGTCTTTTGCGACCCCCTGCCTATCTATAAAAATCTAATTACTTATCGATTTTAAGATCGGTAAGTATGTTGATAGGTATTTGTCTGTTTGTTTGTTTGTTTGTCTGTTAGATACTTGCGATATCTCACGAAAGCGAGGTTGAATCTGCTCCAAATTTTGCATGTGCATTCATCATAGTTCGGAACAGAAGCCTATTGACTTTCGATGAATTATGTCGTATAATTAGCGAGTTCCTAATTAATTAGTGATGGGACACACGGTGTTACTATGGAGTAAGAGCACTGTTTTGAGGGATCCCCTAACCTCCGATCGATAAGTCTTCGGTCTCCGACCGATATTCTCGTTTTATTCTTAATGGGTTTCCATTCATTAATAATAAAAACCCAGCAAACGAAAACAATATTTGTCACAAACAAATAAAATAACAGCAAATATTAATTAATGTAGTCTCTATAGATGGTACCTGGAGCTCATTGCTCTCTTACGCTCTGTGGCCCTTTTAGGTTTTTTCAAAAATTCTGCTCGAAATAAGGTTCTGTACAAAGAGTCAATTGTAGGTAGAAAACGATACTTTTTGGAAGATCCGAGTGTCATGGTTCACAAGATGATTGGATCGTTTTATCAGCTTTCCCTCCCCCATTTCATATATTCTCTTTTTATTTAACTTTTATTTAACACAAACTTAACCATGTTTCCTACTGCAGGACCCAGACAACTTCGCAGCAGGTGTTGTGTTGAATCAACTAAAATACTCTGGAATGTTGGAAACTGTGAGAGTTCGAAGGGCAGGATTCCCTGTCAGAAGAATTTTCCAGGATTTTGCAGATCGGTAAGCAGTCAACTTCATGTAAAATCCATTCCTTACAAAAACAAAAAGTGGCATAAACAAACAAACTTTAACATTGGGCTTTATGCTGCCAACATTTTTACCTATTTTGAAACTTCGCTTTCCATTCGGTATGAGTATTAATTTTTTTTCCATTTGTTTTTCAATAATTAGTGGAGCTAGTTTGTACAGTGATACCTCGGTATTCAAACGACTCGATACTCAAATAATTTGGTAGTCGTCTAAAAAATTCTAGTAAAAAATGTAAATTTGGTGCTCGAACACCCAAGCGAGACGTTGAGTGAGATGGATACAAAGGCCAAAACGTGGGTGTGCAATCTTTCACAGTAGATTACTGGTACGACAGGGAATGCAATTTTCTCGACTAACGCAAGAGTGAAACCGCCAAAAGATGCGAAATTTTTGCACACAAAAAATGAATCACACAGAAATTTGTCCAAATGTACAGTAACTGATACAATATTGTTTCTATTTTTGTCTTTATAACGTACACATTTAAATAATTATTGTTCCTCAGGTCAAGTTTTGTTAATAATTTGCTCAGGGGGCGTAAAGCTAATTAAAATAAAAAATTCGTTAGATTGTATTTTATACGCCTTATTTGTGTTTGAAACTTTTATTTTATTTCATTATTTACGTCCCATCTATGTATTTTCAACTTGTTTTGAAACATACTTTCGCTTTACTATCTGTTTTTTGTAGCTTATTGTTAGCTAGGCATTTTTGAGATGGTGCGCGAGACTTGACAAATTATAAAAGGTCCTAAAAAGTTTGAGAACAATCGTATTAGAAGATGAGTCGAATAATTCATGTTTATATCATAACAATAAAGCAATAAACATTAATGTATTCTTTGTTGTTATTTTTTGTCTTTCTCAGATACTGGATGGTTAAAAACTTCAAAGTTCTTCCAAATAATCCCCAAGATACTTCTAGGGAGGTTCTGGTTGTCATTGACGACACAATGAAACTGTGGAAACTCGGAAAGACAAAGGTAATAACTAATTTGTAATTCAAACAAATACCAAAGATTCAATCGAATATTAGAGACAGGGAAGGTGATAAGATGATATAATCATATGACAAAGCACTGCCTTTTGAATGGTCACATGTCCAGATAGGGAAGTTTTTTGATGAAGGTTTTTGATGTGTGGAATTAAATTAAATTTAAATGCTTTGAACATACTTGAGCTTGAGGTCAGCGCATTGTGTTTACAATTAGGAACACGCTTGCCATTGCACCTCTTATCCTGTCTGGGTTCACAGGTTACTTGTACAAATGTTTGTTTGGAGTGAAATGCATGAAAAAGCACTGTATAGAAAATTTGTAGTAATTAATACTAAACAACTTCACATATTTTAAGGTTTTCATGAAAGAAATTCTCGAACAAAAACTTGAAAAAGTCCGCCTTGAAAAAGTCAATAAAGCTGCCGTCATTGTGCAAGCAACTTTACGAGCTGTTGCTTGTCGGAAACGATTCTTGAAAATGAAGAAACTAATCATTCATGTACAAAGGCATGTGAAGGTATGGACAACGAAAATAATATTTTGTTCCTCATTTTTTGGTGTATTCTCATTAAGTATTGGAAAAAAATGGGCAATTTTCTAGATAACTTTGTTGCTCCAGAGTCGGTAACTATAAAATGAGATGGATTCAATATTCTTGATTCGATTGAAGTATTCTAGAATTGTAAATTATTCTACATTGTCCATCTTTACTTCTGACTCTATGCAGCACAACGGTTATTACGGTATTACCAAACCAGTAACCAGATGAGGTTGAACAGTTGACTTCAATTTATTGTTTTTTTGGGGCCAATACTTTTCAGTTATTCCTTCTTGGTCCTTACTTGATTTGGGGCTAATTTTCAGTGTGTTTAAAGTGATGGTAAGAATGTTAACTCAAATTTATACATTTGTTGGAGTGCCATACTTTTTGGAGACTCCCCTAGAGACTCTACAAAGTTTTGTTTGTAAAAGATCGTGGTGCATGACATATGATTGAGTTGTTCTATCAGTGTTATTTTCGACAAGTCGAAACCTAATAAATTGTCAAAGTCGATGATTCCAAATCAACATTGCATCCTTGTCAATGAGGATGTGAAACTAACAGTTTTTCTTGCAACCTGAAGCACAATTTATCTTTTCAGGGTTTCATTGCAAGACAAAAGTTCAGGCGGACCATGCGAGCAGTTGTCATGCTTCAACGTATAGAGAGGGGAAGAAAGGCTAGGACTCTCTTTCGCCAACTACTGGCTGAAAAACGAGAAAGAGAAAGAATTCGTCTCGCTGCTACAATCGTACTTCAGAAATATACAAGAGGGCTCTTACAAAGAAGAAAATACAAGGTTTGTATCTCAATTCTTCTGTAAGGGGTCAGAATTATGAAGTCAAAAAATTTCCATTTCGTGTCCTTTAAAATATTAAACTTCTGGCCATAGGTTCAAAAAAATTTTTTACGCTGACTACCATATCCAGATTGAAGATAATTTTGATTCCAGCTTCAGACTAACAAAACCAAATTTTGAAATTGAAAACTTTGGCTGTTAAAAATTCTTTGTCAACTTATGAGTACCCCTCAAATTTTGAGTTAAAATTACAACTATCGTTTTGAAACCTAACTCCCTGGTGACAAATGAGGAATTTTTGTACAAATTTGCTTAAAGCAAGATCCCATGCCCTTCAAATAAAAAGAAAATGGCTTTTTCCTCCATTCTGATCAAATTCAATCGGATGTAGTAAAAAAAATGAGAGTGAAAACAATTATCCAGGCTAATATATTCACTTTCATTCAGGTAATCTTGGAGAAGCATCGTCAACTTATTGCACTCAAAGAGCAAATGGAGAGAGAAAAGAGAGAGAGAATAGAAAGAGAGAAGAGAGAAAAAGAAGAAAGAGAAAGAAGAGAACAGGAAGAGGTAAATTGATAATATAGAAGCATGAGTTCGAATCCCATCTTGTCTGGTTGAAATTAAAAAAATGAATTTGTCTGGTCTTAAACTGACTTGGGGTTTAGAAAGTAGTAGTTGCTAAAATACAAAAGAACTTTTTAATAAAAAAAAAATTTTTACCCTTTTCTCATTATGTAAAGTATACGATACCATGATAGGAATGGAATCCTAGTAGTGATATTTTTCTGCATCCAGGTCCAAATAAATCAAATACTCTAATACAGTGCTCCTCTCCTGCTCTTCAATAATACAAAAATTTTGTTTTTGATTGGTTACTGTTTCATATACACCACCACTTATACTTCAAAGAAAAAGCCCGTCAATATCAGACAACATTGGAGGGGCTACTATTTCCTGCAATAACTGGGATCTTTATGGTTCGGCATTGCCTCCCCAATTTATTACATCCTGGGTGAAATAGGAGCATGGAATTCGAACCCAAGATGGGTAATCTGTGATACTAACACCGATAAGTCTAGCGCTTTAACCGCTAGGCCATGGCGCTGTCCCAACACCTACCTTTCACTTTCTCCTATGAGACACAACTTATATATAAATCTGCTTTTTATTCAAACAGGTTCGAATTGCCAGAGAAAAAGAACTAGAAGAAGTGGAAAGACAGAGAAGAGAGGTAAGAGTGACTCATGGGATTTTTAATATATGATTACTGTTGAAATTTTATTAATAATAGCTTGAGAATGCAAATTTCGTATTAAGAAAACCAAACAAAACAACAATGATAAATGATAAATAAATAGGTTTGATATATCATGTCTAGCATGGATTTGATTGCTAGACTCCTCAGTGTCAGTGCCACTGGCCGGTTATGTTTCCATGAACAGCTAGCCATACATTTGTTTATGTCTTGGCCATCTTTTCCTTTCCTCCCAAGATAAATATGAACATCTCATCCTATACTAATAAGTCCTGTTTTTGACATGTTGTCCTGCGTCCCACCTGGTAGACCCAGTAATATTCATACTAAATTGTTTTTATTCTAATGCAAACAGCCCATTTATCACTGATTTACGAGTCATTTCACCAGTATGCCATAATTATAAATACATCAATTTAACATCTAACGTTAGTTGTACTGCCGTTCAATTATTCGAATTCCTGAAAACTTTCTCCATCTCACCGTGGATTAAGCATTGAATTTATGAAGCATAGGTCATGGGTTTGAATCCCACTGGTGACAAATGGAGAATTACATCTCAGAAATATTATTTTGCGAGTTTAACAAATTTTCAGGAAGAAGAAAAATCAGCAAAGCAACAAAAACTAGATCTGGAAGCTGTTAGTAGAAAATTACTCACTGAAACACAAATCGAGATTGTCCCCACTCAGCCCCAAATTTTACCCCTACCCCCATCTTTGGATGAAGATGCGTTAAGTCCTAGTGAGGATGACTTCATGACCTCCCCAGGGATTGAAAATTTATCTGGGAAATCCCCTAATTTCAATGACGAACCGTTCCCGTTTTACGAGGAAGACTCGACAAGTTTTATAGAAAACCGACCAAAGGCAAGCTTGAGAGAAGTAATTAGAAGTTTGTGGATTGGATGTAATCAGCATGAAAAATTAACAAAAGAGGGGAGGGGTATTCCCCTGTAGATTAAATACTAATTTGCATGGCGGTGACGAATCAAAACAAAAAATTAACAAAATAGAGGAGGGGTATTCCCCAGTAGATTAAATACTAATTTGCATGGCGGTGACGAATCAAAACAAAAAATTAACAAAATAGAGGAGGGGTATTACCCAGTAGATTAAATACTAATTTGCATGGCGGTGACGAATCAAAACAAAAAATTAACAAAATAGAGGAGGGGTATTACCCAGTAGATTAAATACTAATTTGCATGATGCAGACAAATCAAAATGAAAAATAAACAAAATAGGGGAGGGGTATTCCCCTGTAGATTATATACTAAATTACAACGCGGAAAATCAAAATGAATAAATTAACAAATCAGGGAAGGGTATGCCCCAGTATATTGAATACTAATTTGCATCAGGAAAAAACCGAAACAGTTTTTTTTTGAGAGAATTTAATCCGCATGAGAAAATTAGTGTACTTGAGGAGGGGTAATCCCCAGTACATTATATATTACTTGGAAAATATGATTTGCATGAAAATTAACATAATTAACCCGCAGATCCAGATTCTCGTTGTTCTGAAAATTACTTTGGGCTCTTTTTTCATCCAAATTTTGCTTTTTTTGGGACTAGCGTGACAGCAACGGTGATATTCTGCTATTTAAGTGAACGGGTGCACAGCATTCACACAAGAGCATTTAAACAGTGAATGTTCATGTAAATGACACCTAATCTCCTGACAGGTTATAATATTAAAATATTTAAAAAATTTGCAATCCCGCCAGCCTACTACTTGGTAGATGCAGCTGATGAATTTTTTGTTTTCTACCCCCCTATGTATTGTTGTTTACCAGTCTTTGTTTTATTTAATCAAAAATTAACATTGCATGTTTAGTTAGAAACTAACAGACTAATTTTTTATTTAATCTTATATTTTAGTTGTCACTGTGATTAGTGACTCCTATTAGTTTTTTTCAAGTTAATTGCCATAGGAATACATTAATATTTTTATATTTTTCTGATAAGCTGATAATAATTGGATGTGAGACATATAAATAAGCCGTATTATTGGCTTTCTCACCACCGGGATAAATATGTAAATCCTATCCTATCCTGAGCCGTGATTAGGATGTGATATCTGCTTACTCCTTCTTGCTGAATATGGAATTCTCTCCTATTGTATTTGCAATGATCAAAAGATTTTACAGAACATCTGAATGAGAATTAGATTCTGATTAATTCAGTGTTCCCTTAGATATCGTTCCTATTCCTCTTCTAACCAACCTTCCTTTTTTCAGAGTGCAATACTAGCGGACTTGGATGCCGTATTGAAAGATGCGGATGATCTTGCAAATGTCGACAGTGCCTATTCAACTGTAAGAAAAGGAGAGAATATCAGTAAGTAGATTTATATTAGAAGAGAATGTATTCATGTAATATACGTTTATTGAACATCCTGCATACAGACTGTTTTAATAAATTGTTTTTGCCGCAAAAAAAAGATTTGGTCACAATTGATTGACTTATCGATTTCAAATTTTCAGTACTTATGGCAGAAGAAGCTGCAAGAAGGCTTTTATTTATATACATATATATTTTGAATTTTCAATCTCCAGTCCTACGGGGCTCAAATTTCCACCAAGAATTTGGCTATTTTTACTCGTATTGCGCAACCATGTGACATCCCATCAGACTAATCTGTCATCTGCTCAGCTAAGGCCAGTTACCCCAGTACCAGCTCCTGCTACATTGCATTCATCATATATTCAAGCATTGATTTATTGTTTATTTAATTACCAGTGCAAGACATTTACGATGTTCCCAATGCTGATGATGAACTTAATGAAGCAGAACAAAGTGAAATGGAGAGAATTCTGCAACTGGAAAGAGAAATCGCAGCACTGCAGTATGTTGCACCCCAGGTAACTGACTATTGACAGATTTGGGAAGAAGACTTTCAGATTGTTAAAGATCCATGCGTTAGAAATGTTATCACCATATCATCCTGTGGAAGGATATGGGGATAAAATTCATTCAAATTCTGCCATGGTGCCAAAAAAATAAATATTGACAGTTTTGTAAAGAAGGTTAGCTAAGAAGCAAAGCATTAGGAACACCATCTTGTGATATCATAAATGGATAATTTAACATGGTGCCATGGTGCCAAAAAATGATAACACACACGACAAACGTACAGGACATAAGATCAGAAAAGTTTTCACTTTGAATAAGTACTTAAACATGATTTTTAAGAGTACTACCCACATTGTGACATAGAATATGAATGAAAAAAATACGATGAGATACTCTCAAATCAGCGTTTAAGCTTGTGAGTAGTGTGATAATACACGCCGGTACGCATGCAGTTAGCATTCAATAAATATTTTTTCAATGCTTTCAAAATTGTAGATTATGCAGTTTTACATATCATCAAGCTCAATATCACCATACATTTTTATTTTCAGCCGGAAAAAACTTTATTCGAAAATGACATATTTGGAGAAATTGACAGAGATGTCGGTGATATGGATCTGCTGAAGGTGAATGAATAATACAAGAACTATTTTTCACTGATTTTAAATGTTTTTATTTGCAACACTTGCTTATCAATTTACTTCTGAGTGAGGCCCGTAACTAATTCAGAGATAAGTCTCCTTTACGTCTGAGCGAGTGCTCGTAACTTTGCTTAGAGATGAGTCTCTTTTACTTCTGAGTGAGGGAACGTAGCTTGCTCAGAGATGAGTCTCCTATACTTCTGAGCGAGTGCTCGTAACCTGCTCAGAAATGAGTCTGATTCACTTCTAAGTGAGTAACCGTAACGTGGCTCAGAGATCTCTTTTACTTCTGAATGAGTGCGTGTATCTTTGCTTAAAGATGACTGTCCTTTACTCCTGAGTTAGTGTTCGTAATCTTGCTCAGAAATTAGTCTTTCTTACCTCTGGGCAAGTGCCTGTCAGTTTGCTTAGAGATGAGTCTCCTTTACTTATAAGTGAGTGCTCGCAACTTTGCTCAGACATGAGTTCCTTTCATTTCTGGGTGATAGCCCGTAACTTTGCTCAGAGATGAGTCTCCTTTACTTCTGAGTGAGTCCCTGTAACTTTGCTTTGAGATGAGTCTTCTTACCTCTGAGTGAATGCTCGTAACTTTGCTCAGTAATGAGTGTTTGTCTTACTTCTGAGTGAATGCCCGTAACATGCTCAGAAATTATTCTTTTTTACTTCTGAGTGAGTGCCTGTAACTTTGTTAGTGTGCAGCAAGACTCTTGTATTAAATAGAGTAGTCATTTTTACTCTTGCTACATCATCCTTGCATTATAAGCAGATTGAGCCTCGTGTCAGTGTGCAGCATGAATTGTGAAACGGTTAGAATTTCTTACAAATCACACAACCAACACTTTTTTCAATTTTTAGGATCTCGGTTTCAAAGAATTGGAAAACACGATAGATGAATTGATTGATACTAAAGCTGTGAAAGATATCACTCCTCTGCAGTCAGATGAGGAAGAAGAACAGGTAGTTACTCAAATTCCAACAATGCCGGCGGAAGAAGAACACGTCTATGACATGTCACCTGGTAAGTTGAATGAATGTTTAACGGACAACAATTAAAATGCAAAAGCTACTGAAATCATATAAAATTGCATTCTATTATGCCACGACAAAGCCCTCTAGACCAGGGTTTCTCAAACTGGGGGTCATGACCCCCCTGTGGGGTGGCAATGAGTGTACTAATGACACAATCTTGGAATAAAGACAGTTAATGAAACTAGTGCAAAACATAAATCTTACTATTTTGAGATAATCCATAGAATTAGAAATGCGACACGCTTGCATAACTATGCCGACTTAACAGGGGTCACGAAAAATATCAAAAAATTGGAAGGGGTCGCGAGATTAAAAGTTTTGAAAGTTTTATCCTATACTCCAGACTCAAACTATCATGATCATGGTTAATCATTACCAGTTCTATTACTCTTCTTTCCTTCAATAACATATTCACTTTTCTAGGCGAGGACTCCTGCTATCCTCAGACAGAAACTGATTCCTACTTCACCGATTCATCCTTCTCAAGCGACGAGGATATCAGTGAGGAGGGAGCGGATACTGATACAATCGTTAGTTCAACACCTGAATCTCACTGGCGCCCCACAGTGTATTTCCATGGATACTTATATATTAAGGTGAGTGACAGGTAATTTTTTTTTCATGGGGAGGTTTTCGCATTGTCTCTGGAAACAAGGCTCTGTGCAAGCATGCTTTAATATGCAGAGAACGACAATTTTCAAAAAGACTCGAATCTTCCTTGGAAAAACTATTCCCGGCTGGCTTCTGGAATAACTTTCATGATTGTACAAGTTTTTTCCCTGTCTCATATATTGGAGATATTATGAATAGCTTGAAATCCAACTTCACCCCGAACAAGATTTCATACAGTAATAAATTCAGTAACCAGTAGTTTATTCTTCCACAATATGTAAATACACTTACAGAATATGAAAGTAAGAATGTAGAAAAACTAATATTTCCCCAATCTCCCTAATGTTTTTCATCGGATTGTGACATCTTTACAGATGATAAAAATAAAGTTACTTGATTTTAGTGAAGGAGAATTGGCATTTTAGAACACCTTGCATGTCAGTGTTTACTTGTATAAAGTTTTTGCGGTTTAAAAAGCTGTCTTTTTTCATATTCAGGGAGGATTGCGTAACCAATGGAAACGACGTTGGTGTGTACTCCGAGATGATATGTTTATGTTTTTCCGAAGCAAGCAAGAATTCATTAAGTGTGGGTGGCTTTATAAAAAAACTGGCAAAGCTGGAACTATTCGTGGCACCTTGCCTAGGAAGGCATGGCAGAAAAAGTAAGGCAGTGTAGTGCTGTGTATATCTAGATCTAATATTGTTGGTTTAGTTGAATATGTTATTGTTATGGCACCATGCTTGGAAAGGCATGGCAGAAAAAGTAAGGCATTACGTTTACAGCTTTCGCAAGTCGTAACACTCTGGGGGTTGTTATATCTCATATGGTATCACAGTTTTAGAGAAACCAATAGTTTCGCTAATTTTTTTAGACCGTTTAAAATGTTAGGAAGTTTCACAAATATGTCATCATATGAACATGTCTTCACATTACGTATGTAATGTCACTATAATAACAACATTATTCCTCATTAAAAACATAAGTCTTGAAAACATAATTCTGTGATACCTTCCTCCAAATCATTGGTTTTTTAAAATTATGGCGCAAACAGTACTAACGCATATTTATATTATGAATTATAATATTCAATTTTAGAAGAAAATAATACTATACGTTGTTTAAAACAACTGTTTTTGTCTACTAACTTTATTCATTGTTAAAATTCATTATTGTTAGCTAATTGCAATTAATCTTACAGTTCTTCCAAATTTAAAGAAAGTTAACGATAATATTCAAATTCGAAAATTGTTGAATCAAAACATTCTGATTGGAAATTTGATTCGAAAATAAAATATTCGAAACTTACATCCCTAGTGGCTTTCTGTATAAGGGGGCATATAAAAAAGAGTAAGGTAATAATATATTGTCTTATACGGCAAAATATGTTGAAGCCTGTTTCTACTGAGTTTATTTCACCACTCTGGTTTAAACAAGCAGCTAAAGGTGGTATACATGGTGTTTTGGGTAAACAAGGTCTGGCATTTTGCACACAATTTTATTACACCCTGGGTAAGTTGGCCGTGGGGTTTAATTCATGTTCGTGCATCTGAAACAAATGACTGGCTTACTAATTCCATACTCGACATGGACTGGTAATCGGGCGAGAGGCTCTGGTTCGTCATATGATTAGGCCATATTATTAGTTTTTCTTTCCCCTCCGGGATAAATATGTAAATCCTATCCTATTGAGGCATAGTGATAATACACCACAGCATAAGAACGAAAATTAAATAATTTTTTCAGATGGTTCATCGTGGATGATAAAGAATTGAAATATTTTGACACAGATGAAGAAGGAGCCAAATCTAAAGGTAAGAAATCAAAGTTCCATCTGGAATGTTTATTTATCTAGAAAGTACTGGTTTGACAACTGTAAAGTATTGTATTGGCAACTTTAATGATCAGACACGGTTTTCAAGCATGTTATCCATATGTACATTCTGTCCCCATATCGTCATTACAGATTACAAGGAGAAGTTTTGACATGATTTAATCACACATTATCATGATGTCAACAGTGCAACATCTGTCAAACTAGCATGTGCCATAAACAAAATATAACTTGCACAGTAAATAATAAAAAAAACTATTAATAACTGGCAATCTCCCCACATGATACATTGCAACTTTCCACTTCATTATGCAGTGTGAAACCAATTGAATGCAGCTATAATACAGCAGTTATAAGACATTACAAGTATGAATGATAATGGTGCGTCATATGATTAGTTTATCTCATCACTTGTTCAAATAAGTATAAGTAGTATAATTTTATTTTGCCTCCATAATCAGCATATTCGATGATTAAATAAGTGATAAAAACAAATAAATAAAACGGAATATATAGAATCAGGAAAGTGAACAAAACCTTAAGTAAGGTTTGAAACGTTCAGATGTCAAGGTATCAAGGATTTATTACCTGATTAGCTGCAGCTAACTATGTGGGACACTACCTAATTGAAGAACTTCAACTCTGTAGGCTTACAGCTCTAGTGTGGTAACTGCTGCTTCCACAATTAAAGTCCATGCATCTGAAACAAATAACCTGCTAACTAATCCCATAACTGACATAGACTGATATCCGAATAAAAGGTTGCAGTTTGTCATGTGATTAAGTCATTTTTTTGAATTTCCTCTCTCTCCCTTATGAATATACCCTTGGAGTGACATTAATTTCAATCCATTACCAGGTTCGATCGACATCCACAAAGCCACTGAAGTCCTTGATGAAGTCGAGAAGGAGAATGGTATAGATATCATTATGTCATCAACAAAGACTCATCATCTTGCTGCTGAGAATGAAGATGAGGCTTCTGATTGGTTCAGGTAATGGGTGTGACTGGATTTGAGATTTGAATGTCCTATTTTAGGAATGTAACTCCTCATGAAGAAAGTGCATACTAAGGGGGGTCTTAGACTTACACCTCTGATTGGTTCAGGTAAAAAGTTGTGGCAGGGATTAAGGATTTGCTTGGTGGGTGTGACTACCTTGCTTTTTGTACGTAAATGGAGGGTTTGACTAAGGTTGAAGATCTGATAGACTCTGCATTTTTATTTTCTATTTTCTGATATATTTCATTCAAGTTATCACTGTTTGATACCCAGTATTTGTTTTTTCTCTTTTTTTTCCTTTCTAAAGTAATTTAATCCTTGTAGTCTGTATGCACAGTATGTATTTTCAGTTTGCTGAAAAAATAAACTGATTACTGATTACGCACTACTACTAAATCAGTGCTTCTCATACTTTCATGATCCCTGCACCGCTCTGTAGACTAAACACTTCGTAGCCCCTGCTTTATACTATGGATAATTAGTTTTGCATCGTAGTGTTTCTATCAGTTAATTCATTCGCCATGAGTGATAATGAAAATCGAAGAATCAAACAAATCATAGCCAATTTCAAATCGATGTTGTCATTGCAAATGGTACATAGTGAAGGCTTTTGTTTGTGGCCATCAGAGTAACTCCACGTGGACGCCTTACGGGACCAGAGACCCGATTTGAGAAACCCTCGAACTAAATGTTATATCTTTACTCTTAGCATTCTAGGCAAGATTCAATCCGGAACCCCACAGGACATCTCCTTCATGGAGAAAGCACCTGCGAATCCTAGGAATGCATCTGGAACTGTAGATGTTCAAGATATACAGAATGTTAATGCTGCACAATTGCCTGGTAAGTACAATACCTTGTGATGGCCTGGTCCAGAGGTGGTAATACCTCGGCTATTCAAGACAGGGATTGTATTAGGGATATTGCACCACCTCTGAATCGTTTGTGGGGATAAATATGTTCGAGAAGATTGCTAAACTTCTGACTGCCAATCGGTGGTTCACGTAATCACTGGTTGATTACGGCTTCCTTTACCATCAAGTCTATGCATCTGGAACAAGTAACTGGCTAACCATTCTCATACCCAACATGGACTAGTACTTGATATGATAGGATTTACATATTTATCCCGGGGGAGAGGAAAGCCAATAAGGATGGCTTATTCATATGGCGAACCACGGCCTCTCGTCCGGTTACCATTCCGAGTCGGGTATGGGATTAGTTATATTGTTCGTTTTTTCGGAAGCAAAGGACTTGGTGGTGGAGGAAGCCGGAACTGACCAGCGGTTACATGAACCACCCAACGACGGCGAGGAGTCCAGCAATTCTCTCGCACATAACCATCCCTGCATGGGATTCGAACCTGCGAACCCACGCAGAGTAATTAGAGGGGCGGTGGCGAGCGTATTCCTAACGCTTAGCCCGTTGAGCCACACCGCCACGTCACACTTGGATGAAACGCTGTGGTTTGCCATATGATTAAGCTGGCTTATCGTCTCTTCAGAATGTTGATTCTGACTACAAAACTTTATGGTGGCCCAGTGGATAAGGCATTGGCTATCTAATCCAGGAATTGCAGGTTCAATCCCCAATCATAGTGTTAACAATACTGTTTCTATCCTTCAGATTAAATGCTAAATAATTTATTTTTCTTTAGGCAAGCAACACACATTTGTTCTCACAACTGCACAGAGAGTTCATTCCTTCGCTTGTGAATCGGCTGATGAAATGCATCACTGGATAACTATGCTGAATGAAAGTAAAAAGAATACGGCAATGCATGGAGGAGTAAGTTCAATTTGAAGAAGGGTTTAAAGCAGTGGTTCTCAAACCTTTTTAATTTACGCCCCCTTTTTGTGAAGTCTCGCGGCCCACCTCAAAATAACAAATAGTAGTCGAAAGTAGGTTTTATTCAAAAAACAAGTTGAAAATACGTGGATGGAACGCAAATATTGAAATAAATGAAAAAAGTTAACTTATATTTATTATTGCAGTTGTTTTTGGCTGACGAAATAAGAAATCCAATATAAGTATCCAATATAAGTCGGGCATAATCAAATCTAACAAATATTTTTATTTAGCCCACCGCTCCCTCAAAAAGTGTCTATTCCCCCCTCATGGGGAGCGCCCCACCATTTGAGACTGGTTTAGATTCATTTTAGGAGAAGCTTTTACTCTTGCTAGAATATTGTTTTAGCTTGGCTTTTTTATACAAGCATTTACTTACACTGTGCCAAAACGTCTCAAAAAAAAACTATATTTTCTTAATACAGCTGCTCGTATTACAGTACGTTGTGTTTGAACATTTGGATTCAGAGCTGCCTTGCTGTTGTTATTTAGATGAATATCCATAAAATTTTCAAATTCTCACAAAGCCATTTTTGAAAAACTGCATACATGCCAATTTCCGTCACATTACAATTTATCATAGAAAATTAAGTTTTGTGTGTCTTGTTTCCAATTAGTTCAATTTAATCAATATCGGTGTGTACTGATACTTTCATATGTAAATGAATACACAGAAATATATGTTCTTCAAATCAAACTCATTTTTAACCCTGTATTTCACAGAACCATGGCTCTCAATTTTAATTACTGTTTTTTACAGAACCATGGCTCCGGAACGCAAGGATGGCTTTTGAGAGGTTTAGTGGAGCGAAATCGATTGACATTCCAGCGTCGTTATTTCAAGTTAACGCCGAATACTGTCGAATATTACAAGAGTCCGACGAGTTCTCAGAAACTAGGATGCCTGGCGTTGAATAGTTTATGTATTGTTACAGCCCCTGATGAGGAACAACAGGTTGGTTATGATTGGTTAAATACGTGGGTGTGTTTTTATAACAGCGATTGATTGGTTGGGATTGAATTTACCTATTTATCTCGGGAGAGGGGAAAATCGATAAATTGGTTTAATCATATAGCGAAACACGGCGAAACTGTCCATGGATGAAGCCGTAACCGAGCAGCTGTTACTTAAACCACTCTACGACGGCGAGGAATCCAGCAATTCTCTCGCACATAATTATCCCTGCATGAGATTGGGACCTGAGGTTCGCAGGTTCCGGAATAGGGTATGTGCGAGAGGATTGCTCGCCATCGTACATTTCCATACATGACATGGGCTGGTAACTTGGTTGAGGCTGTGTCTATCTCAACTATTTCTTGAACACATAGTTTTGCTTGGTTTTTATCACTTTGGTATACTGGTTAGTTATTATACTGTTACATTTAGGATAAATAAACTTACGGTACATACATTAGCCCCGAGCCAATATTTTAATAAGCCGGGCCCCTTCTAAAGACTCTAGTTTTGTTCACAATGGATTGGGATTGCAACATTAATAAGCCATAACAAACTAATTCATTTTTCTACCTTATAGCCTTACATAAAACAAATATTTCGTTTCCTTCAGAAAATCACTGGTCTCTGGGAAGTAGTTGTGTACGGTCGCAAGCACACGCTACGTTTGAATTCCAAGCTTTATAACGATGCTTCCACCTGGTATAACGAGATCCAGAATATCATAGACGGTCACGGTGACGTCGTCTCGAGAACTGAACAACTTCTGAGCAGATTTAAGGTTTGTATTTCAAATACTGCATTGGGTTATATGAAAGAGGTATTCATTATCATAAAAATGGAGTCAACACGATTATAATAAAAGCCAATAGTAAAAATGATTTAACAATCGATCTTTGTCATGTGCGGGTTGGTATGCAAGACCGATAAAGGGTAATCAGGCTCCTGGGCCTGAGCATAAGTTGTGTATAAGCTGAGATAGGATTTACTATTTCATATAGGTTTGCTCGAAAAAGGTGTCCAAAGCACTGGTGGTAAACCGGTTGCGAGCGAACACCGGCACACTAAATCATGAGGATGGCTGAAGTCACTAAACACCTTCATATGACATTCAATACAATTCTTATAACAGTTGCTGGAATTGCGGTAGTCATTACGACTACACTATATTCAAATGACATTTAGTTTAATTCTTTCTAACAATTGTTTGAAAATTTGCTGACATTGCGGTGGCCATACTAGTCATTTAACATTCACATCCATATATTCAAGAATTGCTCTCTTGTTGAAACATGTTACGAAATGTTTCGCATTCGAATAAATTTGCTGTACCATGGTTAGCCATTTTGTGCTGATATATTTGAACATTGTTCTATTGATTATAATGAACTTAGATATATTATCTAATAATAATTAATAAGTCAAAAATTACTATCATTTATTATTTCTCAGGATCTTGAAAATGAGAAAGAGATTGATCTGATTTATAAGCGGAATCCAGTTCTACGACAAACTGATGAACCAATGCGATCACCACTGCTCTCCCTCATGTATGAACAGGTTGGTAAAGTTAAATGTTAAAATTAGGAGAGTGGATAAAAATTTTGAGAAAGAATAGATTTTCATAATTGTCTTGTGGGAGATGAAAGTCGATAAGATGACTGAATAAGTTTTGTCAAATTGCCCTCTTCTGGAAATAAATTTCAAAATTTCATGCTAAAATATTAATAAGCCTATGTAAGCATAAATAAAATAATCTTTATTCCTCAGGTACCATATCGTGATGATCATTTCACTCTTAGAGACGAGGCCACAAGGTTGTTCTCTGTTTTATTGCGAATGGAAACCGAGACTTATCAGAGCATTGAAGAGGAAGCCTCAGCAATACAGGTATTTATTGTCTCTCGGGACAAAACTCCAGGAATGCAGATACTAATATATAGGGAGGTATTTTGACTGTTGATAGAAAATACGAATTTTCATGAAAAAGGATTTTTCATTATGATCTGATTATTAAATGGGAATCTCTGTAATTTGGGAGTCTTTCCGCTTTCACATATAGCATATTTGCAAAGTATAGCAATCTCTACCAACTTAAGCGTGATACTCTTTGATTGAAAATCAATATTCGAAAATTAGTTGAATGATAATGATATAGCACCTGCGTGGATTCAATGGGCGTGATTGTTGAGGTTTTCAGGTTCCAAGCTCTGAGAATTTCATACTAGGAGATTCCAGTCCTTTGAAAAAATAGTAGCTCTTAAAGCCTGGTATCATAATAGAGTTGCACCCAGGGTGTAGAAAGCTGGGAATCTGATAATGAAGCAGAAGAATTCCACTTTTTTTCCAGCTTTTCCAGTAGCTCTTGACATATCAGTGACTTCATGTATAGATCCATATTCGCAAATTCTGAAGCAAAATTGAAAAATGTCTCTTGGAAAAAATTCCGTGATTATTCACACGATTCTACTATTTTTGCACATTCATTTCCTCAAATACTCGTTATTCACATTATTACTATACTCTCTAACAGAACATCCTCTCTTCTCTTCACGGAATTCAATCATTACAAGACGAATTTTATCTTCAACTAATAAAGCAAACAGCCGTCTATCAAACCCCTCTAGTGACAGACGAGCAACGGCAATCACAACTTCACGTAACGTCATGTCCACACTACTGGCATCTTATCGCTTGTATGTGCTGTGCGTATCATCCTTCTAGGAAAGTTATGCAGTATTTGAGGTTCCATTTGAACAGGTGAGAATTGGATGATTTTATATTTTTTTATCCTGGGACAAGGCAGCTGATAACACAGTTGTGTTGTAGGATAGGTTAATGGTGATGCAGCAAGTGCAGATTTAGTGTACCATGTCGGGTATGAGATTAGTTGACCAGTTTTTTGTTTTCAGCTGCATGGACTTGATAGGGAAGGAAGCTGTAACTGACCAGTGGTTACATAAACCGCCCTACGATGGCAAGAAGTCCGGCAATCCTCTCGCACATAATTATCCCCCATATATTTCGAACCTGTGAACCCACATACGGTAATAAGAGTTGCAATGGCAAGGATTTTTCTAACAATTGTGCACTCTTAACATGAAGGATTGAATTTTATATCCTGGTGGGAGAGAAAAGATGATAAAACACTCAATTATAAGAAAGGGTGATGCTAATTCAGCAATTGCAAATTAGCATACCAGTCCCATGTAGAGTATGAGAATGCTCAGCCAGTTACTTATTTCAAATTCTTGGACTTGATAGTAGAGGAAGCCGTAACTGACCAGTTGTTACATAAACCGCCCTACGGCGGTGATCCTCTCACTCATAATTATCTCTCACAAGATTTGAAACTGTGAACCCACACACGATAATAATCAGAGATGCAATGGCAAGCGTGTCCCTAAAGGTTGGCACAAGTGTTCGAACTGTCAAACCAAAGTAAACAAAGCATATTAACCAGTCAGTAAACCTTCATTTAAATACAAGCTTCACATTTTGCAATCTTCCTTTTTTTTTTAGAGTAATTCAAAAATATCCAGAGTCACCAGCAGCACAATATGCAGGATATGCAATCGATTCATTGCAAAGAACTCGACACAGGATGGAAGTTCCGTCACTCGAAGAAATTATCACAATACTCGAACTACAAAGCCTTGTAACAACGATTTATTGCTATGGAGGAGCAACCTGTGAAATACAGATTCACTCGGCTACTACTGCTGGAGAGGTAAAGTGATGTTTTTCACACTTTTTGCTAAGAACAAGGCTATATTAAAGCATCAATTGATATCTAACGGTATACAAAGCGTCCAAAAAATTTTTCCATTTTTTCAGTAATAAAAATTACAAATTTCGCTTGATTTTATAGTAATAACAATTAAAAATTACTCTATGGTAATAACAATTGAAAATTTTGTTCCATTTTAGAGTAATAACATAAGTTTAAATAAATTTTATCGTATGATCAATGAGAACTACAAGCACAATAAGAACTATTAATAAACAAAGACAAAAATTTCTTTATTAATATTACTATAAAATTATTAGACACCCTGTGTAAGGCCCTACTATGATTTGGGAGGACTGGAATGTTTCTGTTTCGACATTTATTACCATTGGTGAGATGATGGAAATGGGATTTCAACTCAAAATTTCAAATTGCACCACCAAGATAGTAAAATGCAAGAGTGCTGTAGGAGTAATAAAAATGACCATACTATGCAATTCAAGAGTCCTGCTGCACACACAAAAGTATTTCTGTAGCTTTCCGTCTGATCAAAATTAGACTTCTAGCGACAAGCAGTAAACTTGTCTAGGGTCAATCTTTTAAACTGCTTGTCTGTTGAAATCAGACTTCAATTAGACGAAACGTTACAGCAATACATTTGTGTTAATGTACAGCAAGACTCTTGAAATGCATAGTTAAATTCTTTTATCATTATTTTTAGGTTGTGGAGAAACTTCTTCGAGGAATGCAGCTAGAAAACAACACAAATACATTCGCGTTATTCGAGCGGTGCGGATCTGAAGATAAAGCGATTGAAAGTAATACTATTGTGGCCGATGTGATCGCGAAGTTTGAAAGGTGAGAAGTAAACTAATGAAAGAAATGAATTAATGACAGATTGTTGATTTATTTTTTCATTGTCGATGTTTCATTTGCCCCATGTACATGATCATAATTAATGAAACTAGGAATAATTGTTTTATTAATAATTTAAGCATAAATTTTCAATACATGATGATCTATGCGCTTTACAACAGCTACTGATACCGTGTTTCCCTGAAAATAGAACAGAGTCTTATTTTAATTTTCTTTCAAAAAATAACACTAGGGCTTATTTTTGGGTGATGTCTTTCATTTTGATTTATCAAAAACAAGATTACCGAGTAGAAAATTACGAAATTTTCAAACATACAAAATATATAAACCGTTCACTTATAAATAATACGTTTAGTTCGAAAAAAATTTGCGATATCGACAAAGTCTTATTTTAAGGAGAACACTTATATTAAAATCATTTTTAAAATACAGGCTAGGTCCTATTTTGGGGGAAATACGGTTTGTAAGTACTGGAGGACTGGAGTCTCTCCAGCTTCAATTACGTACCCAGTTTATCACACCTTGGGTAAGGTAAAGTGTATGGATTTTGACCTCAAGATCTTTATTCTGTTATGCCAACATAGCTGTTGCATAAATGTTGCAAACCTATTTTTCACTAAAATTTCTCTCAGTGGTGTGATTCAAAATCTTAAGATTGTAAATCGTGTCCATAACTTTCAAAACACTAAATATAACTCTAGTAGTTGGCTACAGTGCTCATTAGCTGCAGTCATATAAAGTCTAATACAGACGGGCAATAAGCTCACCGGATATCATGACATCCTAAGAATGAGTTCATGCAAACTTGAACAAATCATCAGTGACCCCATCCCATTTATAGGAGTGCCACAGATTTGATTTTTTTTTCTAACAATTTCTTACTGTGAATTCCCAGGTTAAACGGTGGAATTGCCCGAAATTCTGTACCACAGGAAAACCAATGGATACTTTATTTTAAGTTGTTCTGTGTCTTCAATCCAATGCAGGCAAAAGAAACATCGATTGAATATTTGTTCTTGTTTGAGGAGGTGGGTCTATTAGTTGGAAGTATATAGATCAAGCGGGGGCAAGGTTTTCGGACCAGGGGTCAAAGATTTTGCCACCTGGATTGGCGAGCCATGAAAATTTGACGTAAAAAGTTACATTTTTTGAACAATATATACAGTGCTACAAAAGTAAATGCGGGAAACAATAAACCTCGTGCCGAAACTAAATTTAATCGCAATATTAGCAAATTCCATTTTTCAGTTAAAACATCAAAATTTGGTTTTAGTTGGGTTGTGGCAACAGCAGGTGGGCCAGTTTGAATTACCCAACGGGCCGTCATTTGCCCATGTCAGATATAGATGCATGGATATGCCATTTGAAGTTTTGTCTGTTTCCCAGAGTATGTGTGTCATCCACCGTCTTGGTAACATGGTGAAGTTTGAAATGACATATCTCATCTGTTTCATCTTGGAATTCTGCTGATGGAGATCTATTGAAATATTTTGTGTCAAACCACTAATCCAAGTCTCTATCTCTGTTGAGAGAATCATCTTAGCACATCAAATATTCACTTGCAACTCTTCAATCAGTTCTCGTTGAGTTGAGGGTTCAAGACCTTGCTCAAAGCAACTTGTCTAAATAATAACATAGATTTGAGCATACTTGCATCTTTCTACCTCTTTCTATTTTTGATTCAGGATTTAGAATCTGCCATTTTAAATTGAAGGCTCTGGAATGGTAGTATTAGTAGATCTTAATATATCAATGGCAACTGGTCCAATGCCTTGTTCACAGCCTTGTCAAAGAAACATAATTCTAACCATAATTTATATTTCAGATCCATGAACAAGTGATCCATGGTTTGTATCCATTGAATGATGAGATCACTCGACAACTTGCTGCTCTCAGGATTCAGTTCGTTAAAGGAGATTATAAGAAGAGCAATTGGGAGTAAGTATATTAATGAAATTGATTGAATTGTTTGATTAAGATAGGTTAACGTTTTTATGTTTATCTCGTGAGAGGCAAAAGATGATAATACAACAGGCAGCTCCGAACCTTGAGCCAAAAAATGCCGATTTTTATCCAAGGTGTAATAAATTGGGCCCAGTCTATACAACAATAGTAACACCTCACATATTAATGGATTCTCGCTCATAACTTTGTTTTGAGAAGAGATGGGGGGATACGGAGGACACCTCATAAATACTGAAAAATATTATCATTCTAAATAATTAAAAAACATTTTTTCAGCAAAGAGATTGAATCATACTACCCAGTCATAAAGATGCGACAAGCTTATGAACTTCCAGATAAAGTATTATCACCAATGCCTTCCCCACAAAACACAATATCTGACAGGAAAAATGATAAAAGGGGATCATTTTCTCTGGGATTTGGAGATGGAATGGGAACACCAACCAGGAAAAAGGTATGATAATTAAATTTAATATTCCTCACATGTCGGCGGTGTGACGCATTGTGCTAAGCATTAGAAATTTGCTCGCCATCGAACCTCTGATTACCCTGCGTGGGTTCGCAGGTTGGAAACTCATGCGAGGATGATCATGTGCGAGAGGATTGCTGGAATCCTCGCCACCGTAGGGTGGTTCACATAACTGCTGGTCAGTCACGCAATTGGCTAACTAATCCCATACCAAACATGGAATAGTAACCGCGTGAGAGCCGTGGCACAGCACCTCATCGGCTTTCTAATTCGCTTTCCTGCGCCCCAGGATAAATATGTAAATACTACAATATGTTAACATGTTAAACACCCAAATAAATTTTAGTTTTCATTACAAAACATTTGTGATATAATTTTCTGTTTCTTCAAATTTGTGTGGTGAATGGAAATGTTTGATTGTCCGGCATCTAGTTTTATCGCTGATAGCAAAATATCTACTTTACGCTAAATTTGGAAACACACTAATATTTCTTGTTTTTCAGTCATCCACTCTCCTGAATTCACTGAAGAAAAGAACGGTGAAACGAATCAAAGAAGAGGGAGGACGGGACGCTGAAATGAATGAAACATTGTTCAAAGAAGAACTGCAAGATGTGAAAGCAAACATCGCAGATCGCTGGTACAAACTGAAAGGGATGCCTCGAGAAACTGCTGTGGTGAGTCATGAATTAATATTGTTTTGGTTCGATCATTCTCTATTTGAGATTCAAAGCTGTGATACCTCTCAGTGCAATTTATGCCGCAAATTGATATGTTATTCTAAATTATTCTGGCATTTAAACACATTTGAATTGAAGGAGTCTATCAGTAATCAGTCAGTAATCAGTAATTTATTTTTTCACCATGCTGAAAAATACGAATTCTACATACACAATTTAAAAGAAATATATAAAAACAATCGCATTTCAGGGTAAAGGGGGACGCAGAAAGCAAAGCTGGTTATTGAGCGGCGACATCGTTGAGAAAGTCTAACAAAACGTGATAAATACAATAAAGTCGAACAAAAATATGTACTATCTCAGATGCACAAACACATTTAAAATAAACTTGATTATTTATTAGTTCACAGAATGCATAATACAAATTAAGAACGGGTGGTTATTACGATCGGTGAACCATCCTTGAGTAATGCAGTAAAAACGATTCAAAAAAATATGTAGAAAATAAAAAAACGATCCCCTTCCAAGGCCCGTGGACCAAATCGGGCCAATTGAGTGATTCAATCTGGCCAACCTGATAGTGCCACAACTAAATTTTGATGTTTTAGATAATCTAGCTGTCAGAATAACTATTCCCGTATCCATCTAAAATGTACTGACTGATATATAATGGAAATCCTGACTAGCTTTTTTTAGTACGTCACAAGACCCCACAAACACTTTTTGTTATAGATGGAATATAAACTTGATTTGATTATTCAATTCACAGGTTGAATACGTCCAACTCGCTCGAACATGGCCTGGGTTTGGTTCAGCATTGTTCACTGTTTCAAACAATGAAGCAGCATTTGGGGAGTCCTCATTGACTATCGGGGTTGCTAGCGATGGAATATCGGTCTACAAAAGAGGTTTCCCGAATATTTTGGATCATTTTACTTATTCTGGGTAAGTTTTGAATTTATATAAATGGTGTCTCTAAATGGTGTAATCTAGTTATTGAGCGGGTAAATGTGAAAATCTTAACTTATTCTTTATTCTTATTAGACTTTTTCTTCTTACAGAATGTTGTCATTTGGAGCACTCAGCGCAAATCAGTTCCTGGTACAGATCGAAGGTCGCGGAGAAATTATGTTCATCACCGAACAAGTCTTAGAAATCATTAAACTGATGAATTCATTCCGTAAAGCTATGGTCCGAAGGAAGCGGTGAAGCTTATGCTGTCACTATGACTTATTGTCACAAACTTATGATGTCATAATATCATTTGTTTCTGATATCATCATACCTTATTTAATGGAAATTGAAACATGGGGATGTGATACTTGATAATGATTTCACAAAGATGTAGTATAGTTATTGTGACCTTTTGTTGAAAATCTGTTGTTTGTGAATCAATACAAAACCGAACCTGTTTATTAAAATCCATCAAATTTAAATTTTTCGAATCTCATCACTTGTTAGAAATATTGTTGCCCTGCTATGAATAGCTGGCCACACCTGTTGCCTTTTTACATTTCCTATCACCAATTCTTCACTTTGTGGCTTTCTTATTATAAATTCATGTATCAAACTCTTATATCTATGCATTAGTATTCAAATTAGTTATGTGCTGCCTTAAAATTGTTTTGCTCAAATGATTTTAGACACAGAATAATCTGGTTGGATGATTTTGGATGTATTCTGTCTATATGATTTTGGAAACATAAAATGTTCTATTTGATGATTTTTAGACAGAAAATGATTTGCTTAACTAATTGTTCAACAAGAAATGTTCTGAAGAATGGTTTCAGACGCATATGATTTCACACTGCATTATCAGTTGATGGAACCACATACTAAAATAGGTACTCCCATAGTGTATGTACCAGGTTAGGGCCAGGCCATAATTTCATTCCGATTTTTCTTATTTTAGTTCTATTACAAGTTCAGGGCTGTCTGTGTTAACCAAGTGAATATACCACCTGCCCATAGGTTTCAGTCCCTCTACACAACTTGATGTCAAATGGGGGAAAAAATTAGATACCTTCGTATTGGTACACATTATTCTGGAGCGCCCTAAAATGTATTATCAGCCTTTTGGTTGATGCTTAGATATTTTATATTACGATGTTATATATCCCTAACTATTCAAGTGTGGGCATGAAAAGTTTGTGATATCCCTTAAATATCTTCTTGTCAGCTTCGTGTTGTAAGAAATTTCAACTCCAATCTAATTTTGAAAACAAAAATTTTTTGTAAATTATAAATGGCAAATTAAATTAGCCATGTTTTATCCACAAAACCCATTCATCATAGAACCGTTTATTTATTTTTTTGTCAAATTATTACATTTTATTCTGTCAAGTGCCTTTTCCCTTTTGTTCCTTAAAATTGTTTAATTTCAATCATTCATTTGTAGTATTATTGCACTATTCTGTATTTTATTATAACTCTGTTAAATGATCAAACTATCGGATTCATGATTCACATCAAAATCACACATAAAGGTTGGTCGAGAAAAATAAAATGGTCATAAATATATTTTAATGATTATATGAATATCAATATATTAAGGTGTTTATTTGTCGTTTATGAAAAGCAGTAAAATAGTGATATTAGGGTTAGTATGTTCAACTTTGATATTGAGCAATGATTATGTTGAGTGGAGTAGTACGATTTGTGGCCAAAAAGGAAGCATGGTTCGAATTCCCTTTTTCAACCAGATGATGAATTATATCTCGCTTTAGGAAGCATTTAACTTTTTTGTTTTTATAAAATTGTGTGTTCCTATCTTTCTGTGCCTGAATTTTTATATACTATTTTGATTCTGTAAAACAATATTGTTTATCTTGTTTCCCAACCTATGTGGCAACAGTGTTTTGACAGAAGTTCCACCGGGTTCAAGGCATGTCGTTCATTCGGCTTAAACGACTCATTTTTGATGAATAGGGACTTGAGTCGGGCCAATGACTAAAGCTTTCACAATACTAATTGACAATGTCTCTAAAATTCAAGTAATTGGCAATTTACATTTTACCAGTCTCATAAGTTATTTTCACATTTAGTTGTATCAATCATATTTTGATCACTAGTTTGGTTTTAACCGGAATTCATCCGACATTTTCCATTTTTATTTTTTCTGTAAAGTTCATCATTATGTCATTTTATTATTTTTATCTTTCATTGTGTAAGACTATTATTGAATTGAAATAAAGTTGAAACAAAATTAGAAGTCCTTGGATGACAGATTCATTAATTATTAAGGTTATTTTGACTCCATAATCAGCATGAAAGGGGACAGAATCATCGTATTCCATTAAAGGTTTCCATCTTTTTTGTAGCCAGATATAAGGATTGATTAGGATAGACATGATTGTATCTTTGACTGTGCATAATGACTGAAATGGACCACCGCTGTAAGCGATACCTTTACACAACGTGGCCCATACAGCGTGGTTTTTCTTGATGACACAGAGGAGATGAGTCCCCTTTACTTTTGAGTGCGTGTAACTTAGCTCAAAGATGAGTCTTCTTTACTCCTGAGTGAGTGCTTGTAACTTTACTCATAGATCTCATCTCCATCACTTCAGAGTGAGTGCTCAGTGCACGCAATTTTACCCAAAGACAAGTCTCCTTTACTTCTGAGCGAGTGCCCGGAACTTATCTCAGAGATGCGTCTCCTTTACTTCTGAGTGAGTGCCCGTAACTTCGCTCAGAGATGAGTCTCCTTCACTTCTTTGTGAGTGCCTGTAACTTTGCTCAGAGATGAGTCACCTTTACTGCAGTGCGGGTGCCTCAAATAACATTTATCACAACTCAACAAATGACGTCTCAATCTGTGTTCTATTCATGTAAAGGAATATTCATTTAGCAAAGAATCTGATCTGCAAACTTTACAAATACAAGTGAAATTCCACCCCAATTTTGCCCAACGAAAACCCTCCCGGCTTCTGGACAAAGCCATTCCAGACCCCATATTGATCACTCAAGCACAGGTTTTATTCAATAATATTTACTTTCAAAGCAATTACTAAAATATATGTAAAAGTGTTGAAAGTGCTTCGGCACGAGAAGTTCAATATCTTTGTGATATTTCTTGGGATCTGAAACAAAGTAGAATATGAGAGTCTGAGTTTGACATGTTTTCACTAGGACCAGAGTCAAATTTTCAATTCGTTTCAGACTTCAGCAAAAACGTTAATCTACAAGTCAAGAGCTGAATAGTTTTGCTTGTTTATATTATACTGGAGGAGTTGATTATCGAACAACTCAAATCTTGAAGTCAGAGACTAATTAGAATCAAAATTGTTGAAATTCTAGATGGAAAATCGAAGAATTAGGTTGAAAAAGCATTCTCAAAAGACAAATAATGAAGGTTTGCAGCATTCGCAAGTTTTTGGTAATGGAATTTGATTCCCATAGTTGAAATCAAAATTTAAAATTCTTCTCAGTTAGGGGGCAGAACAGTCAACCATAAGTCAGAATCGTTTTTACTTTGAGTTTGCAATTTCCAGACTTCGCAACTATAAATGATACATCATAGCAAATTTGATTTATCTTTCATTCTGACTAACCTTGATTTGACCTTCAATCTTCAGCCAATAAAGTTGACGACAACAAGATGAAGAACAACATGAGCGAATATGAAATCTGCAAATGCTCGCTGAGGTGCGATGTTACGGAATTCTTTACGGTTCTGTGGGTTCACCTGGAGTCGGAGATTTACTGAAAAAAATTTGATATTCATTCTATGAGAGAAAATAGGTAAAGGGTGAACGAGCGCCATAAGACATATTTTAAAATCCAGTCGTTGTCTCTAGTTCAGTGTAATAGAATAAATTCGGACCTCCCGAAGTATGCGCACCAAGATGGCGCACAACCTGAACTCAGGTTGTGTACCAGGTTAGGGTTTAAGTTGTGCGACATCTTGGTGTGCATACTTCGGGAGTACCGTAAATTCTGCAAGCCAGGATTGTAGAGTTTTGAGTTTTGTCATTGCTGCTGATCGCTGCTGTATATTCAAATTACCTACATCAAAATGTGAATTTCCCCTAAATTGGATTCTTGTGATAGAGTTCTCTCAAATCAAGTCACTTACACCCACTCAGAAGTGAAAGAAACAGCTTTGTTCAAGGCAAAGACGTGAATCAGCATCACAATAAAGCAAACAAACTTACCTGCCAATACAAAAGAAGCGACACATGATATGAATCCGGACAGGAATGAATTGAAAGGAAATGTTCCCACTAGGGCGCAGTAGACGAACTGTAACACTCCGGTAACGAGAATGTAAACGAGATAACAGTCAATGAGCTGAAAATGAAGAAAAAGTTGAAAGTCAATTTTTTGATAAAATATGGGAATTTGCGAGAGAGTAAGGACACGAATACCGACCCCAAGACATAATAAAACATGGACTGGAGTCTGCTTCTTATGAAGACTGTGCATGGCATGGGAATGGTTAGCCAGCTATTTGTGCCAGATGCATGGACTCTATTAGTTGAGGAAGCCCTGAATGAAACAAAGAACGGTCCCATACCAGGATTGTTAATAGATAAGATCCAACAATTTTAAGAATGAAAAAAATGGTTCACCACCTGACAATTCATTTTATCACTTTTCTCTCTACATAAATATGAAAAATTGCTAAGAGTGGGGGACATATGCCATGCACCAGGGGCGTAGCCAGGAATTTTCAAGGGGGGGGGGGTTCTGAAATTTTTATTTGCTGAGTTATATCGAAACAGCTATCGGGTCAGATCGGGTCAAATGATTTTTTTTTTACATTTCAGAATGGGTTCGACCCGCAACCGTCGTCTTATTGATTAGGTCGTCTTATTGACCTTCGTCTCAGAATTAATATAAAAAATTAGAACTACATACCTTCAATTTTTGAGGAGTTGAAACTTCATAATCTCTGTGAAACTTTGCCAAAACAGATAAAACTCCTTCAGAAGACATGATTATTATTTTTATTTATCACTATTTTGGATTCTGTGAAAAAAATAATAAAACAGTGTTTTGGGAAATACAGAAATATTGGGGCTCCCGAAGTATGCGAACCAAGATGGCGGATATCGGAACGTAACATGGGTAACAAGGTTAGGGTTAGGCTATAATTTTTTTCCAATTTTAGCCCTATTATCAGTTCGAAGACTAGCCAAGAGCCTCCCGAAGTATTTATACCTAAAATTATGGCCTAACCCTAACCTAGTACACATATTACATTCCGATGTCCGCCATCTTGGTTCGCATACTTCGGGAGCCCCGAAATATTACTTTGTATTCACTATTCAGTGTAGATTTAATAATATTGTTTAGTTATTCAGTTTTATTGTGATACATATTTATGCACATATCATAAACCAAGTGCCTGGAATTAGAAATTTCAGAATCCCCTGTTTGAAAATTCCTATCAACGTTTCTGCATTAACCACTTTAATTGAGCAAATGCCGGAGCGCGAGTTGTTCACAACACTAGCTTATGATCGTTTAAATATCTAGAAATCATGGATACGATTTTCATGTATTGTAAGAGAGAAATAAAGAGATCCAAAATGGACGACATTATCGAAAGATGTTGGGAACGACTGCCCTAGGGGTTAAAGTATTGGACTTAACTTTGCTAGCATTGCCGGCTAAAATCTTCGGTTCCTACATGCCCACATCATCCGGTATGAACAGCGTTTTTGTGTATAGTGAGGAAGGAATAAATTGAAAAATGTTGGGTGTGGTTAACTATGTTGGGATCTTGGGTTCAAATTTCAAAACCCACCATTTCACCCAGGGTTCAATAATTGATGAACCCATGTTAGGATAAGAAAATTCTTGAAAGACATTTGAGAAAAAAAAGGTTTTAAAAATTCATGATCACTGATGTGTTTACCTGACAGAATTGACAAACCTATGTTGGGGTAAGAATATCCTGACTGGTCATGCTTCATAAATTTTTTTAAAATTGAAGAATAAATGATGATTAGAAATATGGCAAGCAAAAATAGAGTAAACATTGAGTAAAAGTACATTTAGCCATGACTAGACAGCAGTGCTGATGCTGCCAGTCATGTTACAACAGTGTGAATGAGCCCATTATAAAGCGTAAAATCTTAATATGACAGGTTTATGTTTGAAAAGATGCTCAGGCGCTCACATGGGTAAACATACATAATGTTTTTTTGTTCTTGTTGCTGTGGTATATTTTACGCCGTTTTACCTGGTGCCTTTATTAGTGCAAGCTAAGCAATAGCCGCATTTTCTTCTCTTGCCTTTCTCGCTGAATTTTTTGTGTGGCACAGCTAGATGTCGGAATTGGATTATATGGCCCACCGACAATAAATATTGCACACACCTAACATAAACCTAAAACAGCAAATGAGCAATAACTGGATAGTACTGAATGCAAGATGGCACCACAGGAAACAAAGAAGCAAGCAGCAGTTGCATTCATATTTTACAGCAATAAGATTCCGCCCAGCCACGCTTCAGTGATAGCTGATTAGAATTTCATCTTTTTCCATTTCTCCTACCACTGAACAACTTTGTCTGTTTTTTATTTGCTCCTCCCAAAAAAATTTTCATTTCTTTGTTCCTTTTTCTGGGAATTACATCACAGAGCTCGAAATGAACTTCCGGAAGCACAGTTTGAACGTATTCTATGGTATCAATGAGTGTCGGCCCTTTTATATTTTTATTTGACAGCCATCTTGGCAAGAGAGGTAGCGTCTCTGCTTGTAATTGTAGATTTATATTACCAAAATCGCATTGTTCTATTGGGATATCAGAGCCACTTCTCAATTCAAATCTTGCTAAAAACGCAAATGGGTCCGTGTCTTCGTTATTTGAAATCGAAGTTACATCAGAACACTGGTCATTTTCATAATCCTGTGCCAAAGAAGTCTGCTGCAAATATTTTTCTTCTGCAAAATTTGAGATTAAATCTTGCGTGTCCATCTCACACTCTGATTCAGAGTTCTCTCTTCTTTCACGATCGTGCGAATAAAATGTTTGATTTTTAGTAGAATCGACTTGACCATTATGATTTGAAAAGGAATTAGTTTCGCTTACATGTGAGTAATTCTCCCGAGTTGCGGAATCCAACATATCAAGCGTATTTTTATTTTCTAAATCAGTGCTCTCTCTACTGCCATCATGAGTATTTAATTCTTCATTTATGTCAGCGTTACAGTCCTCAGACGCTTCATTTCCAGGTAGATGCCGTTGCTGAATCTCATTTTCTTCCGTCTCTAGATTTATAATGTCTAGCGTGCTCTCTGAATTAGCATTCTCTTTACTGCTATCGTGTGTGATTGACTGACTGGCTTCAGTTTTCTCAACTTTGTCTGGAGAAATTGAATGTCTCCCTTTTTCTACTGAGGATAGAAGTTCGAGTGTGTCTACATCCACAGTTCGTTCTGAATTAATCTCTTTAGTGCCATCTTGTGTATTTGGCTCCTGATTGGGTGAAGTGATATCCTCTTTGCTGCCGTCTGGACATAAACAGAACGATTTGTTAAATTGTTTTGATAAAATATTGACAAACTTATGAACAATGTCATATTTGAATCACCGCTTGTTGCCATATTTCAACGCTACCATTGTCAAATTTTAATATTGCCCTTATTGCTTCTTTGGACAGTTACAAAATTGGCAAGTCAGAATTTCAATGAGTAAACGACTTCGAGAACTTATGACAACCCTACAGGGGTGTCACATATGAACTAAATATCCAGATACATCCATTCAATATAAAGAATTCTTTAAGTGAGTGATATATTATTGCCCACCACAAATTTATAATCTGTTTTATTTTTGGTTAAAAAAGTTAAAAGGTGGCATTAACAGGGTGGTATGCCATGATTGAGTATTATAATAAGGCAACCACGGCGATGTGGCACATCATGCTAAGCGTTAAGCATACAGGTTTTTCACCTCTGTCACGCTAGCGAAATCCTGCTGCTCAAAAATACGATGTCATAAAAAGTGTTTCATTATAAAATTTATGAATGAAAAATAATTTAATTGCACTAAGCAAATGAGGTCTAAAATTTCGTTAGGGTTAGGGTTTCCGTGGCTATCGATTAGAAGTACTTCGCAAAGTAGGAACAAACACACTTTTATGACATCGTATATTTTTTATACTACTCCCATACCCGACATGAACTGGTAGGCAGACGAGAGGCTGTGGTATGCCATATGATTGAGCCGTCTTGATGGTTTTGCTCTTATCCTGAATCCTATCCCAACCAAAGTTAATTTCGTCTATGTAAGTTATATGAATAAGTTGGATAAATAAATCGTTGATGAGAGACCAATCGCTTTTTTACTATTTTGTGAGGGTTGCCTCATAATTGGAAAAGTAGGCCTACTTTGAGATGCCTACCTCTACTGCCATCGTGTGTATCCGTCTCTTTTTCCTCTCCAATTAATTCCGAGTTCAGAGAAGTATTCATGATATTTTCATTTGGGGTCGGGACTTCCTTTTTGAAAATATTTTCCGCAATGTGAAATGCTGATTGTAGACTATGTACAGCATTAGTAGAAACGTAAGCTTCTCTGTCATCAGCAAGATCTTCCGCAATATATGAGATCCCGACTGGACGAAGAAATGACGGCTTATCTTCCATTTCTATGACATATTAAGCTAAGCTTTCAAGGGTATAGGATAGAAAAGAGGTATGTATTATGCCGAATAAAAAATAGGTAGATATTGCCTATACCATGAAGAGTCCAACCAGGGGCGTTTCGAATAATGATGCCCCTTATGCCGCTAGGTACCGTCCCGTACCTAACTTCAAAAATATTTTAGATGTTTTTGTTGACTACATGCAGACATGAGAATGAATAAATGAAAGTTCAAGTAAGAGTGAAACCTTTATATCACACTAATTAACTCATCAAACTGAGCTATAAACTCACATGTCAGCATGTGTAAGATCGAACTCTATCGATCGAACTTTATCTGCTGCCCCCACATCGTGCTGCCCGGTGCAGCTGCCCCTACTACCGCTACCGTACTCTCTCTTTGGCCCCCATCAACAAATATCTGGCTAACTAATCCCATATCGGTACCGGTACCCGACATGGACTAGTTACTAGTACCCGTACGGTAACCGGCCGTGGTTCGCCGTATGAGTCACCCGCCTTATCCTGTTATCGGCTCTATCTCCCTGGAATAAATACCGGTAGGTGATCCCGGATTCTCGTCACCTTATCACATTCTGACATTACAGCATTATATTACACCTACACACGTTGTCTTTGGATAATATCGAATTGGTCCTTATTAGCCTGAGTATTTTAAAAGTATACAACAGCCCGAAAGTTCATTACGGTGAATTTGCGTATTTTTTGAGTGTTTATTTCTGGGCCAAGCCTTGTTTAACAAGATTTGTGTTTTTTTTTGTGAATGCGTGTTGGTGAGCGGGCACATGATACTTTTTTAAAGGTTTTGCTTGCTTTCCAGAATTCTCCATTTTTAGTTTGTTTATATTGTCAGATTGCGGAGTTTTCAAAATAAACTATCTATCTACCTATCCGATTCTACACTTGACACGAATCTCACATCAAAGTTGTGCACACGTATACCTAAATCGCTACAGCAATTTTTGTGTGAATGATTGACAGCTACCGATGCGCTCCAGTGCACTTCCCTATACGGCTGTTGTTGGTGCGGCCAGAGACAATGCATAACAACAAGACGTCAAGCTGCCTTTGTTTAATCATTATAATTCAACGTGAATCTGTTGGCCACGATCTGACACCTAGTGGTAGTTTACTACTTACCGTCGTCTGCACAACTTTTTCGCAGCGGAACGCGGGCAGACTGGCGTTTTCAGTAAGAAAACCTTGATGAATCTTTGCAATAATGGAGAACAAGTATGCGGGAAGTGGTAGAGAAAGGCGTTAATGGTAAGATATACCGGAATATCATCACACGAAAAGCATCTGTTCAAAATATCATCAAGAAAAGCCTCAAATGGTGAGGCACTGTACCGGTATCAATGGACCTAGCCTATGCCAGAAACAGCCGTGGACCAAATTAGCAATAGCGATCAAGTCGTTCGCCGTAAGTAGTTTTGGGTCTAAATTAATTTAGTTACCGATGTTTTTGTATCATATAGTTTGCTCATTCGGTATTCATATCCAGCTGCACCAGGACATTAAATTACTCCATACGGTATGTTAACGCAGCTGGTTTACAAATAAGTAATATAGTTGTTTTGCAGATATTCATCATTCAGGTTTAGTGAACCAGAGTAACTGTTCAATACGCTGCGGTACAGTTGGTCTGCATGTTCAGTTTTTCAAAAAAAATGGGGAAACTGAACATCAGATATATTCAGAACAGGTGTAAAGTTTTAAGAGTTGTATTTGTATCCATTTGCTCTTAGAAATTGGTGAGATTGATGGACAGCCTGCTTGGTTAACAAAAATAGCAAAATATAATGACATGATCAAACATTTTAAGATATATGTACAATAATTGACTGTCGATGCATGTGTATTGTACTGGTAAAATGTTTATTAATATATTCCAATGAAAAAATAGTTTTCGGTAATAAACCGTTCGCAATGCCAAAAGATTGTTCGCAATGCCAAAAGATTTCAAGTAATGAACACAATTTTATGCTGTTTTATTTGCCCCAGATTTCAAAATAATAACTTCAAAAATTTATTTACATAGGCTACCTAAGCTATGTTATATCGAGTATATAGAAGTTTTTTATTCATATCATCTCCAAGGTTTCCAAATTTGAGAAGAATATGTTATACAATATCGTTATTTTGTTATTAATAAAATATGATTATAATATTGTCATAAATCATCAAAAACCTCACAGAGAAATGACTTCATATTAGATTTCTTACAGGATACGTTACGTCACGTTTTTAGGTATTTTGCTTAGTAGATATCATGTTAATCAGTAATCAGTAATTTATTTCTTCACCAAGCTGAAAGTACGAATTATACATACACAAATAAAGGAAATATAAAAGACCGCATTCCAGGGTGAAAGGAGACGCCGAAAACCAATTCTGGTTATCGAGCGGCGGCACCCTCGGGGAAGTCTAACAAAAACGTGATAAATATAATTAAATCGAACAAAATATATTACTTAATAAATAAATAAAGAAACGCAATCGATGCGTCAAGGCGACCCGGTGAAAACCAAGCAATCGCCGTTTAAAAATAAGAAAATCGACTCCATGCACCACAGTCTAGGTAACCATGGAAATTATTAAGTGAACCAAACAGACTTGCAGCGTTGTCATGGCAGGTAAATAGTTCGGCTACGGTAAAGTGCAACACAAGTCGATTGTGTGCATATAAGTGTCCAGATTGAAATAAAACTGGATGTTAAGAGTACACAAATTGTAAAAGTATAGAATACCGTACCAATCAAGTATGCAAATAACAAAATATTGACACTTTGAGGCAGAAACAAGCTAAGAGTGTAAAAGCTAAAATGTTGACCTGGACTAACAAGTGTTTTGATGCTGGAGTCAAAGATTCACATACGGAAATTGTATAGACATGAGGAAAATATACATCGAAATATTCAGCAGTATTAATACAACACAATGAAGTGAGTATCATACCATAGAAGTAGACTAGGAAAATTTACAAAAAAAATTAAGTTAATCAAAAGGATAAAAACAATTGACCTGGATCACTGTTACCGAAGCATTATAAATAGTAAAAACAAATACAACATTAGGCTTGACTGCCCATAATGAAAGTGATCAGAAGGATGCCAATTAAGTTTGGATCCCAGTTGAGGCATGTAAAATGGCATGGTAACAATAAGTGTACTTATGGGCATTGGACTGTAGGCATGAATTTAACAATTGGCAGTTAACAGAATAGATATCAAGAAATTACACACTAAATAGGAGACCAAGATCATTGAGGAGCGGGCTCAATAGTAGGGCAAAAAGCATGCAATATTTTTTTGTTATATAATTTTAGTAATATAATTTTTGGCTTTACCTCAACCCACAATGTGTTGGTGACAGAAATACTTGTCAAGTGGCTTGTGCCCATCAGTATGGAATACACAATTAAAATTATAAGCTAAAATACAATACGAATATTTACACGAGACATTGTTTTGTTACAGGTGATTTGGATCGAGACAAATGATGAGCTGGCAATGACGAAAAGATTTGCTGGGACAACATCAACTGGATGTAGAGGCAGTGGAAAGGTAAAGGGAGCGCATGAATTTTTTGTATTTGAATTTGAAAGTGTCATAACTACAGTTACGTAAGTTTAAGGGAATATTATTCCAAGTTACCACACCTTTATATTTCAAGGAGTTTTGGGATTTGCTTAGAGAAAATCTGGGTACAAATAAATTAGACCTTGTCGAAGAGCGTGTGTTATGATCATGCACTTTACTGAGCGAAACAAAATAATCGTCGAAAGCAGCGGGCAAATGGTTGCTATGAAACTGATGCATGACCTTGGAAATCTCTAGTTGATAGATATCGGCTAATTTTAACACCCTGGTCTTATAGTATAGGGTGTTTAAGTTAGATCGAATGGGTGCTCTGGAGAGAATTCTAACTGCTCTATTTTGTAAAACTTCCAAACTGTGCAACGCTGATTGTGTGGCGGAGCCCCATGCAGTTATAGCATACTGTATATGAGACTGGAAAAGTGCGAAGTATATGGTTCGGAGAGTTGAGTCCTGGACGTAATGTCTGAGCTTACCCAGGATTCCAACTGCTCTTGACAGTCTCTTATGCAGTTCAGTAGTATGAGTGTTCCAATTTAGTTTGTCGTCAATAAGAAGCCCAAGATATTTGAAAGAGTGGACAATTTCGAGTGTGACACCCCTGATTTTAATTGAAAAGTTTTCATGTCTGGTTCGAGTTTTAGGACCAAACAACATAACTTTAGATTTTTTAACATTCACAGTAAGTTTATTGCATACCATCCAATTATACACTTTGTTAATTTCAGTGTTCACCTCGGCTTGCAGTGAGATTAGATTCTTTGCACTGTCGAGCAGACAGGCATCATCGGCGAAGAGTTTGCTCAAGAAATTTGAACAATTTGAAAGATCGTTTATGAAGATTAAAAAATTCAAAGGTCCTAATACGCTACCTTGTGGAATTCCGTAATGGATGGGTAATAACGAAGACCTGTGAGAATCTAACTCCACATATTGATAACGTCCGGACAGGTAATCATTTAATAACTTGCCTGCGACACCTCGAAAGCCAAAATATCTAAGTTTTTGAGAGAGAATAGCATGGTCGACAGTATCAAAAGCTTTTTTCAGATCTAAGAAAGTACAACAGACGAATTCCCCTTTGTCAAGTTTATCATAAATAAATGAAGTTAAGTCCAAGATAGCGTGGCTGGTCGAGTGATTGCTTTGGAATCCAAATTGACATTTATTGATCAAGTTAAATTTTTTACAAAAATTCAGCATTCGACTATGAATTAATTTTTCTAAAATGATGCCTAGGGAGGGTAAAATGGAAATTGGTCGGTAATTTGACGGGTCATTTCTTTTGCCATTTTTAAATATTGGTTTCACTCTGGCAATCTTTAACGATGAAGGAAAAAAACCTAATTTAAAAGATGAGTTGAAAAAATGACACAGAGTTGGCGATATGATATCAGCGACTTGTTTTAGAAAGTAAGTTGGAATACCATCTGGGCCAACTGCTTTTCCATTTTTCAGGTTCAATATGGTTTGAAGAATCTCTGTATGTGTCGTTGGCTCCAGGAAAAAGGTGTTTTGCAGCGGAACACCCAAAAAATCGGTAGAAGGGTTAGAGCTACCAGGGATGTTATTCGCAAGTTTCTTTCTTACCGTTGAGAAGAATTCATTAAATTCACTGGCCATCATGATGGGGTCTGTCACTGTGGTACCATTTTCGAGTTTCAATTCTGAGATGGATGTATCATCTCTGGACTTAGTCTTAATGATCTCGTTAATAGTTTTCCAAGTTTGTTTGATATCTCCCCGGTTATTCTCGAGGGCATAGCGATAATGCAGTTGTTTCGCAGCTCGATAACCAGTTTTGGTTCCCCGCGGCTTCCCTTCCCCAGTAATTTAAATATCATTTTTTCTATATATTTTTGCATGTGTTTCTTGTTTTTTACTGGTTGGAAAAAATAAACTTGACTTGACTTGACTTTCGATTTTCTCTGCAAGTGCATTAAGATATTTTTATATTTTTTGAAGTGGAGACGCTGAAGTGTATTACCTTTCAAAAAAATTTTTTTGAACATATTATTTTTGTGAATGATGGACTTGCGAATTCCCTTAGTGATCCACGGTTTGGAGTATAATTTATTTTCTCTTCGTGATAGGGGTCTTAATGGAGCGTGTTTGTTTATTAACCATTTCATTTGACCCAGGAAATCATCAAAAGAGCTATTGAAATTTTCTCTAGTAAGAGTAACACTCATGTAATTATTACACATTGATTCAATTTCAGATCTAAAAGAGTCGTTACAAAATTTAGTCATATCTCGCTTCATTCGGATCTTTGTTTTTGTGCCAATATTCATACCCGAAATTGTACACATTACTGGAAAGTGGTCGGTGAGATCGCTAAGTAAAATAAAGGATGAGGAACAATGGTTTATGGCGTTTGTATAAATATGATCGATGAGGGTTTGGGAGGATGGCGTGACTCGAGTAGGTTTTGTGATCAATGGAAATACGAAATAGGACGTCAGCATATCTAAATAGTTGGTGGTGGATTTATCATGGGTGTTAAGTAGGTTGATATTAAAGTCACCCAGAATGTTAATTAGATTAGACTACTGCCAGGTACAGTATGAATCATTAAAAATACAGTATTTTCTGTCGTATAGGTGCCATTGAAATCTTTTGAAACCGTGAGGCTACATGGCTACTCTGCAGTAAAATACAGGTTCGGTACTGCGTAACGTACGGGTGGCAGCCATTTTAAATCAACAAGTAGTAAGTTAATACCTCTTTTGTCAATCAGATAAATTTGTCAAACCCTCTTCGAATTCATCAGAATAAATATGAAAACTCCATTCCGTACTTCTGACAACGAAAAAGCGCGGTAACAACGCTAGCGCTCTCCGTGGAAAGTCCAAAGTAGTAAACTCCCACTAGATGGTGTAGGTGACGACGTAAAAGTATGGTGCTTGTCATCTTGTTGTTATGTAAAATCTATGGTGTGGCTGATCGTGCTCAAAGTGACTATACACCCACTTTGATTCAGATTCAGATATTTATTTTCGTCATGCAAAAAACAATGCGCGATATGAAAAATGAATAAATAATATAATGTAACAAAATGTCAAATGGATATCGGCTTGTTGCAGTTGACGCGGAGTCGCGAAAAGACTCATAGAGTCATCTAGTCAGCGACACCTTGTAGCTGAAATTAAGCAGCAAATATAAGAAACGGGACACTCAATATTACACATTAACTTAACAAATTAACACGATCATACAAAAAGACAAAAAAATAAATAGAACTCAATATTACACATTGGCTTAATTGGACACAATCATTCGAAAAATGAAAAACAACAAGGAAAACCTGAGTAACTACGGGATGCCACAATCCCTGTGGAATGATTAACAAACATGAAATAGGCTATAATCATACAAGAAAAAGAGCGGCAAAACATGCGAAATAAACCACGGAATGCCACAATGACTTTGGAATAAAAAAAGATTACTTTTAAATAAAACACAAGACAGATAAAAAACATCAACAAATCGAAAATACACCACGGAATGTCATGACGGACGCAACAGCGACATCTATAAAATGGTTATGCCTCGTTGAGTACGGAGCACAGCGAAATAGCGTTATGACTCAGCGTTCAGTCTACACCAAGATGGCGTACCCAGCAACGGGAGTTTGCTGCTAGGGTTGAATTTGTGGGTCCTTTTTGTTATAGCGATTGCTAGTAAATTATTGGCTCTACAGATTAGTGCAGAATGAATTATGAGATCTGCATACTTCGTGTCGATTGCACTGGGCTGAAAATAGTAAGGAAATACCAGGACACAATATGCAGACAGAAGAAAATGGCAAGTTTCAAAAAGATGGATGGATATAGAAAACAACAGAAGGTAATGTTTTCAGATCAATGACAACTAGGCCTATAGGCATCAAGATATAGGCTTTTCAGTGCATGTTTGTAAGAATTATAACTACTGGACTGGTACTGGATCGAATGTTATTGGGGAGGTTATTCCACAATTTAACACCAACGAATTTGATCGAGTTTTGAGTTCGTTTGGTGCTGAAGCGATTTACATAATATGAGCACCCGACAGAGGAACGCGTTTCATAAGAGTGAACGTTGCTCTGTTTTAAAAAATAGTTGGTGAAAGCAGAAGGGAGTTTTTTGCAGTGATGCTGGTGCATTATTTTCAATACCTCAATTTCATAAATATCTGCTAATTTAATAATTTTGAGACTATGATAAATAGGACTAAGTCGTGAAATATAACTGGCAGCAGAAATTGCACGAATTGCTCGGTTCTGAATAATTTCAATGCGGTGTAATAAGGTTTTATCAGCTGAACCCCAAGAAATTATGCCATACTGGATATGGCTTTGAAATAAGGAATAGTAAATCATGCGTAAGGTGGTAAGCGATGTGTATCTTCTAAGCTTGTATAGCATTCCAACAGACTTGGATAATTTCACGGCCAGGTTGGACAAGTGAATATCCCACTTCATTTTACTATCAATGTATATACCAAGATATTTAAAGGAATGGACATTTTCCAATTTTTTATTATCAATTTGGATTTCCAAAACATTTTTCGATTTGCTTTGGTATGAAGATATTAACATAGATTTTGATTTTTCAATGTTTAGTGTTAATTTATTGGCTTTCATCCAACTTGACACTTTTGCAATTTCAGTATTTACTCTCAACTGAAGAACTGCACAAGATTTGTCGCTGTCAAGGAGATTAGTATCGTCAGCGAACAATTTGGAAAATAATGATGAGCAATAAGTTATGTCGTTAATATATACGAGAAAAAGGAGAGGGCCCAAACAGCTACCTTGAGGAACTCCGTGCGTCACCGGTAAGGGAGAAGAACAGTATGATCCCACTTGAACATATTGAGATCTATTATTCAAATAACTAGAAATGAGTTTGCTTGCAATTCCCCGTATACCATAATGCCTCAACTTAGAAATCAGGATGTCATGATTCACAGTATCGAAAGCTTTCTTTAGATCTAGAAAAGTTGCACTGACATACTCCTTTCTTTCCAATTTATCATAGATATAAGATACTGTATCTAAAATGGCATGTGATGTAGAATAATTGCTCTGAAAACCGAATTGATATTTATTTATTACATCATATTTAGTTAAAAAATTTGCGAGTCTTTTATGTAACAAACGCTCAAACATTTTATCAATTGCTGAGAGGATTGATATTGGTCTATAATTTGAAATTAATTTTTTATTTCCAGATTTGAAAAGAGGAATAACCCGGGCGGTTTTGATCACTTTTTAATCATCATCACTTTCACTTCGATCGTGCTAAGCATCAGGAATACGGTCGCCACTGCACTTCTGGTTACTCTGCGTGTGCGTGGGTTCGCAGGTTCGTATCCCATGCGGAGATGGTTATGTGCGAGAGACTTGCTGGACTCCTCGCCGCCGTAGGGTGGTTCACATAACCGCTGGTCGTTTACGGGTTCCTCCACCATCAATTCCATGCTACCGAAAACAACTAACTAACCAATCCCATACCGTACCCGACATGAAATGGTAACCGGACGAAAGGCCGTGGTTCGCCATATAGGATTTACATATTTATCCCGGGGGAGAGAAAAGCCGATAAGACGGCTTAACCATATGGCGAAGAGTCCAGCGATCCTTAGGCACATAACTATCCCCGCATGGGATTCGCACCTGCGAACCCACGTATAGTAATCAGAGGTGCGGTAGCAAGCGTATTTCTAACGCTTAGCACAATGGCCACACCGCCGCGCTGGATCAGGAGCCTCGATGACCTTCAACGGTCCCGCATACTGGCCAACATAAAACATCCGAAAGTTATCGATATTGTTTTCATTATAGTCTAACTCTATATAAAATTATCGATATTATTTAACATTGTTTTTTCATTGTTTGTGGAAATAAATCTCTCTCTCTCGCGCGCGCCAATGGCTGCGTCCCCTTTCCTCTCCCCAGGATAAATATGGAAATCCTATCCTATCATTCTGATCGTCACAGGACTACACGAAAAAGCAATTCATTAAGAAATCCAGTTTGAAATTCAATTCGTTTATTACTCGGGACCATTTAGGTCCATATCTGAAAATTCACAATAGCAGCAAAAATTCCAGTTAAAACTAATTTAATTTGTTTGTTATTGACACTCATGATCCACTTTTTTGTCGCTGGGAAGTAGAGTCCTCAACCTAAAAAGACAGCCTTTGAAGTCGACCGTTGTTTTCGTCAGATAGAGATCTTTCCCGGTATGACATCATAAGAAACGTCATTACCAATTGTGAAGATTAGAATGACAAAAACGTACTCAGAATAAATATAGCATGAGTGTATTCGTCTTCACAGACGATTTGCCCGCTGTCGATGAGAGAGATATATATGATTTGAGAAATATCGTTATCGATTGTCAAATATGACGAAATATAAAAACTTTAAAGCTGTCGTTCTCACCTTTATTCTCTTGTGTCCCATTCTCAGCGTCAAAGGAAATCCAGGCCCACAGAACATTTAATAAAAAAATCGAGTAATATGAAAATAGCGAATTATTCCAATTATTATTATTTTTAGTTCTATCACGAGTTCGCGGACTAGCCAAGTGACTCCCATACTCTTTCTACCTAAAACATACAAAAGAATATTTGGATGTCTCATAGATGTGATAACAGAGAAACAGTGGCTTATCTGTGTCCTGGGATACGGCAGTAATGACCTTCGGATAGTGACGCGGAAAGCTTTAATCGTATAATGTTTTAATAAATTTATTTAAAATTTTAACTCGTAGTTTTACTTAAATAATAACATATTTGAGCGCTGTTTCGCTTAGGAGGCAATACGTTTGTACGTTTGGTAAGGTCCCAAATATAAAGCCGGCGTTCCGGTCCACTGTTTTTTTTTTATTGTAAAGTAAAGTCATAAATCATTTGTTGTTTGCGAATTCAGAAGTTTGCTAATAATTAAACATTCTAAAATATAAACGATGACGCCTTGTATGTGTAACCCTTACAGTTCCAAGCATTTGGCTGTTTACCTTTGCTTATGTGTGATTGTGACATTCACTGGCAACGAGTGAAACAAAGTCATTTTATTGCAGCCCGTCTTGATGGCAAAGTCATTGTTATAGATCCAGAGTTGAGGCTGTTAATTAGAGATTGGGAAGTCAAGTTGTAAGCCCACTGCGTTCCGAAGAAAAGTGAACATAGGCGATATGGCTATGGTTTCGATAATTCAAAATATAGTATCGCCTAAGTGCAGACTTGTCTAAGTTCTTGTTAGGAAAAATAGTTTAAACTGCGAATCCACATTATCACCTAAATGTAGATGAGAAATTAATGGTTCAGTGCGAGTGGACTTTTGCGAGAATGTAGTTTTGTGGGAACTAACATTGCCTCGTTTTCGCGGTATTGTGCGTTATCTGTCAGTTTTCCAACAATTCGTAGTAAAGGAAATATTATAATTGTCATAATGTCTTTCGATGAGCTATAGTTTATTTGCAATAATCAAAAACTAGTCCCAGAAAACTTCGATAGACTAGGTTAAAATTGGCTACCTTGTTTGCAATAGTAAATTATAGAAATCATTTTATTGAGGTCGAGGGTTGGGGAACATTCATCGCGCTGTGTCACTAAATTGTGACAGGACTCGTGCTATACTACTGCCTTCAGTAGACATTACGCTATAACGTGGGAGACCCAATGCTATATTACTAGCATTTGGATATATTGCTATAATGCGGTAGACCTCAAGCTATGATACCAGCTTAGGGTTATATGAGTTCAACGACCAAGCTATTATGATAAGGGTCCAATTGAATAATACAATCAATTATTAGGAACCTTACACGATAAGGTTTCATTGGACATCATTGATAAATATTCAGTATAGTTGTCACGCTCACTTATACACACATTACGAACTACGTATTTGAATCGTGTAGCGAGTATGTTATTTGCGCCTATCACGAGAGAGTTATGCTCAAATATATGGACACGTAAGACAAAACGAAATATGGTAGACTACAAAACTTGCATTACTGCAAATGTTCCGGTACCTTCAAAAAAATTCCGAATATCGTGTAGCACGAATTTTGCAGAATCAAAAAGGACAACCAGTCATCACGCCGACTAAAAACCATGTTATCATGAATAAATATAATAAAGCGAAATTTCAGATGAAATATCAGATCTCATGGAATTCATACGAAATACAGAAATAAATAAAAGTAATAGCCTTCTAGAGAAAAAATCCATCTTTAACCACCGAAAATTTCAAAGCAATTGGTCCTGTAATCAAAGAGAAAAGTGACTTTTCAATAACGTGTCAAAGAACAAGAAAATAACTAAAACGATTCATAGGTCCACTATGTGTCCAATAACAATCCGGTAAAGATTGAATGACAAATTAGAACACCGTTTTATAAATAGCGGGAAAATGAGGAGTTCGAAATATAATTATTTTGAGTCAATTGACAAAACTGCCGTGATCTCGTTGCGGTGTTGACTATGTTTTAATATACTTAATAATAGTACGGAAACCAAGGGTTCGCTTCCAACTCTTTGAATAAGTTGCCACATATTTATTGTTGAAATAATAAAATAACGTTTCCAGAAAAATCGGGGGTTGATTTTTTCGTGAAAATTTACTCAAAGCAAGGTCGCGACCTAAGAAGTAAGAAGGAATAATCTTTGAGCGAAGTTCCCCCCAAAATGCCACTGAGACTATAACGATATATGGTGTAAAATATCGTGTTGGTACTGGTGAACACGAGGCTTGAAAAGTTATGAGGTAGCGGCTTCCACGCAATTAACCTTCTGCTAGGTACACTGATAGAAAACGAATGGGAGCTTTTGTGGCCAATCGAGTTTGCAGCTGAAAACTCTTCCGGGTAGTTGATTTTTTAAAGTTGAATAATTCCGTAATAATATATGAAAGATAAGCACAGCGAAGCATATTTCGTCGATGGGTATGATTTTGCCAAGGACCGCAAAAGTCTACGTTAACCTAAAGTCCTTTTAATCAATAAATTTCTATTAAATTATCGTCGAGTTTACGTGGATTATTTGGCAATAAACGGTTGTCTGGAATTTGATATTGTTCTCTAATAACGACAAGAAAACACCTCGTGACATATCATTAACCCTTACGTCAATTTACTCCGCTTCCACAGCTATTTGATGGGTAAAATATCGCACGGAAAGAGAGAGTTAAAAGGGTATTTTAATCGGGTATGTGTTGTTAAATAGTTTTCGGTATCCATGCATTTTATTTGCAATCAAATTTAAGTTATGATTGATCGCGATCGGTGAAGAGTTACTTTGCTTCAAATTAGAGAAATATGCTCTCTGTAGGGACTCTTCAGTTGCGCCAAATAATAAATATGAAGTCATCAAGACGTCACACATTTTCAACTTTTTCCATTTCAACGAAATCCTGATAAGTCCGCTACGTATGATTAACGGTTAAATATAAGTTGTACAAACACGATTGGGTGAGAAGTGTTTTGTGACGGAATTATTGGCCACATCGACTTCTTTCAATTCGTTGTTTGTTCTGGTGATATATGGCTTTTGTCTTTATAACTGTTTGTTGATCATAAATCTCTCCAGTTGAGTACGCTATGGTATTCGTTTATAATTTATAGACGCGGTCGCACAGGCTATTAATTAAAAGACAGCTAGCTTGGTGTTGTCACAGCACCATCGTCACGTGACATCCGAGTCTTGCTTCTTATTGGTGGTTAGTTGATGCGAAGGATTCATATTATCTAAACAACGGAAAATAAATATACTCAAACCATAAATGTTGCATGACTTCAGTACCAACTTCAGTATCTAATTTAAAATTTCCTCCAAGTACGATTCGTCTCTCGCTTTTGCACATATGCAGTACTGTATTCGCATTATTTTATAACACAGAACAGGCGCTGCATGAAACTGGTTCAAGGCAATTTTTGGGGTAGGCATATGTTATTATATTCGCTCGACATCAGACGCGATCGACTACTCGAGAGGTGGCGATCGACTGGTCGGATCGCGATCGACGTGTTGGCCACCCTGATCTAAAGTATATTTAATTAATTCTTATTGTACTAAAATAAATTTTTACTCCGTATGATTTTATAGCAGACTTGGGGATTTTCCAACGATTTTATCTTGTTTGAAGGGCGGAAATTTTGATTCATATTTGCCTGAAGTACTAATATTTTTAATATTGTTAATACTACCCTGGTAATGTGAGCAGTTGTACACCTAAGCAATTATGATAAGGGTTCAAATGAATAATACAATCAATTATTAGGGACCTTACACGATAAGGCATCATTGGCCATCGTCAACAAATATTTAGTATTATTGTTATGCTCAATTATCCGGTTAACCGCCGCGTGACGTTTGACGTAATAGTTTATATTTTCAGCTTGTTACGTCACAATGCTTATAAAGCAATTTCGCGTGTTCTTATTCCGGTATCGCTTATTAAAATTATTCACGAATCGAGATAGTTTCATGATTGCTCTGCTGCAAGAGATAGGCAACGTGGTTCGGGCGTGTGGAAGTATTTTAGAAAACCTGATCCCGTTGTTAAACGTCATTTATATGGCAAATTATCAGTGTTCGATGTGCGAATTTTACTTCGAGATATATATATCATATAAAGAAAAACGGCATCAACTGCGCACTTGTTGTAAGACATCGAATATCCGATTTTGCAATGAAATCGTGAACAATACATTTCGAAATCGACAGAAACTGATTCTGAATTCACCATTGTCAAATTTCCATAATCAGCAATCTTGGTACTTCCATTATTTTTCACAATTATTGAGTATTGTACGGTATGAAGATGATTTGTACCTGAGATTTTAGTTAACGGTTAAAATAAATCGTAACCGTTAATCATCTAAAATCGGTTAACCGGTTAACCATTCCCAGCCCTACTAGTGACATAATATTAACTCTTAACTCAATTTACAAATCATCTTTATAATGTACAATTTCTTCAAAAGTGATTACGTCATCGCAAATTTATCTCTGGTGGCGTTTAGTTCAAAAGAATATCACGAAAAGTATTGGTAAGGACCCGATGAATGTGAAAAATAATTGAAGTACCAAGATCGCTGATTATGAAAATTTGACAATGATAAACTCAGAATCAGTTTTCGGTCGAAATATATTGTTCACGATTTTATTGCAAAATCGTATATTCAATGTCATCGAATAAGTGCGCAGTTGATGCTGTTTTTCTTCATGATATTTCAGAGTAAAATTTGCACGTCAAACACTGAAAATTTGTCCCACAAATGACATTTTATAACGGATTCGGGTTTTACTAAAATACTTCCATATGTCCGAAGCACGCTGCATATCTCTTGCAGCAGAGCGATCATGAAACTTTCTACATAATTTTGAGCGATACCGGAATAAGATCATCCAAAATTGCTTTGCAACCATTGTTACGCAACAAGCTAAAATTATTAATTATTATGTGAAACGTCACGCTGCGGTTAAACGGTTAATTTTACCCGGTTAACGGTTAAAGTGTTTTTCCTGAAATTCCCAGCCTTAGTCATAACACGTTTTACGACCTCACATATTTTTAAATGCTTTCATAACAACGAAATCCTGGGGAGCCCGTCACATAGCTTGGGTCTTTAAATCTTATGAATGTTTGAGCATCATAAACCTTTCTAGTCGTCTAGTACGCTATGCTATTCGTTTATAATTTATAAGTCGCGGTCGCACAGGTCATTAATCACTCAGTACAATTTGCGCAAATATGAGTTTTCTTTACTTCTGAGTGAGTACCCCTAACTTTGTTGAAAAATGAGTCTCCCTTATTTCTGAGTGAGTTCCCGTAACTTTGCTTCAGAGATTTCTTTTAATTGAGTGCACATGTTAAACCATCATGATATTATGTATTCCAATGGATCAGGGCATTTCAGTAGTCGCGAGCCTCCTTTTTTTCTTAGTGAGCCAAATGTACCATCCTCATTCTATGCCGTTCCAGTAGATTTCAGGGGTGATGCCTAACTCTACTCGTGTCTTCCTTATTTCTGAGTGGTAGGCTCTTGAATGAGCCTCTTCCCGACGTTAGACGTTCAAGATTGAAACGCTAACTCACACATGATTATTGTTTATAATGGTTCAATTTAATAATTCACCCATGAAATTAGCAAGGTGTAACACTGAAGAAATATGTGACCACGGGCGCATAGCTTGGCCGAACCTTCTCCTTATATCTTGTTTCGCGCAGTCGTTGCTGCACGTTATGAAGTCGATATCATTTTTTAATATTCTAATGATTCAGATTTTTTTCTGGTTATTTCAATATTAACTGTGAATAATAAGGCTTTAATCAACCAATGATCAGTTTGTGCCTAAAATCTTTAGGTCACGATTATTTACATCTGGGCCATATGATGGGTATTTGGCTTGGAGCCGGTTCTTCAGCGTACGATATAGTTACGTCCAACGCTTAGAACTGAAAGTCCCGTAAACTTGAAAAAATTGAATTTCAATCGTATTTTCGAGATGGGGTTGCAAAGTATGACGTAGATTGTTCATTGCTCGCCGACGATTATTTAGAATTCGATGCGTATTGTTTGCTAATAATGATAAGGAGTCACCAGTGTTTGTTACTTGGTATTAACCCAACTTTAACCCTAGGCGCTGTTATTTTTAATTATCAATGCTGAGACAAGTGAAACATCGAGCGTAATGAGAGTGTTAAAGCTGCTTGATGTTTTTATTTATAACGCGATATTCACAGCGAAGAGTTATTATGCATCGGCGAAAACACTAAAAAACAAAACTAAATTTTGTTTTTTTTTGAGTCCAGACCCGGCTTATAACTCTGACCTAGTTATATTTAATATTTTTTATTTGTGCTGTTCTCCTACATACACTCTACAATCTTTATAAAATACATATTTCATTTTTTCAGGAATAATTTGCAGTAAATAAGACAATTCGTTGAATGGCTGAACAAGAGCGTCAACCTCCAGTTATTAATTTTCAACTTCCAGCTATCAATTTCCATTATCAGGAAGGAACGAGGTTTGCTGGAGATAAAGTTGGGTAAATATTGATTGACATTGTTTATATTAGAGAAAATATTTCATTTTGCCACATACGGCTCTGAATGCCGCGGTTGAGAATCATTGGTTTAAAGTGAAACATTCATTTTACTTCAAATAATCCGTTCATTTCAGTGGTAGCGCATAAGTTTTGAAATACTGGCAGTTATTAAGCTGTTTATGACTTATCTCATTCCTAAACCTGGAGTATACGTAACGTATTGATTTGAATATTTTTATGAATTTTACTTGAAAAAAAAAAAAGTGTATATAAAGTGTGTCTAATTACCTATCATTGAATATATGAAAACAATTTTTCATTTTATTTCCAGGCACAAGACGGATGTTCAGGCTGCAAAGATTCGACAGGTCGTCGTTCCAACACCAGGTATATTTTCAGCTCAAATATGCTTCCTCATCAATAGCAATAGGAGGTTGTTGAAATAAATTCAACTCATTTTCAGGTAACTCAGCAGCTACTCAGCCAGAAACACTACAACATGATTCGATTCCAACAAATGTTTTCACAGAATCAGATGAAGGGAAAGTAGAGAACTCACCAATGCTGTTTACACAAAGTATGTCGACGCTTTGATGTTTATTTGGTTCACGATTAACGTACGGCAATATATTCTTTTACATAAGGAACTGATTTCCGATGGCTTACGGCTCCAGGCTAAACCAGCTTCTTCTTTTGAAATAAAAGGGTCAATAGGTCGTTTGTATATACTAGCGCAGATATTTAGACATGTGAATACAATCAACATTTTTTATTTTGCATCCGGACCTACTGTGCGTTAGTGATTATGGAGTCAAAGTTCTGCTGTATAGCACGTATAGGTTTTAAATATTTATTGTGAGCCACAAAATCTTGGCTCACAATATATATTGACGACTGATTTTCACCAACCGATTCAACTTTTCTTTAGACACCGAACTTCCATCCTCATCATCTGACGTCACACAATCGCTTGGAAGTGTGAATTTGAGCGGCGGAATGATGGATTTCATCGCATTTGGTAGGTATTTGTGATTTTTTATATTTTGTCCACTTCAACATCGTGTATCCAATGAGATAATATATACGACAAATGCCGATATCATGTACGAAAAGACTTGCTGCCCGCTATTTAACACCGAAGTAATAAAACTCTGATTCCAGCGGGATAACCTGTTGGTTAACTGAACTTGTTTAAGTATCATGAGTGGAGATGTATCGGTATCGGCCATATCGTCCATTTTTTCGGTAACGGCATCGGCTAAATACAGATATTTCCTATATATTTAGATATTTAATCTGATCCACAATGTTTTCAAAAATAATTCAGAATATATACTAATGTTATTATTATTTGCTTGGAGGAATTGTGTTCGCGGTATTGGTCTCGTTAACTCTGAACCATGCTCATCCCAATCTCCGCGAGCAGAAACGGAAACAGGATTCTGGCCTGTTTTAACCATTTATCAGCCAAACTAGCTCAAATAATTTGGCTATTTTTTCCGGCAAATTTTTATATTCACATTTTCAATATTACATGGTGATTATGATGAAATATATCAATCCTGCGCACGCAACTCGATAGTAAGTAACCATTTATTCATTTTATCACTCATCGTATAGCCAAACTCATGAGTGATTGTTGGCGTCGATGCGAAATGCGTCTAAATGAATAAATGCATTTTGATCACAAACATCAGTCTGAAATATCTCTTTTTCAATCTGAAATAATGTGCACTGTGAATAATGCTCACAGACTATTGTTTTAAACCCGTCTGCCCACTTAATGTAACAAGAGAGATATGCTCAAATATATGGACACGTAGCGCCACCCAATGGCAATAATTTTGATGACGTCATAGCGAGAGAAAAAAGTAATAACCTTCTGAAGAAAAATTTTATCTTTAACCACTGAAAATTTCAAAGCATTTGGTCCAGTATTCGAAGAGAAAAGCGATTTTCTAATGATAATGACGAAAGAAAATAACAATAACAACAAAATTTTGAAACGATCGTTATGGCCACTAAACGTGTCCAATAATTATAAAGTATCGGCTTTTAATATATCGGCGTTTTTTCATTGGTATCGCTATAGGGCAGGCGACAAAACTGGTATCAGGTACATTTCGGTTTCAAACTGGCTGTCCATCACCTCACCTAGGGTTGAATGAGGTGAGTGGGAAACCGGGAAAATTCCAGGTACTTTAAAACATAAGTCCTTACATACCAGTGGCCGATTGTATAGAAATTTGGGCGCTCCGGAAGTGGGTGCTTCAAACAAATCCTGGTGTTCCCGAAGTATTCGTACCAAGATGACGCACAACCTGAACCATAACCTGGTACACATACTATGTTCAGATAGTGCGCCATCTTGGTAGGAAAGCTTCGGGAGCACCGAGATTTGTTTGAAGTTAAAGATGCCGTTCGAAAAATAGTTGCAAATAACAGAGCAAGCTGTTGACTCCAAAATCGCAAGCTTACTCCAAAATTTATTCAGTTTAAGGTTCTAATACAGTGTTTCCCAACCCGAGTCCGCGGTTTCAAATGAGTCCGCCGAGCGTTTAAATGAGTCCTCAACGAGCAACACCGTTTTAGAAAGTTATGTAGTAGTATATTTAATGTAGGCAACTGACCTTTTCAGTGTCGCGAAATTCACTGCGGCGCAAAAACGTTTTTACCAGACTTAAGTACCAGCCAAGTTCCAATTTACGTTAGTATTTACATAAAACATAAAAGGCAAGTTTATACACATAAAATTTATGTAGTAGTATATTTCATATAGGTCACTGAGCTTTTTAGTGTCGCAAAATTCTTGCAGGGCGGAAACGTTTTTACCAGACTTAAAAGGCAAGTTCATTCCCATAAAATTAATCGAGTTAATAATTAGCGAGTAGGGCTGATTAAAATATTCGAACAGCAAACGCGCCGAATCAAACATGAGTTTCACATCCTTTTAGTTGGTAATTTTGTCTGTCTGTTAGATGCACGCGATATCTCACGAAAGCAAGATTGAATCTGCTCCAAATTTTGCATGTGCATACCTCATGTATGTCGGACCAGAAGCCTATTGATTTTGGATGAATTATGTCGTATAATTAGCAAATTATTGATTAATTAGTGATGGCACACAAGGTGTCACTATGGAGTAAGAGCGCTGTTTTGGGGGATCCCCTAACTTTCGATCGATAAGTATTCGGTCTCTGACCGATATTCTCGTTTTTGATTTTATTGCTTCTTCACACACAGATCAGGTTTACAATTAACGCCTAAAGTCGATGACGTCATCAAATTGGTTAATGTTTACATTTCTGATTCCTCTCATATTCGTGCATTGATTTTACTCTCTTGTTGTGCTAAGTTGTATAAGTTCGATTCGAACTCGAATGATTCGATTGATGGGATTAGGGAATGCGCATTGAAATGTTACCGCACGATCAAGGCTATGGCTGATGAAGACGATAGAATGAAAGCGATTGCAACAGATGTTGGCTTGGGAATGATCACTGATATGTTGACAGAGTTGAGATCAGTATCAGGATCTGATAAGAATAATAGAGCGAATATGGAAGCGAGATGCTTGAATTATGTTGGTTGGAGTTACCATGTGGTTGGCAAATATAAGAAAGCGATCGAATTTTATAACGAAGGTGTAGGTTTGATGAAAAAAACGTTTGGTTTAAACGCTGGAAAAGATTATGTGTTTGGGAATCTATTAAGCAACATTGGCTCTGCGCATCATATTCTCAGAGATTATTCCAAGGCTGAATCGTTTTATTTGCAATCTCTGGATGCGTATGAAAAAGCTGAGAATTGGTCTAGTGATGGGAAGAAACAAGCTAGAATAGAAAAGACAACGAAACACTTGAAAAACACCCGGGAAAAAATGAAAAAGTGTTGATCTGAATGAACCTTGAACCCTGTAGTTGCGGACGCCTTCAATTCATGTTTTTTATGAAATTTATTCGGACCGATACAATTGATGTCGAAATAGTTTATTTGAATTCTCAAAAACGAATTTAAGTACGATATTACATCACTTAGATTTAGAACATTTCAAACACAAAAAAATTGCTGTAAATCACAAAATCCCCCGCATAAAATAAGATTTTCAAATTTAGAAAAACCAAATCTACAAAAAAATATCAAACTCCTCCAAATTCAAACATTTTCCTGCTTTTTTCTCTTCAAACTATTATCTCTTCAAATTATTATAGTAGATAGTACGCGATAATTGTTCTTAGTTTCAGTAGTTTTTGGTATTCCATTCTGTAGGTGAGAGATCATTTTCATTTATTTCCGGGTGCGCCATCATATTAGCTTCAGTAGCTCTTTTAGTGGTCGCCCATAAATTCGCTGGAAAATCAGCCTTCCTTGTTTCTGAGTCAGTGCGTGACCTTGCTTTATGAAAATTTCACAATAACAACTCCAAGCAATGATAATTGATTGCATTTTAATAATATGTAGAATGTATAATTATAAATAAGTGTTGATTTTGAGCACTGTATCTATTTTATCTGTTTGGAACCGAATCGCTAAATCTTTTATCACGCGATTGCTTTAAAATATTCGTGTTTTTTGTTTCCTTATATCTATGGATGAGACTCAATTTATTTTATCACTGTTGATTTCTAACAGTCCAAGAAGGATTCGACCCAAGATCTTCAACTTGTTATTAATAAACAAACAGGTTTACAGTCCCCATAATTAGACAATGGCTGGGGAATCCCCATAACTGTTTTGGTAACGCAGATTACATTCAGCCCCAGATTGCCGACGAACCAAAAATATTCCGGTTCCCAGGCATCGTTAGATAGTGGCCTTTTTCGGAGAGAAATACATAACCAAGTGGCATATACAAAGTAGTGGCCTGCCATCTTTAATTCATATGTAATCTTAAATATTTTTGTTTTCTGGAAAAATTTTGATTTCACTTAACGCTTAAAATCCTGTCTCTCGAAATATCTATATTTCAGTGTCCCGCCCCGGATAATTTGAGAATATCGGCTCCAATGAAAACATTTTTTGACTCACACGGCCCTGCCATATAACCCAAATACATTTTAAGCTCCATGCTAATACAAAGATATATTTTTAAATTATTTTTGTTTCTGTATATATTTGATCTGATAATGTCAGTCTTGTATATTGTTGTATGCTTGTAGATTTTGATTATCAGTAGTTTGCGTAGCAATTATGAGTTCATTTGAACTTTGATGATAGATAACGCTTCAGCAATTCTCGACTTTGCAACGTTACTCTCAAATTTAGATTTATGCACTTTTAAAAACACAAAAACTAACGGATATTTCATAATTATTTCTCATGTCATTTCCATCGGCTCATTCAAAGCATGAAATCTAATATTTGACAGGCGAAGTCTTGGTTTCGAACCTTCTTACAAACTATCCTGATTGTATTAATCGCTCCATTTGATATCGATGCCCAAGTACAAGCTTGCCTGTCATTGATCCTAATGTACTGGACAAATGACCCCAACGATTTTCATTGATTGTATTGTAATAAAATGAATTAAATTTACTGTTAGTTTACATTGATTCACGTTAGTTACTGATATTTTATTTTAATTCATTAAAGGTTTTTATGATTTTGGTTGATTTGATTTGGATTTTAAAGTCTGTAACTTTCGTTGTTCATTATTATGTCATTTTACATTAATTCATTGAGCGTTTTAATGATTTTTTGCAGCGATAGATGTAGCAATTGAATAAATATAATCGAGCCTATTAATCGAGTGGTTTCTTAGTGTGATAAACCTAATACAGAAAGAAACAAAACTTGTATACTAGGCTTTCATTAGCTCAAACGTCGACTAAGAGTCTTAAACCAACACAACCAATGAATGACTTTCAAATCAAAACACTTCTTAGTTTGTCGGAATTTGTCAGAAACAACCTTGATTGAGGTACCTCGCCCTTTCCACATATTTCCCACCCTGGTCTAGATAGAGGTAAACGCGCTAGATTTCGCTGTGCTGACACAGCACAAGCAGGTTACATACTGCAATTCGATTTCTACGTCTTAGTTTGTCGAGAACAATTTGAAGAACCCCACCATCCAATATATCATTACCCGGATTGTGAACAACGTAGTGCAATGGCAAAGCGGTTAAAAACTTGGCTGTGTTAGCATCGCAGGCTACATACTCAGCTCAGATTTAAACCTAGGCTTACCACACCACCCAGGGTGTGGTGAACTGTAAGCAATACTGGATTTTATTAGATTCCGGTTCTTAATTAATAAAAATATTAGGTTTTCATATATTGTTAGATACCAGTCACCGCTTATATAGATCCTTGTTCGAAGCGAACGAATCCTGTTAGTCTTTTTACACCAGATCTGTGTAAAACTCTCACGGAATAAAATTGATTTCAGTACAATAAAAATTGATTTGAAACTTACATACTATCACAATGCGAGAAAAAGTAGTATAGAATGGATGAGGAAGAAGTTGATCGTGGCACGAATGACTATTTCGATTCCAGTGACAGTATGGTTTCCAAAACCGATCAACCCTGTGTGCCATACGTCTGCGAAATCATAAGATTTACACTGTCGAAAAGGGCGTTTTTGATCTCCCGCGGCTCCCGAGCCTCCTAAAACAGGTTGTATGGTGTTTTCTGTTGTATTCTTATAATTTTATACTGCCGTTTTTCGATCTAGATACTAGAATATTTGAGAGCACAGAATCATTTTCATATGATATTTAGCATCGCATCATCGCCGATGATTACATATAATAAATTTATGGAGAATAAACACAGGCGTAAAGTATTTCCGGCCTACATATTACGCTGTCAAAAACAATCGGCGATTTTAACAAAATGTAATCGCGCGCGTTATTAGCGACTTTTCTATTCTCCCAAATATTTCAGAATCTGACCCATAAGACATCCCCACCTGACTGCGCCACTGAATTATATATAAGGCTTGGCAACATCACACAATACCTCACCAGATAATATCGCGTCTGTCTCGACAAAGCATATGATTAATGAAATCCAGTACTCACAATCTCCATTTTATTTCTAGTTTCCAGCTTTTGATACAGTCGTTCATGCTTGGCATATATAAATTCAAGTATAATTAATCTATAGATATAGCTTGGCCATACATGGCACTCTCACAAACTATACATCACGCACTGTGGTAAATGTCGTAAACTTAATCGCAATTCGCGAAATTAAATTTAACTACTCTGCTAAAACGAGATAATTGATAGTTAGGGCCAAGCATGGCCAGATGGCTCTATGTATGCACGTCCTACAAGCTTGGCAAAATCAAAAATTAACATTGAAAACACATTTACGTAGAAATTACAGTTGAAGTTTTGATTCAATTAAAAATTTACCGATTTGGACAACTCAATTTATTGTGGATTTAAGCTTGTTCACGAGAACGTGTAAGATATTGGTTCATTTAGCTTCCTTTGGTTGACAGCTGTACGTGTTTTAACTCAAAATTATTCTAATCATACGCGAACGTTTGAATAAGAAGTAAGCCAAAGTGATAAAACGCGATAATCAGACGACCTAGAGCAGAGGTGGGCACGGTTTTTGGATCAGGGGCCAAAAATTTGGCCCACCTAGACTGGCGAGCCATATAAAAATGACGTAAAGAGTTACATTTTATAAACATCACAGTGTTACAAAAGCAACCGTGGAAAACAATAAACCTCGTGCCAAAACTAAATTTAACCGCAATCTCAACAAATTCCTTGAGCTATTTTTAACTGAAGCATCTAAATTTGGTTTCAGTTTGGTTGTGGCAGCATCAGGTGGGCCAGATTGAATTACCCAGCGGGCGGTACTTTGCCCATGTCTGACCTAGAGGCTGCAAAGACAGTACAGGTCCATTCCCTCGGGATGGGATACCAGAACCAAGGTATAAGTGACCACTCGTCAGGCGAGGGGAATGGGCTGCTAGAACAATTAACAACTCGACATGCGTGCAGTAAAATTCGGATTTTGTTTGTCTTATAAGCCATGCTTTGGAACTGTTCATTGTATTCGTAAATAAATACGACTTCAAAACATGTATATGGAACTGTGCATATACAGCGTCAAAAAAACATCAGTTCAGCCTGTCAACATCTAGAAATATTTTTATTAAACCCTAGAAACGCAAATATTAAATTGATAAGTAAGTAGAAATAATACTAGCCTATCACACTCTAATTATAAGCTAATTACTGTACACCACTATAACTATGTACAAACCAGACCGTCAAATACATTCGCGATAACCAAGACATGTACCGGCATTTCCGGTGCTTTGAATTGCCAATGAATCGCCATGAATATTTAACCCGCCTTGCTGCAAGCCGCTTTCTTGTGGAGTCTCGTACCGGGATCTGTGGCACCCCGCCTGCAACATTAAATGTAAATCCCAGCCATGTTTCTGACAATCCTACTGTAAATAATCTTTACTGTTGTACATGACGACTCGCTACGACCTTAGTTCCAGAAAAACAATAATCGGAGTAGATACCGTTGGTTACAATCGTGTCAAGTTCTGTATTCAACAGGTAGCATTTTTGTTTAGCGCTGGGAACACGCTTGCCACCGAATTTCTGGTTACCCTGCATGTCATCGCGAATTCGAAGCCTTGGGTTAGAGTTAGCCCGTCTCTGTCAATTATGTGCGGGATTGTTGATATCAGTCTCCGTTCACGTAATCGCTGGTGGCTTGCAGCTTTCTTTACCATGAAGTCCGCGAATCTTGACTGGACTTGAGACATATCGTGGTTCTCATTATGGACTAGTACAACAAACAGGACGAGGGCCATGGTTCGCTGCACGATTAGGCCGTTCTGTCATTTTCCTTTCATTATAAGAGTCCAATACCTGTCTAAAGCGCTTTGACCACACGTCGAATTTTTAATGCCTAACTGCCTATCATAAACGATTTAACGGGAAATAGCTGTATAAATAAAAAAAAATATCTCGGGACCGTTTAGGTCCATATCTGAAAATTCACAATAGCAGCAAAAATTCCAGTGAAAATTAATTTAATTTGTTTGTTATTGACACTCATGATCCACTTTTTTGTCGCTGGGAAGTAGAGTCCTCAACCTAAAAAGACAGCCTTTGAAGTCGACCGTTGTTTTCGTCAGATAGAGATCTTTCCCGGTATGACATCATAAGAAACGTCATTACCAATTGTGACGATTAGAATGACAAAAACGTACTCAGAATAAATATAGCATGAGTGTATTCGTCTTCACAGACGATTTGCCCGCTGTCGATGAGAGAGATATATATGATTTGAGAAATATCGTTATCGATTGTCAAATATGACGAAATATAAAAACTTTAAAGCTGTCGTTCTCACCTTTATTCTCTTTTTTCCCGTTCTCAGCGTCAAAGGAAATCCAGGCCCACAGAACATTTCATAAAAAAATCGAGTAATATGAAAATAGCGAATTATTCCAATTATTATTATTATTTTTAGTTCTTTCACGAGTTCGTGGACTAGCCAAGTGACTTCCATACTCTTTCTACCTAAAACATACAAAAGAATATTTGGATATCTCATAGATGTGATAACAGAGAAACAGTGGCTTATCTGTATCCTGGGATACAGTAGAGATGTACCGATGTATCGGTATCGGGTATCGGTATCGGCAATATCGGCCATTTTTTTGGTATCGGCCATGTATCGGTATCGGTTAGATTAATGCCGATATTGCCGATATATTTACCTTTTTGATATGATCCAGAATGTTTTAAAAGATAAGTTGGAATACTACTTTTTAATTTATTTTTGTCTGGAGAGATCGTGAGCTATGAGCCATACATGCCCCCCCCCCCCCCCCCCCCCCGAGAGAATAGGATTCACGTGTTTTTAGCTATTTATCAGCTAAACTAGCTCAACTAATTTGGCTATTTTTGCTGTCAAATTTTTATATTGACATTTTTAATATTACATAGTTTTTATGAAGAAATATATCAACACAGCACATAACAAAAAGCAACTAGGCGCCCAGTTTTAAATCATACAGTGGAATTGGGGTCCTTCCTTATTTACGGCACATGGACTTTTGGCACGGGTATAAATTCTGACTGTTTGTCGTCAAGTACGAGTGTCATTTAGTCCGTCGACATCGATAAACTAAATTCCGACACAATTATCCCACTACACAGGTATTGATTTTAATTCTGCTTAACTACACGATTTCTTTATAGATATATTGACTTGACCGCCTAGCACTAGACTGTCTCAAAATATATGATAGCAATTGTAAAATATTATAGATAGTGAAGTAAAAAAACATCCTCAACGGTTATCGGTGGGCCTTCTTTTTGTCGGTGCTGATTGATATTCTTTCATGTTGGCTTTGACTTATTGCGTCGACGATTACGATTAGCCACTAAATTAAATATTTGTAAAATGCTTTTAATTTGAACGTAGGACGGCGGCGCTAGAATGTGTGGGTGATATTCGATATTCTTTTAAACACGAATAACGATATTCGAAGCTCGCGATATTAACATTAAATTCAAATTGGACATCCCGGCTTATGAGTTTTCTAATTGAACACCGAGATTACTAGCGTTACTGTACAATGTATCTTAATCAGTTACAGCATATGGATACCAAACATTAATTTCATATTATGTGATATATATATCTTTTTTTTCGATCTGAAATAATGTGTACTATGAACAACGCTTAAAGACCATTGTTTTAACCCGTCTGCCCTACACAGCATATCTAATTAAGTAATAATTACATAGTATTGGTATCGGAATATCGGTAATATCGGCCTTTTTGTAGTATCGGCCTATCGGTATCGGCGTTTTTAGCTGGTATCGGATCGGTATCGGTATCGGCGACAAAAGTGGTATCGGTACATCTCTAGGATACAGCAGTAATGACCTTCGGATAGTGACGCGAAAAGCTTTAATCGTATAATGTTTTAATAAATTTATTTAAAATTTTAACTCGTACTTTTACTTAAATAATAACATATTTGAGCGCTGTTTCGCTTAGGAGGCAATACGTTTGTACGTTTGGTAAGGTCCCAAATATAAAGCAGGCGTTCCGGTCCACTGTTTTTTTATTGTTAAGTAAAGTCATAAATCATTTGTTGTTTGCGAATTCAGAAGTTTGCTAATAATTAAACATTCTAAAATATAAACGATGACGCCTTGTATGTTTAACCCTTACAGTTCCAAGCATTTGGCTGTTTACCTTTGCTTATGTGTGATTGTGACACTCACTGGCAACGAGTTAAACAAAGTATTTTATTGCAGCCCGGAGTCTTGATGGCAAAGTCATTGTTATAGATCCAGAGTTGAAGCTGTTAATTAGAGATCGGAAAGTCAAGTTGTAAGCCCACTGCGTTTCGAAAAAAGTGAACATTGGCGATATGGCAATGGTTTCGATAATTTAAAATATAATATCGCCTAAGTGCAGACTTGTCTGAGGTTGTTAGGAAAATAGTTTAAACTGCGAATCCACATCATCACCTAAATGTAGATGAGAAATTAATGGTTCTGTGCAAACGAAGTTTAGTATGTAGAATGTAGATTTTCGGGTATAACTACTGATAAAATGTACGTTTGCGAGAAGGCATAGGTTTGTGTGAGCTAGAGAGAGACCTCATGCTATTCTACTAGAATTTGAATATTTTGCTATAGCGTGGTAGACCTTGCGGCTTTCGTATACCAGCTGGGTGTGGTTACTACAGCATTGTCTCGTGACATCAGAGTCTCATTAGTGTTAACGACGAGCTCGATTGATTTTATTAAAATAATTGGAGCCTTGCTAACACAATTTTTAATCAGATAAAACGATAAAGCACAATTTGATGAACGTTTTTCCTCGAGACTCCTTTTCAGTTGCTTAAAATTAGGCATTTTTGATATACCTAATTTGGAACGCATTAAACAGTTATGAGGTAGCGGACCACACCCAAAATGTAGCTGGTGGGTAAGAGTTTACCAATGCTCGCAAAAGCCTACGTTTCCATCGAATCAGTAAATTTCCATCAAATTATCGTCTAGTTGACGTGGATTATTTGACAATAAACGATTGTGTGGAGTTTGATATTGTTTGCTAATAACGACAAAAAAACACCTCGTGACGTATTATTAACCCTTAAGTCAATTTATATTCCGCTTCCAGAGATATTTAATGAGTAAAATATCGCACGAAAAGAGAGAGTTAAAATGGTATTTTAATCGGGTATTTGTTGTTGAATAGTTTTCGGTATCGATGTATTTTTATTATTTTTAATTAAATTTACGCTATGTTTGACGCGATCGACGAAGAGTTACTATGCCTCAGATTAGATAAATATGTTCCTACGATTGTCTGGAGTTTGATATTGTTCGCTAACAACGCCAAAAAAACACCTCGTGACATATCAGCAACACTTGATCCACATGCGCAGGGGTTCCATGCTTTTTATTTCCAATTAAACTTACGTTATGTTTGACGGCGATCAGTGAAGAGTTACTTTGCTTCGGATTAGACAAATATGCTTTCTGTATATTTATCGCAAATTTAAACTATCGTATGACCTTCCTGCGACTGAAAATGGGCATTAATATGAAGTCGCGTATTTCTGTTAATTTGACGTTTTATTACAACTTTGAGTTATTTTTCAAATCAAGTTGATGTCAAATATAACCGCTTGTGAAGTCAATTTTTTTTTATCATTATGCATATCGCCACAACACTCCTTAGCCAATAAATATTACGTCACATAGAGACCCCCCCTCCTCTGAGCAAAATAATTAATAGTATGGAGTTATTTTATGACGCCACATATTTTTTAGATGCTTCTATTTCAACGAAATCCTGGGGAGGGCGTCACGTATGATTAACCCGTAAATTTTAGTTAAACAGACACGATGGTAAAATAAGTGTTTTATGACAAAGATATTGACCACGTCGACTTCTTTCAATTCGTTGTTTGCTGACGATACATTGCTTGGGTCTTTAAATCTTATGAATGTTTTTGTTGATCATAAATCTTTCAAGTTGTCTAGTACTCGTTTATAATTTATAAGTCGCACAGGTAATTAATCATAAACTAAGTACAATATGCGCAATTTAGTTGGCCTAAACGGCAACCTGTGGTTCCGTTGCCGCATTCGGCTCTTTGCTTCGAAGCCCTGGCTTATGTGAATCAAAATTATTACAGCATTTTTTTTTGTTGGAAAATTGGGATTCAATGAAAGGGGAGGCATAAAGCTAAATACTACTCAATAATGACACATCGCAGCGGAAAAAGTTATTTTCATTTCGTCATACACTGTATTAGTGCACCATTCGTACTCATTTGGCTTTTTCTCAGTAAGAACTAGGTTATTTCATCCTAAGTAGTTTTCCCAGAGTTTTATTACTCAGCACTGCCGCTACCGACCGTAACCATTCCAACTATTGCTAAGTTTTGTTGAATATTTTGTGAAATCCCCCGCTAACGCTCAAAATAAAAGAATTAGTAAATATCCAGTTAAGGTTTGGGCTAGGAATGCAGATTGCGCTGAAAATTCAAATTCCCAAACCCTAACCCTGATTGGATAATTACTAGTATTCCGGCCTGCGCTTCGTTCCAGAAGCATTCAATTTTACGCTCTCGTATCTCAAGATCACAGAATTACTCAAACATGTTTGATGCATCATGAAAGGTAGTCATGTGACTGTTTACACCAGGGTGGTACAAGGTTGTCGGCCTCGCGGGCCACACTATTATTTTTGTATTGTTCGCGAACCACAATACTACCAAGAATAAGTAAATAGTGCAATACAAATCAAATACTTTTTGTCCGAACACATTGACCATTATTTGTCATTCATCAAGCTAAAACTTGCAAAAACAACAACAAAACTCACTAAGACGTGCAAAATTTTTTACTTTATCCACATTTAGTGTAAGATTTCAAACTTTCCACAACGGATGAAATGACATAAGAACAAATTTCCTTTTCAGATTGTCACCGACATAACGTACAGACATATTAGGCAAGCATGGGGTGTTTTCTTTCCCATATTCAGTCAAAAGTCATCTGAATTGGTCCGCTTTCTTTTCATACTAATGTTTAAAAACTTACAAATAACAAAAAATAAAATGCCAGTTAATAATCCAGACTAGCCTATCACAATATTCAACTTCGCTAGTTGCCTCAGCTAGCCACAACACTAGTCAATTCAGTGAAATTAGTGATGTAACAATATGTCAAAATATTTTTCTGGCTATTTTTATGTCGAAACAACACTGATTGCGATTTTTTGTTTGCTCTCGCGCAAATGCGACGCGGGCCACAGATATTGAAGCGGCGGGCCACTTATGGCCCGCGGGCCTGGGTTTGGACCATCCCGGTTTACACCATCAGGCTAGGATTATAGGATTCGCATATTTATCCCGGGGGAGAGGAAAGCGTCAATACTCACTTTTTTTGATATTTACACAAATATTTGTGTAAAACCGAACCATCTTCCGAGAGAATTTATTTTTATTTACCATTACAGTATTCATTTTACGTATCTGGTGTCTCAAATGTGATATGATTATCAGTGTTAAAATTTAATCGACACTCGGCGACACTCGACTTTCTTGCTGAGAACGTGATCACACGCTATTTCTTAATTGCTATCTTACGCATCTTCGCGACACTAGTTATGTGATCCATTCGCGTATTGCGTAATCAGTACGTCGTGGTTATACGTAGGTATAACCAGGGATTCCATCGATCTGAAACCAAAAATAAGGACGACTGGAAAAATTTCTGCATTGTGAGCAGAAATAGCTGGCTTCCCTATGCTCTCCAGGTTAATGTCACAATTACAGACGTCACAGTGTGCGAAGCACTCACCCTTCAAGCTTTGTTTAACTTTGAATTCTTTCCTGTACTCATCACGAAAAACGTTCTTAAATTTGCTAATTTTTAAATGTAGGCTAAAATACACCACGACAAAACCCAAGGATCGCCACACTAACAATGTTTTATGCCTTTCTGTGCCTTGCTTCTTTGTGTTCCAAATTGGATTGTGTTGCTTTTATGATGCCACGATAAAGCTTTGGCGATAAAACAAACAACACAAAGCTTCCTTTATGAAGTCCAAATAAGACAAAATAATGACACGCAAGCCAAAAATAAGGACGCAAGCCAAAAATAAGGACAAATTGTAGAAATAAGAACGGTATGGAATCCCTGGGTATAACAGTGAACGCAGTGTATTTTTCCCGTATCTTCATCGTGTAGGACGTAATTATCCGTGTGAACTAAAGCGTACGACCTAAAACACTGTAAATCGCCAAAGCCACGTTGTACTCGGCCACAATACATACCATGGTCACTGATGTTGTACCAAGTGCCAGTCATTATTAAAAAACTGCTCAAATTTAACGAATTCCCAAGACCGCACAAATATACAAATCAGATTTAATCTCATTCGGACAGTACAGCACATATTTTGTGTCCACAGATTGCCGTAGTAATTTAGAGGAGTAAATAACCTTATTTTAGAAGAGTAAATAAATTTTATCGGAAAGTCGAGTGCTGAGCGAGTTAAACATTTGAACGAATATGACAAGACATTTTAAATGCTCGTATCGGCCATTGATTGGATATTTTGCGCAACAAAAAAATCGTTATCCGCTGACAAAGTAGGCTTTTTTAACGAGAGGCGACTATTTTAGAAGCCGAATTCAATAGGAATTTCCGATTTCAAATCCACCCTTCAAAACATCCAGGCCGCGACCCTGTATTTGGGGTCTGTCTTAGTGAAACATCGCATGTTGTCGGCTTTAAGCTTAAGGTACTTGTCTTCTTATGGGAATATTTACCTCGTTTTGCGGAAACCTACTGTGTCTTATTTCAATTTTATTTTTCAAAAAATAACACTAGAGACGTTCACAGAAATTTTAATCTTGAACCAACAACGACCGTGTTCTATGTAAATTTCCATTAATTTAACGCATATATGCATAATTTGTGTTTCAAAATATCTTAAATCTAAATAAGTGAAAAAGAAATTCGTGAAATGGCTGAACGAGAGCCCCAACCTCCTGTTATTCAAGTTCAACTCCCAGCTATCACTGTCCATTATCAGGACGTAACAAAGTTCGCTGGAGACAAAGTTTGGTAAGTATTGATTGACATGGTTTAATGAAAATATTTCACTTTGATCCAAACAGGACGTAAATCTCAGATGTGGGCCTCTGGCCGCATTATTTGAATCAATAATACAAACATTCCACTCTCACTTGACCTTTATTCATTCTCATGTATAACAACATCTATAAATTTCTTTATTCCCCGAATTATTTTTGAAGTTAGCTATAGAGGGCATCATTACAAGGAACTCGCCCCAGGCAGCAGTAAAGTTTGGCACACCCCTGGTTGTAGGAATCGGTTTCGAAAATCTTTCACCCAATTCTTAAACCTGGGATAGCCAACAATGACATATGAATTATTGACTTTATCGGGGTAATTATAGTGAAATCGCTTCAAAAAAGTGTGTAAATGTGTCCAATCAACTATCACCAGATATATGGAACAGACTTTTATTTTATTTTCAGGTTGAAGACGGATGTTAAGGCTGCAAAGATTCGTCAGGTCGTCGTTCCAACAACAGGTATGCCCTCAACCTAAATATTTTCCCTCTCTTGTCAGTAGTAATAGGAGTTTGTTGAAAAATATTCAACTCATTATCAGGTCACCCAGAAGCTACTCAGTCTGACACGTCGCAACATGACTCGATCGAAACAAATGTTTTCAAAGAATCAGAAGAAGAAAAAGTAGAGAAGTCATCACAAAGTATGTCAACGTTTTGATTATTTACTTGGTTCTTTTGTAAAACAATAGACTATCGCATGAAGAATTGGCCTAAGATACTTACGACTTCGACGGTCAAAATGAAACGGTCAATATGCCGTTTGTATACACCAGCGTGAGGTTTAAATATGTGAATATAATCAACCCTTTTTGATATGCCATTCGGGCCTACTGTGTGTTAGTGTTTAGAGTAAAAGTTCTACCAAGTACCAAGTAAAAGTTTTTATGTATTTTATAGTGAACCACGAAGCCTCTGCCCACAATACAGGGTGTTAAAAAAGTACCGAAAATTTTTTCGTCATTGCATCAAACCATGTTACGTATAGCGATTCCAATTAAATTCTTAACATAAAATGCCAATTCAACACGCTCAGTATTAGAATATCGTTTTAAAATTCTCGTTACCATAGATTTCATACGCGTTCGATTCACTTTGAAGTCTCCCAGTTGTGCATATCAAAGAAAGGATTGATTGGGTGAGAAATTACCACTCATTTGGAAATATCAGCATCAGCCTCACAGTGATGAGAACCCACTTTATGCTTCCACAGTTACGAGACTTATTCGTAAATTCGAGGCAAGTGGGCGTGTTGCTGATAGTGTTCGAACATGCGCAGGACAGGTCCAACGCCTTAACCACTCGGCTATCACAGCTGACGATTGTGGCGTGCTTCTCCCTCTCTCTCTTGCTTCATATTTCTAGGACGAGAGAGATGAAACACACAAACGAATAATTTAATTCATATTTCAAATCAGTTCAATGCGATTTATAAAATAAATGAAACTATTAAAGGTTAAATTTAGTGGAATTTTTTACCTTTCGAAGATTAAATTTTGCGTTACTTTTTAACACCCTGTATAGAGTTGCACGGGTCACGTGACTTTGTTTACTGGACGGCAAAAAAACAAAAACGTCCAGCTGGCTCCTGTCAGGTTGGCTGTACGTATAGTATAAACAACGAAATGGATCTTCAGTTATATTCCACTGTTTTCAAAAGATGCGGAACGTCACGCAATGTGGATATCATCTATTGGCAGGACTGCTTGGCGTCAGTAGCATGGACTTGATGGTGGGGAATGTCGTAACCGACCAGCGGTCGTGTAAACCACCCTCAGTGGGAGGAGAGCTGCAATCCTCTCGCACATAACTATCCCCGCATGTGATTGAAACCTGTGAAACTACCAGGGTGATCAGAGATGCGGTGGCGAGCGTATTCCTAGATGGCGAATTCAATTGAATTCTGGTTCTTTTTTGCATGAGCACTGGCGTTGAACTTTAGTTATCTATTCAACTTTTCACACTCACTGATAGATTACCTGCTAACTAAGGAAACAATAATCAATCAATCAAATCGTTTTTTTATTAGCCGTCCAGGCAATACCTTATGGCAATTGATGATTAATTTTTTACACAAGTCAAGTCTGCAAGTAGGCCTACCAATAACAGTAGTTTGTCATCTGCTTTCCATTGAAATGAGGAAGATTATGAATATTTAAAGAAATTGATAACGGCACATTATCACTCACCATCAACGAAGTGCTGTCCGCAAACAGTAAAACACAAGCGAGATGACTTCTGGACTTGACACACTGGACTAGATGATATCCACATTGCGCGACGTTCCGGATCTTTTGAAAACAGTGTAATATAACTGAAGACCCATTTCGTTGTCTATAGTATACTGTACGTACAGCCAACGGAACAATACAAAATAACCATTCTCAACAGCCAAACAAAACGGAAACGTATAATCCAACTTGCAACTGACAGGAGCCAAGTGGAAGTTTTTTTTTTTTTTTGCCGTCCAGTAAACAAAGTCACGTGACCCGTGCAAGTCTTCTATATCTTGAAGCCTGTTTTTTACCGACCGATTCAACTTGTTTCAGACACCGAGCCTACAACGCCATCATCATCGTCTGACGTCACAGGACAGATTGCAAGTATGAATTTGAGTGACGGAATGATGAATTTCATCGCATTTGGTAGGTATTTGTGCTTTCTACATTTTTGCCAATCGAACATCGGGTATACAATGATATACTACAGGGAGTCAAAAGTTGCGAGTTTGAAGGGACGCAAATAATTTTGAGAAAGCTTTCGGGCTACAGTCCGGAAAACCTAAACGTGATCAAAATACCGCGAGTTCAAATATATTAATGAATGATGTTTTGTCGTTCTAATTAGTCTGTTGGTATGTTGCATGTGTGACATTTGCTGATAGTTGAGGCCCGCACTCAGCAACGGATTGCATCCATAGAAATTTGGGGACCTATTACGGCAGCGTGATTTAGTGAGTGTGTTATTGCAACTGCCTGTTCATGAAATTATCCCTTTTTCATGATTGTGTTTAAACATCAATTGTAATATCACGTGATGTGAGTCACGTCTGTATTACCGGATCAGGTACCGCAGTCGAACATTTCCCATAAATAACGCCTCCAAATCATATGCGTTAACTTACCAGCACCTGAATCGGGGCACAGGGACTGCCATAGCTATTCCATGCCCTGTGGTAATGATCTATTCCTCTCCATCAAATTTCAGCGTGAATTGAAATACCAAGTGATCCGAATCACTTCTCCATTACCAGGGCAAAATAATAATAAAATATCGATTTCCCGATAATCATATGCGGTACGGTAACTTACCAGTACCTGTAACGCCTGATATTCGTTCGTGGAACGGTTCTTCCTTGGCATAGAAAAACTCAATGCATTTTTTCTTATCAAAATAAACAAATAAGGTAGGCTACCAAATTTATATCGATAATAAATAAAGCACAACCGATGTTAGCAAAACGATATAATTTGCCGACGTTTTGAATTTCTATTCAAAAAAACTTCCTCAGGGCATGATATGGTAAGCACAATATTTTATATATATATATATAAGGAAAAAGAAAGAAAAAATTATCACGGCGAACAAAATCTAAAAGCGCGCAAATATGACAATAGACAATGTGAACTAGCGCAAGTTCAAACATATATGGCGACTATAGTTGAACAATTACTCATACACGGGCGGGAACAAGGTAGTACGGTAAAAAGTGCTTAAATGTCAAGGATTTTCGAATACAGAAAATCCCTGCAACAAATCCTCAAGTTTTCAGATATTGCGCATCCACGAAATCCTATTTTTTCAGAGATAATTCGCATTTTCGTGCAACACAGATTGTGTCGAACAATTTTGTCTTTTTAGATATGGTAACCCTAATCTAAAACCTCCCAAAATATTTCCAGAGAATTTGCGTCATCTCATGGAAAATAACAAGTTCCTTGAAGCTGTGGATCTGATTGAAGAATTTTTGCCGTCGCCATGTCAACAGTTAATGATGTCAGAATGCTACTTTCAACTTGGAAGGGAAAGAAACGCATTGAGGTGCGTTGAAGCGTTACAGACAATGATGACGTCATCGCCGAGACCAATGGTCGGTGACGTCACAAAATTAGTTGATATTTATATTTCTGATTCATCTTATATTCGTGCATTGATTTTACTCTCTTGTTGTGCTAAGTTGTATAAGTTCGATTCGAACCCGATTATCTCGGTTGTTGGTATTATGCATTGCTCATTTTATTGCTACCATGTGATCAAGGCTCTGGCTCAGGAAGGCGATAGAATGAAAGGGATTGCAACGGATGTTGGCTTGGAAATGATCACTGATATGTTGAAAGAGTTGAGATCAGTATCGGGTGCTGATAAGGATGATAAGGCGAATATGGAAGCAGTTGGCTTAAATTATGTAGGTGCAAGTTATGATGCGGTTGGCAAATATAAGAAAGCTTTCGAATGTTATAACGAAGGTGTAGGTTTGATGAAAAAAACGTTTGGTTTGGAGGCTGCAAAATATAATGTGTTTGGGGATCTATTAAGCAACATTGGTACTGCGCATGCTTATCTCGGTGATTATCCCATGGCTGAATCGTTTTATTTGCAATCTCTGGATGTGTATGAAAAAGCTGAGAATTGGTCTAGTTATGAGGTGAAACATGAAAATATAAAAATGTCCAAAAAAAACTTGAGAAATACTCAGGAAAAATATAAAAAATAGATTTTCCGAATAAACCTTGTAGTTGGGGACGCTATAATTCAATGTTTATCATGAAATTTATTTGAACTTTGTACAATTGATGCCGATTTGTACAATTAATGAACTATTATAAGTTTCTTAATTTAAATTAGAGGATTAGAACTACAGACCTTGATAGGTAGAGTAGACATAGAAAATAGGTAGGTAGAGTAGATCTGACCTTGCTTCAAGCAGATTTCACAATAACAATTTTTAGCCATGAGGATTGCATTTCTATAATAGGAGAATTTGTAATTATAAATAAGTGTTGATTTTTAGCACTGTATTTATTTCATCTGCACTGAAGTGTGTCCCTCCTTGATTTATATTTCGCAATTGCTTTAATATATATTTTTCTCTTATATCAATAGATGAGACTTAATTTATTCCATCAGTGTTGATTTCAAACCAAGATCTTTAATTCAATATAAATAAACAAACATATTTACAGTCCCCATGATTGAACAATGAATGTAAAAACCCATCCCGTACCTGTGTTTGCATCGCAGTTCACACTTCTACAATTCAAAGCCAATTGGCTACCTGTATAGGGCCTTGTTCGGAGAGAAATACATGACCAAGTGTCTTATAAAAAATGAAGTCCGTTTCCCTTTTTAATCTATGTAATCCTGAACAATTTAAAATTTTGTAGAAAATTTTGACTTTAGTTTCCGCCTTTACCCTTTGAACTCCGAAGAATCTAAATTTCGGTCCCGGAAATGCGACACCAATGAGAGTTTGCCGAACTCAAACATCCCAACTATAAACTGTGTATTTTATCCCAAAGGCATCAGGGATCCCTTTGCTACTATAGAGATATTTCCAAATGTATTTTTGTTGTTATTTTACCCGATTAATTTCAGTGTTTTACATTGTTAACATGTATTCTTGCTTCTAATATAAAGTAGATTTGGCTTATTTGTAGTTTATGTAGCAATTATGTATTCATTTTGAACCCTGATGATAGATAACGCTCCAGTGATTCTCGATTTGCAGAATTATTCTCAAGTTCTTTGATTTATGTACCCTAAAAAAACACACAAATTAACCAATATTTCATAGTTATTTCTCATGTTATTTTCATCGACTCAAAGCATGAAATCTGACATTTGACAGGCAAGGTCATGGTTTCAAACCTTCTTACAAATTATACTGATTGTATTAAACGCTCCATTTGATATCTATGCCCAAGTACAAGCTTGCCTGTCATTGATCCTAATCTACCTGACAAATCACTGACAAGGCATGCCCGACATTTTTATGGATATTGATCGTATAGTAATGCATCAAGTTTACTGTTATTTCACTTTAATTCAAGTAATTTTACTTTAATTCATTTTGTGTTTTAATGGTTTTTGCAGCAATGGATGTAGTGATTGAAAAAATATAATCGTACCCACTGATCGATTGGTTTCTTAGTTCGTTGGAATTTGTCAGAAACAATCTTGAATAAAGATCCTCGCCCTCCCACATATTCATCCGGATTGGGTGCAATGGCCTAGCGGTTAAAGCGTTAGTTAGACTTGGTTGCGTTGACATTGCAGTTACATACTCAGGTTTATATCCCATGCCCACTAAATCGCACAGGGTGTAATAAAATGTAAGCAATGTCGAACTGGAACGATTCTGGTTCTTGAAACATATATTTATAGACATCAGCGGCTGCTCATTAGGGCCGTGTTCGAAGCGAACGAATTACATGAGTCATTTTATATCAGATCGATCCAAAACTCCTGCGAAATGAAATTAATTTTCGTACAATAAATAATTGATTTGAACCTGTCGGCAGTGTAGAATGGATAAAGAGGTTCATCGCAGGTACAACTGTTTCGATTCCGAGGTGAGGTTTCTGAAATCAATGAGGTCCGCGAAATTATACACTGTTGACAAAAGCATTTTCAATCTTTAGCGGCTCTCGGGCCTCCTAAAACTAAACTTATGGTGTTTTCCGTTTTATTTGCCGAATTTTATATTGCTTTTCGATCTAGATTCCAGAACATATGAGTCGCAGATTCACAGACTCCTTTTTTTATACGTTATTCAGCATCTCATCGACGTTGATTATATTATAAATTTATGGAGAATAATTAACACCGTATGGTGTTAACGACCTACCGGTACATAGCGGGTCACGCTGTCAAAAACAATCGGCGATTTTAACAAAATGCAATGGCATGCGTTATCAGCGACTTTTCTATTCTTCCAAATATTTCAAAATCTGATACATAAGACATCCCCACCTGACTGCGACACTGAATTAAAACATTACACAATACCTCATCAGATGAACAATCAGATAGATATCTTGTATGACCCTACAAAGCATAAAAATTCAAATAATGAAATCCAGTACTCACAATCTTCATTTTATTTCCAGTTTCCTGCTCTTGATACAGTCGTTCATGCTGGGCATATAAATAAATCCAAGTATAATCTATAGATATGAGCTTGCCATACATGGCAGCCTGTAAAAACATACCTTACGTACTGTAGTAGTAAATGTAAACTTTGAATGTAAAATTAAAACAAGCACATTGATAGTTATGACCATGCATGGACAGTAGGGCTCAATACAAGCGCAAAAAAAACACAGGATAGACAAGAGTAGAGGTGGACGAGGTTTTCGGGCAGGGGGCCAAATTTATTTTACCTAAAACATCAAAATTTGGTCGTGGCAGCATCAGGCGGGCCAGATTAAATTACTCAACGGGCCGGATTTGGCCTGCGGACCGTAGTTTGCCCATGTCAGGACAAGACACTAACTGCCCATCGCACTCTAAGATGACAATTTTAAACTAATATTATTTAAAAATTGCCTGATGCTCTTATGGCGCAAAAAACTATCAGTCTCGCATAAAACTCAATTTTGTGGAATATAGGTAAATGGTCAGTGTGGTGATGTAGAAGCGTCCTTATCGCCGTTAAGTTCTGCACAGTTACCATTGGCATTTCTGTCGGAAAATTAGATGCAAATCCTAGCGAGTTGGATAATTTTGCCGACTTCCCTATAAGTAGGCTTTTCTTATCTAAGTAATATTTTGCCACCGCTACAATAGCTCCGAAATATTAACTATCCTAGCATAGCATTCCTGTTTGCCCTGATGAATAATTTTGACTTGAGCCTAAAAATTTCAACAAAATAAAACTGAAAACAAGTTAGCGCTAATTGCTACCAAACAAATCCTATATTTTTCGCCAAATTGATCCATTGCCAATTCGTATTTATGAACATAATAGTTTTGGGAAAGCCGAATAAATTACGTCAGTTTTTTTTTATACAAAATGGAACATTTCCAATTTCCCAAGCAATTTAGGTATATAAATATAAGTTTATTTCGACTCCATAATCGATAATCGCATAACAAGCAATAAATGATTAATAAAAACAGATAGAAACTGATTATGTAACAAAATATATAAATACAGTATACGATAGAAACACTTAATAACAAATATTTGACAAACAAGTTAAATTTACAAACTTGTTTCCATATTTCCGATTTCATTTACATTAATGTTCATTGTTCTGAAATGGAGAACCACATATTCCGATATCGTATATATTTTCGGCTCGCGGTGTGATGCATCGAGAAAAGTGAGATTATTACTGGACGGAAGGATTGCTGGACTCGCTATGTGGGAAATTAAAAGTTGAAATTACGTTTTCGAGAAAATATACATGCCATGACGCTTATAAGCTATTACCAGAAAGTAAGTGACAAGCCAAACTTCATTTAATGTATTTTCTATGAGCTCTTCAGTGATTCCTCCCATCTATGACTAAGTAATCTTTCGAAAATGTAAACATTTTACTTGGCCATGCATGGCGGGTTGAGTGATAAAATCGTGAACGAGAGTAGATCGTAAAATCAATTGTGAATTTCGATGTTACAGCGCATACTGCCTCGTTTGCGAATTGTTGCGCCTATCATCATCAGAAATGATTACATTCGTTATATTTCGAACATTTTTGCACTAATAATTGGGACGTGACATTATCAAAATCGTCGAGTGAAATGGTGAATTTGCAAATTCCGTAAGTAAAATTGTGAATCACTCGGAAACGAAGCTATAATGGTTGCCAGGATATTGTTTTTTTAAAAGAACGTTGAAACTTGAAAAATCAATTATAATAAGTGTCTGACCCACTTTTAGGCACAAAAGCACTCGAGTGCAAAAATTTAGCATTAGGTCGCATATGTATAATAAAATATCATTTAAGAAGTGCTGTTTATCAACGTCATCTCATCTTTTGACCACGTAGAAATTGCCTTTATTGTCGAATCATTTAATCATATTTTAAATCAACATTCAGGATTGATGCAATCGCTTTGCGAGGTTTGTCTTTCTAATACGAAAACCATAGAAAAGCATAAAAAAGTTAATTATTGCCATAATAAATATTTGCATCTCGGTATCGAAAATATTAGCGCTCGCTTAAAATTCGGACGATAAATTTACAAAAGTTGATAAATAAGTAAGATCAAAACCAACGCACAAAATAGAAGTAAAATTAAATTGGGTTTCGAAATCAATCCTTAATACCTATAGCAAATGTTGCCGACGTAAACGCACGGGTATGCCCGAAATATAAAACTTCGACGTCCGCCAACCCGTAAAATAAATCCTTGCGAAAATAAAACGCTTCGTTGCCGATTTTTCGATGTTGTATTTGATTTTCAAAGAGAGTATCGGCCGACAAAAAAATATTCGTTATTCGTTAAAAATATTTGAATAATTCAACTCGATTTTGGACACCCCCAGGGCCCGCCCCACGAGTAAGACGTCTTATCTCTTTCCTCTGTGGGATGATTTAAAAAAATGATCTAAAATTAAAAAACTATATGCCAAATTTCCTACCTAGCTATTAACCTATCAGACGTTATATGGAAATAAGAAAAAAGATGATGACAGCATAGATAATCCGAGTCTTGTCATCACATAACCCGTGATAAGCTCAATCATATGGCGAACCACGGCCTCTCGTCCGATTCCAACCCATGTCGGGTATGGGATTAGTTAGCCAGTTATTTGTTTTTAGACACATGGACTTAGTGGTGTAGGTAGCCATAACTGACCAGCGGTTACGTGAACCACCTTACGGCGACGATGGGTCCAGCTATCCACCCACACATAACTATCCCCGCATGGGATTCGAACCTGCAAACCCACGCAGGATAATCAGAGATACGGCGACGAGAGTATTCCTAAAGTCCACCCGGGATGAACAGGACATCCAATACTGTCCTACAGGTTACGGTTTCAGCCTAGCCCTAGTCCATCGCGGCTTCGGGACTATTTTTATTTACTGCAACTGAATTAGAACTTTTCAGAAAAATATAAAATGATCATTGAGTTATTTATTTTAACCTAAATCTCGGAAATACAGGTAAAAACTGACAAATACCTAGCAAAACCACGAAGACGAGCCCATGCTAGTAAACATGCCGTACCTGGCTAATCCGTCTTGGTGGAAAGGTTGTCTGAGTGGTCGCTAAAATTTTATTTGTTGCGTCATCATAGACATATTGTTGATTGGCCAATGTAACAGAAGTCGATTTGTTTCTCATTTGTTTCCATCATTTGTTTCCATCATTTGTTTCTCTTCTCGTCATAAGAAAATGAAAAATACGAAATAATTCCGAATCGTCCAGATGTTACTAATGTATTCCTGTCACTTCATACTTTCTCTGGGTGCCGCAGCAGAGCCGGGCACATCGGAAACAACAAATGCCAATTTCGTAATCTTTATGCAGATTCTGGCAACGAAATAATAACGGATTATTGGACACGAAATGGACATAACGATCGTTTCAAAATTTTGTTGTTATTGTTATTTGTCTCCGTCTCCATTTTTGAAAAATCGCTTTTCTCTTCGAATACTGGATCAATTGCTTTGAAATTTTCAGTGGTTGAAGATAAAATTTTTCTCCAGAAGGCAATTACTTTTTTTTTCGCTATGACGTCATCAAAATTATTGCCATTGGGTGGCGCTACGTGTCCATATATTTGAGCATAGCTCTCTTGTTTATTTTATGATTGTTTTCCTAGTTATATACTTTTGGATATATTTTATTATATTATCCTATTAAAAACAAATGAATTTACTGACTGAGATACCGTACCGTACCGGTACATCTGTACATGGGGATTTCGTTTAGCTGTTAAGGGAGTGCCTGTACGGTACCGGTACCGGTAACACTGCTGTGAGTGTGGGCCATAGAAAGACGGTACCGGTACGGTACCGTACGTACCGGTACCGCAGCAGGTTAAATTCGTGAGTATTCGTACCGGTACCGGTACCGTACTGGTACAGAAATAGGAACACCAAGAAGTGAATGCTATTTCTGAATTTACAGATTTTATGCAGCAAAACATATGAGCAATTTAAAATAGAAAATGCAGAGCATTTCATGGGAATGTTAACAATACGAATACCCACAGCAGGTTTGTGTCCTGTTGGCAGATTGGGGATAAATACCGGTATGTCTGTACCGTACCGTATGTGGAAGATCGCAAACAAAACATACCGGTACCCGACATGTACCGGTACCAGCAGACCGGTGCCGTTAGCCTGAACTGATATGATTGAAACGTCTTACGGTACCGGTATCTGCTTCCTCCTCTCTCAGAGATAAATATGGAAATTCTGTCCTAATAGACTAATTACTATCAGTCATGTCAGGGGAGGTGCGCGAGACTAACTCTCAATCCTTTTTCAATGCCTTTGCGCTAGTGGATCCATATGCGTGTAATGCAAGGATGCAATAGCAGGAATAAAAATACCACACGATGCAGTTCAAGAGTCCTGTTGCACACTGACACAAATATATTTCTGTAACGTTTCGTTGTCGCATTGTTGTAATCTGCTTGTCTGATGAAGTCTGATTTTGGTCAGACGAAACGTTACAGAATTATATTTGTCTTTGTGTGCAGCAGGACTCTTGAATTGCATGCTATTAATTATTGTTAGTTATATTTAGGTGTTCTAAAGACTGTTAATTCGAATTTGTGTTGAACGCAAAATGACTCTCCCACTCCCTGGCGTCGGAGTTTTTGGGACTGGATTATCAGCGAAAGCGTTTATCATCATGCTACGGTCTGCTGGATTCAGCATCGAAGCATTATGGGGCCGAACAGAAGACGAGGCCGCTGAATTAGCGGAAAGAATGCAGATCCCGTTTTTCACGAATCGTATCGATGAACTTTTACTTCACCAAAGAGTCGACTTGGTCTGTATCAACAGTCCGCCATTTCTTCACTCACAAATTGCCGTTAAAACTCTCGGAATCGGCAAAAATGTTTTATGTGAACGACCAGCTGGGTTGGGATATTCAGACACTGCAAGAATGATTAATGCTGCACGTTACTACCCTTCCCTCATGTCCTTATTAGGGTACAATTTGCGTTTTTTACCAACATTTCAAAAAATGAGGCGTTTAATTTCAGAGCGCTTTCTTGGGGATATTTTAGTGTTCGAAGTCTGCGTACATTGTGGAATTATCTTTAATGAGAACTACAGCTGGTCAAATGATGAACGCATGGGTGGGGGGATGCTGGCCGCATTCGGAAGTCATTTTCTTGACGTATTAAGTTTCGTATCTGGACAGCGAGCAACAAAAGTCCACGGATTTCTGACAACATTTCAAAAAAAGAACTCAAAAATTAATGGTTTTCGTGAGATAACCAGTGATGATTTCTGCACTTTTCAAATGAAAATGGACAAAAACGCGTATTGTACCTGCGTTTTAAACAATAACATTCCTGGCAAATTTTGCTACGAGGTTTTAGCTATCGGTACAGAAGGTCGTCTCTCTGCAAAGGATGGTTTTTTATACGGGCGGAAAACCTCTGACGCTAATAACAAGGAGGTGCTTTTGGATGAGGATGCCATTGAACTGCCCTCGGAAGTGGATGAATTCCTTCCCCCAGAAATGAAAGATCAGCATCCAACACCTCTATTAAAGGTTGGTATCACAGGTTAAAAATTTCTGTTTTAAATCATATATGCACTATAATACAGGATGTCCATAAAGTCCCTCAATTTTGTTTTGAAGTCAGTTCTCAATGTATCTATACCAGGTTTGTTGTTTTCTAATCAGTAATTGTTCAAGTATTTTTACTTCATTTAACACATAAACAAAAACAATATATGGCATCGATAAAGCCTTTTTGCAATTTTATGACTTCATGGATATCCTATATTAGACCCTTGTTCAGAGCGAATAGCCTGTAAAAAGCTTCGTATCAAAAAGCTATGGTCTAGCTTTCGTTTCAGAATGTGTTAAAAATGCCCCGTTGAGTTGGATAAAATGGCAACATGATCTTTTAATTCAATGGTTCCCAAAGTTGAATGACCGGGAGGCCAAAATTAGAAGCGGAAGAATATTTGCGGGAGCGCAAGGGACCTATATTAAATGCTTGGGAACCACTGTTTTGAATGTATGTATACATACATCAGCTGGGTTTTGTTTTGTCATTTTTTTTTGTGGTATTATTTTTTGTGGTATGTTGTATCATTACACTGTGCTTATGTGCTCTTAAAATCTTTTGAAGTCCCATTGGTGTCAATGATGAGCCCAAGTTGGGTTCACGAGTATGCTAAATTTATTACTTTTAAAAAATAAAATTAGTTAAGACTAACCTAATTCTGTTCGTTTGTTTATTGTGCTGCGCTTAGTTTAGGTAATATGATTTCATGGACTTTCAACTACCTATATAAAGAGTTTATTTTGTATGTTGTTTTATTTTGCAATGGTACTTTAGTAGGCATTCTCACATGGATTGGACAACACTAAGCATTACCATGGTATTGGTCATTTACTCAAGGGTATGATTGAGTTATTGTGAAAATAGGCTGCACAGTTATGTATTAAACACACATGATTGTATTTCACTATACAACACCACAGTATTCAGCCATTAATTTTATTCTGGAATTTAGTTTAGCTGTTTGAAAAACAGGCAGTATCTACTGTGTATCGCGGCGAATAAGTTTGCTTGGCAAATAAATTGAGGATCGTTTTTGAGCCTAAAAAAGTTTTATTTTGCTTATAGCCCCCCCCCCCCAATAAGACGGGGAAGAAAAATCGAAACTCTACTTCACTGTTTGTCAATTAAGTAACAACGTGCGCTATATTTTTATCGATTCTGTTGATGCATTTTTTTCTCAGTTACGCGCCAATGCCCTCTCTCTTTGATATGCTGTCTTTCTATTAAAATTTAATTTTGTTCAACGTGACTTGCGATCGATATAATCTAAAATGACATGCCAATCTGCGGACATATTACGTAAGATAAACTGCCCGATCATATTTAGTTTTGATACATATTTTTGCGAATTCGTTATCGCTGTTATAAGAATATCAAGATTTGCTAAAAAAAACCTGAAATTTAATTAAGGACAAAAAAAAAACATTTTAATCACCTCAAAACCCCTACGAAACGCTTCTGAAACAGCCGTAGATTGATAGGGAGGAGCATACCGATATCTGTGACAAAAATGTCGGTTGTCTGAGTAAAATTTAAAATAAAGGCTTGTCAAAATAATCTCAAGCCAAACCAAAGTCTGATAAGATAATTATTGCTGTGTTGGTTTTTTCTTCGTTTTAGTATTGCCTATCCACTTTCTTTGAGTTGTTTGCGAGGTGGGGGTCATAAGAATTGAACACAAGATGTGTAAACTGCGACACCAACACCGTCATGTTCAGTTATTTATAACAAAGGATCCCAAACCACGGGCCAATTACAGCCCGCATAGCGATTTAATATAGCTCATCAAACTTGAGCAGTTCAACACTTAATGTTGTTTTTCTCTTTGTGTTTTTGATACCACCAATTGTTACGTCATTATCACAGTTTGAGCATGTGTTTATTTGTAACAATCCAGTTTGGTATCTTAAAAGTATAGGGCCTCCCCTCTCCTGGATATCCTCCAGCTTTCAATTTTGGCTCGCGATAATTTCACTTTGGGAAGTATTGATCAATATGATCTGTTTATCAGATGTTAGTTAGGTTATTGCCTCACCTTTGATTTTCTCTTTTTTAGTCTTTGTGCCCGCAACTAGCTGTTATGGGCATCTCCATGTATATGTTAAAATTGAATTATATATAGTAAATATATTGCATTGAGCACAGTAGTAGAAAATTATTCGATTTTGGTCGTAAATTCACTTATTTCATTTCTTCTTGCAGGGAATGCTAAAGTTCACAGAAGCTCTTCGAGACTCGTTCTGTAAGTTTGAAGATCGCAGAAAATGGGATCACGACATCCTCCAATCAGCATCCACGTTTGAAGACGCTCTCTACGTTCAAACAGTTCTGGATTCGATCAGAAAATCAAGCAAAAGCTGTGATTGGGAACAGGTAATTCAGTTATTGTTGTAAATGTCCGAAATTACTTTATAGAAGTCCGAAATAATTTTAGATGCTCGAAATTACTTTTTAGACCAGGGTGGTCCAAACCCAGGCATGCGGGCCACATGTGGCTCGCAGCGTTATTATCTGTGGCCCGCATGTCGCCTTTGCTGAAAGGTAATCAAAAAATCGCATATATGGTGTTGTTTCGTCATAAAAATAATAGATAATCTTTTCGACATTCTGTTACATCCCTAATGTCACTGAATTGACTAGTGTCACGGCTAGCTGAAGCAACTAGCGAAGTTGATATGAGTGTGATTGGGTAGTTCAAATTGTTCACTGGCTTTCTATCTATTTGGTTGCGAATATATCCGAACAGTTATAAATACCTAAATATGATAACTAAATATTAATGTTATGACCTTTGTATATAATTTGTTCCGGTGATGTGTTGCAGCCAGCCTAAACAGTATTACAAAAAATGCTTCTAATATTTCAGAAAAATTAGAAATTACTCTCCTGTACCTTACATTTGGTGAAATATGGTAATCAATCATTCAGCAGTTATGGAAAATAGAATCTAAAACAGCATTTTGCTATCATGTGAGCAATGAGCATTTCCAAATTTCGAGGGATTTTGCTTTGAGAACCCCATCGATGTTCGAGAGACTTACATTTGCGGGATCTATTTCTCCGTAATGAAGAGTTTGAAATCTTACATTAAATGTAGCAAAACGTTTGCATGTTTCAGTGATTTTTCTGTCTTATTTTGTATGATTTAGCTTGATAAATGACAAACACTGATCAATCGTTTGCACAATAAAAGTGTTTGTTGTTTACATATTTTTGACGCTATTGTGGCCCGCGAACAATACAAAAATCATTTTGTGGCCCGCGAAGGCGACAACCTTGGACCACCCTGTTTTAGACGTTCAAAATTACTTTATAAACGTCCGAAACAATTTTTAGATTCCCTAAATTACTTTTTACTTTCAGAGCTCTTCAGGCACTTTTTCCTTACCGATACAAGTCCAACTTTAACAATTTATTTGTACTCAAAGCAAACAAAATCTGTCAATTGACCGATCATTTATTGATCCAACTATATCAAATTATTTTTCCAAGTGGACCATGAAAATCCCTCAATCGAGACATTTCTCTTGTTTCAGGTACCATTGTACGATTCATCCAACATCAGCTGATTTCTGCATAGCAAGGAGAAAGTCTCTGGAACAAATATTTATCAATTTCATAATAAGCAGTAACGGATAAGCATAATCATGCAGTAATTAAATATTATGGAGTATGACTTTATATCAGTGTTTTGGGCTGAGCTGATTTATTGTTTATGCTAAAATATCTAAAGTTTCAGGGCACTTCAGAAGTTTGTGTACCGATATGGAGGTAACCTATTTTACATCAAGTTGTGTGAAGGGACCGAAACCTATGGGCGGGGGTATACTCACTTGGCTAACACAGACAGCCCCCGAATTCGTAATAGAACTAAAATGAGGAAAATTATGGCTTAACCCTAACCTGGTACACATACGACAAAAGTACCCTTTTTAGTAATATGCTCACCTACCACCCATTGGGACACCTATTTTCAATTTTTTAACGGCGGTTATACACGATCTTTGGTCGTAACATGGCTTTTTACAAGCTGTCGCTGGTATCACACGACATGGAAGGGAGCTACTATAATTTGAAAAAATTGAAATCTTCTCGGTTCTGCAATATTTCATCCTTGGTGGGTAGGGGGACATTGATGTCGGTTATTTGTTCTATATTCATGAACTTGATAGTGGAGGATTTCGCAACCACAGCATAAACCATTTTTCGGCTGTGAGCAGTCCAACAATCTTCTCGCACATAATTATCCCCGGCAGGAACTTGCAAACTGGGGTCATAGGTGCGAATTGCACAAATACTCGGAAACCAGGCTGACAAAGCTTTGGTCCTGAATTCTTGATTTTGGGCTACTGTGAATATTATGATGAGTCAACTTTTGCTGATTTTAATAAGGTCAAAATTTGACTCAATTTTTCAGGGTTCTCTAAATTCAATTCCCAATCTTGTTTCATATGATTCACACTTTTGATCCCAACATTACTCTAGGCCAGTGGTTCCTAACTTCTCATATCTTGTGACACCCTTCTTTGTTACTTTGATTGGTGGATTCCAAATCCCATTATGTTCTAACAATTCATGCCTAACAAAGGGAAAAAACCCTGTGATATAACCTCATCCAGCAATGAAACTTAAGAAAAACAATGAGTTTTCTTGTAAAATTGGATTTGCGGCTGACATGGTGGCCCTCTCTAACTGCTCTGTGGCCCCTTTGGTGAACTTCGGGCCCACGTCCTGGAACCACTGCCCCTGACAAGTCCCTAATAGACATTGAGCTACTGTTTTCGGAATATTCTTAATGCGGGCCTATTTGTTACACTCTAGCTGAGTGACTATCTAATCTACCAGCAATGTGGAGTCTAAAGCAATGGTCTGACAACTAAGCCACTGCACACTTGCCTTCATTCAACAGTATGCTCAATGTTTTTCAAAAATACTTTTAACCCCATCCGCAGAGTAACTACGACCTGACAATTTTTCATTAACTTTCTCAAATTTTTAACAAATAAAAAATTTGTTGTTTTATGTAGAGGCTACAAACGATTATTTTTTACACTTTTCCATTGTAGATGTGAAATATATACTGCAGTAATAGTTTTTTTTTTACATAAATTAGTGATTTTGCAGTTTTGCAATGAAATTGTATTTATTTTGCATGTAAATTTTGATTATTTAAAATGTATATCCTTTTTGAGAATGCTACGATATTGTGTATGGAACCACAAGTTCTTGTTTACTTTCTACTTCGATAAGTAGCAGTTGCCACAAGGATAATTGAACTAGATTGTAAGAAAGTCAAGAGCAAGAATAGTATAATCTCTCTCCATGAAATAGCAAGTATAGGGAGGCCCCAAAAACACAACTCATAAATTTTTTAATTACTCCTACAAAAATGAAGAAAATTCACTTCTCATGTATAAGATTGTCAGACAACGTGAAGGACATCGCAGACATAAGCATGCTTGAGTTACTCAGAATGGCACAAAACCGGAAACAATGGCGGCGATTCGTGAAGAGTGCCACGGCTGGTCAGTGATGACCATCCCGTCAGAGAGAGAGAGTATAAGATTGTACCCAAAAGTTTCGGTAATCTCGACACTTTGCACAAAAGTTACGTTTTAGAATATGTTTTGAACGGCCTCCGGCGCGTTCGTTGTTCAAAAATGTTAATCACTCGTGTGCACTCTATATTCGTGAGATTACAGTCAACATCAGCGATTCCCTTTTAGATTCTTCGCCTTTGCCTTGTTTCATATTTGCGAATGAATTTAATCTATTCAACATCAGGGGACTATGATATTGTGTATCGAACTGCAAGTCTTTTTTCCTCGTCTACTTAGGAGCCAAGAGAATGCGTAGACGTCACTGTATCAGGATTTTAGATCATAGTATCAATCTTCTTCCATGAAATATATCAATTTGGTTCAATTTTATGTCATTTTATACAAATTAACAGAATTGCAGAGTCTAGACAACTGTTATGCTGAATGAAACAAAATAATAAAAACCTATAGCAGAAATAATTAATCGAGTGATTCTAATTAAATTAATGATTTTGCATAACTTTTATAATAGGTGTATTACCTTGTATTGCTTACTTACAACTGCCCTATTCTACTGAAGTAGCATATTCATGATAAATAGCAGGCATTTATGGCATGTTTCTTCCACTCCTTTTTGACTATGCCTATGTGTAAGTGGATCTATATGTACTGGCAATCATTTGGCTACATCTGTATATAGGTTATTTACATATCTGGCATCACACTAACTGGCTAACTAATCCCATACCGGTAACCAGAGGCAGTGGTACGCTGTATGATTCTTAGCGGCTTTCCTCTCCCCTGGGATAAATATATGTAAATCCTATTCTTTTACTACCTCTCGATAACCAGCCACTTATGCTTAAGAAGCCACTTTTTTAAATGAAGGGTGAAACTTCTTTTCTGTGTTGCCATACAGATTCTATACACCCTATCAGATACAACGCTCAAATATTGGGCCATTTCATTCACAGAAGCAGCTAAGGTCACTTGAACTTTGCTGCGACTCATTTTGTTGCCTCTCCATGCTAATTCTACCCAATGATTTCAGCTGACTACATTTATTGTATAACCTGATTATCTGTTTTCTATGCATTTAATATGAACAAATATATGATTCGTAGAGAATGTATCGGATTCGTTTTTAATTTGGATGTCAACCTATCTCGTTAAGAGTTCCCTTTTTAAAAGATTGGTAGATTCATCAATGATTTGGAAAATAAGGTATTCGTATTACACATATAGACATGCATGCAATGGGAAGCTTTTAAAACTTGGGTACGCATATTAATTATATCAGGGTAGTTCAAACCCTGGCATGCGGGCCGCATGTGGCTGTTGTTGTTTTTTGCTTGTACTCGAAATCCAATCTTGGACAGACTTGGTGGTTTTTTTGACGATTAATTGAACATTCTCAACGATACGAAATAACCGATGATCATGTGACCTCGTTAATTAGAGTTGGTACTGTTAATGCAAAATCATTTCAGCCTGTATTCTTCTTTCCTTATCAAAACTTTGTTCAAAAATGTTTGGATAGTTGTTCATAAAAAGTTATGATTTTTTGTAATAAATACAGTAAATTGCAATGATAGCGAAATGCAAAATTTAATATGTAAATGGCATTTGAAATTTGAGAAAATATGAAAACTTCATTCGGCTGTTTAATTGCATCACAATATATGTCACAAACTACACATATCTAAAAATATGCTTCAAGTATACTCTAATCAAAAACTGTTTGCGACCCTTTGCACAATTCCCAAAATGCAATACGGCCCTCGAAAACTCACCGAGTTTGACACCCCTGCAATAGAATAGACAAAGGAAAAATCAGTGGGAACCTATTTTCTTGCCCACAACAACTCTATACCACAGTGTCAGATGGGCTTTTGAATAATATCTGTCACGAAAGAATATAATATGATTCAGCATTTCCAAACCTGCTTCTTCCTTAAAATAAAAAACGCCACCCATGCAACAAACAATAGGCTGATTAGAACGGTAAACTATCATTATTTAATATATTTAAAGTAAATAACTCGCAGTGTTTTGATCACTTTTGGGTTTTTCCCGACTGCGGCCCGCGAGACCTCAAAAGTTTTTGCAGCCTCGCAACCTTGGACCACCCTGAATTGTATAAAATAATAATATTGCATTTGCCTTATCGACGTAGCAACTGTGATTGTTACGTTATAATCTTATTGGATTGTTATGTTACGATGTATTTGTGAACAAGACGTCTATCTTCCGCGGCGGTGTGGCTCAACGGGCTAAGCGTTAGGAATACGCTCGCCACCGCACCTCTAACCACTCTGCGTGGGTTCGCAGGTTCGAATCCCATGCAGGGATGGTTATGTGCGAGAGGATTGCTGGACTCCTCGCCGTCGTTGGGTGGTTCACGTAACCGCTGGTCGGTTACGGCTTCCTCCACCACCAAGTCCATGCTTCCGAAAACAAACAATACAGTAAATCTAATCCCATACCCGACTTGGAATGGTAACCGGACGAGAGGCCGTGGTTCGCCATATGAATAAGCCGTCCTATCGGCTTTCCTCTCCCCCGGGATAAATATGTAAATCCTATCCTATCCTATATTGACTTGCTCGCTTGGTTGGCGGTGGTGTGGCTCAACGGGCTAAGCGTTAGGAATACGCTCGCCACCGCACCTCTAATTACTCTGCGTGGGTTCGCAGGTTCGAATCCCGAGCAGGGATGGTTATGTGCGAGAGGATTGCTGGACTCCTCGCCGTCGTTGGGTGGTTCACGTAACCGCTGGTCGGTTACGGCTTCCTCTACCACCAAGTCCATGCTTCCGAAAACAAACAATATAGCTAATCCCATACCCGACTTGGAATGGTAACCGGACGAGAGGCCGTGGTTCGCCATATGGATAAGCCGTCTTATCGGCTTTCCTCTCCCCCGGGATAAATATATAAATCCTATCCTTAACAAATCGCGGCAGCTCTTGCCATGGTGTTATAGCGCTTTTCAGTAATCAGTATTAACGGTATATTCACAAATTAATGTACCAGAATTTAATTGATCATGTGGAATTATATCTACTTAAAACCCTAACCCTAACCCCAAATCCATCAAAACTGTATCCATAAGAAAAACGTTCCAACTTACCCAATATTTGTCACCATAAGGGACAACCCTGTCTTTAAGGCCCACTTGCCGTGGTTACGGCAGGAATATTTTACCTGTCATTGGTTTTCAATTTGGTGCCGCAGTAACGGCAGCTCGTCATTGGTTTGTGACAGCTAAAAAGTCAGTCGCCATAGGTTTGGCCGCAGCAGCCATGGAAATATCGCAATGGTTTTGCGGCAGCTGCAGACGCCCCAAAATACTTAAAACTGCACTTGCTTGGTTGGGCCAACATTAGCAAAGGTTTGGACGAGTTTTCGCTATTCAATCATCGGTGTAAAAGCCATCAAAATAATTTTGCCAGTTGCATTTTTATGACTCTATGTCTATGAACACGAATTCTCATCTCTCTCACTGAAATTTAAAGCAAAAAAGGGAGCGACTTCTTGGAATTGACGTCGCAATGCCGGTGTGCTTGACAACGACGGACACACACTCGTTTCAATCTTATTTGTTTCTCTTAACAGGCACTCCCATTGCATTAACATAAATCTAACTTTATTTTTCATAAGTGTGTCGCAAAATATTAATTATTTGCTTAGTGAGGAGCAAGGAAAAAAGTTTCAGAACCACCTTGAGGCCTGGACTTGAGAGGATAAAACTGGAGTGTCATTGCTGGTCTTCAGATTTAGAATGTACTGCTTGCGCGTATGTGCATATTTCAAGTGACCATGAATACTTATTGTTAGTGTGTAAAGGTGCCATCTATCCATTGCCGAGTGGGTTCCTAAAATTTAAATGTCGAACAGATGGTCAAATATTATTATGTATTCAGCAGTTGAATCACAATCACTGAATTGCTGCAACTGCAGATGATGGTTGCAAACCTCATTAGTATCTGCGACCCCCTCTGTCTCAAAAGTTTGTGCAGCAATGTTAGCTTTCATTTTTTGTTCTCTCCAGTGGATGTGTCACGTTTCAATTCGTTTGTCAATCGAAGACCTCCCTTAACTTTGCAGCTTTTCTAATGCCCTTATGTATTCCCAAGATAGGTCTGAGTGGCCATTGTGATTTTTTAGAATACCGAAGTCTGAAGAAGTGTTGCGAATAACCTTCAACATATGACAAACATCAATATCAATTGATTATTTAAAATGTATATCCTTTTTGAGAATGCTACGATATTGTGTATGGAACCACAAGTTCTCGTTTACTTTCTACTTCGATAAGTAGCAGTTGCCACAAGGATAATTGAACTAGATTGTAAGAAAGTCAAGAGCAAGAATAGTATAATCTCTCTCCATGAAATAGCAAGTATAGGGAGGCCCCAAAAAACACAACTCATAAATTTTTTAATTACTCCTACAAAAATGAAGAAAATTCACTTCTCATGTATAAGATTGTACCCAAAAGTCTGAAGAAGTGTTGCGAATAACCTTCAACATATGACAAACATCAATATCTATGTAGGTTTTCTGATCTTGATTCAAAGGGATTTTAAAAAAGGGCATGTTTGTTAGACTTAAAAATGCTTCTATAGATGACAGCATAGCGGAATGACAAGAAGGCCCATTACGTGTAACGGTGTAATAAATGTTATTAATACTCCAGTCTCTGATAATTTTCTTATGCAGCATTTCACAATATTAGCTCTCCCGGGGCCTGATAGTCTGTCAACCATAAAATAGCAAAGATAGACTTTCCATGACGAGTTTATAGCCATGATAACCAGAGCCACTTTTGCGACCGGTGTTGGGAGATCTTGCGGTATCCCCCTGTTGCCTCTATTTTGTCCATCCCGGAAAATATTCATTCGTATAGCCTACTGCTTTTATCCAACACCACTAAACAATCCACTGTCTCTTTCGATTGCGAGGCCTCAGTTTTCGAGGCATTAAATGAAAGATCAGTAAATTCAGGATCTACTGAATTGACATGGATGAGGTAAAGCGAGATTGAATGTTAGTCTTACCTAATGGTAATCCTTAGCAGAATAGAAGTGCTAAGTGGAGGCAAATGCTTTCTGTGGCTGGGTCAATCAAAGGTTTGCTTTAACATCGCCAAAAGTCAGTGGCGGCGCGTCAATAGGGCCAACCGGGGCAATGCCCCGGTTGTTTTTTCGGTATAATAAAAAATATTCGAAAAATACCTCAATATCGGTTGCACAGACTGTCTACACTAGCCATATTCTCCCGACATGGTTCATTTTTCGCTCGCAAAGCCTTCGCCGAACGTCGACGGGGCGACGCCGATTTTGCCCCGGTTGCTCATTGTATATCGTATTCTCTCTTTTATCTTCCACTCGCCGTGTTTGTTTTCTGTTTCTTTTACTAAATCATCGGGGCTCATTATGACGACACAATGCCGACCTTTCTTACAACAACGTGTTGACATATTCACGCATTCCTTCTCGTTCGTTGGTTGCTTGAAGAGTTGATAGTTTCCTCGCCTTCGTTTTTGTCGCTTGTTTCGCTATTTGAATCAGTTAGAGACCTTTAGTCTTTTGCTTTCGATTTTCCACATTCCTTTTGAGCTCCTCACTTCTTTCCGGCTTCGCATTTCTTAGCCTTAGACCTCATAATGAATAAGGTTGATGCACTACTTCGCACTCTGTTTTCGCAGCTGCCGCTGGAACAAAAATTAGAGGTACAACGTCTTGGGCCTTATCAACCAAAAAATTGTTCACTGGAACAATCCCATGACGGAGGAAAGCGTCGGCGTACATTCTGCGCAGAAACTTGGTATAAAAAACACGAATGGTTGTGTTACAGCGAGGACAAAAATGCACTTTTTTGTTTTTATTGCCTACTTTTTGCTACCGCCCGTGACTCACGTTGGTGTAAATTTGGGTTTAGAGATCTTAAACATCTTTCCGAGCGTGCCAGGGATCATCAATCTTCTATGGAGCATCTGGACAATGCAGTAAAATACCGAACATTCGAAAATGTTAATATTGCAGCACAGTTGGATGAAGGACGCGCGGTTTCTATTCGTCGGCACAACCAAAACGTCGAGAAAAACCGCCATGTTCTCGGTCGATTGATAGATGTTTTGAAGTTCATTGGTTGTCACGAGCTGTCCCTCCGTGGGCACGATGAACGGGCTGGCTCTTCTAATAGAGGGGTATTTTTGGATATGGTGGAATACACCGCATCCCTAGATACAGTATTGAGAGACCATCTTGATGCCGCAACTGTTTCGAAAGGGACATCTAAGGATATCCAAAATGATTTGCTCGACTCAATGTATAAAATTTATTTACAACATTTGGCTCTGGAAATTGAGAATTGCCAGTTCCTTTCGATTCAGTCTGACGAGACAACTGACATCACGTGCGTTTCCCAATTGGCTGTGATTTTTCGGTTTGTGAAAGATGGTAAACCTACCGAGAGATTTCACAGCTTTGTACCAATCGTTGATCGCACGGCTTGCGGGATATCGGTGTACTGAAAGAAGTGTTACAGCCTTACAACGCGAAGTCAAAATTGATAGCTCAAACTTATGACGGCGCGGCAGTCATGAGTGGGTCGAAACATGGTGTTCAACTTTATATAAAAGAAGATTTTACTCATGCGCATTTTTTACATTGTTATGCACACCAATTTAACCTCGTTATTAAAAATATGTGTCTTGATACCCCTCTCGTCCGTATATTTTTTGCAAATGTTTCGGGGTTTTCTTCATTTTTTTCCGTTTCGCCGAAGCGCTCTGACCTCCTTTGCCAGATATGTAGCCGCCGTCTCCCAGCCTGTGCACCAACACGTTGGAACTTCCAATCACGCGTGGTGCAGGGCGTGTCCAAAATTAGGTCAGAGCTCATTGAGTGTTTCAATGGCATTCAGAGCCTTCCGGTTTGGGACGAACGCTCTTTGAGGGAGGCGGCAGGTCTAAAGCGTCTGCTAGAGAAAATGGTGAGTTTTCATTTTTTCTCCACAATATTCTATCACGTGGATGTATTATACGGCGCATTGCCGTCAAGGCTAATGGATGGAGCATCTGTGCAGTCGTGTATTTCAGACTTCTGCGATGCTGTATCTCGTATCCGGGAAACAATAAAATACGACGACACACGGAGTGCTTCTTTACGCCGCGGGCAAACAACGCAGCGTTTGATTTTGTCTGCAAAGGAATGCTGTGACATTCTGGTGAATCAAATAGGCGATCGTCTGCGCACTGAACACCTTGCCGCGTTCTCTTTGATGAACCCCAAAAATTTTTCAAAATTTGCACGTCAATTTCCAGTCCATTTGTTGGCTACTGTCTCCAAATTTTACCCCATGATAAACGTGGGTAAATTGGAAAATGAATTGCGATGTATATACACCAATTAAACTTTTTTGAACATCACATCAACTTGCGCGCTCTATGGGTTCCTCATAGATAACACTCTAGTAACTACCTTTGCGGCGTCTGCAAAATTTCTGGACATCATTTTGACGCTGCCTATTTCTTCCGCCAACGCAGAGCGAACATTCAGCACGCTGAAGCATATTAAAACGTGTCTCAGAAACACAATGAAGCAAGATAGATTAAATTCCTTGGCTGTTTTATCCATTCACAGAGACGTTATTTCTGGGATGCATGACTTTAATCAGCGCGTTATTGAGCATTTTGCTTCCAAGAAACCGCGGCGTGTTGCATATATGTTCAAGCAGTAGAAGTCTAGCAGCATATATATCTATGAGTGAGCGTCTCATGTCCTTATCTTTGCATTAACTTTCCTTTCTTCATAGTAACGTTTTAAACCTTATTTTAGGTTTTGTCTGCTTTCCCGAAGTTTCTGTTAATATGTCATTGTATTTATCTGGGTAAATATTGCCTTTCCTTTTGAAAGAGGTTTCAAAATAAACTATGTCTATATTTATTAATCCCTTGACTTGGACCGGTTTTAAAGACACTTTCTTATCGTTAAAAATTGTCGCTTTTGCCGATTGGTTGTTACCGATGGAATGGTTTTTATACTCATAAAATGATGGGAGAACTTACAGCGCTCATCCTGTCCCCGTAGATGGGGGTGACTTGGTCCCGCAGTAGCTTGCCCCGGTTGTCAAAATGACCACGCGCCGCCACTGCCAAAAGTACAGGTGAGAAGGACTGCTGTTCCTCCCAGTTTGTTCTGATTAAATTTTTCCTCAAATGCTTTTATAACAGTTTGTGGTGTTCAAATTTTTATTTTTGAATGCTTTCAAACAACTATTTTTAGTCGTTTTGACTTTTGTTTGGAGACTTTTTTTCTTCAGTTCTGTTTTTTTCTAATATTCAACTGACCTGTGAGGATTTGTACTGCAGTTGTTAGAATGGTCATGGATGATGGGGGGAAATTTGTTTTTGTTTCTAGATCCCAACCTCATCTGACTTAACTTAAACGGGCCAAGGCCAAGTGATATAAGCAGGGCTTGCGTGAGGCGACCCGAAAATGCAGAACCACACAGCTTTTTAACGTAGGGAAAAACTAGTTAGGTATCTAAAAATAGTGCAGTAATATTAATAGTTAATGATGAAATTCCATGGTGCGAAACGACCATACAGTAAACTTTCAGGGCCGTTAAGAGCATGAGTTTAAAAAATATCAAGCCAGCACATCAGCTTATATTGCAGCATTTAACTAATTTTCTTGTTATTTATAAGTCTAAGATTTGTGTCTAAATGAGGAAAAATCAAACTTTCTGTAAATGGATTGTAAATTGGATGTTTGTCTGTCTCATTGTTCACTCAAGATAATCTTTGTTTTCTGCCACTGTTTCCCGATGGATGGCTCAGATTTTTCTAATTTCGTCACATGAGCAACATGCAAAAGTTGTTCCAAGTGTCTGAATGTTCCGCGACTTATTATTCACTCTGCAAAATAAACCTCGGCTGTCGATATTTTCACATTATATTGAAAAACGTGATGATCCTGCAGTCTTATGAAACCACCTCCAACCCAAGTGTATAAGGCGCTACTACTATATAACTTCTTCTTCTGAACTGTTCAGCTCTGAAACGCATAGTTGTTCATTTCACTAAAACTGTGCCGGAGCAGGCCAACAGTGTCTCTGGCCGGAAAAATTGACTTTTTTTAACCCTGCAAAACCCAACACGCGAAAGAGTTTGGCTAAAATTTTTATATTCAAGATTTTACTTCCTTTAATTGAACATTTTTAATTAAAACAAACGAAAAATTTTTTTTAGAATTTTTTCCTCCCCAAATAAAAAGTGTCATAAATGTCACTGTGGGCTTTGGTGTGCAAAAAATCCTCATTTAAAATGTATGAAATGACGCAAAACAGTTTCTTTGACGAGACAAAGACGTTTTTCCACAGATATCTTCAACTGGTGTACATGCTGAAATTTTAGATGGTACATTTGTACGAAGTCTCGGCGGTACAGTATCCAGGCATTTACCAAGCCGACCATTACAAAATGCCAAAATAAATATATTTACCATCTTCTGGACACCAACCTAAATCTGTATTTGGCTAAAAAAGAATCTAATTTGTCTATTCCTACCACGAATGCAATATATTTCTTAATAATTGCAGGCATTATTACATCTAAATATTTTTTTCTTTCTTGTGCCATCTTTTGATGAGGTCGATGGGTTCCACCCCAATATACGATGATAAAAGAGTGACTGCTCTGTTATCATAACAGGTCACTGCGGATATTTTACGGAGATCTCCAACACTACAATCATAAGAACCTCTTTCTTTTTTCTTCAAGTCCTTCTCATCGGCCATCTTTGTGTTTCCGATTCGGTTTTTGCGCAACGTGCCAACGTAATGTTTTCCAGCATCCATCAGTATTTCTATCAAAGAAACGCTGGTAAAGAGGTTGTCGCCAAAAATCTCATAACTACAATTATTAGGTAAGGTTTCTGTCAATTTCAAAACCACGTCCGCACCCTGGCTAAGTTCACTTCGTTTTTCATCGCCACCCTGGTACACAGAAAAATCATAAAGAAGGCCACTGATCCCTGCTCCTTTCCATATTTTGAACCCTCAAGGATGAGGCTTACTTTTTATACATTGTCTGATAGGGCTTGTTCGCCTTTTATATTGACACATCATTTCATCTACTGAATTGTATTCTTCGGGTACGATTTTCAAACAAGTTTCTCTCATCTTGGTTGACTTGGGTCTTATTTTCCACAGTTTATCATTCTTATTATTTTCGTCAGTCACCGAATAATTGTCGACCATGTGAATGTTTGTGATCAGCTGTTGAAACCTATTCCTGCTCATCACGGTGCAAACAGGTGCATATGATGTTGATTTTCCCCATAACATACGTACATTTGGCATTTGCACTGGACCCATGTGAAGAATTTTTTTTTTTTTATTGTTATATACCATTCGCAACGAATGCATTTCGTGCAGAACAAGTAATATATACACTTTACATAAGTATTAGTATAGTTATTATTAAATCTTCAATAAATACTAATACAATCAAATATACAGCACAAATAGGATTGCAAAATTATGCACCGCATGAGGGTTCCTTGTGTACAGTTAGAAGTGGTTGCCATGGAAGCGACCTACGTCAGAGGATGAATTTGGTCGGAAGGTACGGTAAGTACCGTATGTGAAGAAACATCCCGATCATTTGCTCAAGTTCATTTTTTTTGTTGTTTCGATAGACTTCCCATCTTTTTGGACAGAGTATAAATTGGTTTGCTCAGCCAACATTTCGGCAGTGAAAATTTTTCGAAAATAATTCAACAGTGTTTCTATTTCTAAGTTCTTCGGAATGCAAATACTTTTTCCAGTAAAGGTAATGTCTGGTTTTGTAAATTCTTGTTTTAGCCAGATAAATGACCGTTGACCAGGTTATGACTTTCTATTTTCTGATGGAGCTTCTTTTTTTTTTCTTCGTCAGATAATTCCGATTGCAAGGTATCATCCGTCTAAATAACAAGAAGAACCTTGTGTAACATTTGGAATGTAATCCCTACAATAAAATTACTAAATTCTTGATGCATTTAGATACTGCTGAATAGTCAGTTTGAAAATGGTAAAATTTCATTGAACTACGTCAAAAATATTTCATTTTTGCTATTTGACCTCCCAGTCAACTTTGATATATAAGCAGTCGCCGTGCTAGTTACATCAGTCTCAGTATTGACAAACTTATTATCTGAATTCCTACCTCTGATCCTCCTGCCAACTTATCAGTACTTCCCGCATAATCCTCATCTGAATCACTATTACTCCCCTTGTCATTATCGCTCTCGTCACAATCCCAAATAGTGAGTACATCTTCAACACTAAGTCCCTTTCTACAACCAACCTGCCTCAATGCCATTATCTGACATTTTTGAAATTACTTCACGTTACATATATATTGATGCTCTCAAAACCTGCAAGCTCTACAAACTGGATAAATTCCAGAACGGCCATAAAATCCTGAAAGAGACTTAGTAAGTACAAAAATTTTCATGAAAATAAATATGTCAAGTACCCGCAGTGACACCCGTGTCGCCACAGCGTCAGGAGGAATTAAGTGCATTACTCATCCGCGCAGCTTAACTGTTACTTTTTCCACGAAGGATCGTTCAAACCTAATTTTCCAATTACATCACATGAGCAACATACAAAAGTTGTTCCAAGTGTTTGAGTGTTCAGTCCACAACCGACCGTATACACAGAGTATATATAACTCAGCGGGTCACTAACATTTTGCCCATACAAAATATTTTGACTATTTTGTAGAAATCCTTCGCCACCGTCGTGTTTAGCGCGATCAGTAGTGTTTGTGATCTTCTCCAAACGCAAAGTTTTGCATCAGTGATTGGGGCTTTACAGAAAATATCTAGATTATCCCCCGTAAGTGATGATTCTGCAGCAACTTGGTTTTCCAATTGCGTCACATGAACAAGAACAACATGCAAAAATTGTTTTAAGCATCTAAATTCTAGATCAAAGGCGTGCAAACTACAAGTATAGTGATACCGGGGGCCAGACAATCAAACAACTCATTATTTTTTTATGAACAATTTATTTAATGGAAGAACACGTACAATCAATTTATTCATTGAGTAGGTTATTAATGAGATGTCTGATACCTTCTCAATCCAGAGATCTTGCCAATGTCAGTTTTACAAAGAAGTAGCAACTCGAAGTTGACTTGACAAGTGCTCATCTGTAAGCTGATTTCTGCATTTTGTCTTGAACAGCTTCATTTTTGAAAAGAACTGCACACAAAAGTATTTGCTGCCAAAAATATAGATAATTTTTTTTGCATGGTTTTTTAGGTTTGTGTAATTTCCATACACATAGCTTCTGGATAAGATGAGCAAATCATTTTCATGGTAAGCACGTTTGGGATCAACGTTGGCTTGGGCTTGCAATTCTAATATTTCTAATTGAAAGCTAGGTGGAGTATTCTCCACAACCAAGTTAAATGGATTATCAAAGAGATGAACGTCGGCATTGTGTTTTCTGAAATCTTCAAAGCGAGGTTCAAATGCTGAAGTTAACTTTTCAATCGTCCCAACATATTTTTCAAGTTGAATTTGAACTTTTCTACTCTCCAGACAAGAAAGAGAATTAAGGATGCTTTGCTCAATTGAGATTGAAAAAGTTGTAGTTTTGCTTGAAATGAGGAAAATGTTCGATCATCTTGTGCCCTACTGATCTTTTCTGCTTCACGTTCAGTTCTGAAAGACGATAGGTAATGTCAGTTAAAAAAGCGAAATCGTGAAACCATGCATCATCTTTGAGAAAGGAAATATCTTTACCTTCCATAAAAGTCTAAATATGCTCCTTGAGATCTCAAAATCTCTTTAAGGTAGAAACTCTGCTTAGCCATCTCACTGCACAAAAATAGTTTACATCCGTGTAATTGGAGTTGAGTGCTTGCAGAAACGATTTGAACTTCCTGTGATTTAACCCCCGCGATCTAATGTAATTAACACACGAAACAACATTTTTCATTACTTCCCCAAAACTCACTACTTTCGAGCACAAGCTTTCCTGATGAATGATGCAATGGCTCACCAAAATATTTCCAGTTTGAATAGCATCCAAAATACTTTTGACAAATCCATTGTTTTTCCCCACCATTGATGGTGTTCCATCCGTAGTGATACCAACCAACTTAAGAGAATCTATTTCAAACTTGTTCATCAATTTTGTTACCTCTTCACAAACATTTTGACCAGTTTTTGTTGATTGCATACTTGCCATATCCAAAAATTCTTAAGTTACTTCAAAATTATCTGTTACTCCTCGTATGAAAACAACAAGCTGGGCAGTATCGCCGAAGTTTGTACACTCGTTTAAAGCGATACTAAAAGCAGAGCATTTGCTTTTCCTGTCTTTTAGAGAAACTTCGATGTTTTCCGATAGATCGTCTATTCGGCGAGCCACTGTAAAACGAGACAGACTTATTTGCTCCACTAAATTTTTCTTTTCTGGGGATACATGTTCGATGAATATCCCCAAACAATTCTTATTGATTTCACCATCGCTGTACGGCTTTCCTTTTTCGGCAATTGCTTCAGGCTTCAGCTATCTTAAAGCTCAGTTTTGTAACTAACTCAGTGTCTTTCTTGTAACCATGAAATATCTCTTACTGTTTGCTCAAAGACTTTTTCAATTGCTGCATTTAGTCAACTCGTGATTGACCCACAATGCTATCGTAGCTAGCAGAGTGTTTCGTACAATAGTGTCGCTTGGTATTGTACTGCTTCATTACTGCTATAGCGCTTTGGCAAATCAGGCAAACTACGTCTTGATTGTGTTGCACAATGGAGTATTTTACACACCACTCATTGTTGAACTTGCGCCTTTCATAATCAACTTACTTTTTCTTACTGGTAGACATTTGAACTTTGTTAAGCTTTTTCGTATAATAACCTGCAATCATAAAGTAAGATGACTACCAAACCATTGCAGTTTCCATCAATGCACATTATGCTGCAACAATGGGGGTTCGTCACATCACAGTGAGACGGAAGACAGAATTAAATCGCAGTGTGATGTAGTCTTATATACTTATACTGTAGTCAAAAATGCCAATGATGTCATTACAATTCAGAAAAGTTTTTTAAATTAATAGGCTATGAAGTCTGCAGCGGGCCACGTAAATAGGTACCGCGGGCCGTATGTTGCACGCCTCTGTTCTAAACTAAGTACGAAGTCATACCAGTGAAAAATCTCACGATTCATTTAATCTTATCATGTGAGAATTCATACTGGTGAAAAACCTCATGATTCATTTAACCTTATCATGTGCGAATTCATACTGGTGAAAAACCTCATGATTCATTTAACCTTATCATGTGCGAATTCATACTGGTGAAAAACCTCAGGATTCATTTAACCTTATTATATGAGAATTCATACTGGTGAAAAACCTCAGGATTCATTTAACCTTATTATATGAGACTTCATACTGGTGAATGACCTCACGAATCATTTAGCCTTATCATATGAGAATTCATACCGGTGAAAAACCTCATGATTCATTTAACCTTATCATATGAGAATTCATACTGGTGAAAAACCTCACGAATCATTTAGCCTTATCATATGAGAATTCATACCGGTGAAAAACCTCATGATTCATTTAACATTATTATATGAGAATTCATACTGGTGAAAAACTTCACGAATCATCTAGCCATATCATATGAGAATTCATACCGGTGAAAAACCTCATGATTCATTTACCCTTATTATATGAGAATTCATACTGGTGAAAAACCTCATGATTCATTTAACCTTATCATATGAGAATTCATACTGGTGAAAAACCTCATGATTCATTTAACCTTATCATATGAGAATTCATACTGGTGAAAAACCTCACGATTCATTTAACCTTATCATGTGCGAATTCATACTGGTGAAAAACCTCATGATTCATTTAACCTTATCATATGATAATTCATACTGGTGAAAAACCTCATGATTCATTTAACTTTATCATATGAGAATTCATACTGGTGAAAAACCTCATGATTCATTTAACCTTATCATGTGCGAATTCATACTGGTGAAAAACCTGATGATTCATTTAACCTTATCATATGAGAATTCATACTGGTGAAAAACCTCATGATTCATTTAACCTTATCATATGAGAATTCATACTGGTGAAAAACCTCACGATTCATTTAACCTTATCATGTGCGAATTCATACTGGTGAAAAACCTCATGATTTATTTAACCTTATCATATGAGAATTCATACTGGTGAAAAACCTCATGATTCATTTAACCTTATCATATGAGAATTCATACTGGTGAAAAACCTCATGATTCATTTAACCTTATCATATGAGAATTCATACCGGTGAAAAACCTCATGATTCATTTAACATTATTATATGAGAATTCATACTGGTGAAAAACTTCACGAATCATCTAGCCATATCATATGAGAATTCATACCGGTGAAAAACCTCATGATTCATTTACCCTTATTATATGAGAATTCATACTGGTGAAAACCTCATGATTCATTTAACCTTATCATATGAGAATTCATACTGGTGAAAAACCTCATGATTCATTTAACCTTATCATATGAGAATTCATACTGGTGAAAAACCTCACGATTCATTTAACCTTATCATGTGCGAATTCATACTGGTGAAAAACCTCATGATTCATTTAACCTTATCATATGAGAATTCATACTGGTGAAAAACCTCATGATTCATTTAACCTTATCATATGAGAATTCATACTGGTGAAAAACCTCATGATTCATTTAACCTTATCATATGAGAATTCATACTGGTGAAAAACCTCATGATTCATTTAACCTTATCATATGAGAATTCATACTGGTGAAAAACCTCACGATTCATTTAACCCTATCATGTGCGAATTCATACTGGTGAAAAACCTCATGATTCATTTAACCTTATTATATGAGAATTCATACTGGTGAAAAACCTCACGATTCATTTAACCTCATCACATGAGAATTCATACTGGTGAAAAACCTCACGATTCATTTAACCTTATCATAGAGAATTCATACTGGTGAAAAACCTCATGATTCATTTAACCTTATTATATTATGAGAATTCATACTGGTGAAAAACCTCACGATTTATTTAACCTTATCACATGAGAATTCATACTGGTGAAAAACCTCACGATTCATTTAACCTTATCATGTGCGAATTCATACTGGTGAAAAACCTCATGATTCATTTAACCTTATCATATGAGAATTCATACTGGTGAAAAACCTCATGATTCATTTAACCTTATCATATGAGAATTCATACTGGTGAAAAACCTCATGATTCATTTAACCTTATCATATGAGAATTCATACTGGTGAAAAACCTCTTGATTCATTTAACCCTATCATGTGCGAATTCATACTGGTGAAATACCTCATGATTCATTTAACCTTATTATATGAGAATTCATACTGGTGAAAAACCTCACGATTCATTCAACCTTATCACATGAGAATTCATACCGGTGAAAAACCTCACGATTCATTTAACCTTATCATAGAGAATTCATACTGGTGAAAAACCTCATGATTCATTTAACCTTATTATATTATGAGAATTCATACTGGTGAAAAACCTCACGATTTATTTAACCTTATCACATGAGAATTCATACTGGTGAAAAACCTCATGATTCATTTAACCTTATCATATGAGAATTCATACTGGTGAAAAACCTCATGATTCATTTAACCTTATCATATGAGAATTCATACTGGTGAAAAACCTCACGATTCATTTAACCTTATCATGTGCGAATTCATACTGGTGAAAAACCTCATGATTTATTTAACCTTATCATATGAGAATTCATACTGGTGAAAAACCTCATGATTCATTTAACCTTATCATATGAGAATTCATACTGGTGAAAAACCTCATGATTCATTTAACCTTATCATATGAGAATTCATACTGGTGAAAAACCTCATGATTCATTTAACCTTATCATATGAGAATTCATACTGGTGAAAAACCTCATGTTTCATTTAACCTTATCATATGAGAATTCATACTGGTGAAAAACCTCACGATTTATTTAACCCTATCATGTGCGAATTCATACTGGTGAAAATTCTCATGATTCATTTAACCTTATTATATTAGAATTCATACTGGTGAAAAACCTCACGATTCATTTAACCTTATCACATGAGAATTCATACTGGTGAAAAACCTCACGATTCATTTAACCTTATCATAGAGAATTCATACTGGTGAAAAACCTCATGATTCATTTAATCTTATTATATTATGAGAATTCATACTGGTGAAAAACCTCACGATTTATTTAACCTTATCACATGAGAATTCATACTGGTGAAAAACCTCACGATTCATTTAACCTTATCATGTGCGAATTCATACTGGTGAAAAACCTCATGATTCATTTAACCTTATCATATTAGAATTCATACTGGTGAAAAACCTCATGATTCATTTAACCTTATCATATGAGAATTCATACTGGTGAAAAACCTCATGATTCATTTAACCTTATCATATGAGAATTCATACTGGTGAAAAACCTCATGATTCATTTAACCTTATCATATGAGAATTCATACTGGTGAAAAACCTCACGATTCATTTAACCCTATCATGTGCGAATTCATACTGGTGAAAAACCTCAGGATTCATTTAACCTTATTACATGAGAATTCATACTGGTGAAAAACCTCACGATTCATTTAACCTTATCACATGAGAATTCATACTGGTGAAAAACCTCACGATTCATTTAACCTTATCATAGAGAATTCATACTGGTGAAAAACCTCATGATTCATTTAACCTTATCATGTGCGAATTCATACTGGTGAAAAACCTCTTGATTCATTTAACCTTATTATATGAGAATTCATACGGGTGAAAAACCGCACGATTCATTTAACCTTATCACATGAGAATTCATACTGGTGAAAAACCTCACGATTCATTTAACCTTATCATATGAGAATTCATACTGGTGAAAAACCTCACGATTTATTTAACCCTATCATGTGCGAATTCATACTGGTGAAAATTCTCATGATTCATTTAACCTTATTATATTAGAATTCATACTGGTGAAAAACCTCACGATTCATTTAACCTTATCACATGAGAATTCATACTGGTGAAAAACCTCACGATTCATTTAACCTTATCATAGAGAATTCATACTGGTGAAAAACCTCATGATTCATTTAATCTTATTATATTATGAGAATTCATACTGGTGAAAAACCTCACGATTTATTTAACCTTATCACATGAGAATTCATACTGGTGAAAAACCTCACGATTCATTTAACCTTATCATGTGCGAATTCATACTGGTGAAAAACCTCATGATTCATTTAACCTTATCATATTAGAATTCATACTGGTGAAAAACCTCATGATTCATTTAACCTTATCATATGAGAATTCATACTGGTGAAAAACCTCATGATTCATTTAACCTTATCATATGAGAATTCATACTGGTGAAAAACCTCATGATTCATTTAACCTTATCATATGAGAATTCATACTGGTGAAAAACCTCACGATTCATTTAACCCTATCATGTGCGAATTCATACTGGTGAAAAACCTCAGGATTCATTTAACCTTATTACATGAGAATTCATACTGGTGAAAAACCTCACGATTCATTTAACCTTATCACATGAGAATTCATACTGGTGAAAAACCTCACGATTCATTTAACCTTATCATAGAGAATTCATACTGGTGAAAAACCTCATGATTCATTTAACCTTATCATGTGCGAATTCATACTGGTGAAAAACCTCTTGATTCATTTAACCTTATTATATGAGAATTCATACGGGTGAAAAACCGCACGATTCATTTAACCTTATCACATGAGAATTCATACTGGTGAAAAACCTCACGATTCATTTAACCTTATCATAGAGAATTCATACTGGTGAAAAACCTCATGATTCATTTAACCTTATTATATTATGAGAATTCATACTGGTGAAAAACCTCACGATTTATTTAACCTTATCACATGAGAATTCATACTGGTGAAAAACCTCATGATTCATTTAACCTTATCATATGAGAATTCATACTGGTGAAAAACCTCATGATTCATTTAACCTTATCATATGAGAATTCATACTGGTGAAAAACCTCACGATTCATTTAACCTTATCATGTGCGAATTCATACTGGTGAAAAACCTCTTGATTCATTTAACCTTATCATATGAGAATTCATACTGGTGAAAAACCTCATGATTCATTTAACCTTATCATATGAGAATTCATACTGGTGAAAAACCTCATGATTCATTTAACCTTATCATATGAGAATTCATACTGGTGAAAAACCTCACGATTCATTTAACCTTATCATGTGCAAATTCATACTGGTGACAAGCCTCACGATTCATTTATATTTATCATGTGCGAATCCATACAGGTGAAAACCTCACGATTCATTTAACCTTATCATGTGCGAATTCATACTGGTGAAAAACCTCACGATTCATTTAACCTTATCATATGAGATTCTCATATTGATATTGAGTATTGCAATGCTAGAGACAATGCTAGCGCAAGGCTTACCACTCACTGCACAAATATTACTGGTACCTCTGTCAGTCTGTCGTTGTACGGTATCGGTATAATACCGGGTATATTCAAATTGTGCCGGTAAACATTTCCATGCTCAATTGTTATACATTTTCTATTTTAAATCTGTAAATAGCATTCACTCTTTGGTGTTCCTACTTCTGTACGTACAGGTACAGCAGTACTGGCACTCCCTCGACAGCTTAAACGACATCTCCATGTACCGGTATCTAAGTTTAGTGTTATTTATCTTTGCCAGTACCTGTATCCGGTACGGCATTGGCATTTGTTGTATCTGGTGTGCTCGCCTGTGTCTGCAGCTCAAATACTACGGCACCCAGAGAAAGTAACCAAAAACAACGTTTTTTTGTATGTTCTCCCTGATAATTTGGCGCCGCACGAACAAAAAGTTTAGGAACTGCTGCATCCGCCTATTAGGTCAGCGGGGAAGTGGGTAGCTAGGGTACTACTTGTCTAACGCTCCTACATTCGATTTTCAAATAATATTCGTTTGGAATTGTCATCTTGGACTTGGAGTGCGATGGGCAGTTAGTTAGTGTCTTGTTCTTACATGGACAAACTACGGCCGGCGGACCAAATCCGGCCCGTTTAGTAATTTTTATATGGAAGCAACTTTATTTTCCAATTATCATTGGTCTATATATTGCGAAGATTGGACCTAGTGAAATACCACCAGCTTGATAATATTTGGCTTCATTTCAGTCAAGTCTCGTCTGACACTGTCGAAGAAAATCTCTCCCTGAAATCTCTGATATGTAAAAGTGCGGTCAAGTGGTGCATTTTCGCTTCTGAAAATTCAGGGTTGGTTGTCTAGAAAACGAAAACCAAAATTTTTTTAACTATCTCCAAAAAATATTTATTTGCGCTTGAACTTCTGTTCGCGTATGGTTATACTCAGAATTTTTGCACAATTTTCAACCACTCCCTTAGTTTTCTGCTGAAGCGCACCTTCCGCTGTCAGGACATGAAAATTAAAGAGTTCAAACGGTGAATACAGAACATTAAGTGGTTGTGTCAAGAAAAATATGGATATGGCTTGAGGGATTGATAGACGTGACCAGCAGTGGTTATAGCATGACATATACCCACCCACACATCATATCAGACGCTTGCTTTCTTGTGAGAAAAGTCAGCGTTGACATCCAGTGGGCACCTTACCTAACGGACTGAAACCTATCAAATTTGGATATGTGAGGGGGTGTTCGATAGACAATCTTTCAACGATTGGTGAACTCAATGCTTCAATTGCAGAAATAATATAGAGAAATACCCTAAGAAGAGTGATTGACAATGTTGCAAAAAGAATGCAATTCTTACTCCATTGTCGAGGAGAGCATTTGTAATATATTCTAGGAACAACATAATTTTTGTGCAAAATGTCCTTGATTTTCCAACACTTTTAGGTACAAACAACTAGACTAGTATTATTATGAAACAATACGGGTTTAAAAAAAATTCATAATGCCTATTCTCCCTTAGGCAAGAAATTTCCAACACCGAAATCACAAGCAAACTAGTTTGAACCAAAACATAGGAGTGAATGACATGAAAGATCACACTTTTTGTGAGTTCCCGTATTGATGTCAGCTCAGCCCCAGAAATAGCTCAGGGAATTTGTTAAGATTGCGATTAAATTTAGTTTTGGCACGAGGCTTATTGTTTTTCACGTTTGCTTTGTAACACTGTAAATATTGTTCATAAAATGTAATTTTTTACGTCACTCTTGCATGGGGCGCCAGTCTAGGTAGGCTAAAATGTTCACTTTCCATCCAGCTGAGGTTGATCAGATTGTAAAAGCGTGTATTGAGCCCTCCTGTCCATGCATGGCCCTAACTATCAATGTGCTTGTTTTAACAACGCAATTTGATTTCGCGAAATGCGATAAAGTCTACGTCATATACTACAGTACGTAAGGTATTGTTTGACAGTCTGCCATGTATGGTCAAGCTCATATCTATGGATTATACTTGAATTTATTCTTATGCCAAGCATGAACGACTGTATCAAATGCAGGAAACTGTAAATAAAATGGAGATTGTGAGTGCTGGATTTCATTATTTGATTTTTTATGATTTGTAGAGTAGAGTAGGGTTGGCATACCGTCCGGACATTTCCGGAATTTAGGGTTAAATTTTGCGTCCAGGGAGAATTTAAAAAATGCTTAAATGTCCGGAATTCTACTGCATCTGCAATCGTACTATACACACTGCTAATACAGAACATTGTTACTTCGTACCATGCGCATATTTTTTACTACGAGGTCATAAAAATAGTCATGCACTGTCCGGAATTTTGCTTTTTTAAATATGGTAACCCGTAGAGACAGACAAGATATTTGCTTGTTTATCTGGTGAGGTATCTTGTGATGTTTTAATTTAGTGTCGCAGACAGATGGAGACGTCTCATGGGTCAGATTTTGAAATATTTGGAAGTATGGAAAAGTCGCTAATAACGTGTGCGATTGCATATTGTTTTATTTTATTTTTTTCTTCAGTGTGACGCATTATGTAGTTTGTTAACACCTTACGTCGATGTTTGTTCTCCATTAATTCGTCATATCAGGGTGGTCCGAGGTTGGAGGGCCGCAAAAACTTTTGAGGAGGTCTCGCGTGCGGCAGTCGGAGAAAACCCAAAAGTGATCAAAACATCGCGCGAGTTTACCCGCTTCAAATATATTTAAGAATGAGAGTTTATCGTTCTAATCAGTTTTTCGATGAAACTATCTATATAAAGCCTTCAGTTATTTTAAAATTGCTCCCCGAGAAATATCGTGATATTTTCGGTATCTTTTCTCGTGTTTGGTTTTGTTGTCGCTTAAAACTATATTCTTCCGTGTCGGATATTACTTAAAATGCACCAGACACTGGGGTTTAACGTTGTTGTGGGTAAGGAAATATGTTTCCTCTCAGTGTACTTCGGTCACCCTTTTTCTACACTAATTGTATGATGAATTATTATATTTGAAAAAATTTATTACGTGTAGCGTCGTCAAAAAACAACCAAGTCCGTACTTTTCCCTGATTGTAATGGTGTAAAATTCAAATGAATTTGTTATTGTACATTTGAACTGAAATAAATTTTACTCCACTGGAATTTAACATTGTTCTGGTATAAAATGACTCGTGTGATCCGTTCGCTTCTAACACGGCCCTATATAAGCAGCCACTGATATCTAGGGATATATATGATATATGGGGATCTAATATTCTTTTAAGAACCGGAATTTTTAAAGTTCATCATTGATTACAATTTATTACTCCTGGGTGAGGCGACGGGCATGAGATTTGAACATGAGCATGTCATGTATGTATCGATGTCAACACAGCAAAGCCTCGTCTAGGCTAGGCTTGGAAATATATGGGGGGCGTCATTCTTCAATCAAGAGTGTTCTGACAAATTTCTATCGCTTTAACCGCTAGGCCATTGCACCCAATTTCATACAATCTGGGAAATAAATTGGAGGGATTCTTTATTATTTCTGACAAACTAAGAAACCACTCGATCAATAGGTTCGATTATATTTATTCAATCACTGCAGAAAACACTCAATGAATTAAAGTAAAATGACATGATAATGAACAATTAAAGTTACAGACTATCAAATCAACCAAAAATCATAAAAAAACACTCAATGAAACTCACTTGAAATAATGTAAAATAATAAGAAAAATTTGAAAGATCAGATTGAAATGTTTGATTTCATGCTCTGAATGATTCGATGAAATATAATGAGAATTAACTATGAACAGCTAATTTTTTTTTTAATTACATGAATCATAGAGGAACATGAATTGAGATTTTTACAAAGTCACTGAAGCGTTATCTATCATCAGGGTCCAAAATGAACACACAATTGCTACACAAGCTACAAATAAGCAAAATCTACTTTATATTGAAGCAAGAATATACAAGTAACTGACCGAGTAACGAAATCTGGAAAATTGCAGAAACAAAAATATACCTCTATATTAGCATGGAACTTAAAATGTATTTGGGTTAATTTATGCAGAGTTTTCAGAGTTGAAAGTCGAAGTTAAAATTCCTTTAGAAACTTATGTTGGCTCACGAATATTAACAGACGAATTAGGGGGGAAATGAGGGACTACCTAATTTTTTCATCCGGCGAATATTCATGTATTTCTCTATAAGTAAGGTAACCACTCATGCACGCAGCCACTCTGATTTATCGATTTGTAATGATCTACTATAATTTGGAGATGTGTAATCTGTGATGACAACACAGTTATATCTAACGTCTCAACTAGGGATGTGAATTTCGAAAATTTTTTTTTTTCTAATCGAATTTCGAATCACAATGTTCCGATTTGAATATTTCCGAATCTGATTCTATTTAGTATATCATCATATTATTGGTAACTCTCTTCAAATTTGGACGAAATATAGTATATATTTTGATAAAATAACAAAAATGAGCTTAAAGAATTGAGAAAGTTACTAGAAAAACACACTGCATGAATGTATCAACTACCAAATATATTAGGCTGAGATTTAGTTTTTGTTACATAATGATAAAAGTATACTCAGTTACATATTTACTTACATACAATTATGTTTGCAAATAATACCGGGTGTACAGCGATTGTTTCTTCTAAAATTGATCTTCAAAATTCATCCAAATGATAAACGCTAGTTAGTACCGTATGCACCATGATTTCAAAATAAGCAATGATAACAGGGAAGCATCGCAGACATGTTTTTAATAAGGTATAAAGCAATGATGTTTTTTTATAATAATTTTATGTAAATAATTTGAAGAAACGTTTAAAATATTTGTGAAACTCTGTAACATTTTAAGTAGTCGAACAAAATTGAGCGAAACCATTGGTCCCTCGAAAGCTCCTACCAACATAAAATATAACGAATCTGGGAGTGTCACGGCTTTGGAAAAGTCAGCGCCGCTGTGTCGTGCAATTGCCTTTTGTGTTTTTCTTATTTTTTTTCTAAATAGAATCAAGCACCTTTTTCCCAAATTGCTTCGATTCGAATTGATGTTGATTCGAATCGCTTCGATTCGGAATTCTGAAACTTACATCCCTAGACTCTTAATCGCTGGGGCATTACAGTGCGTCATGGAATTGTAAACACAAATAATAGCGGCGGTTCTCAAACTGTGGGATCGCCCTACAAGGGGTGAAGTTAATTAAAAATATATAAAATTATTCACCACAAAACCTCAAATAAAAACCTTGTCGTTCAAAAACAACTGCACTGATAAAACATATTTTTCTTGTTTTTTTAAGTTTTCATTTATTTCATTATTCGTAGTTTATTGTTAACTGGTTATTTTTGATGTGGGGCGGGAGCCTTGACAAATTAAAAAAGGAGCGCGGCTTCAAAAGGTCGAGAACCACTGTGCTATAGTGTCAGAGATGGCTCTCGCAGTCTAATAGTGGGAACTAGAAAATCTGTTAAGGATACAAAGCAAGCTTTGGGTTTGAATCCTGTTGTGTCTGTTGAAAGTCACATTCACTGATATTAGAAAACAAAGAAACACAAATATATTCAAAGCAGGAGGCAATTCACTACAGATCAGATGAGAAAAATACAGGGCTCAAAATCAACACGTATTTATACATTCTACATACTATGAAATCATCATGGCTACTAAATATTGTTGTGTTAAATTTTTTTCAAATTAAGGTCGCGCACACTCAGAAATAAAGAAGACGATATTGCTGAAACTATATAAAATAAGGGTGCTGCTTTATTAGCACTCACTCAAAAATATAGAAAACTGATCTCTCGGCGAAGTTACGTCAAATCACTAAAATGCCCTAAGCTACTGAAACTATAAAGAATTATCGCGAAAATAAAATATTTTTCATAAATGATCGAAGGAAACCTGTAGTTTTACGTTCTGTATTTTATTTGTTTATATGTACTTTTAATCAACTACCAGTTTGGGGGGAAATTATGAGAAAAATAATAATATTTTAGGTATCCACGGATTTAGAGTTGTATATTTTTTTAAGAATTTAAAAATACTATTTCATAGATCAGAATTTGATAATTTACAGAGAATTTATGAATCCAAAAAATGTTTGTAGTGATGTTTAATATTATCACTCTTTTCCAAAAAAGTGGAATGTCTGCGTCTCGGGGCTTGAAATTTATTCAGCTGATTACTTTTTATTTTGCCTTGAGCGTTTCTCAAGTATTTCTCTGTACACTGCATTCTGTCCTGTTTCTCCTCGTTACTGGGTCAATCCTCAACTTCCTTATACGCATCCAAAGATTGCGAATCAAAATGATTTAACCTTGGAATAATCACCGAGATCATCATACGCAGAACCAATGTTGTTTAATAGATCCCCAAAGACTCTATGACTCAGAGAACACTCTGTATCAAGGTCGAATGATATCAAGGTTTGTGGCTTTAGAATTTTGATATTTACCTTAATGCGCGACTTCATGGCCACCCTGCACCTGCGAAATCACGATGAGAAACACTATTAGTTGATTTAATTTACTCGAGGTCCAGAAAATTTTAGACAAATCATCAAAAAAGTGTTCGTATCCCTAAAAGGTGGGAAACCACTTTGTCTTCACAAATCCACTCATTAACTATTATTTGCAATGGGATACAAAACTGCAATTTCATGCATCGTTTATATGGCAAGCCCGAATCTTTAATAGAAAGCCCCCCGCCGCTGCTCAAAATTAGATTGCTATGAAAATTCAATTTTTCAAATCATTTCTACTGGATTATCCTAACTGGATAATTAATATTTTTTTTAAGTCGCGGCGGGGATGTTTTTCTCAAATCTCACATTATTGTATTAGTAGCGGGGGCTTTCTACAAAAGATCCGCAAACGCTTTCCCATCGCTAAGCTTTGAGGAGAGATGGGGATTAGAAAAAGAGCGCGCGAGATTATACAATCGCGTTAAGATCGATAGGTCCATCGAAAAAGAAGCGTCATGTGGCCGTGACAATTCAATGTCAAAGCCGCCTGTTCCGGGTCTGGTTTTGACTCTTTTCTCGCCGCTTCTACCCGAAATGTCAATAACAGACTAAAAACCTGATTTTCGATGATAAAGATTGCGCATAGATATTTCGTTTACTAGGAGCACAGACGTCATAACTTACGACGACCGGCAGACAAACAGGTCTCTAGCTCGCGCGGTAGGATAACTGAGTGATAATATGTGGAAGGGATATCTGAAACACGAACGGTACTTTCGCTTGGCCAGCAGATTGAAAAACAAAAATCCTATGGGCAGTATACTCCTCAGATTTTCATTTCAAAAGGAATGAGTGTTTCCAAATTTAGGGAGTGACAGATGTTTGAAATTGGCGATAAAACTGTTTATAAGTTATGAAAATAAAATGGGTTTTGTATTTGACTGACTATCTGCGTTGGTGTGTATACCCGAATCTTTCTGAATTTTTAAATACGATTATAATCAAGTTAGAAATTAGTCACCCCTTAAAATTAGGGAGGGTGAAATTTTAGGAGGGATATTCACCGTCTACAGTTGATTTCTTATCCCGGTATTGTTAACGTCAAATTAAGAAGGATAGGATTTACATATTTATCTCGGCAGAGAGTAAAGTTGCTAGGACGGCTTAATCATCGTCCGGTTATCAGTTCATTTCAGGTATGGGATTGGGTATTTGTTCGCATGCATGGACTTGATGGTGAAGGAAGCCGTAACCAACCAGCGGTAACGTGAACCATCTTAGAAAAGGTTTTGCTGTTTCTGAGGTTCTTGTGACAATAATCCACTGTAGTGTAAAATGAACTAATGACGATGCTAGCAATTGAGGGTACAGTGACCAAAATGTAGAGTCTAAACAGGATGGTAAACCAATTATGCGAAGAGTTGTTGTGTATGACGGTTCCTTAGTTAAAACATCTAGGACGGGATAAAACATCTTGTAGTTGAGTGGCAGAAAAAGTTAAATAACAAGACAGCGATGCTCAAACGAAATAGTACGGGTATGCAATCTGTCCCAGTAGACTACCGTCAACGCAATCTTTACGACTTCCGCCACTAGGTGCACAACTTTGATGACGTCATCACACATAAGCAACGAATCCCATTGAATTTTTAACCACTGAAATTTTCAAAGCAATTGGCCCAGTAGTTGACGAGACAAGAATATTGATTTTTAACAACAACGATACAATAACAAAACGATCCATAGGTCCATTTCGTGTCCAATAACAAGATTTTTCAAATATGTAATGGGCGATACCGCCGTTGCGTCTGTTTTATAGGGTATCGCCGTTTGTAAGTATATCTCCGTTTTGCCTTGGCAAGATGCCTGGTTATTCCTAATATGAAATTATTTCATTAAACTTTTACGTTAAAAAACATTATTTTTAATCTACGATACTGAAACTATTTAGATATCATACAGTTGTTGGTATAGCTACAACGAACGTTCCGATCTTGTTCGGATTAGATAGGAGATAATCCGACATAATTCAGATAAGATAAGGAGATAACGCTGTTGTCGAGATAATTCAAGAACAACTCTTGGACAAAATCTTCGCCGAAGAATTTATTTTATATTTCAAGCGTGTTTGGTTCAGCGAATTGAAAAATGTATGGTATAATTCTCGATAGCATGACTGACTGTATTCGTCGACTCTACGGCGAAGAAACCTGGAAGAGAGTTGTTGGATCGACTGATATTTCGAACACGGTCTTCACAACTCACAAGGTAAATATATACAGTGCCAACAAATTTTTGAAATTTGAAATTTTTGAAAGGAAATTTATTGATACCATATTTTGTTATAGTCCCCACAGACGTATTAAATGAAGTAAAAAACAACTTGAATAATTACTGACTAAAAAAAATGGTTAACATATATTGAGATCTGACTTCATAACAAAATTGAAATTGTAAAGAGACTTCATGAATACGCCATTTTGTAATTAACAAACTAGTCACACAACACGACTGTAAATTTGGAAACGACGGGGTTAGCATGTATTGAAATCCGACGTTGTGTAGTCAAAATCCCCTGATCATCGAAGTGGGACTTACAAATGTCGACAGTTTTACTCACTGAAACCAACAAATGACTCATTTTTATTAGATCTACGACGAGCAGATGATACCGATCATCGCCAAAGCTTTGAGCGGAATCACTGGAAATGGAATCAACACCATTATGGAGCAGTTTGGAAGACATTTCATCGCCTACATTGATGACATCAGGTATGACTGGTTATGCATAGCATGGGACAGTATATGCTGTTAAGCATGGAAAGATTGCGGTTGGCATCGATACGGGTTTCCCAAACTTTCTGTTCATCAGTCCCCTATTGGACAATTTAAGATGCATTACATTGCGTGCTATGATCGGAGAATATAAGTCATAAGTCGAAATGTTATAGTAGACCGGGTATGCACTGTAGTCACAGCTTGTACTTGGGCGAGAATGTGATTTTCTAATAAGTTCTTAATCTCGGGCCTTTATATTATAATAGCATCATTTTTTATCATCATATGATAAAAAATATGTTATGGCAAATCAGAAGTTACGGAAGGAATATTCTTAAACTTAATTTATGTACCACTGAAAAGTAGATATGTACCCCGCGGGTACATGTACCCCATAGATCAGGGGTTCCAAACCACGGCCCGCGGGCCAAATCCGGCCCGCGTAACGATTTAAAATGGCCAGCCGAGCGTACATGAAATAGTGTTCAACAGATTTCATTTCTACCTTTTTGCGATCTAGATAGCGCTAATTTATGTCATTATCAGAGTTCAAGCACGTGTTTATCGTAACAATTAAATTATACCAGTATATCAATTATAGGTACCGGTGTTAGGATTACATAGGACAGTAATTTAGTTATCAGCCATATAGGAAAGCTTAAAGATGTCAGAAATTGAACGAAAACTAGATTTAGAAAACTAACGTTTCTTGGATAAATGGCGGTGTTCGTATTTCTCCATTGAAAAGTAACAAACTTTAGAGATTTGTTTTCTTTGCCAACGAACTATTCCGGTTTTGAAGGAATGCAACATTAAGCGCCATTATGAGTCAAACGGACATGTTTTAAAAAAATGTCAAATGAAAGTGAATCCACTTTTGGGCGCTACATTCTTCCGACCCGCGAACATCTTTCCGATTCTAATTTTGGCCCGCGGCCAATAAAGTTTGGGAACCCCTGCCATAGATGGTATAACTATCCTTTAGCAAGCCGATATGAGCCCAGTAGCTTACGCAACTATAGTTATCAAATTTCAACTGATTATCGAGTTACGACATACATTTTTAAGCAGTGAAGGAATTCGAAATTTTAAGAATTGGTTTTCTTTTGTATCGAATTCACTAACAACGGGCTACTTTAGACCGGAGGTTATGAAACGGTGGGACGCACCCTACTAGGGGGCGTAGACAATTTTTTGAGGGGGCGTAGAAAATGTTTTGAGAAGGCGCGAAACTAATTAAAACTAAAAATATTCGTTAGATTTGATATTTCCCGCCTTATTTTGGATATTTAAATTTCAAAGCTTTTTACGTTTTTCAACATGGTTTTTGCATAAAACATACTTTCAATTTACCATCTCTTATTTGTAGCTAATTGTTTGCTAGTTATTTTTGAGGTGGGGCGCGAGACTTGACAAACTCTAAGAAGGGGGCGCGGATAAAAAGTTTGACAATCACCGCTTTAGACTGTTTAAATAACCATGTCTAATTTATCTCTCTAAAAAACTATAGTGTTCTTCTCCATATTCCGGCTGATTACATCATTGAGTCCTATTTTCGTATACATCAACGCGGCGTTTCTTCAGCTCGCAAACCAATGAGAAAATCATAAAATTGGCCCTAACTAAGATAAACTATAACTGTACTTTCCAGAAATGACAGAATTGCGAAAGTTCTTGGACGAACTTTCAAGGATTTTCTGAACGGACTTGACTGCATGCACGAATACTACCGATTCAGCTTCCCTGAGATGCAACCACCAAGGTACGCTTGTTTAGTATTTCGTATTGCTTTGAAAGTCAGGCGGAGTTTTATTGGTGTAATACTGTAATTGAATTAAACCTTTTTTCACGACTCCTGTAAAATCCTGGTATTTTTTTCGTGTTGTATATACATGGAGTCCTCAAGGTCTTTTGTGATTCGTAAAAATACAATTTAAATGATATTTTCAATTTTAAAGAGACTTGATTGTCACCATCAATATATATTTTGCCCGACACATGCACATTGTGCAAAGCGCTTAAAGCATCGCTGAATACCCCGCATGTGTTCGCACGATGGATGGCACTCTTCATTGATGAATTGTGGTTCACGTGGCGGTTTGAGATTCTCACACAGAGAATTACTCGCATCTGCAGCCAGTGTCTGATTAACTATTAAAATCCATTGTCTGCAGCCAGTGTCTGATATTAACTATTAAAATCCATTGACTGGTAATCGAACGACAGAGAAATATACTGAAGAATACCGATTGCCATATTTGGATTTGTTATGACGCTAGGTGATTCCCCCAACTATATCTCTCGTTACAGTTTCTGTGTAAGGCAGGCAGACTGTTTCAGCTTGTTCAGATTTTGGCTTCGAGGAACGAATTATACTTTATTATATTTCTGCTATATATAATACAATTGCTCGTTCGGTAAATATTCTTATCATATTATTTACATGTTCTTGTGCTTTATTTCGCTTTAGATACGTTTCAAATTGCTTTAGATTTAAGTTAAATAAAATGTGTATCAGTGTGCTAAAGACGCTAATCCATAACAACTTTCGTGACACTTATAAAATGACTTGGTTGCAATTTTCAGCTTTTTCGTGGCCGAAGAGGACGAGGAAGGGCTGGAAGTTCATTACAGAACAAGACGAACTTTTACTGGGGTGATGTTCTACGTGAAAGGAATCGTTCACGAAATTGCTACAAGTTTCTTCTCTCTTGATGTGAATATAGAAATCACTCAACATGGATTCACAGGAGACGTTTTGTGCGCAGTGTTCAGGTATAAAATTTTCTTAACAATGCGCGATTGCCTTGTGCAATGGTTCTCAAACTTTCATGATTTCCTGCACCTTCTAAACACTAGCTCCACCAATGACGCATTTCCATCCATTTTAGATAGATAGATTATTTTGAAAATTCCATATCACACACAAATTAAAAATGCAGTATTCTGGAGAGCGAGCAAAATATTTAAAAAACTTTACCACGTTAAATTAAAAAAGGAAACCAAAAGAATATATGCATTGTAGTCAAACAAGTTTAATATCGATTTATATTTAAATAATACTGTCATATCGCGAATGGTGCCTAGCTGAGATCTTTGTCCCGAAATACGACATCGGGCAATTAAACGTTTATATGATGAGTGCTAAAGGGCCATGAATGCTTAAAACGTCTCCGGAAAGGTGCCACGGTCCATAAAAGGTTGGAAGCCTCTTCACGTGCCCAGCATTTACCTAATACCACAGCTCACTAGCTAGCATTCCATCATCTTCTTTCTAGACTTCACTTTCGCAACGACGAATACGTGCGGTGTCGAGAACTGATCAAGGCAAAACGAGATTTCAGAGAAAACAACAAACTATCTTTCCCATCTCACGTGTTTTTTGAACTGTTTCCATTCCACGTCGTCTTTGACGAGAGGTGAGTTCCCAATTATATATAGAAATAATGGCGGTGAGAATTAGGGGTTATTCCCGCGATACTAAATACCTGTTTTTGTGAAGTGGTAGTGAATTCAACATAGGTGCAAAATACATATATTATAATGGGTATTCCAAGATTTGACACGAGTTCTAATCATCTTTCTCTGATTTTCAGACTTTGTATCCTGAGCAGCGGTCATGGATTGGACGAGCTCTACCCCGGCCTGGACGGAAGACGAATCAATGAAACTTTCTTCCTGACTCGACCACTGGGATACGATCTTACTTGGGAGAATGTGAGTTTGTAACTTTATATGAAATCCACTGCAAGGCGCGTTTGTGTCGCGATTATTCTCGTGTCGACAATGCAGAAAATTTGGCGCCGCTAGATTTTAATATGCCCTCGACCTCACCTGGCTCGATGGCCTAATTAAGGTTGTATGTCGCAATAGTAAATATGTATCTCAGGATAAAGCATGCGATAATAAGGCCTATCGCCACGGTCAAGCAAGAGAATAGCATGCCCATTACCTGAACTAGAAAGCAGTGATTACGAAGACCACTAAACATTGCGATATCTAGCCATCCTGTTGCTCATTTTCAGTCGATGCGCAAGATCATTGGTGCTTCCAGCGCAGAGCCTGGTGGACTACTTAGATACTTCCAATTAAATTTGTTTTTAATCGTTTAGACAATAAATCTTTTCATGTAAAGGTATCTTGAAGGTATAAAAGGTATCTAGTGTTATATAAAACTAGTACTGTGGTCTTTTAACAATTTGAATGCTTCATATTGTGTCTTTTTTCAGGTCTTGATTCACACCAATAATGTGTTTGAGTTGACTTCTGTGAAGGCAGCAGGGAGAAGAGGAAAGACTGATGACAGTAAGTCTGATCTTCCATTGCTTATATATGTATGGTGGGTACTCCCGTAGGGTGTGTACCAGGTTAGGCCATCATTTTATTCCGATTTTCCTTATTTTAGTTCTATTACGAGTTCGGGGACTGCCTGTGTTGACAAAGTAAATATACCCCTGCCCATATGCTTCCGTCCCTTTACACAACTTGATGTTAAGTAGGCAAACAAAATTAGTCACCGCCATATTAGTACACATACTTCTGGAGCGCCTTATGCTAGCTGTCGAGAAATGATAACGCGATATGAATAATATAAAAGAAAAATTATGAAACTAAGTAATCCTGTTTTTGTAATCTTTAATGTTATAATCTTCAACCAATGTCAAAACTAAAGGAAACTTAAAAAGTTAGGGAATGTGGTTGCAATGCTACCTCAAATTTTTCTATTCTGATCGACAGTTAAAGCCACGCCCATATTCTAATAAAACTGCGATTCTGATAAACAAAGACTCAATGTTTCGTTTTCAGCGTCAAGATTTCGTCACCAGATGGCGGCAACACATTTTATAAAACTTCGAGGGCAGATGTTATACGTCGAAGAATGGAATCACGTTATTTTTCTATCAACTCTTATGTAAGTGTGTGTGTGTGGTAACGTTCGTGAGGGGCCCAGGGCGGAGGGGGGTTGCGTAACTTTACTGGTCAGTATCTCTTCGTTTGCCTGAAGTTTCAAATCTGTCCTAACCCAGAACATACCATGAATCCCACATCATATTCTTACTCTAACCATTTGTCTAAAGTAAGTAATATATTTATCTTAACCTAGAACAGGGGTGGGCAACCCCTGGCACGCAAGCGCATTTATTCGGCACGCGAGCGAATCCTCGAAAACGAAATCATTCCTCCCTCCGATTAAATTTTTAAGACTCTGAATCATCTGATGAAACTAGGTGTTAGTTTATTCATTATCGTTTGTTATGGCTACAAACAAATATATTATGATGTAACAAATGAGTGAGCTCTCGAAAAGAGCGCAGCATTCATTTGACTACATTCCTACGTAATATACGAGTAGACCGTCTGTGCCACCCTTTTCTTCATTTCTGCTTGATTTATGAGATTGTACAGCTGATGTTGGTTATATTTAATTGCTAACTTACTGCTACAAATTAATTTCGAAAGAAAGATAAGCGATTAGGGAAGAGAATACACGAGAGAAGTGCAGAAAACGAACTATTCCGCGGTTTTAATGCCTTTGTCAAAAACTTTTCATCTGCAATTGCAGTACCTTCCATGTTTTCATCTACATATGAATGAATCTCTGTTCTCAGTTATGAACTTTTTTAAGTCTCGTAACAGGAGTTGCCTAAAAATGAAACCAGTAGTTCGTACACTTTTTTGAAAGCTACAACTTACAATATATAAACCCAATGTAAAATCTCTATCAGCGGTAATGCAACAGCAGAAGTCTCACTGATATAGAATAAGAAAGTAATCAAATCTATTTGTCGGTCTGATATTTTCCCGAATAGTGAATCTGTCTGTACATGTTCAAGGTGTAGTATTTTTGCTTTTGAAAGAAAAGCATTGTTTTTAATTTTGGTCGGCACCATAAAGTATTTTTTTGTTAAATTTGGAAGATTTTAGCACGCGAGCCGAGAATGGTTGCCCACCGCTGACCTAGAATATACTACGAATCCCCTTCCACATGTTTACTCTACCCATTAGCCTACAGTTTCATATCTAACCCAAACCATAATTTATTATGACTTCATCGTGCTAAGCATTTGGTATAGTCATAGTCAAGTTTATATTTTTTCCGACTAGTAAAATAATGAACGATGCAAAAAATAAGCAAAAATTCAAGAACATAATTTTACTGGGTAAGGGAATCCGTGGGGAACCAAAGTTGGTTATCTAGCAGCGGCACCCAAGATTCAACTATCTAATTAACTTATAATTTTAGTAGATCAATATAGCATAGTATAGTTTAACGAGAAATCGTCATGACACTAGAGTGTATCTGAGAGTATATTGCTACGATTTGTCGAATAGAACCCAAGGTGTTAATTATGCCGAGATTATTTATTTCTGAACTCGTCGTCTCGGGTTTACATCGTCGCTTGATACGTTTTGTCCAAGTTCGACAATTTCGAACGGCGAACTGATTAGCTACTCCTAGTAATTGTATGAAAATTTGCGGTTAGCGATATAATTAAGCCATCAAACCTCTTTCCGTCTTCCCCTGTGAATGTAAAAATCACAATAATAGAGATATAAGAGTCAGTTTAATCGTTTTGATTCCTACCACATTGTCATTGCACTCGACGAGAGTTCGTGATTCTTCATTATGATCAAGCCCTTTTATCGGCTCCCTCAACGGGGATAAATATGTAAATCCTATCTCAAATCCTACCAGTAATCGTTGAACTCTATTATCCAGGTTGGATGACCTGAACACAATGTATGAAATGGGAATCTACGTCAACGACTTGACTTTCCATGACCTGAGCCGGGATATGGTGTTGCATGGACCGCAACAAACTACCGAATATAAGTTGGCACTGGATTTGGAACAGGTAAATAGTTTTTGTACATACAATGTGTAGATTGCCGCTATGATATGAAGTGATAACATATGAACCGAGAAAGAAGACGAAAAAAAGTGTCATGTCCTGTATGTTTCGCATCTTTCGAATTTTTATTGGGGATAATAAAACTATTTGTCACTTATAAAACGAGGAGTTCTTGAAGTCATTTGGTAAAAATAAAACGCTAGTTACACGCAAGTCGCACATCGGCTTTCGTACAGTTAAAGTAGTTTATAATGTGCGCATAAATGAGTATTTTAGTAATAATAAAGAACTAAATAATTTTTGTGATACTACAGGAAATGCGAAGCAGAATTCTCCCCCAGGAATTCCTATACATAGTTGGACGCTGCGTATGCTTGCTTTTAATAACTTTGCCAATACCATAGTTTCTCTTTTAATCAACAGGGACAAACAGCAAGACTTGAGGAAATTATTGAAACGTTGGACGCCGAACGAAGAAAAACAGATGTTCTTCTGCACAGCATGATCCCGAAGGAAATTGCAAGAAGTTTGAAACAAGGATGCACAACTATGACACTGTGTGAGGTAAGTATGGTCCGGTATAATATTGGGCAGTTATCTTCAAACTGTCTTCATTACGATACACTTGGTACAGCTAAATTTTTCTTTATGTAATCCTTTATGAAACTTTAATGAGACCGATTTTCTCACATATTATCGCACAAAATATCGAATCTTGGCTTCATTTCGGCGATGGTGGGTCAGTACTGGTTCAAAATCTCTCAAATTTGATAGTGTCGAAAAGTTTTATTACACGGATAAATGGAGCCAATAGGAAAAGTAGTAGATACGGCAATTTTTTCACGATAATGGGTATCGCGACCCCATTGGAACCTATTCGTTCCCTACCTGGGGACACAGTTGGAAGAGTCCTGGTATGTGGCTGAGGTTCTCAATCAGATGTTCGCAAAATCTCAGGGGTACCTTGTTGGCAGATTAGTTGAAACTGTTTTTATATTTCAACGTACGAACTTTCGTTATCATGATCTTGCGTTGTTGTGACTTATAATGCAAGAATGTGAATTCAAAAATAGCGTTCTGAGTGAAACATCGGCACAAGGAAACCAAAACAGAACTCGAAAAAAATGAAATTTATGATGAATATTTAGAAAGCACGCCATCTTTAACTACCTAAAAATCAGAGCAAAAAAAGGATTTACAAAAATAAATCGCCTGACTGTTCAAAACGCTGGTCAATAAAGTGAGTAGAAAGCATTGAGCTGTGTTGTTTGACACCATTATGAAAGTAATGCGAGAACAACTTTTAATTATTTCCGGAAAATAATTCTAGTTCAACTACAGTTCTCGCTTCGTCAAGCCAGTGTCATACAAATTACACTTGCATTCGATTATGAACCTGGACTACTAAAATTGTCTAAAAAGGAAATAAAGAATTGATAAGGCGGTCAGAACTGAAAAAAAAACTTGAGAAAAAGACTTGTTTTTGCACCGTGCATAACAAATCGCTGACCTCTATTATTGTTTTTTTATTTTTTATTTTGCTCATCCAAAGGTGTTGTCGACCCGATGACGGAGCAATCCAACTCCTGTCATTTCCATTTCACTCCAGAACTTTAATGATGAGACTTTTTTTTATTCAAGGGACAAATAGAATAGCCCTGACTCAGACTTCCATTTGAAATACCTTCTTCATAAATTGTCTTTTATGTTTTATTTCAGAGACACGACGAAGTTACGATTCTGTTCAGTGACATTGTGAATTTCGAAAGCATCTACATGCACATCGCACCACATGAGATTATGATCATCCTAAACATGATGGTAGGTTTTATATACGTTCGAATACAATCGTTGGTTGGTTGGTTCTGATCAAAAAATGAATCCTTTTTCGCAAGTTTGTCATAATACAGTAGTATTATCAAAGCCGATAGTTCTAATTTACAACTTAAAATAAAAAAAATGCCAATGTTTTCGTAAACATGGTGTAAGATTTTATGTTTATCACCAATTCAAGCATTTTCGGTTCTGAATAGTGAGTGATCAAATTTCGCCAAAAATGATCCCTATCTATTATAATTTCATGTCATTTTGTCCGACTCCGTGGCTAAAATGGTGAATTTTGTGAAGGTGATTTTTATTACAATTTCGGGTTACGCTCGAACTAAACAATGGCGTATCTACGTGTATAAATGCGCCCATGGCAAAGTTTAAATATGCGCCCCCTTGGTAGTTATTTGACAATTTTTATAGACGGTTGTTGTTGGAATGATATCCGTTCACGTAATTATTTGGGTAAAATACGAGTTTCAATTTCAATTTAGTTTGTTAAATCATTTTACGATTGAAAGTTCGATCTTTTTCCTTATCCACGACGCCCCTGGATGCCATATGCTAGATACGTCGCTGAGACTAAAACATTTCGGACTAAACTCATATTAATAGTTTACCGATGGCGACATGTTCAGTTCTTGCTAGGGTTGTGTGAAGACCGGAATTTGGCAGGTTTTACTACATTTGAGTCGTTGGATTCAAACTGTCGTTAGGTACTGTGATAAAATAAGTCAAAGCTGCTTTTACAAAATAAAGTTTTCTGAGCGTTAACTGTCTATCAAAGAGGGATTGCATGCACAAAAGTTTGCTTTTTTCGGAGTTCGAAATCAATTTGTTTTCAACTCGAATTCAGACGTTGTACGAAAATTTTCAGACCCTAGTTTTCACTGTCTGATTCCAGTGAAATTAGGCCAAAGTAATGACCGAATGATATAATGTCACACAACCTTTTTCGTTTTAATTAAGCAAAAAAAATATTATTCATTATTTTCAAGGTCAGCGTATTCGACATTCTTTGTGAAAAGTTCGGAATTTACAAAGTAGAAACGGTCGCAGATGGATTCATGGCCGTCTCTGGAGCTCCAACTTACGACGAACATCATGCTCGCAACATGGCTGACATGGCCTTCGAGATGTTGAATGGCATCAAGACTGTCAAAGATCCAAATACTAGAGCTTCGATCCATATTAGAATTGGTGAGTGTGTGGACATAATTTACAAGTACTTTTGATACATAGCGTAACGAGTTGCTAACAGGCTTATTCATAGAAGGACACGTATATGAAAATCCTATCACAAGTGGTAAACGTCATATTGTTGCTCGGTGGTGTGGCACATCCTGTTAAGCGTTAGGAATACACTGGCTACCGCACCTCTCATTACCCTGTGTGAGTTTTCAGGTTCGAATCCCGTGGGGATTATTATGTGCGAGAGGATTGCTTGACTCCTCGCAACCGTAACCGCTGGTCATGGTTAAGGTATCTGACACAATTAACTGGCTAACTTATCCCATAACCGACATGTACTGATAACCGGGCGAGAGGACGTGGTTCCCAAACAATTGCGTTGTCTTATCCACTTTATTCTCCCCGTGATAAATATGTAAATACTATAGTAGAGTCAACGTTTTTTTAAATGGCTATATTGACAAATTCATAAGAGCAACCGATAGAAAATGAAATAATACCTTTTACCAGACAAATCCACTCTAAGTGCCGACGGTAAATGTGTTTAGTGGGTTGAAAGACAACTGGTAACAAGTGAATGATATCATTCTGCCTACGTTTCGAATATTTATAATACAGACGCCGCTATCATTTTTTATTAGCTTTCGAATTTGAGTTTCCCTTTCCCGTTTACGCTGTTGTCCGACAAGCGATTCTTTCGATCGAGTGTTCAAAAATCGCGTGTTTGTTTGTTCTATATAATGAGTAATGGTTTTTTTTTGAAGGTCTGCATTGTGGATATGTTGTGTCAGGATTAGTTGGGATCAAGATCCCAAGATATTGCCTGTTTGGAGACACCGTCAATATCGCGTCAAAGATGGAGGCGACTGGAGAGGTATGTGCTTCAAAGCAATTCGGCTTATGATATCATTTAATTCTGTTAGTAATTTTACTGCCTACTGTGTAGTTATGTAATTTCACATATGATAAGCCGGAATTTGCAATTTGGTAAGTAAAATCACAGCGTTTCAACTGAAATTTTTTGTTGTTGTTTACAGTGTTTTAGTATTGTAAAAATAGAAAATTCGCAGATTATTTGCTTATGATGTCGGTATAGCATAACAAATAACTATTTTTCGGCGCCATTTATTGTTGTTTACTGTACGGGCAGTGGCGCAGTCATGGCGGAATTGATACCTATACAATGAGAACGCGACAGAGACACGCGTTATCACGCGAACATCGATGATAAGACGATAAAATTAAGGATATAATTGGCAATGAAATGAACAAGATTGTTATTGATGAGTCATGAACTTAGCTTTTCGACACGAAATCTAAAACAAAAATAAATGTTTTGGGTATATACGAAAACTAGACGTTTATTTGCAATTTATTCTGTTCCGGCACATGATGCCGTTTGGAAAACAAACGTTTTGTAGACTTTAATTAACGATCCAGAAATAAGATAGGATAGGATTTACATATTTATCCCGGGGGAGAGGAAAGCCGATAAGACGGCTTATCCATATGGCGAACCACGGCCTCTCGTCCGGTTACCATTCCAAGTCGGGCATGGGATTAGTTTTACTGTATTGTTTGTTTTCGGAAGCATGGACTTGGTGGTGGAGGAAGCCGTAAATCTGAAATAACAATGGAAATAACAGTTGAACTCCCTTCCTAACAGTTAATACAACTCAAATATTATGTAACTTGCGACGGACACGCCTTCTTTTTATGCTTAGTTTTTTCCGTATACTGGAAATACACATTGTACATACTGAGTGTAGAAGGTACAGACACATCAGAGTGAAGGCAGATGCAAGGAAAGTCAATGAAGTTGAACGCTTGTTTTACAGGGACAACGCATCCAGATCAGTCAAACATGCAAAGACAGTTTGAGTCGCTATGGAAACACCTACATTATTGAAGATAAAGGAATGGTACAGGCGAAAGGGTGCGGGAATATCATGACATACTGGCTTACTGGTACGCCTTTTATTATTGCTAAAGATTCAGATATTTATTCCATATATGCAAGCCGATATGCGATATAAAAACATGTCACAAATTACAAAAACGAATATCGGCTTGTTGCAGTTGACGAGGGGTCTTTAAAGATTTAATGAGTCATCTAGTAAGCAAAACGGTGCCGCTGAATTAGAGAGGCTAACTCAATCTTACACATTTACATACTTAAGTACTATCATACAAAGAAAGAACAAGATAAAATGAGAAATAGACTAGGGGATGCCACAATGACTATGAAATTTTATATAAAGAGATATCTACAGACATAATTTTCGTGATGATACTCATGGCGTCCCGTAAATATACAGGATCGGGAGCTTACTTTACGCCAACTTGTATAAAATGATTCAATATGCCAGATTTAGAGATGCTCACATTTTGGAGTTATTATTGATATATATCTCAAATTACATATCCCTTTTTTAAGGTGTGAACTCAGACAGTAAGCTACTAAACTTAGATACGAAAAGGTAAGACATTTACCCTTGTGAAAAATACCTTATTTAAAAAAATTGATTTCTCTTGCATGAAAATTTATGAGTGAACGTAGCACCGTATTTACAAATGAGCACTTTGCTTCAATGTGGTAAGTCAGCTTTGAAACCCATATGATCACGATTTCTATAATTGCTTACAAGTAAATTAGATTTGGTTGAATGGTATGTCCTAGTTAGGATGGATATCAAATTACAGGCAAATGGTTACAATGCTAGGATTTCTTCTTTCGCTTAGCCAATCCTATCTAACTAAAATATTTACGTGTTTAGGCCGATTGAATTCAAAAACATCAGAATGGACACAGCTCCTTTCAACGAAGAAGGTAAGTGGCAGAAAATATATCAGAAAAATAAGTGTCAAATCTGCAACCGATTGGGTTTGATGTGATCGATCCCTAGTCGTTTTGTTAAATCTCTACAAGAAAGATGAGTACTTCATAGAAAAGTAGAAAGTGTCGATAATGGGGCGTTGGCAGACATAATTTGATGAAAAAAATGCAGTAAAATCCTACTAGAACTGCAAAACCAAATATTAGAAAAATAAGTAGCAAACCTGCAACCATTTTATCAAAGTTACATACGAAAACGGAGAATTCCATAGCAAAATTTATGGGATGTTAGGGGTGGAGTTTGACACATAGGCCATGTAAGAAAGAATTTTCAACATTTTTTAATGCAATTTTGCGGCATTTGCAATAAGACATAAATTCATACGCCTGCTGCCAGACCATTTTTCCATATTTACAGCCATACGATTTACTAAAAATCGGACGTTTCTGGCTTGCTATCAATAATCTTTTCACTAAATGAACTGAGCGGGATGAAAATGTACGCTTATATGCCTTGGATAACTTCGACAGCGATGCTTCATTGTTTTCATGAAAATTATTTCCATTTATATAATATAGTGCAAAAGAAGACGTCAGTGGATGCTAAAGTTGAGAAGACAGAGGAGAAAAAGCCGAACGAATCGACTGTCACCCAAGCCAGTACTAACAAATTGATGCCTGCTATGTCGCCAAATGTAAGAAGTACACGGGAGGAAGTGAAAGACAAAAAGGAGCGAAACCCAATATCAGCAGGTAAGGTATTAAAAATGAGTCGATCAGGGGCGCCATTCGCCAAACTTCTTTATCGTTTAACGTGTTAGTAAACACCCACTTTCTCGTGAAAGGCAAAAATGGTATTCTCGAATTATCGTTAATATTCGAAAGAATTTTTTGCGCGCCAAAACAGACGTCTCGTAAAGTGCTATCTTCTCTCATTCTACCGAGAATCGGTATTCACCAAAGTTCTTTAACGCGCCGTGTGCTCGCAAACCAACGAGGGGAAAATTTTACTCGTTAACAGTAGTTCGGCCTGTTCTTAGCATGAATTCAAGTTAAAATGTATGTGTGTTTATTTGTAACAGTATCTACATAATAATTAAACGGTATAACTAAGACGGGATACATGTTCAATATCTTACTGGCCTGAGACAAGTATGTGCGACATGCACCCCAACAAATGCTGTTGTGTTTGCATACAAAAATTGGTATCAAAAATCCCTAAATGCCTAACTTAGGTAAGAGTGACTGTAGTCTAGTAGCTGTAGACCCACCTATATATGCCGACTAACAGCGTACCAACATCAAATATGGGATTACATATTCATCTATTTTGTTGTCTGTTACAGAAGTAGTTTAACAATATGTATCTCTGAATTTATTTCATTCATTCATAGATTACTGCAATATTCCCCGAACTTTAAATCACAGGCTGCAAAATGTAGAACAGAGATCATTGCAAAATAGGCCTATCCGCGCCGGGCGGCTCGCGGCAGTGAATGATAGGTTGAGTGATCATACAGTGGTTTTTGTTCAACGACGACCGTTTCGTAGATGTTTCGGGAATCGCACTTAACGAGATTTCGTAACTGCGTTTTTGAGTGACACGGTCACGTGCTCGTAAACGCGGCTTTTTACGAAGTTTGGCGAATGGGCCCCGAGGACTGTTGAGTCGTTGGGCATTTTGAATACCTGATGATATCAGAATCGAATCGAATATTTTTTTCAAATCGAATCTCAAATACTTGGTAGATATATAATTGTATGCGACATTTTTATTGTAATTGGTCCTGTCAACAAATGAATTACTGAAAGCATAAAACACGTCACTCATACAGATTACTGAGCGTTCACACACAATTAGAAAAACGTTTCATCAATAACTCACTACAGAAAATAGTCATTTGTCTGAATTGCGTTGAAAAAATATAGCTTAAAAAAATTGAGGACTTTACTTCGACCATTGGCGAAAAAAAAGCGGCAAATTCGAATTTTCTATTCGATTCCGAATGCCCAGCCCTAGTCGTATGAAGGCTCCGACCCCAACCATGTTATAAGAAATTTGAACCAATGTTTACAATCTATTCACAATCCTGATTCCATGATCACCAGAGTCGCGAGTTGTGACAATTACTGAGTTTTGTTTCACTAACGGTTAGTTGAATCCGAGTCATCCCACTTAGATGCCTCGAGTTACTACGAGTCATGATTAATGGCGATGCGAATCCACTTCGATTCGAGTTCATAACCCAAGTCTCCCAAAACTAGCGGTATGTAAAAAACGTCTCGCGTTCTTTACAAATTGAGAAACTCTAACCGAATTCCGGAATATTCATCTTTAAGCCCAAGAGCAAGTTCATTTTCGAATTCTAACTTTAAATTTGCGAAAACTAATATGACATAAGATTGGTTGCGACTCCTATTCCTCCAAGTTCATGTATCTGGACAATAAGTAGAACAATAAGTTCAATAAGAACAACCACCTAATAACAAAACGATTCTATGTACACTCTGTGTCCAATACCCACCAAGTTGTTCATGACCACCACATTGTTCCTTACCACATTCAAATTTGAGAACATATGCAGACACGTAAACCAGTGGTTAGATGGCAGGTGTGTTTCACCGCTTAGTACAGTGGTTCCCAACCTTTTTCGTTAAATTACTTCCTATGCTTATTTTGGACCCATTTATTCCTTCCTCATATTGCATGAAAACTACTCCATTTGTTCAATCTTTAGAGATCCTTTGCTAGTGTTATGCGCACGGCGCACTTTCATTTTTGTATAGTTTAAGTAGTTTATATGGTCATGAATAAATATTATAGAAATAATGATAAACTAAAAATATCATATTAGGTAATAATACGTAAAACAAAGCAGAATTCCTGTCCGATTGGAAAACGTTGCCTTTGTATCAACACATGACGCGACGCTGCTCAATAACCATGACTGGTTTATCACGTCTCCCTTCACGCTGACATACATTCTTTTATATTTTACCTTACTGTTATATACTTTCGTATTTTCGGAATGTGAAAAAATAAATCACTGATTACTGTCACGCAAATAGTAATCGTTTAAATTCTGTTTAATTAGTGTCTACGGCCCTTATTGATACAACAGTCAATACGAAAAAGAGCTCGAAAAGCAGAGAAAAAGAAAAGAAAAAACCTTCATTGCCGACCATTGCATCTCAGTCAAAGAAAACCGAATCTGCTCAGGGAACAAAGAAAACTCCGGAGGTGAAAAAACCAATCGTCAGTAAATCTACCGCAGAGAAGATCTCATCAAGTGGGGTGACAGCAAAAGAAGAAGGAAAGGCAGTAAAAAGAGGAAAACCAGCAAATGATAAACCAGTAGCGGATCGGAAAAGCAAGAAAGAAAAACACGCCGATGCTTATAAGACCTTGCTGAAAGTAATTCGCCATTATGGAGTCAAAAATGATATGGATGATATGCCCGATGAAAGTTTAAGCTTAGGAGATCGAGCTCTGCTTGCTGAGAAGGATATTCTAGGTACAGTAAGAGTTGACATGGAAGATTCTATCAAACGCGGTGATACAAACGGAATGGGGATGGACAGAATGGTTGAAAATTTGCGCCAGAAGCATGTCAAGAACCCTCTACCGCGATCTATCGAAAACTTACTGCAATTGCCAAATATGGTGGTGCCGGGTTCACCACAGATTGAAGCTGCGGTCGTCCCAAGAATTGTTGTTAGTGATTCCAACAGTCTGCCTATTCCTACACCCAAGAAAATTCCCAGCAACAGAATTTCGTCGCCTAAAGGATACAATTTTCAACAAAAAGAAACAACCGAGCCCATTACACTCAGAAAGTTTGGTAACGGTAGTAAGCATGCATATAAAAACAAAGTAATACCAGCCAGCACAGTTACAACACCAAGCCACAAAGCTAGGAGTTGCCAAGAAAACGCAGAAGATAGTCTAATCATTACCGAGTCTATTTATGGGAGCACTTCATCCTTAGCATCGAGATCTTCGGGATACTATTCAACTTCAAGGGTTCCACCAAAATGTCCATTCCAGACCGCTTATGAAAGAAAAAGACAAAATGACGGAGATAATTTCAATCTGCTACGAAAAAGTCAGATTGATTCGAAGGTGTGTAGCATCCTCTGAAACACTGACACAATATTAAATGTATGAACAGATACTCATTTTGTTTAATTTGCAAGACTTTCATATCAAAATTATCCAATGTATTGTTGTATCTTTCCCCAAAAAAGTTTTCGGTCGTGATGCTGGGTTGACAAGAGCTTTCGTTCAGCGGTGTATTTACCAGAGAAATCTTTTTTATCCTTAAAGTTTCCCCGTAACTTCAGTTATATGTAATTCACTCAGCATACAGTTTTTTGCTACTTTTCATAGCATACCTTTCCAAAGTGTATATATATTATTGTCCGTACAATAAGTTTTAAGTCGTCACACAACATTTATCGTCTTTACAGAATTACTCTGCACATAATTTTGTATATTCAGTGACTGGCTAGAATTACTGTTATTAATGTCGGAACTATTCAAAGTGTTTTATCCTTGTTACTCTAGAAAAATTTGATTGATTCAAGTTTATTGTAAGTTTTTTTTTCTCTATTTTCTGATGAAGTGTAATTGTATAAAATCGTCATCTACTTCTTACTATTTTTAAATTTGTTTGCAATATGGTATTTTACGGGTATTTCCATACATATCACCAAAGTTTAAGGTAAACATACACTGATATTTGGTTAGATAATACCAATTTAAAAAAGAACTGGGCAACAAATAGCCTCCCGGTTAATTACGCATTGGGTAAGATGGTTGGCTTGGAGTCGAACCCAGGACCTCTAACATGCAACACAATACCCTGTGTATATCACTATATTCTAAATATTATTTTGCCACAATCGCTACTAGAACAATAAAGAGATCAGAAGCATTTAAAACAAAGAGACTCGATTTAAAAAAAACAAATCCAAATCTTTCAATCCTGATGGCAAAAGCCGTCTTAGATTCGCAATTTGACAGTGTTAAGTAATTTTGGTTTTCTCGATCTTGCATGTGAAGCTTGCAATTTTGATTTTTCTCGCTCCGTGCAACAGTCTATGTGTTGCAATAGTTTATGTACCAAGAAATGACTAGCATGTAATTGTTGTTTGTCAGATTTTTATTCGTAATATCTGCATTGGTGGTGAATCATGACAGTTTACAGTTTGTATTTGTGAAATTACTATTTGGTTTAGATTATGTTGGTTTAACTAGCTGTTTTGGTAGCCAATACCACAATTCTGTACGTTTGATTAATATTTAAGTTGTTTATCTAAATTTCTGTAGTATTGTCCTCGCTGGTTGTAATAAAACGTTGTGATGTGTAGCGTAATGATATGAGGCAACGTAACGCTGAAAAAGTATTTGTGGGGAGAGTATATTAGTCTGGGCACAGAAATAGAATAATAAACCAGGTAATTAATCGTTCCAAGCATTTGTTGGGTAAGAGAGATTTGTTGGGTCGATCTATGATCGCTAGCTTTTACTTCAAACTTTAAAGCGTCGGTAGTGTGTTATGTGTAGCTACTGCGGGACCTTCAGATTTATTACTCAGTTTCCCGGTTTAAGCTCTGATAACAGGTAAAATAAGGCTATGGGTGATACGTGTCTAAATGGAATATGAAAAAGCATTCTGGGAAATATAAATAGCAAAAACAACAAATTTCATATTTTTAATGATAAAGAAATATAAACTAAGTGTAACTGTGTCTCGTCAAATAAAACGTGAATACAACAAAATGCGTCGTATGGATAAGAATAAAGTACCTACATGGTGTCAAGGGTCTTTTTACAATTTCAATGTTTTTTTCTCATGATACGATCATTTTGTGCTGACGGATAAAATGATGATTGATTGGACACTCTATAAAATTATGAACATGACTCACCGACGACTCATCATCTTCGTATTTCAGCAAAATTCATTTTGTAGTTTCCCTATATTATCCGAGTCGCTGTATCTCACTGCATCAGATTATATTCCGATAAAACATGTCCTGTAATTCGTCCTTTTATTTTTGTAAAAATGGAATAAGTCTGACTTAAATTAAGGTCGCTAAATACATAGATTATAGTTAGTAGTTATTGATATTTCTCCGGGGCGCTGGAAGTAAAAATAATTACCAACGCCACAAGTGATCAACGGTTTATAGATCTAAAGAAAATAATTAGTTATAAATTATAATCATTTTTCGATACTCCCGTAGTGTGTGTACCCGGTGAGGGTTAGGCCATAATTTTATTCCGATTTTTAGTTCTATTACGAGTTCAGGGACTGTCTGTGTTTGCCAAGTGAGTATACCCCGTCCATAGGTTACAGTCCCTTTACACAACTTGATGTAAAGTAGGCGAACTAAATTAGTTACCTCCATATTGGTATACACACTTCTGGAGCGACCATTTTTCACTTTTCTAATTATTATTCATACCCTAAAAAGGCACCAAAAAAGCAACTACTTACCTGTAAAGTCTAGTATTTTTTGAAATACTATAATATTTTATGTCGAGCGTTTCAGCGTCAATTTATCACACCCAGGCGTAGGCAGGGATTTGAAGCCGAGGCCAATATTGTGAATACGCGATGACAACATCCCGGTAATAGGGCACAACATTCTTACCA